>NC_137688.1:71145536-71188036 GCF_963989245.1 Nansenia antarctica | reverse complement strand
GCTGCGTCATTCAGATACAGACGTAGCCTTTGTATCTTTGTAGTGGAGTCTACAAAGACAGAGTAAAATAGTATACAGAGTAAAGGAGTGTACAGAGACAGAGTAAAATAGTATACAGAGTAAAGGAGTGTACAGAGACAGAGTGAACTAGTGTACAGTGAACTGAGGAGGGTGTGTGAGCAGCCACATCTCAGCAGGCATCAGGGGACATCAGCAGTAGGGCATCCAGATAGTGTTACTGGGAATATGTACAGCAGCAGCTAACCGCTAGCAGCTAGCCGCTAGCAGGGTACTCTGACATCCACGTCTGCGGGAAGGTCACAGAGTTAGCGTTAGCATCACGAGGGTAGTGACATCAATATTGAGCTAAAGTCCATGTGTTGATGCCTGCTCACACGCGGAGGGAGAGAAGGAGGGAGAGGGAGAGAGAGAGAGAGGGTGAGAAGGAGGGAGAGAAGGAGAGAGGGAGGGAGAGAAGGAGGGAGAGAGAGAAGGAGGGAGAGAGGGAGGGAGAGAAGGAGAGAGAAGGGGAGGGAGGGAGGGGGAGAGAAAGAGAGAGAAAGAGAGAGAGAGAGAGGGAGGGAGAGAGCGGTGACAAGGACATTGATACACCCAGAGAGACCGTAGTCATAGATCACGCCTGCGTTACTCTCATCTGCACAACGTACCACTCAACATCTACTATACTGGTACTACCTGAGTGCAGTTAGTGTGTGTGTGTGTGTGTGTGTGTGTGTGTGTGTGTGTGTGTGTGTGTGTGTGTGTGCTGGTATGCGAGTGTGTGAATGAGTGTGTGCAGTTATGTAGTATGCAGTATGTGTATGTTTGTGTGTTCATGTGATTGTATGCAGCATGTGTTTGCAAGAGTGTGTGTGTGTGTGTGTGTGTGTGTGTGTGTGTGTGTGAGTGTGTGTGTGTGTATGCGTGTGTGTGTGTGTGTGTGTTAGGAGCGTGCTTGTTTGAAGCTTTCTATTGTGTGTGTGTGTGTGTGTGTGTGTGTGTGTGTGTGTGCGTGCGTGCGTGCGTGCGTGTGCGTGTGTGTGTGTGTGTGTGTGTGTGTGTGTGTTACAGTAATGAGTCTGGGTCTGGTCTGCTTGGTTCTGCGTTAGACTTGTTTTCAGATTCGTCAGATTTCCTTTTTTGCCAAGTTTGTTACAATCGAGAAAAACAACCAACCAACCCCCTCACCCTTCTCCTTTAACAGGGCTGCCATTTCTGTTGCTCCGTCCCATTTCTATGACCTGACTTTGTGATTGACATCAGTTCATTTATATCTATATTATTATCTCTATATTATATCTATTATATTTTTCCGATTTTTTAAGTATTAATTTAAGGATTATTTAACCAGGAACTTTGCCTCTTGAGATGTGCGCATCTCGCTTGCAAGAGGGGTCCTGGAGCTGACTACTGTTGAAGGTAAACAATCTGTTATCTAACGACAGCATTTACACCTTAATCCAGCCTAGCCCAGCCCAGCCCAGCCTAGCACCAGAGACTGCTAGCCTGGCCCAGCAGACAGACAGACAGACAGACAGGTGCAGAGAAGTCCAGCAGTGAAGATGTTCTGTATCAGAATTGATCGACCAACAAACTGTAGCCGTAGGCCCCTCCAAAAATCTAACCTTACTAAACCCAAAACACAATAAAACATTAACTCTTTAGGAACTAATTTATCCGTTTAACTGTGTGTCCACATCAAGAGAGATCTGGTAACCGTGTCTGAGTCTCTCTCCTGCCAGAGGAGGAGGGTAGCCCAGCACAGCAGGCCCGTGACTACCATAGCTACCCCATACGCTACAAACATACCGATAGCAATTTAGCAAAACATATTTATGTTTTTTCCAAGTTTTTTTTTTTTTTTTTTTTTTTTATTGTTTTCTGTGTATGAACCTGGCAGCAGTGGTGGTGCTGCCATGCTTAGTGGTGGAGGTCTAGATCTCATCTACGCTCCCTCAGTCATCAAGACAATTACATCTGAACATCTCCTACCATCACCTCCTTATTGTCTAGCTAAGTTGGAAATGAAAAAACCTGCCATCTTATGCACAACTATAATCCAAATTTACTGTATATACGCTATAGTGAAATTTGTATAGTTGTAGCAGATTCAGATTCACACTCAGAACAAATAGGAATCATTTTACTGACCGCCTCTCTCTTGTCTAGACGAGTGTAGTGTATAGGTCATATTTAATATCAGTTATCGCCACGAACAAGGTCGCTAGGTTACGGCAGCTGAATTCATTTCCCAGTGTAAAAACGTGACAGGGTCTGGTGAAAAAGTCCCCAAGTAGGGCACAGTCATTTTTCAGTTGTTTTCAGCTTTCAAATGATGATTGAATCATACATAAAAAATAGTTGAAGAAGATATGCTTATTTGAATGTTGGTCCACCTCAAACCACAATACCGGAGAAACTCGGTCTGAATCAAAACAGACGCCATCGTGTTGGTAGCTAGCTAGCTAGCAGCTAAGAAAGAACATCGCTATGAACATCTAACTGCCATGTTTAGCACGTCACAACATGCTAATAGAACATCAACATGCTAAAAACACATAATTACACATAACTAGATGATCACACAGTCCTGGCTTTTGAACTTGAACACGTCTTAAAACGTACGTTTGTTTACAAGCCGTGTATCACTAACCCAGTAGCCTACGACAGACGATACAGTGAATCCAAATCACAAATTCTAAGTATTTAGTGATGCTAAAACTGTTGTTTGTTATATCAAGTGGGCTCTTCAACACTTCAACTTTCGTAATATGTATATTAATAAAACAGAAAACCTTTTTTAAGTAGCTTTTTGGTCTTTTCACCCGACCGTGTCACAAATGTAAGAAAAACGACCTGCGATGTGTGAGACCTATTAAGGATCGCACCATGGATAGGCAGTGCAACTCTAGTGATTTTATAACAATGTTACTAATAGTCAAATTAAACTACACAAGTTTAAATAAGCCATTTAAACTTGGTCCACTATACACAACTACCAAGTATCTAAGTTAACACGTTTGGTCGTGTGGCATTCACCCCATTTATATAAATATCACTTAAGCGCCTACATATATTGATTAATCTTTAGCGCCTACATATATTTATTAATCTTTAGCTCCTACAGATATTTATTAATCTTTAGCTCCTACATACAGTATATTTATTAATCGAACGTCTCATCGGCGTCATCAAAAGGCATGACCCTCATTGCTTAGTGTGAAAGTACCTCACTAACAATAGAGTGATATAAAGGCTAGCGAGCATGACCTCAGCCACCCCTCGTAGCTGTTTAGAAACTCAAACGGCCATAATGCTCATACCTCCAGCCCCACACACCCAAACACGCATTTAACCACTAATCCTGCACCCTGTGAAGTTGACGGAATGCGCGAACACAACACCACAACACCACAACAACACAAGAACACAACAACACTCACTAGGGACAGAGAACACCAAGCACCAGATCAGACATATGAACCAGGAAGTAGTACACCTCCCTACACCAGCTTTACACAACAGCACCCCCTCAGGTGCCTCTCTCTCTCTCTACCTCTCTACCTCTCTACCTCTCTTTCTCTCTTTCTCCCTCTCTCTCTCTACCTCTCTTTCTCTCTCTGTCTACCTCTTTCTCTCTCTCTCTCTACCTCTCTCTCTACCTCTCGTTCTCTCTTTCTCTCACTCTCTACCTCTCTTTCTCTCACTCTCTACCTCTCTTTCTCTACCTCTCTCTCTACCTCTCTTTCTCTACCTCTCTCTCTACCTCTCTTTCTCTACCTCTCTTTCTCTCTCTCTCTCTACCTCTCTTTCTCTCTCTCTCTACCTCTCTTTCTCTCTACCTCTCTTTCTCTCGCTCTCTACCTATCTCTCTCTACCTCTCTTTCTCTCACTCTCTACCTCTCTTTCTCTCTCTCTACCTCTCTTTCTCTCTCTCTCTACCTCTCTTTCTCTCTCTCTCTCTACCTCTCTCTACCTCTCTCTCTCTCTCTCTCTCTCTCTACCTCTCTTTCTCTTGCTCTCTACCTCTCTTTCTCTCGCTCTCTACCTCTCTTTCTCTCTCTCTCTACCTCTGCTCTCTTTCTACCTCTCTACCTGTTTCTTTCCCTCTCTCTCTTTCTCGCCATCTCTCTCTTTCTCTCTATTTTTTTCTCTCTCTCTTTCTCTCTCGCTATCTGCTCTACCTCTCAACCTCTCTCTTTCTCTCTCTCTCTACCTCTCTCTTTTTCTCTCTTTCTCTCTCACTATCTGCTTTTACCTCTCTCGCTCTCTCTCTCTACCTCTCTCTTTTTCTCTCTCTCTCTTTTTTTCTCTCGCTATCTGCTCTACCCTCTCTACCCCCTCTCCCCCCCCCCACACACACCTGCCCACCCGCCTCCCCTCTCTCCCCCTCCCCCCTCTCCCTCTCTCTCTCTTTCTCCCCCCTCTGTGCAGTGCTGTATGTATGTCTGTGTGTTCAGTGCAGTGTGTGTGTGTGTGTGTGTGTGTGTGAGTGTGTGTGTGTGTGTGTGTGTGTGGAGAGCCTGGCGTGCAGCCCTGACCCCTGACCCCTGACCCTGCTCCTCTCCTCAGGTCCAGGCCTAGCCTTCATAGCGTACCCTAAGGCCGTGTCCATGATGCCCGCGGCGCCGTTCTGGGCCGCCCTGTTCTTCTTCATGCTGCTGCTGCTGGGCCTGGACAGCCAGGTACGTATGGTATCCACCCACGTATGGTACTGGATGGTACCGGTCCACATTCAATCACAATAGTATTAGTCTAGTAGTAGTAGTAGTCTAGAGGTTAGAGAGGCAGGTAGTCTAGAGGTTAGAGAGGCAGGTAGCCTAGAGGTTAGAGAGGCAGGTAGCCTAGAGGTTAGAGAGGCAGGTAGTCTAGAGGTTAGAGAGGCAGGTAGTCTAGAGGTTAGGGGTCAGGTAGCTTAGAGGTTAGAGAGGCAGGTAGTCTAGAGGTTAGAGAGGCAGGTAGTCTAGAGGTTAGATAGGAAGGTAGTCTAGAGGTTAGAGAGGCAGGTAGCCTAGAGATTAGAGAGGCAGGTAGCCTAGAGGTTAGAGAGGCAGGTAGTCTAGAGGTTAGAGAGGCAGGTAGCCTAGAGGTTAGAGAGGCAGGTAGTCTAGAGGTTAGAGAGGCAGGTAGTCTAGAGGTTAGAGAGGCAGGTAGTCTAGAGGTTAGGGGTCAGGTAGCTTAGAGGTTAGAGAGGCAGGTAGTCTAGAGGCTAGAGAGGCAGGTAGTCTAGAGGTTAGAGAGGCAGGTAGTCTAGAGGTTAGAGAGGCAGGTAGTCTAGAGGTTAGAGAGGCAGGTAGCCTAGAGGTTAGAGGCCGGTTAGCAATCAGAAGGTCACTGGTTCGATCCCCGCCTCAGGAGGGAGCTGCATGTGCCCTTGAGCAAGGCACTTAACTTTACCCTAATTGCTCCAGGGGCTGTGGTTGACCTTGTGCTTAGAGCAGAAAATACCACATTCCAACAATTGACTGACAAGTTGATTGCATGGCAAATAAAGCTATTATTAATATTAATATTATTATTATTATTACTATTATTACTATTATTATTATTATTTTATTTTATTAGTAGTAGTAGTAGCATTATTATTGTTGTTGTTATTAGTATTCTTATTACTATTATACTTGTTTTGTATTATTATTATTATTAGTAGTAGTAGTAGTATTGTTATTATTATTATTTTATTTTTTATCTATTATTATTAGTAGTAGTAGTAGTATTCTTGTTGTTATTATTATTATTATTATTATTATTATTATTATTATTATTATTGTTTTCCTTCAAGGAGCCATAAAGGAAGACCCTGGCTGTGTTCCAGAATGCGTTCTTGCGGTCTATTTCGAGCACGTACCAAGCAGGGAGGAGCTCTATAGAGGGTGCAAGAACGCGTTCTGGAACACCGCCAGAGACTGATTACACTGAGGAGACGCGAGCAGCTCTCTAGCTCACTGTCCGCCATTTTGATTTGACATGACAGGAGGGTGTTGGCCTGCACTGGGGGACATCACACCTCCCAGAATAGTCTGTTTAATCTAGATAACAGGATAGTCTCAGTAGATGTAATCTAGATCTAACAGGATAGTCTCAGTAGGTTTAATCTAGGTCTAACAGGATAGTCTCCGTAGGTTTAATCTAGATCTAACAGGATAGTCTCAGTAGGTTTAATCTAGATCTAACAGGATAGTCTCAGTAGGTTTAATCTAGATAACAGGATAGTCTCAGTAGGTTTAATCTAGATAACAGGATAGTCTCAGTAGGTTTAATCTAGATCTAGGAGACAGGATAGTCTCAGTAGGTTTAATCTAGATCTAACAGGATAGTCTCAGTGTCTGTCACAGTCAATGACAGATAGCTGGCAGGTCTCTAACATCTCTAATTTCAGTTTAAATTTAAAGGGTTTTATTGGCATGGAAACATTTACATTCACGTTTACATTGCCAAAGCAAGTGTGGAAATAAAAATAAATTTAAAAAGAATGAATGTCTAATGTTTCTTTTATCTCTCTTTTCTCTCTCTCTTCTCTCTCTCCTCTCCTCTCTCCAGTTTGTGGGAGTGGAGGGTTTTGTAACTGGGATTCTTGACCTGTTTCCGTCAAAGTATTACATACGCTGGCGTCGTGAGATCGCCGTGCTGATCTGCTGTTTACTGTGCTTCATTATAGATATCTCCATGGTCACACAGGTAAGCTTCATTATAGATCTCTCCATGGTCACACAGATGAGCCTCCCATTGGCCAGCAGCCACACTGGTTCTGTTATAGTTGCCATGGTGATATATCATACGTGACACAGTCTGGTCATTTGGTCCTCATGTCGGGATCTGATGTAATGATCTGACTTTTCTTTCCAAAAATGTGAATACATTTCTGCGTTGTTGAAAACCAACGACACATCGCTAGTCAGCTAACACTGCTTGTTTTGTGAGCCTGCTAACAATGTAAAGTAGTGTTCGAGTTAACTAGGTAACAATGTAAAGTAGTGTTCTAGTTAAATAGGTAACAATGTAAAGTAGTGTTCTAGTTAACTAGGTAACAATGTAAAGTAGTGTTCTAGTTAACTAGGTAACAATGTAAAGTAGTGTTCTAGTTAACTAGGTAACAATGTAAAGTACCGTAGTGTTCTAGTTAACTAGGTAACAATGTAAAGTAGTGTTCTAGTTAACTAGGTAACAATGTCAAGTAGTGTTCTAGGTAACAATGTAAAGTAGTGTTCTAGTTAACTAGGTAACAATGTAAAGTAGTGTTCTAGTTAACTAGGTAACAATGTAAAGTAGTGTTCTAGTTAACTAGGTAGCAATGTAAAGTAGTGTTCTAGGTAACAATGTAAAGTAGTGTTCTAGTTAACTAGGTAACAATGTAAAGTAGTGTTCTAGTTAACTAGGTAACAATGTAAAGTAGTGTTCTAGTTAACTAGGTAACAATGTAAAGTAGTGTTCTAGTTAACTAGGTAACAATGTAAAGTAGTGTTCTAGTTAACTAGGTAACAATGTAAAGTAGTGTTATAGTTAACTAGGTAACAATGTAAAGTAGTGTTCTAGTTAACTAGGTAACAATGTAAAGTAGTGTTCTAGTTAACTAGGTAACAATGTAAAGTAGTCTTCTAGTTAACTAGGTAGCAGTGGGGATTACTCACCCAATCCATTGCGTTGTTGCAGCATTTTGGCTTGACTAGCGAGTTTGTGTTGTGATTCTCAACAACGTTGAAACATAGTTCCGCGTTTCAAAAGAAAAGTCTGAACATTTTGATTGGTTGCCGACATGTGGACCAAATGATCAGACTGTGTCACGTACAGATATCAGTAGACAAGTCTGATATGGTGATATATCATATACTACATATCAGTAGATGTCTGATTCTGTTATAGATGATACGGCCCCTCATATCCATGACCCATGTTATTAGTGATCAGTGTTTCTCATCCCAGGTGTGTGTGTGTGTGTGTGTGTGTGTGTGTGTGTGTCCTCAGGGAGGGATGTATGTCTTCCAGCTGTTTGACTACTACTCTGCCAGTGGTATGACCCTGCTGTGGCAAGCATTCTGGGAATGCATAGTTGTCTCCTGGGTCTATGGTAAGACACTCTCACACACACACACACACACACACACACACACACACACACAGACACAGTCGCCCATGTGACCCTCACACACACACACACACACACACACACACACACCACACACACACACACACACACACTACACATACTCACACACCACACACACACACACACTCACACACACACACAGGACATACGCACACACACACACACACTCACACATACTCACACACACACACACACACACACACTCACACATACTCACACACACACACACACACACACACACACTCACACATACTCACACACACACACACGCACACTCACACACACACACACTCACACACACACACACACACACACACAGTACTTTACAACTATGGCTGTCATGTACTCTAGCAGAGGTATCTTGAGGTATCTGTACATAGATACCATAGCTGTACATATCTTACTACTATCCTCTCCTGTATACCTCTAACTAGCGTACCTGCCATACTGTACCTATGATATCACTATCATGTTTTGTATCACTACTTACTTGCACTTCTGGTTAGATGCTAAACTGCATTTCGTTGCCTGGTTCTTGTAACTCTGCCATCACAATAAAGTTGAATCATCTAATTGATCCATTTAAATTATGACATCATGTGTTACAAACAATAATTGTAGTATGCTGTATGGTGCTGTGTGAGTGGAAACACAATGAGTAGAACAGACACTCCATAGTGGTGTACTGGACCAGCGGCCATCTTGAGAACAAGGTTTGGAATCTACAGGACAATTCCATGTCGGCCATTTTGGGTGAACTAGCCACAGTGCTGTGTTCTGTTCTCAGAGTTGTCCAACCCTGTTCTACTCATTCTGTTTCTACGTCCGACATCTTTCCTTGAGTAGGAGAGGTTAGGGTTAGAGGTCAGGGTCAGAGGTCGTGACCTTTTGCTGTTGTCCTCCAGGTGCTGACAGGTTCATGGACGACATCGCTCGTATGATTGGCTACCGGCCCATGCCCTGGATGAAGTGGTGCTGGTCTTTTATCACTCCATGTGTTTGCATGGTAAGTCGTGTTTAGCACCGTAGCTTAGAGAAATTGGTTCGTACCAAAGGTTACACCATAGCTTAGCACCATAGGGCTGCCAAGTTTCACCAAAAGTTTGGAGTGAGATTTTTTGGCGGTGGAGCGACCCAAAACTGTGCACGTTTTGGCAGCGGCGGCCCCTCTCTCCCACCCAATTATTTGTGCTAGTTTCCTGCAATTTTACATGTTGTTCATAATAAACCAGCACAAGAAATGAAAATAATAAATAATAACATTTTATAAAAGAAAAAAATTCTGACAATATATCATATTTATGAAATCTTAATAAACAAATACAGTAGCCTACAGACTCTAAAAGAAAAATTTACCCCATCAACGGGTCTTTCTGCTGACCAAGGGTCTTTCTGCTGCTGACCAAGGGGCTGAGTCCTGTTGATGGGGCCCAATTTTCTTTTAGACTCTGTAGGCTACTGTATTTGTTTATTAAGACTTACATAAATATGATATATTGTCTGAATTTGTCTTGTTTTATCAAATGTTCCAATTATGTTTATTTCTTGTGCTGGTTTATTATGAACAACATGTAAAATTGCAGGAAACTAGCACAAATAATTGTGTGGGAGAGAGGGGCCGCCGCTGCC
Organism: Nansenia antarctica; assembly: GCF_963989245.1. Taxonomy (NCBI): domain Eukaryota; kingdom Metazoa; phylum Chordata; class Actinopteri; order Argentiniformes; family Microstomatidae; genus Nansenia; species Nansenia antarctica. The sequence goes on along the minus strand of NC_137688.1, from coordinate 71,178,303 downwards.
AAAACGTGCACAGTTTTGGGTCGCTCCACCGCCAAAAAATCTCACTCCAAACTTTTGGTGAAACTTGGCAGCCCTTAAGGCTTTATTGAAACGATGTTTAACTTATGATTTACTAGCACTGGCGCCCCCACCCCGCCCTTGGGCCCGTGGTGGTCGTGGTCCCGAGGAGCGGGGCCCCTACTGTGAGGGGTGTCCCTTATTTCTCTGACTGAAAGGTGGCAACCCTAGTACCATAGCAAGTTTATTTGTATAGCACATTTCATACAACAGGGGCAATTCAAAGTGCTTTACATACAGCATTAAATATAAAAATATAAAAATGTTGGTCCAAGACAATTTTGTGATTTGGTTGCAATTAGGAGTACTTTGAATTCAATTCTCTGAGAGACTGGTAGCCAGTGTAGCACCGTAGCTTAGCACCATAGCTTTCATGATTAAGCACCGTAGATGTTATGGAATATCCATTTGTTATAGTTAGATGATTATATATAGCTAGAATGTTTATTCATATAGATTAGATGACTCCTAACCAGAAAATCAGGGGGGATGGTGGATTTGATCATGGGGACAATTTTAGCATCCCCACAGCGTCAGTGACTTCAGTGTCAGTGACTTGGTAAAAATGACATAAGGGATGGAAAGGGGGGGATGGCAGTTTTAGAAGGGGGATGATTTTGACTGTTTTTATTTTAGGGGGGGATGCCATCCCCCTTCATCCCCCCTCAACTCGAGTGCTGCTTCTAACACACAACCCTCCTCTGGTCCACAGGGCATCTTCCTGTTCCACCTGATTAACTACAAGCCCCTGACGTACAACAAGCAGTATGTGTACCCGTGGTGGGGGGAGGTGATCGGCTGGTGCATGGCGCTGTCCTCCATGCTCTGCATCCCCGTCAGCGTGCTCTACAAGCTCTTCAGAGCCAAGGGCACCTTCAAACAGGTCAGTAAGAATCATAATCATAATCATAACTTTTTATTTGGATAGCGCTTTTCCTGTAAGTAAAGTGAAAGTAAGTAAAATGTATTTATACAGCACCTTTCCCAGACCAAGGGTCACAAAGTGCTTTACAGAGCAAGGAAGAAACACAAATAAAACATAATACAAGAGAGAAAGCCACAAACGTTGCAGCTCAAAGTGCTCCAATCATTATATAATCATTTAATTATTTAGTCATTTAAAGGCAATATTAAAAAGATGGGTTTATAGTCTTGACTTGAACATAATGTGCTGAGGTTGCATCCCTAATGTAAACTGGCAGTGAGACACAATCTGGAGCATAAAATGAGAACACAGCCTCACCAAATCTATGTGGTACACAGAGAAAACCAGCGTCAGAAGACCTGAGAGCTCTATTGGGCTGATATGCTAGCAGAAGACCTGAGAGCTCTATTGGGCTGATATGCTAGCAGAAGACCTGAGAGCTCTATTGGGCTGATATGCTAGCAGAAGACCTGAGAGCTCTATTGGGCTGATATGCTAGCAGAAGACCTGAGAGCTCTATTGGGCTGATATGCTAGCAAAAGGTCTGAACATATTCTGGTGCTGTGCCAGTGAGAGCTTTATAAACAAGCAGAAGGATCTGTGCTGGTTCAGACAGGTCAGGCCATGGTCCTAGACCACTGGACCACCCCAGGACCACTGGACCACCCCAGGCCATGGTGCTAGACCACTGGACCACCCCAGGCCATGGTGCTAGACCACCGGACCACCCCAGGCCATGGTACTAGACCACTGGACCACCCCAGGCCATGGTCCTAGACCACTGGACCACCCCAGGCCATGGTACCAGACCACTGGACCACCCCAGGCCATGGTACCAGACCACTGGACCACCCCAGGCCATGGTGCTAGACCACTGGACCACCCCAGGACCACTGGACCACCCCAGGCCATGGTACCAGACCACTGGACCACCCCAGGACCACCGGACCACTCCAGGCCATGGTACCAGACCCCTGGACCACCCCAGGCCATGGTGCTAGACCACTGGACCACCCCAGGCCATGGTGCTAGACCACTGGACCACCCCAGGCCATGGTGCTAGACCACTGGACCACCCCAGGCCATGGTACCAGACCACTGGATCACCCCAGGCCATGGTCCTAGACCACTGGACCACCCCAGGCCATGGTCCTAGACCACTGGACCACCCCAGGACCACTGGACCACCCCAGGCCATGGTACCAGACCACTGGACCACCCCAGGCCATGGTCCTAGACCACTGGACCACCCCAGGACCACCGGACCACCCCAGGCCATGGTGCTAGACCACTGGACCACCCCAGGCCATGGTGCTAGACCACTGGACCACCCCAGGCCATGGTACCAGACCACCGGACCACTCCAGGCCTGAGCATCAGCCTGATTTAGACTTGGATAAACGTGGCGAAGATCTTTCAACTTTGGAATGTAAAATGTGATGGTGGGAAAGCTACTGTTCACCCAGTCTGTCCCCATAGGACCAGAACAGGGTCAGAGGTCAGAGGCCAGTCAGGGCCTGTTAATCACACAAACAGTTTTATGTCCACACTGAGAAATAGAGTGTTTCTCTCTCTCTCGGTTTATTAGGATCCCCATTAGCTAACGCTATGACATTAGCTAGTCTTCCTGGGGTCCGACACAAAAATCATATTTGGACAATTGTCACCATTGTATACATACAGACATCATAATAACAAAAAACAAAACAAAAAAAATAAAGAAAAACCAAAGAAAATAAATGAAATTAGATTTTAATAGATTTTAGTAGATGTGTCCTAGGTCTAGGTGGTAGTAGATGTGTCCTAGGTCTAGGTGGTAGTAGATGTGTCCTAGGTCTAGGTGGTAGTAGATGTGTCCTAGGTCTAGGTGGTAGTAGATGTGTCCTAGGTCTAGGTGGTAAGAGATGTGTCCTAGGTCTAGGTGGTAGGAGATGTGTCCTAGGTCTAGGTGGTAAGAGATGTGTCCTAGGTCTAGGTGGTAAGAGATGTGTCCTAGGTCCAGGTGGTAAGAGATGTGTCCTAGGTCTAGGTGGTAGTAGATGTGTCCTAGGTCTAGGTGGTAAGAGATGTGTCCTAGGTCTAGGTGGTAAGAGATGTGTCCTAGGTCTAGGTGGTAGTAGATGTGTCCTAGGTCTAGGTGGTAAGAGATTTGTCCTAGGTCTAGGTGGTAGTAGATGTGTCCTAGGTCTGTTGCGTGTGACCTGTGTGATTGTTGTGGTTTAACTGAAGTAACAAACATGTGTGGTCTGGGGTGGTCCAGTGGTCTAGCACCGTGGTCTACAGTGCACACATATTCCCATGTCGGCATGGGTTAGAATCCGGCCCCATGGCCTGCTGACATGCCCTCTCTCCCTTCTTCTCCTTACTTTCCTGCCTGTCTTCACTGTGTCTGTCCAATAAAAATGAAAAAAATATGAGTGGGACTGCCCCACTCAGAAAAAATAATAATTTTAAAAAAGGAAGTAACAAACATGTTTTCTTGTTTCTTCTTCTTCTCCGCCCCTCAGCGGTATGAGATGCTGACCCAGCCCGTGTGGAGCGCCCACCACCTGGAGTACATGGCCCCCGACATCAAGAGCCTGGCCTCCCTCTCCCCCGGCACGGAGGACAACAAGGTCATCATCTTCGAAAGCGTGATGTAGACCTGAGAGACCCTCCTCCACAGCCAGAGCCTGACTAGCTAGCTACCCCTCCCAGGGCAAGGTGGTGCACCAACAACAACAACAACAACAACAACAACCGTGTCTCCACCTGGATGTGTTTTATTCATCTGGGTTTGTTGACACTCAGACAGACAGACAGACAGACAGACAGACAGTAGAAATTCATTGTTATGACCAATTATGACCGTAGGATTGTCGTTTGTTTCACAACGTTCTAGAACTTTAACCAAAAATATCTTATAATTCAATATGGGTTCTAGAATTATTCTCCATCTTGGATGTTGGTTATCAATGTCCTGATTTTGGTTGTTTTTGATGGAGTGGTTATGCACCACCTTGTTTTTGGAGGGTGTGTGTGTGTGTGTGTGCGTGTGTGTGTGTGTGTTTGTTGTGTTGGGTTGACCTGACTACGGCACACACACACACACACACACACACACACACACACACTGGCTCCGCCTCCACCAGCTACTCTCCCAGGCCTCAGTCATGCGTACATGGGTGTCACCACCTCACCTACTGGCAGAGTTCCTATTGGCTAGCTTCAAGACTGGCAGGTCACATGGCCCCTTGGACTGGCACATTACTGCAGACACACACACGCGTCAGGGAGGAGGGATTGTGTATTCATTCTAGTATTCTAACTTTCCTAAATCCTCCTTTTCTTGCTCAAAAGTTTAATACAGTAGATCTTCAGCGTCTTTGAGCCTCGGAAAAGCGCTATATAAATCCAATGAATTATTATTATTATTATTATTATCTTGGCTTCTTACATAAAACGCTTAATTTGTCAAGTATTATATGACCATTGGAATACAATAACAATATGCTATGTATATGAACAAAAACATACAGTATATAGATTTAGGTATTTATTTACATTTGGCGCGATTTGCCGTATAGATACACTTTATTAGTTGAAGCCTGTCTTCTATTGGCCCTAAAGCTGTTATAATAGTTAAAGCTGTTATAATAGTTGTTATAATAGTTGTTATAATAGTTGTTATAATAGTTAAAGCTGTTATAATAGTTGTTATAATAATATGTTATAGTAGTTGTTATAATAGTTAAAGCTGTTATAATAGTTGTTATAATAGTTGTTATAATAGTTAAAGCTGTTATAATAGTTGTTATAATAGTTAAAGCTGTTATAATAGTTGTTATAATAGTTAAAGCTGTTATAATAGTTGTTATAATAGTTAAAGCTGCTATAATAGTTCTTATAATAATATGTTATAATAGTTATTATAATAGTTAAAGCTGCTATAATAGTTGTTATAATAATATGTTATAATAGTTGTTATAATAGTATGTTATAATAGTTGCCAAACCTGTCAAAGTGATGTCTTTGAGCGTTGAGCGTGTGTGTGTGTGTAATGTGTCTTTCAAGATGGCCGCCCTCCTCAGACCTGTGTTTTAGACATAATTAAAGATTGATTTAAGTGCCAAACGGAGTATCCTTGTCCATATCTGGCTAGCACCAGACTGTGGTCCTGGCTAGCACCAGACTGTGGTCCTGGCGGTTTGAACACGTCTAGTAAGCAGACAGTGTAGAGGTCAGAGGTCACGTCCAGTCCAGTATCAACCGGTTTGGGACTGAGAAGTCCTGATGACGTCGTCTTCTCTTGATAAGAAAGAGAGAGACCAGTCAGGAAAAACAGAACATCAGTGATAATAACCCTGACTACGTCAATTACAATCACAACGTCGATGAGAATCTGAAAAAAAACTGTACAAATTGATCAGTATTGAATCCAGTAGAACCGACAGATCTGAACAGAACCGACAGATCTGAACAGAACCAGTGTCCACTGAGTAGACGAAGAAGAAGTATTGAATCCACTAGAGTTTCAGTGAGTAGATGTCAGAATTGAGTCTAATAGAGTTTCAGTGAGTCAGTATTGAGTCTCAGTGAGTCAGTATTGAGTCTAATAGAGTCTCATTGAGTCAGTATTAGTCAGTATTGAGTCTAATAGAGTCTCATTGAGTCAGTATTAGTCAGTATTGAGTCTAATAGTCTGATAGGGCTTTCACACCGGCAGTTCCGAACACCGGTTCGCGTTCGCGTTCGGAAACCTCCGAACGTTGGCGCTGTCTGGCGAAAGATACACTGGTATGAACGCGGGCTCGTTCGCCAGACAGCGCCAACGTTCGGAGGTTTCCGAACGCGAACCGGCGTTCGGAACTGCCGGTGTGAAAGCCCTATCAGTGAGTCAGTATTGGGTCTAATAGAGTTTCAGTGTGTCAGTATTGGGTCTAATAGACTCTCCGTGAGTCAGTATTCAGTCTAATAGACTCTTAGTGAGTCAGTATTGGGTCTACCCCTGGTAAGACGCTGCCCCCCCCCCACCAGCTGCTGGTCCCAGCAGCCAGACAGACAGACAGACAGAGCCAGGAGGCTGTAAGGCGATCCGCCAGGCCGCCTCCACTCAGTATTACCCAGAGGGCCATAGGGCAGTATCCCCTGTGACCACGCCGCTGTCAGAGAGGAGAGGGAGGTGTACACAGACGCCAAGCGTTGCCTTATGTCGTTTGTCTTAAATCTAGAAACCCGATTGTCAAATCTGACTATAGCCAAATCCTTCCAGCTGTTCTGAGGCGCGGTCTTGAAGCTAAGCTAACTCTGGGAACTCTGCCGTTTATAAACCATGACACGGGAAAAACACAAATGATTCATTTGGGGGGAAAAATCAAAATAGTGACAAATTATTAGAATGTACAAATATTACGAAATAATGCAAGGCTACAAAAACTACATTTGCACATTGTTGTAAAATAAACTCGCTAGCACTTTTGAATCGTGTTAGAATAACAGTTTTTGTTTTGTTTTACATATTGTAAAATGAATCAGAGATTTATTTTGTGAAGGCTTTTATTTTGCTTATACATACAGTATAAAAAATATATATATTGAATATCTTTAATGTGTGTTATATTTTAAGACGTTTGATGCAGTATGTAATTTTGATGATGATGATGATGATGATGATGAAGATTTCTAAAAGGGGAAGAGCGCTGTCATGCGCTAGGGGAGGTCCGGCCACTCAAAGGGATTTTTGGTTTGTAATATCATAAGTGCTCAAGTGTTAATTAAGAGTAGTCGTTAGATTATCTGTGTGTTTAATTAATTACAGTATTTCCTTCCGACCACCCAGAGCTCCGACCACCAAGTTCCTTTTTAATAATCGACCTTTTCATTTGGTCCGCACAACAACAACAACAACAGTTTTACAAAGTACATTTTATATTTAAAAAATTAAGCATTCAAAGACAATTTTCGGAAGATATTTTCGTCGATCATGATTTGTAATACTTTTAGTACTTCTTCATGTTTAACACAAAGTCTATTTGAAGTAGACTTGTTATCCAGACCTTTGTTAAAGACAGACTCTGTTCTGTGTGTCGCTGCTGGACTGCCTGCCTGGGTGGTTGTAACTAACTACACCTGGCAAAGACACTCTGTCACCTGTCACACACCTGTTCTTGACTCTGAAACTTGGAGACGAGACACACACGACACACACTCCATCCTAAACGCAGAGCGACAGTCGAGCTCGACGCCTTTAAACCTGGTGGTCGTATTACACAACATTAACATTGTTGGTAGTGATATATATACAACTTTAACATTGTTGGTAGTGATATATATACAACTTTAACATTGTTGGTAGTGATATATATACAACTTTAACATTGTTGGTAGTGATATATACAACTTTAACATTGTTGGTAGTGATATATACAACTTTAACATTGTTGGTAGTGATATATACAACATTAACATTGTTGGCAGTGATATATACAACATTAACATTGTTGGTAGTAATATATATACAACTTTAACATTGTTGGTAGTGATACACAACATTAAGTGCCACTCTCACATTTGAGGACACAATGCTAATGCTAACAGCAGATATTTTAACTATCATTATTTCATTTTTTTTACATTATAGCCTGGGTTGGTCTAAAGGTGAGACAGTAAAACGTAGTCATTAAATGTAGAAAAACTATGAAATGTACATTACCTGAACCATATGTATGGTGTCATCATTTCCGCCCTGCCAAATTGCTCTGGACAGTATCTTTGCTCCAACGGATATCTCTGGGGGAACGGTGAACTATTTTAGATTCTCTAACAAAAAATTATAAACTCTCCTTTGTATAATAACGGTACTTTAACCCAACTCTGATTGTACTGTATATTCTATGGAACTACCCCAAAACAAACAGATTATCCTGGTAATATTATAACTGTGTGTTATAACTGTACAGTTTGGTGTTCCACCTGATAACTGTGAACGATGCATAAAGAATCATCATCATCTGATAATTCTGATTAATAAGTATGTTAAGTGACCCAAACAAAACAAGCTATGCAAATTGAGAAGTAACACTTGTTAGGAGTGCCTGCTCCCATGACGACCAGATGGCTCACAGCATCTGGAACCATCCGTCTAACTATGAACAAGACACCCAGACAACAACACTAGTACACCAGGACGGAGTCATCTCCAGACTACCGTGATTCCATCTCTCAGCTATTCTCATTTCCTTGGTGTGAAAGATAGCGAGAGAGAGATGGAGAGAGAGAGAGATATGGAGAGATGGAGAGAGCGAGTACTGTATCTAATCAGAGACAATGTGATGATGATGATGATGATGATAATGAGGAGGAGTTGTTTGGAGAAGGATATTGTCCAGAGAAGACATGCTGAGGTAGCACCATCACAACTCAACTTTGATAAATTGTGCTTGTGTAATATCATGTGAGATGTAACAGCAAGTCTTCCATTCATAACATAGACTAGTTGATCGATCAGTAGAGTTATTGACAACAGTGACTGTAGAACTCTGTGTTCCATTGCGATGACCTCACAATGGGGTCATGACCTCACAACTATCATGACTGTAGAACTCTGTGTTCCATCGGCCTCCGTCCAGCAGATGAACACAACCATCGTCATGCTTCACTGTGATTCTGTGCTAAAACATCCACTTGTCCGAATCTGAGTAAAAACAAAAATGGCAATAAAACTAACTTCATGAAGAAACCTCGGAATCCCTGCATCTGTTTGTGTGTGAGAGGTGTGTGTGTGAGGTGTGTGTGTGTGGTAGTGGATGTGAGGTGTGTGTGTGAGAGGTGTGTGTGTGTGAGAGGTGTGTGTGTGAGGTGTGTGTGTGAGAGGTGTGTGTGAGAGGTGTGTGTGTGAGAAGTGTGTGTGAGGTGTGTGTGTGTGAGAGGTGTGTTTCAGTACCCGCCTTTCATGACTTTTCCTAGATATGTGCGTTCTACCACCCAGTATCTTTACACTTTCAGGATGAGCTAGTATAAAGCTATTTTATAACTTTTTAGGCAGGTTAATTTACAAGGCGGCCAACTAGTGGTCGTTGTGTGTAAGTAGCAGCTTCCCACTGTAAAGACTATGGTAATTTGACCCCCGAGGCGGCTCTTATGGTAGGTGAAAAAGGCACGGCTGTTCTAGTGTTAAGATGGAGTGTTCAAACCTGCCTCCAAGGGCGATCGTGACGCTGTGTCAGCCTAGCCTAGCCTGACCAGCAGCAGCAGTAAGCTATGTTAGCCAAGCCTAGCCTGAACAGCAGCAGCAGTAAGCTATGTTAGCCAAGCCTAGCCTAGCCTGACCAGCAGCAGCAGTAAGCTATGTTAGCCTAGCCAGGCCTAGCCTGACCAGCAGCAGCAGTAAGCTATGTTAGCCTAGCCTAGCCTAGCCTGACCAGCAGCAGCAGTAAGCTATGTTAGCCTAGCCAGGCCTAGCCTGACCAGCAGCAGCAGTAAGCTATGTTAGCCTAGCCTAGCCTGGCCTGACCAGCAGCAGCAGTAAGCTATGTTAGCCTAGCCTAGCCTAGCCTGACCAGCAGCAGCAGTAAGCTATGTTAGCCTAGCCTAGCCTGGCCTGACCAGCAGCAGCAGTAAGCTATGTTAGCCTAGCCTAGCCTAGCCTGAACAGCAGCAGCAGTAAGCTATGTTAGCCTAGCCAGGCCTAGCCTGACCAGCAGCAGCAGTAAGCTATGTTAGCCTAGCCTAGCCTAGCCTGAACAGCAGCAGCAGTAAGCTATGTTAGCCTAGCTAGGCCTGGCCTGACCAGCAGCAGCAGTAAGCTATGTTATGTTAGCCTAGCCTCCGTTAGCCTCAGTCTCAGCGCCCCCCAGTGCTGGAAGGCCGTGTGAGCCAACTGGGGGGTTGCTGCTGCTGATGCGGTTCCAACCGGTTTTAATGACAAATGTCCAGTTTGTCAGAGCAGTGCAGCTGCCTTATTAAGCCAGGGCTGTGCGGGGGTCTGTCGGGGGGGGAGGGGGGGGTCCTGTCAGCTATGTTTAGCCACTGGCCCCTGTGCAGACCTGGGCTATTTCTGCCCAGCTTGGCCTTCAAGCCCCCGCTGTAGGAGGCTATCTGAGAGGACAGCTGCCCCCCACCCCTCCCTCCCTCCCCCCACCCCTCCCTCTCTCCCACCCTCCCTCCCTCCCCCCACCCCTCCCTCCCTACCTCCCCCCATCCCTCCCCCCACCCCTCCCTCCCACCCTCCCTCTCTGCCTCCCTCTCTCACTCCCAGCACCTCCACCCCCTCTTCTCTCGCTCCCTCCCTCCCTCCCTTCCTTCCAGTAGTCTAAAGTTGCCTAGCTCGGCCTTCAGTCCTATCTGAGAGAGACAGCTGCCCCCCCCCCCCCCCTACCCACCACACACACACACACACACACACACACACACACACACACACACACAGCCTGCTGCTCACACACACACACACACACACACACACACACACACACACACACACACAGCAGACACGTATGTGATGTGAGTCATGGTATTCGGGGTCGGAGGTCAGTGTGTGACTCTGCCAGGAGAAGGGACTTTCCTCAGGCTGCAGCAGGCTGTGTGTGTGTGTGTGTGTGTGTGTGTGTGTGTGTGTGTGTGTGTGTGTGTGTGCGTGTGTGTGTGTGTGTGTGAGCAGCAGCCTGTGTGTGTGTGGGGGGAGGTTGGGGGGATGTGGGGGGGATGTGCAGCCCTGGACACATGTCATGAATGGAGCTGACTGCTGTTGTCGTCTCAGTACTCCAGTACTCTGGGTAATGACAATAAACCAGATTAGATTAGATTACAGTCAGCTTTATTAACCTTACTGTCATTGCAGAGTACAAGTACCAGACAACGATATGCAGTTTAGCATCTAACCAGAAGTGCAGATAGTGATAAAACATGATAGTGATACTGTATATGTACAGTATGGCTAGGACACTAATTAAAGCCCAAGGGCTGGTGTTCTACCTCCCCCAGCCTCCCCTGGTGTTCTACCTCCCCCAGCCTCCCCTGGTGTTCTACCTCCCCCAGCCTCCCCTGGTGTTCTACCTCCCCCAGCCTCCCCTGGTGTTCTACCTCCCCCAGCCTCCCCTGGTGTTCTACCTCCCCCAGCCTCCCCCTGGTGTTCTACCTCCCCCAGCCTCCCCCTGGTGTTCTACCTCCCCCAGCCTCCCCTGGTGTTCTACCTCCCCCAGCCTCAACTGGTGTTCTACCTCCCCCAGCCTCCCCTGGTGTTCTACCTCCCCCAGCCTCCCCTGGTGTTCTACCTCCCCCAGCCTCCCCTGGTGTTCTACCTCCCCCAGCCTCCCCTGGTGTTCTACCTCCTCCAGCCTCCCCTGGTGTTCTACCTCCCCCAGCCTCCCCTGGTGTTCTACCTCCCCCAGCCTTCCCTGGTGTTCTACCTCCCCCGGCCTCCCCTGGTGAACCTAAGGACCCTGCCCTGGTTCACGTCAGGTCTTATCAGGTGAGATGTCTTGCTCGCCAATCTCAGCTCCAGAACTTTGGTCAAAGTTCCATTGTCCTTCTGTTGTTTTATTAGGTAGCCAAACAGGAGCTGGAGATAAGCATCAGATTCAAACCCAGTAAAGCTTTATTTTCCCACACGTGTCTCCTCTGTCACAGGTGCTGTGTACAGTTACTGTAGTATGACTGTAGTATGACTGTAGTATAGTATGACTGTAGTATGACTGTAGTATAGTATGACTGTAGTATGACTGTAGTATAGTATGACTGTAGTATTGTATGACTGTAGTATAGTATGACTGTAGTATGACTGTAGTATAGTATGACTGTAGTATGACTGTAGTATAGTATGACTGTAGTATGACTGTAGTATAGTATGACTGTAGTATGACTGTAGTATGACTGTAGTATAGTATGACTGTAGTATGACTGTAGTATGGTATGACTGTAGTATGACTGTAGTATGACTGTAGTATGACTGTAGTATGACTGTAGTATAGTTTGACTGTAGTATGGTATGACTGTAGTATGACTGTAGTATGACTGTAGTATAGTATGACTGTAGTATGGTATGACTGTAGTATGACTGTAGTATGACTGTAGTGTAGTATGACTGTAGTATGACTGTAGTATGGTATGACTGTAGTATGACTGTAGTATGACTGTAGTATAGTATGACTGTAGTATGACTGTAGTATAGTATGTAGTATGACCAGTGGTGTGCCGTCAGGGCCAGCAAGGCCTTCTCTGCTGGCCTAAACACCATCAGAATATACATTTTATTTAAATATATTTTTTCCACAAATATGTATTAATGATTCCCCATAGTCTATTCTCTTCATTTCATAGCTTTCCTCTTGGTTGCGCTGCTTCCAGTCTCCGATTGAGATTTGGAGGGCTGGCCTTTATGTTAGAGCTTTTATCCAATCAAAATGTGTTGCCAGGGGGCTCCAAAATCTGCCCGCCTGCACAATAAACCGTGCCGCGAATACGACCTGTAACTTAACGTTGAACGAGAAAACCTGTGGCGTTCCTAGTGGAAACCTACGTAGATTTCGAGTTGGCGAGCAAAAGCAACAACGGCGCCTGCTGTAAGGCTCAATGATGTCAGCACCCAGCACGTCTTTTGATTGGATACGCACTATTGATACGCACTATTGATATTCACTATTGAGATGCGTAACTTTGCCGGTAGATGTGGGACTTTTGAACACCTTTGGGGACACCCGAGTGGATTTACAGCTCAACGAACAAGTGCGCAGGGAAACGGAGCTCCACAACGAAAGGGTGATCAGTATGTCCCTATTTTTGCTCACCCTTTCGTTGACTGATCGCTAATACTGATCGATTGTGTCCTGTTTTTGGGTAAACAATAACTTTCATTTAGGGGACACGATGAAAGCGCCGAGTCCACAAACAGAGGAAACTACGTTGAGCTTCTTTCTTTTCTTGCTGAAAACAACCCAGATTTACATTACCACCTGTCCACAAACAAAGTGTTTACTGGGACGTCACGTCAGGCAAAATACAAAACGACCTGATTTTTGCTATTGCTGAAGTGATGGGATAAGAGATCAAAATGGAGATTAAAAAGGCACCCTTTGTCGCTATTATGGTGGACGAGACGACAGACGTGGGTAATGTAGCGATCTTAAATATGTTAGTTTAACACTCTTCATTGTAAATGCGGATTTATTGATTAAAAATGCTTCGGAAATATTAATATAACTCTGTCTGACTATGTTAAGGTGATGCAACACCCGGTTATACTGTGTTTCTGTCTAGTTTCTAGAGCCATGGCGTCATAACGATGGTATTAAGAGGTAGAATAATTCAGGTAGGAATGTGTCGGACATCACTGAAGGCCTAGGTGTGAAATGCACCGCCCGCCACTGAGTATGACTGTAGTATGACTGTAGTATGACTGTAGTATGACGGTAGTATAGTATGACTGTAGTATGACTGTAGTATAGTATGACTGTAGTATGACTGTAGTATAGTATGACTGTAGTATGACTGTAGTATAGTATGACTGTAGTATGACTGTAGTATGACTGTAGTATGACTGTAGTATAGTATGACTGTAGTATGACTGTAGTATAGTATGACGGTAGTATATTATGACTGTAGTATGACTGTAGTATAGTATGACTGTAGTATGACTGTAGTATAGTATGACTGTAGTATGACTGTAGTATAGTATGACTGTAGTATAGTATGACGGTAGCATAGTATGACTGTAGTATGACTGTAGTATAGTATGACTGTAGTATAGTATGACTGTAGTATGACTGTAGTATAGTATGACTGTAGTATGACTGTAGTATAGTATGACTGTAGTATGACTGTAGTATGACTGTAGTATAGTATGACTGTAGTATGACTGTAGTATAGTATGACGGTAGTATGACTGTAGTATAGTATGACTGTAGTATGACTGTAGTATAGTATGACTGTAGTATGACTGTAGTATAGTATGACTGTAGTATGACTGTAGTATAGTATGACTGTAGTATGACGGTAGTATAGTATGACTGTAGTATGACTGTAGTATAGTATGACTGTAGTATGACTGTAGTATAGTATGACTGTAGTATGACTGTAGTAAAGTATGTATCCTACATTTCCCTCTCTATCCTAGGTTTCTCTTTATATCCTAGGTTTCCCTTTATATCCTAGGTTTCCCTTTATATCCTAGGTTTCCCTCTATATCCTAGGTTTCCCTCTATATCCTAGGTTTCCCTCTATATCCTAGGTTTCTCTCTCTATCCTAGGTTTCCCTTTATATCCTAGGTTTCTCTTTCCATCCTAGGTTTCCCTTTATATCCTAGGTTTCTCTCTCTATCCTAGGTTTCCCTCTATATCCTAGGTTTCCCTTTATATCCTAGGTTTCCCTTTATATCCTAGGTTTCCCTTTATATCCTAGGTTTCTCTCTCTATCCTAGGTTTCCCTTTATATCCTAGGTTTCCCTTTATATTATTATTATTATTATTATTATTACATTTTATTTATATGGCGCCTTTCATGGCACTCAAGGTCGCCTTTATATCCTAGGTTTCCCTTTATATCCTAGGTTTCTCTTTCCATCCTAGGTTTCCCTTTATATCCTAGGTTTCCCTTTATATCCTAGGTTTCTCTCTCTATCCTAGGTTTCCCTTTATATCCTAGGTTTCCCTTTATATCCTAGGTTTCTCTCTCTATCCTAGGTTTCCCTTTATATCCTAGGTTTCCCTTTATATCCTAGGTTTCCCTTTATATCCTAGGTTTCCCTTTATATCCTAGGTTTCCCTTTATATCCTAGGTTTCCCTTTATATCCTAGGTTTCTCTCTCTATCCTAGGTTTCCCTTTATATCCTAGGTTTCTCTCTCTATCCTAGGTTTCCCTTTATATCCTAGGTTTCCCTTTATATCCTAGGTTTCCCTTTATATCCTAGGTTTCTCTCTCTATCCTAGGTTTCCCTTTATATCCTAGGTTTCTCTCTCTATCCTAGGTTTCCCTTTATATCCTAGGTTTCCCTTTATATCCTAGGTTTCCCTTTATATCCTAGGTTTCCCTCTATATCCTAGGTTTCCCTTTATATCCTAGGTTTCCCTTTATATCCTAGGTTTCCCTTTATATCCTAGGTTTCTCTCTCTATCCTAGGTTTCCCTTTATATCCTAGGTTTCCCTTTATATTATTATTATTATTATTATTATTACATTTTATTTATATGGCGCCTTTCATGGCACTCAAGGTCGCCTTTATATCCTAGGTTTCCCTTTATATCCTAGGTTTCTCTTTCCATCCTAGGTTTCCCTTTATATCCTAGGTTTCCCTTTATATCCTAGGTTTCTCTCTCTATCCTAGGTTTCCCTTTATATCCTAGGTTTCCCTTTATATCCTAGGTTTCTCTCTCTATCCTAGGTTTCCCTTTATATCCTAGGTTTCCCTTTATATCCTAGGTTTCCCTTTATATCCTAGGTTTCCCTTTATATCCTAGGTTTCCCTTTATATCCTAGGTTTCCCTTTATATCCTAGGTTTCTCTCTCTATCCTAGGTTTCCCTTTATATCCTAGGTTTCTCTCTCTATCCTAGGTTTCCCTTTATATCCTAGGTTTCCCTTTATATCCTAGGTTTCCCTTTATATCCTAGGTTTCTCTCTCTATCCTAGGTTTCCCTTTATATCCTAGGTTTCTCTCTCTATCCTAGGTTTCCCTTTATATCCTAGGTTTCCCTTTATATCCTAGGTTTCCCTTTATATCCTAGGTTTCTCTCTCTATCCTAGGTTTCTCTTTCCATCCTAGGTTTCCCTTTATATCCCAGGTTTCCCTTTATATCCTAAGTTTCCCCTAAACACCAATTTGCAGAATCATAACCCATGTTGATATAACCAATCATAACCCATGTTGATATAACCAATCATAACGCATGTTGATATAACCAATCATAACCCATGTTGTAATAACCAATCATAACCCATGTTGTAATAACCAATCATAACCCATGTTGATATAACCAATCATAACCCATGTTGATATAACCAATCATAACCCATGTTGAGTTGTACGTCTATGACTGTTTTAGCTGCAGAACTGGGTAAACAAGTCATGTGTGTATGGCCATACTTGACGGTTCTCTCAGAGACTACAGACAGTCATTGTTGTGTTGTCAAGATAGAACTTTATTTCACACACACAATAGCTTTCACCATTTTCATAGTTTGCAGAAAAATAAATGGAAACCTAAATTGAAAGAAGTAAAGTTGAGTATTCAAACAAGAAACAACCTTTTCAACAGATATGGGGAAACTTAACGTACGCATAACTCAACAGTTATGCGTTAATTATAGGAAACAGGAAAGGTCATAAGGTCACACGTTGTTTTGTAAGTCAGCATAAATGACAAGCTAAGAAGTCTAACGACATCCCTGTTTTGTTGATGTTACCATGACTACACTCTAGTATGACATCCTGCGATAACACCACAGTATTAAACAAGAACAATATGATCATACAGCTGGGGGGTATTCCATCAATGTCACTAATGGGAAATCCATGTTGTTGTTTTTTACAAGTCTCGCGAGATTTATCAAGACAAGCCGGGATTTTTTTGGGGACGAATCTCACAAGACAAGCCAGAATAAGCCTGGATTAGCAACGTTGATGGAATACCCCCCTGGAGACGGAAGAGACGTCATTCCTGTGTGTGTTGGTCTGCGTACAGCCCTCGGTCTGTGAGATGACATCATCTATGTGGAGTTTAATAGAGTCTTAGGGAGGATGAAGATGTTTGTAAAGATAGTCAGTTAGTCAGTTCCAGATGCTTTATGATCGTACTGTAGACGCCTTTACAGCCGTATAGTTCCTACCCAACCTTTCACTTCCAAGGGAGGGGGAGGCTGGGGGAGGCAGAACACCAGGGGAGGCAGAACACCAGGGGAGGCAGAACACCAGGGGAGGCTGGGGGAGGTAGAACACAGGCCCTCTACAGCCCCTCCACTAGACCCCAAACAGCCCCTCCACAACACTCTACAGCCCCTCTACAACCTCTCTACAGCCCCTTCACTAGACCCCATACAGCCCCTCTACAACCCCTCTACAGCCCCTCTACTAGACCCCAAACAGCCCCTCTACAGCCCCTCTACTAGACCCCAAACAGCCCCTCTACAGCCCCTCTACTAGACCCCAAACAGCCCCTCTACAGCCCCTCTACTAGACCCCAAACAGCCCCTCTACAGCCCCTCTACTAGACCCCAAACAGCCCCTCTACAGCCCCTCTACTAGACCCCAAACAGCCCCTCTACAGCCCCTCTCTGAGACCCTGATCCGCCCCTGTTACGAGAGCCTATTGTTACCAGGCGTTACAACTCGTGATGTCATTCCTGCTGAAGCAGCCGAACCCTTCAGCAGCAGCTTCCTGCTCATCTCCCCCCAGAAACAGTCAACCAGCCCCCCGCCCCCAGCTGTCTGTAAACAGTCACACAGCCCCCCCCAGGTCCAGTGACAATCCAAGCGATCCTGAGGAGAGCTGAGCTGCTGCTTTAGAGGTCTCTCTCCCTCCCCCTCCCTACCCTCCTCCCCAACCCCACGCCCAGGGGCAGCCAAAACCTAAACAAGCAAATGACTAGAAGACGATTCGAGGGTGAGAGGGAGAGGGAGGGAGGGAGCAGCAGGGAAGAAAGAAAGAGAGAGAGAGTACAGTGAGGTCTTGCAGAAGTTTTAATCAAAAAATGAGGAAAAAAAAGAAAGAAAACATCTCCAACATACTGTATTCTGTATATGTAATATCAGGATGTAGAGATCACATTCTGCAGTCTTGCACAACCTCTGAGAGCTGGACAGTAATGTAACAAAGTCACTTCCAGGAACTAGCCGTTTGTTGATCTAAACATTAGCGTATCCAACGAGACACACTGCCTTGCAGTGGACCGGTACCATGACTGAGGCCTATACTATGCACCCCCCCCAACACCACATCCCTCCCTCCCCCCCTCACCCCTCCCTCCCCCCCCGAACACACGTCTTCCTGATAGTCAGCTGACGAGGGAAAGGAAAGGAAAACAAAAATATGGAAACGCTCGAAACAAAGCAGAGGAATGAGAGAGCAACAGAGGTTCCACACTTCAACCCAGACAGTCAGGAGGAGGGGTTAACTAGCCAGGGAGTTAACAAGCCAGGAGGTTAACTAGCCAGGAGGGTTAACTAGCCAGGAGGGTTAACTAGCCAGGAGGGTTAACTAGCCAGGAGGGTTAACTAGCCAGGAGGGTTAACTAGCCAGGGAGTTAACTAGCCAGGAGGTTAACTAGCCAGGAGGTTAACTAGCCAGGGGTTTAACTAGCCAGGGGTTTAACTAGCCAGGGGGTTAACTAGCCAGGGAGTTAACTAGCCAGGACATGCTGATCACCCACAGTAGAGAACCAAGCAGATAGTGTCAATAGTCGACCATCGTTGTTGAGTCACCTCGGCCTGAACAAATATAAGGCAACAAACCTGAACACATCAGAGAGCCGAACAACATGTAGAAATTAAATGACAACATGGAGCTGGTGATCCTATACAGGCGCAGAGATAGGACTACTTTACAGTACAGGTATTTTACTCTACAGGTATATTATTTAAGTAATTACATGGAAACTGATTACAACAATGAACCTAAAATGAATTACCTTTTATGATTTCTTTGGGATTTCATTAAGATCATAATAAGCATCATTACGCAGCACATTACCAGGTAAACGTCCAATTGTTTTGGACTTAATTAAGTGTGTCAGAAAGTATCCGTTGTATAACCACGACCTCCAACCAAACACAAACAGTAGGGAGATACCAGAGGAACGTACAGAAATGTTTAGGTCGACCGGTATGAGACCCAAACAACCGTTAAACAACCGTTAAACCATTCATGTTTTAAACTAGACATCTGAATGCCTCTTGGTCCCTTCTCAAAAAGATATCGTTGGTCATAAAATATCACAATAACAGTTTTGTGTGGAAACATCAGAGTTACGACAGGCAGGGAAACAGCCACTCAATGTCAACACAGTTAGGGGACATTCTGTTGAAATGTGCAATTCTTTCATTCGATTACAAATGGGCCTCATTAATTATCATACGGATATAAAGAAAGTAGCTTCATACAGATAGAGAGACATTCATCC
The DNA here is from genome assembly GCF_963989245.1 of Nansenia antarctica. Lineage (NCBI taxonomy): Eukaryota > Metazoa > Chordata > Actinopteri > Argentiniformes > Microstomatidae > Nansenia > Nansenia antarctica. The sequence continues at coordinate 71,159,236 of NC_137688.1, read as the reverse complement.
GTTCAAAAACAACTTTATCGATAACAATTTTGAGTGACGAGGCAGAGAGACTGCAGATAGAGAGAGGATCGATCGCTCCTCCAGGTCTGTTCACTCTGAACCCTGGCGATGACATCATCATTGTGGGCCAGGGCAGTGGAGGAAGGAGGAGGACGTGGTTGTGGTGATGTCATCATTGTGAGCCAGGCAGTGGAGGAGGAGGAGGAGGAGGTGAAGGTGATGAAACACTGGGAACCTTCTAGAAGCCTCCTTCCCTGCATCATCATCCTCAGTCTGACTTCTTGTCCTGCTGGGCATCAGTGCTGGCCTGGAGGAGAGAGAGAGAGAGAGAGGAGAGGAGAGGAGAGAGAGAGGAGAGGAGAGGAGAGGAGAGGAGAGGAGAGAGAGAGAGAGAGGAGAGGAGAGGAGAGAGAGAGAGGAGAGGAGAGGAGAGAGAGGAGAGGAGAGAGAGAGGAGAGGAGAGGAGAGGAGAGAGAGAGAGAGAGAGGAGAGGGAGAGGAGAGGAGAGGAGAGAGAGAGAGAGGAGAGGAGAGGAGAGGGAGAGAGAGAGAGAGGGATGAGAGGAGAGGAGAGGAGAGAGAGAGAGAGAGAGAGAGGAGAGGAGAGGAGAGGAGAGGGAGAGAGAGAGATGATGATGAGAACTAAGATAATAATAAATACAACAACCACACACTGAAGGGAGCAGCTCGGCATGTCGTCACAAGATCCTTCTGCTTGTTTATAAAGCTCTCACTGGCACAGCAACAGAATATCTGAAAGACCTTGTGCTAGCATATCAGCCCAGTAGAGCTCTCAGGTCTTCTGACGCAGGCTATACTGTCCTCCAATCAGAGGAGGGTTGGGTGTGGGATATAAACAACACAAATAAACCACTGGTATGCGAGTGTGACCAGAGGTCACAGAGGGGTCAGGAGTTCAGAGTTAACCAACAAACCCTTTCACCTATAAAACAAGGTCCGCTTGTAAACGACAACGGTAGCCAGAGCCAGCTAATATTGCTGCTTCATCAAAACAACAGATTTTATGTTCTGATGAACCGACACTTCGGACTTCACCCAGCTGATAAAAGCCGCCAACGTTGTAAAACCGTCCAATCACAGCAGCTAACAGCAGCTAACAGCCACAACGCCACAGATAAGACAGCTGTGTCTCAGGAGGTAGAGCCGGCGTCTTATGATCGCAAGGTCGGCAGATCGCCGGTTCTAGCCCCGGCTGGCCACATGTCGAAGTGTCCTTGGGCAAGACACTGAACCCCAAATTGCTCCCAGTGAGCTGGCCGGCGCCTTGCATGGTAGCTTGCCGCCATTGGTGTGTGAATGTGTGTGTGAATGAGAGGCCGTTGTAAAGAGCTTTGGAATAAGGAGCTATATAAGTCAGTCCATTGTTGAAAGGCAGTGCGTCTCCAGATCAAACGTCCACGTGGGTCCTAATGACCCCTGACCGCCTGTACATCAGGGTCAGATCAACCTTCATGTCCTGTACTGCACGCTGGGTCAGATCAACAACAATAATAATAATATCTTGGTTTTATATAGCGCCTTTCACAAACCCAAGGACGCTTTACACATTTTACAGACAGAAAGTCAGACAGACAGAACAGAAAACACACAGTGTCAGCGACAAAAATAGACTAGGGGCCAAAGGCCTTGGTGAACAGACGGGTTTTGAGGGCTGATTTGAAGGTGTCTAGGGTTGGAGCGGATCACTGTGGACCCTGGACACCTTCAAATCAGCCCTCAAAACCCACCTGTTCACCAAGGCCTTTGGCCCCTAGTTTAGTTTTGTCGCTGTCTCTGTGTTTTCTGTTTTGTCTGTCTGACTTCTTTTTTTTTCTGTAAAATTGGTAAAGCGTCCTTGGGTTCTGTGAAAGGCGCTATATAAATCAAATCAAATGTTATTTGTATAGCGCATTTCTTACAAGATGCAACTCAATGCGCTTCACATACTGACAGGGCCGCAAGCAGGCAAAAGTAAAAAACCTGTACACTATGTAGCCAGGAAAATTCCCTTGCAGCCCTCTACACATAGAGCGACTACTAGCCAGTTTGCCTACCAGCACCCAGTGGTGGACCCCCACAACATATGAGCTCTTCTCATGTCCTGTACTGTAATGCTGGAACAGCCGCTAGAAACGCACACAAATATGGATCCTGTTTCCTCATGTTGACCTGTAATGACCCCAGCAGGCGTGGGTCATATTGACCCGTAATGACCCCAGCAGGGTCATGTTGACCCATAATGACCCCAGCAGGGTCATGTTGACCCATAATGACCCCAGCAGGGTCATGTTGACCCGTAATGACCCTCCCAGCAGGGTCATATTGACCCGTAATGACCCCCCCAGCAAGGGTCATATTGACCCGTAATGACCCCCAGCAGGGTCATATTGACCCGTAATGACCCCCAGCAGGCATGGGTCCAGCGCAGGGCTGCGATGCTGCAACGTGTTGCAACCGTGTAGGCGGTGACTCACGTACAGTAACACCACCGCAGCACCAACCAGCTGTGTCTTACCAGAACGTTTGAGCAATAAGACATAAGGAAACCACCCAACACTCTAAACTCTGCCCTGTTCTAGATTCTTCTAGAGGTGTTGCAAGAGTAAGTCCTACACACTAGAACAGCCATGAGTAAAAAATAAATTGATATCCTTGCACTCGATAAAATTTTAGGACCCTCCTTTCATGACTTTTCCTAGATATGTGCGTTCTACCACCCAGTATCCTTACATTTTCAACATCACATCAGGATAAGCTAGTATGAAGCTGTTTTGCAGTTTTTCTGTGTAGGAGGCAGACTAATTTACAAGATGCGCCAACTAGTGGTCGTTGTGTGTAAGTAGCAGCTTAGCATTGTAAAGCGGGGGTCATTAGTAGGTAAAAAAGGCACGGCTGGTCTAGTGTAAAGGAAGTGGCCGTTTTGGACTCGTGTCCTAAAATGGCCGATACGGAAATTATGAGTTATGATGCAGTGAGTAGAGTAGCTGTGTACTGCTGCTGCTGCTACTGTGCTCCCTGGGGTCTGTAGTTTTTCTACCTTCTGAAGTGATGTTCTAGGACTGGTGATATCAAGCGAAAGGTTCTTTATATAAAAATCTGCTGATCACTTTCAATTCAATAAAACAAGCTATTAGATATTCACTTTTAAATTCTGGACGTTACAATTCACATTTCTCAGAAACTAACAAACTAACTGTCAACTTCTATGACGTCTTGCTGCAAGGCATTCTGGAACCTTTCTTAGCTGATGCAACAGAAATGTACTTCTGTTTAACTCTCGTAACGATACATAATAACTGTTTTAACTGTCAATCAATCATGCAACATATTAACCAATCATGTGACCATTCATTCATCCATTCATTCTAACAGGGTCAGCAGACCAGAGGTCAGGAGGTCAGGGACAGGGGGGGTCCCTAAACCCCCTAATCCCCCCGCGTCAGACGCACGTACGCACCACCGTTCAGCGACAGCGGCGGCACTCGCGGAACATTTGCTGATGTTACCGAGACAGGAGCCTTCTACTGACATAAAACACATAAACACCACACATGCACGCCATTCTAGTCACTCAACACATGCCCGGTGTGAGTGTGTGTGAGGCGAGTGAATGAAATGCTTTTATACTTTTATGTCCCAGTTTCAACACTGGCTGACTGGAGTATGTCAGTATGTTGGCCACTCAGGTCACCCTGTTACACACCCTGTTACGCACACACACACACACACACACACACACACACACACGGACTGTTGTGGATTAACATGAACAGGCGTGTCGACAGAGTCAAACATCCAGAACCAGATGAGAACCTTCCCCTCTGCCCAGAGGCCTGGGATGAGCGGGGAGGTCGACATTACTGCTGCAGGAACGCAACGACCGCCGCTTTTAGACCAACGGGTTCATCCAGGGCCAGACTGAAGAGAAGCATCATGGGGGCATAGGGGGCGTCTGTGTCTCAGGAGGTAGAGCCGCCGTCTAATGATCGCAAGGTTGGCAGATCGACGGTTCGAGCCCCGGCTGGCCACATGGCGAGGTGAATTGAACCCCAAATTGCTCCCAGTGAGCGGGCTGGCGCCTTCCATGGTAGATTGCCGCCATTTATGTGTGAATGTGTGTGTGAATGGGTGAATGACGCCGTTGTAAAGCGCTTTGGAATAAGGCGCTATATAAGTCATCTATATAAGTCTGTTAACCATTTACCATCGGGGAGGCCAAACTCAACCACCCACTGCAGACTGAGGAGCAGTTCCAGAGCAGCTCTGATCCCAGATGCATGTGGAGAAGGCATCCAGACCATCACGGACTACAAGCACAAGTCAAATGACCATAGTCTTTACAATGGGAAGCTGCTACATACACGCAACAACCACTAGTTGGCCGCTTGTAAATTAGCCTGCCTCCTATACAGAAAAACAGCAAAATATCTTCATACTAGCTTATCATGAAGTGATTTTGAAAATGTAAGGATACTGGGTGGTAGAACGCACATATCTAGAGAGGATGTGGGTGTGTGTGTGTGTGTGTGTGTGTGTGTTACCTGCAGTCTGGAGTGTTCCTCCAGCAGGCGGTCGTACTCCACAGTGAGGTTCTCCGCCTGCTTCTTCATGGCCTTCACGTCACGGTCCGACTTCTGGAGCGCTGAGGACAGACAGACAGGTTAGATCGATAGATTTTTATTTGGGTAAAAAGTGAGAGTACATCCAGAGGAGAGCACGTAAAAGTACTGAAACACTTGTTTCCAACGTGGTCCTCGCTGGTAGACAAAGAACAACCAAGACAAGAACATACAATAACAACAACACACCAAGAAACATACAAAGATAATTCTTGTATCAAACTCCTTAGTTTTCCTGTACAGAAACTTTAGCTTGTTTGCACTGTTTGCAAGAACTCTTTCTGTAATTAAGACACCTGAAAGAGATTTGGTCCAGTGTTAATCTGAGATAAGTAACACTTGATCTGGACTCAATGACATCTCCTGCACAAGTTACTCTGAATCGATCAACATTTTTTTTGCTTTTGATTTGACCCAAATAAAATAGATTCGGTTTTACCGAGATGTAATGACAGTTTAGTCAATGAACCACTCCCTTACCAACGCAAGTTCCCTGCTCAAGGCTTCCTCTATCGTCTGTCCCCTTTGGGTCTTTCCTGACACCAGAGAACTGAATCATCTGCATATAGCTGAAGTTTGCACCCTACAACTGCTGGCATGTCATTGACATAAATCAGAAACAGTAATGGACCCAGAATGCACCCCTGGGGCACCCCACATGTCACCTCCATGGCCAGCCGACTCTACAGCCTCCAGCCTGTGTGGACTGACTCACCTTTCCTGGTGGCCTCCACCTCCTCCGTCAGCGTCTTCACCTCCACCTTCAGGGCCTTGTTCTCCTCCGCCGCCCCGGGACCGGACGGCTTCTTGCCCACCTCCGGAACCTCCACCCCCGCCTCCCTCAGCCTCTACACACACAACAACAACAACACACCTTCAATACCTCCACCCCCGCCTCCCTCAGCCTCTACACACACAACAACAACAACACACCTTCAATACCTCCACCCCCGCCTCCCTCAGCCTCTACACACACAACAACAACAACACACCTTCAATACCTCCACCCCCGCCTCCCTCAGCCTCTACACACACAACAACAACACAACACCTTCAATACCTCCACCCCCGCCTCCCTCAGCCTCTACACACACAACAACAACACAACACCTTCAATACCTCCACCTGCCTCAGCCTCTACACACACAACAACAACAACAACACAACACCTTCAGTCCATGGTAGACTGGTGAGATAGTCATACAGGGTCACCAGTCTTCCACCATGTCTCCCACAACTTGTCATTTGTTCAATTGTCTCACTTAAGTCTTGTAACTATTGTCACTTTATTTACCTGGACTTATCGGCTTATGTGTCTGTGCTGCAATGGAACCGAAGCCTAAGAACTTTACTCTCTTACACTTGTGTAATGTGACGTGACAATAAAACTAACCCTCAGATTTGCATATTGACAGGTCCAAGATTTAGATTGGCATATTGACATTCCCAAGACTTAGATTTGCATATTGACAGGTCCAAGATTTAGATTTGCATATTGAGGGTATACAGACAATGTATTTGAATATCTGGACATCCAAGCTATGTGATGTGTGTTTGTTAGGTGTGGTTTCTCTTTTTTCTCTTTTACTTTATTTTACTTCATTTATTTTTTACGTCCTTTTTTGTTGTTGTTGTTGTTGTTGTTGTTGTCGTTGTATGCGTCTGTGGGTATATATGGAGGCTGTATCATTTGATTACCTTTCTGGCTGCTCATGCATTTGTATGACCCACTATTTTATGTTATGGAAAATGATCAATAAACAAATATATATATATATATATTTTTTTTTAAATGCATATTGACAGGTCCAAGATTTCTAAGTCTTGGGAATGTCAATATGCAAATCTAAATCTTAGAACTGTCAATATGCAAATCTAAATCTTAGAACTGTCAATGACAGGAGGTCTGACGAGCGTGGCGCTGGACTGCATCATCATAACCTGACTGTTTATACTTGTCAAAATGCACATCTCCGCTGTGTCCTCTGAGGAACACCACAGAGCCGAGACCTTCGCTTCTAACCACAACAACGTCGTTTGGCGATCAAAGATAGAAGAGCACCCATCACTATCAACACAGCCTCCTCTGCCTCTGTGTGTTTACCCAGATCTAAACAGCTTAAGTGGTTTAGGAGAGGCGGCCATCTGCCTCACTTCTCACTGCTGGGCTTAAGGTAAGCCAGTGGTGTAGGTACCCCCCCCCCCACCCCTCTCTCACTCCACAGGCCCAGACGTATCACCCCCCCCTCCCTGGGGTCCCTCCCCATGCCTCACCCCTCCTGCCTGGGCCCCTCCTCCCTCCCCACGTATCAGGGAGGAGGTTCAACACCTGGCGGCGTGGTGCGCTGACAACAACCTGGCCCTCAACACCAGTAACACCAAAGAGATCATTGTGGACTTCAGAAAGACTGGACGCCGTGAACACTCCTCCATCTACATCAACGGGATGGAGGTGGAGCGTGTTCCCAGCTTCAAGTTCCTGGGGGTCCACATCTCCGAGGACCTCTCTTGGACCCTCAACTCCTCTTCCTTGGTCAAAAAGCAAAAAGGCACGGGGAGCCTATACTTCCTAAGGAGACTGAAGGAGGCCCAGCTGTCTCCCAGGATCCTGACCAACTTCTACCGCTGCTGCACCACTGAGAGCATCAACTGCACTGTGTCTGACCGGAAGGCCCTGCAGCGGGGGGTGAAAACCGCCCAGCGCATCATCGGCACCAAACTCCCTACCATGGAGTCCCTCCAGGTAACCCGCTGTCAACGGAGGGCTGCATATTGCACATGTCTCCTGACATAGCTGCTTTATACTTCTGCACATTAGATACTGTACATAAACTACCTCACTGTACATCAAATACCTCACTGTACATTCTCGTTCTATTTATATCATGCCAATATATCACTAGCTGCACTTCTGGTTGGATGCTGAACTGCATTTCGTTGTCTGGTATTTTTACTCTGCGATGACAATAAAGTCATCATTCAGACAGAACCGACAGACAGAACAGAACAGACAGACAGACAGGAGACCCTGAGTCACAGGGCGTCCTTCATAATTGCCCGATCGGAGCCGACCATGAGAATGAAGCTCATTGATAGCTGCATTCCAATAACATAACGTAATAAAGACAGAAATAGGCCTCAGTGTGTGTGTGTGTGTGTGTGTGTTGTTGTGTGTGTGTCAACATTATCCATCACTGAACAACAAGCACCAACACAATGCAGAGGAACAACACACCGAACACACACCACAACACACACCACCACACACACCACCTCACACACCACACAACACACAACACAAAACACACACACCACAACAACACACACCACAACACACACCACAGTTCTACAGGGCAACTGAATGGTTCCCAAGCCTGGAAGAAACCAGTTGGATCTGGTACAGACCTCACCCACCCTCACACACACACACACACACCTCACCATCACTCACACACACACCTAACCTAGACCTAACCTAACCTAACCCCAAGCCTCTCCAGAACAAAAATGGGGGGGGGGGGGGGGGGGGAGAGTGACATCAGAGCCACTCAGCTGCCTTAGTAACAGGCAGGGTTAAAGGTCAACACCTGACCCCTTTAACACAGAAACAACCTGCAGAAGAAGACTGGCAGGTACCAATAACCATAACAACCTCTGGCCTTGAGAGATAAACCTAATAATCATGAATCAATCAGATCAATCATTAATCAATAAACAGGGTCACTCCAAGCTCCACCACCACCAAGACACCACGGCAGACACTCAACTGTTTCTCAGCAGCTGTCCCACAGCAGCCTGGCTGTGGTGAACCTGCCTGGCGTGTTGTGCATGCGACCATGCGGGCATGCGGCTGGCTGGCGTGTGGGCACGCTGCTGCCCGCCCGGCGTGTGTGAACCTTAGTGTGTCAACAGGCCCCTTGGCGTGTGCCACATCCACACGCACCCTGACCTTTACCCCAGAGAATGCCTGAGAGAGAGATCAGCCTTTTATTACCCACGCTGCCCAGGGGTGGTGCAGGGCTGCCTAGCGAGCGGGGGGACCTAGCGAGCACCGTACGAGGAGAGGGTAACAGGAGATAGATTCATTCCCCAAACTCCCAAATACAGGCAGCCCCATCAAACGACCAGATGATACGTACTACTGTATGTGTATATCCTCCTCCAGTGTTATGGAGTGGCAGCCATTTCTACACTCCTCCACCACCATGCACTGCCTTGTTTGGTTGCTAAACTCCTTGACATATTAATGACGTAAACAAACAGGAACAACCCTGTCAGCTCAGACGGCTTGTAAAACAGAGACACGTTGAGGCTGCGTGGGTCCACTGGAATGACACTCAGAGTGCAGTGGTGCCCCCTTGTGGGCGTTAATGATAAGGCACGATGGTGTTTAAACTGATAAGTTCAACAGAATCTGAAGCCGCCGCCGCCGCCGCCGCCTCCGCCGCCTCCTCCTCCTCCTCCTCCTCCTCACCTCCTGCAGCTTCTCGTTCTCCTCCATGTACTTCCTGGCTGCGTCGCTGGCGCCCTCCGCCTGCTTCTTGAAGGCCTCGTTGGAGGCCATGAGCGTGGCCTGCTGGGATAGCAGGGTGGCCAGGCGCCTCAGCAGCCTGGGGAGAGGAGTGGCAGTTATGTCAGTTAGGATTCAAACGTTTGAATTATGACTTTTTTCAAGCTCGCCTTCACCAGTTAACCCTCTCCCCCTCCCCTTCTGTGTCCCCAGCACTACCTTAATTAGGCCCCTATACTTTCTTTTATTTATTTTTTGTTTCTTTTTATTATTACTACTCGATCTTTTCAGTTTGTAAAGCGTCTTTGAACGACTAGAAAAGCGCTATTAGTGTATTATTTATATAATGTATATTTATTTATTTTTTAATTTCAGTTTCAGCAACTTGTCTACTGTTTTCTCTAGTCTTTTAGCTGTACATATATGGATTATAATTAATTTAAAGAAAAACTATCTAGAGAAAAACACACAATGTAAACATAGACAAAAACAACGACAATAAAAGAAAAGAGGTAGGGGGGGGGTGAGTTGGGGGAATTTTAAAAACCTAATAAATCATAGGTTTACGTTTAGAGAACCAAACCACCTTCACTGTACATCTACACACGATGATGCAAGCTAGCGCGGTTTAACCGTGACCTCACAAACCGTGAATTCAGACGTCTGTTGTAACGTTACCAGAAGGAAGGGAGACGGTTAACAGCGTGAAGTCAAGAGAGGTAGAGAGAGAGGGGTAGAGAGAGAGAGAGAGAGAGAGAAACGTTAACGTTGTAACGTCACCAGAAGGAAGGGAGACGGTTAACAGCGTGAGGTAGAGAGAGAGGGGTAGAGAGAGAGAGAGAGAGAGAGAGAGAGAGAGAGAGAGGACAACGTTAACGTTGTAACGTCATCAGAAGGAAGGGAGAGGGTTAACAGCGTGAAGTCATTAAGACGACGCGGGGCGTGTGAGCGACGGCCTCGGCCGTGTTAGAAAGGTCAGGAGAGGGAGCGCAGATTCAGTTACTGGACGCAGCCGCTGCACTTCCAGGAATCCGGCCATGTTTGGTTGACCGCGGCTCGGCGGTCGGGGCAGAGTGGTAAACACACTCACCTGTTACCGCCTCCTGGCACCACAACAACACCGACGCAGAAGACCTTTAATCTGAACATGATCTAACCTTTTCATGAATGACACTTACTTCCATTTCCAGGAACATAACTGTAACTGTCGTCAAATACCAGAACCATGGATGGAAGATCTTATGGTTACAATACGACAGTTATTCACGTGGCATTAACAACAGCACCGTTAAGGCTGATTAGAGTGGGCTGGGGTGGTCCAGAGGTCTAGCACCGTGGTCTACAGTGTACACATATGCCCATGTCGGCATGGGTTAGAATCCGGCCCCATGGCCTGCTGACATGCCCTCTCTCCCTTCTTCTCCTTACTTTCCTGTCTGTCTTCACTGTGTCTGTCCAATACAATGAAACATATGAGTGGGACTGCTGAGAAAAAGGCTGATATAGAGTAAGGTGTCTCAGCAGCATGGAGAGAGAAGCTTCAACAGCTCAGAGATCGTCACTGAAAAGCTGCATGATGGATCTGCTCTGATCTGGACCTCCCTCTCTCAGGGTTCAAGTTTCAACAAGTCAAATTTAAGCTTGATTCATTTCTATGCAAATAGACGTGGTCGGACCGATTTCCTTACAGGATAACATTTTTAAGACCTAGCACCTCATTTTTAGACCGAATAACTGAAATTTGGGGGCTTTTTAGGCCTTATAAATCAGATTGCTGGATTTTAGAACTTTAAGGCTTTTTAAGACCAGCGCGGAAACCCTGCCTCCCTCTGATCTGGATCTCATGCTTGACCAAACAGTCCCATCCAACAGGCCCTGTGGAGGGTTCCTCTGAGACTCAGACCTTCTCAGAGAGACACCTGGATCAGATCCAGACACAGGATCTGAGGTTGTGTTCCTGCGATTCGGGGACAGCGATTCACAAGTAGAGAGTGACGATCTAGAGTTACACCAGAGACACACCGATGCTGCTCGACACACTGACCTACCTGCTCAAGGCCTAGTCATGTGCTGAAACGTGACCAACACCCTGAGTAAACAATAGATCTACATCTTAGTTAGCATCAGCAGCAACTAACGATTCAGTTGGCCCAGGGCTCGGTTTGAACCTCTGTTTTTGGGTCACGGATTCGGTTCGGTTTTGTGCGTAAGGAGAAAAGAAATACTTTCTGTTCACTGTTTTCGTTCCCTCATCGTTGTATTCAACACCAAACACCGAAATGAACGACCCCGCAATGCAGATTTGTAGCAATCCGGGGCTTCCTCAAACTGCTGCCATGTTCTCAACTCCGCTCGCCATGAACAAACATCTGAAATAGAAGCAACTGGCGTTCCAGAGAAACTCCATAAACTGGAAACCAGCAGAAACAGAATAAATCGACATTCACTAGTGCGTATTGAACCGTGGATGGAGAACCGTACGGGTCGATATAAAACCCAGAACCGCTGCACCCCCAGCAGCATCACATCTCTCCTTAGTGGAAGACGGCTCAGAACCAGAAGCTCCCAGCAGAAGCACCGGCAGGCAGGGTTCCTACAAGTTTCAACAAGTTGAATTTAAGAACTTTTTAGACCTCTTTGAATATAATTTTAGACCTATTCGCAACACCGTATGATAGCTTTTTGTCATCCTGCTGTAGCTTCATTCGCCAATAACTTCTCCCAGGGGAAGCGAATTGGCATTTATTTGGTTCCAGCTTGATTCATTTCCACGTAAATAGATGTGGTCGGACTGATTTCCTTGCAGGACACGCTAATCTCATTTTCGAGACCTAGCGCCTCATTTTCAGATCTAATAACTGGAACTTGTGCCCTTTTTAGGCCTTGTTAGTCGGATTGCTGGATTTTAGTCTTGACCAGCGCGGGAACCCTGGGCAGGGTCGTGTTTACAAAGACACAGAATCTGGACCACGTTGATCATCTTCACAAGGCTGCAGGACTCCAGGAACACAGTCAGGAGGGAGGTGACGGAGACGGATAATAAGAAGGTCAACAAGTTTAATCGACTTTCTGGTTCGTACAGTCTGGCCTTGGAGAACACTGCTGACGTCATCTGACTGCACAGAGGGAGAGAGAGAGAGAGAGAGAGAGAGGTAGAGAGAGAGAGAGAGAGGGGGAGAGAGAGGGGTAGAGAGAGGTAAAGAGGGAGAGGGGTAGAGAGAGAGGTAAAGAGGGGGAGGGGTAGAGAGAGAGAGGGGTAGAGAGAGAGAGGGGTAGAGAGAGAGCGAGAGAGGGGTAGAGAGAGAGGGAGGTAACGAGGGAGAGTGGAGGCTCACGCAATGCCAATGTTGAGGAAGCAAAGCCAAAGAAGCTGACTTGTGTACTGAGACGTAATGAAAACGATTCTGATAGTAGTTAATTTCCTGCCATTCCGGTGGTCAGAGAGAGAGGCAAAGAGGGAGAGAGAGAGGGGGTAGTGGTGGTCTAGTGGATAGTGAGTTGGACTTGAGATCGGAAGGTTGTGAGTTCAAATCCCGCCTGAAACCACACCACTACTAGTGTGCCCTTGAGTAAGGCACTTAGCCCTCAGTTACTCCAGGGGGAATGTCCCTGTAATTCGTAATTGTAAATCGCTTTGGATTAAAAGCGTCTGCTAAAATTAAAATTAAAATTAAATTAAATTAGAGAGAGAGACAGGCAAAGAGGGAGAGAGAGACAGTAACATTCATCCAGATCTGGAGGTGCAGCAGCTCCAGGGTCTAAATGCACCTCTTTCCCCCCCCCCCCCCCCATCACATGACTGCTGAGGCTCCTCAGAGGCAGCTGGCCCTGTGGTGACCAGGCCCACACCCCCCCCCCCCCCCCCCAGCAGCAGAGCTCACAGCAGTAGCACCCTGGGGGCTATTAATAGACCACCAACACAGCACCATTCAGAGACCAGGAGAGAGACACCCTGTATGGAGAAGACCTGACCCCTGGGGCAGGAGGGAGGGCGGGAGGGAGGGTATGACCTCACAGGAGGGAGGGAGGTGCGGGGGGGTGTGACCCTGTGACTCCTGTGTGACATCACAGGAGGAAGGGAGGGGTAGTATCTCCTCTGATGTTAGTAGTAGTAGTAGTGGTATCTGTATTAGGCCCCTGTATCACAGGAGGCAGGGAGGGGTAGTTTGACCCCATGACCCCTGGATGACATCACAGGAGGGAGGGGGGTATGACATCACAGGAGGGAGGGAGGGGTAGTATGACCCCTGTATGACCCTTATATGACATCACAGGAGGGAGGGAGGGGTAGTATGACATCACAGGAGGGAGGGAGGGGTAGTATGACATCACAGGGTGTGTTTGTGAATGGAGCTGGTCTAGAGAGAGAAAGAGAGGGCGCGCGTCCAACCAGGCCTTCTTTCCACGGCTACTGTAAAGTCCTCACCAGCCTAGCACGAGCGTCAACACCACCCTGCCGCCACGGCAACCGGACAAAACACTGGCCCCCAGCCAATCAGGAAAGAGAGGACGCGCACAGCAGCGACACAGACGAACCCGCAACAAGAGAAGGATTCCTGCCATTCCACCAAT
>NC_137688.1:71095536-71140536 GCF_963989245.1 Nansenia antarctica | reverse complement strand
AGGCCTGTGTTCCCAGATTCATTCAAACCTTTATTTAAACTCGTAAGTTACTGAGGTTGCCCTCATTTACAGTAACAACGAGTGAATAAAAGAGAACCAACAATATAAGTCATAAACAGAATAGAAATTAAACCAAAATATAAAACAAACAAAAAACATTACTAAGAAATGTACAACATTATTTAAAAACAGTTACAAGAAGTGACAGAGGGGAAAAACCAAGTTCTTAAAATCATTGAGTGATGGGAGAGTGACCAGTTTCAGAGAATTCTGAATAGAGTTCCAAGTATTAGCAGCATCATAAGCGTAGGCTGTCCTACCCAGCTTAGTAGACATTTGAGGGACCGTACAAACCAACCACTCGCTGGAGCGTGTTTGATAGGAAGAAACATTCCAGTCCAACAGGGAAGTGATATAGGGGGGCCAGGGAGTTTGCCTGAAATCCCCTTAAATATGAATTGATACCAGTGATAATCTCAGGTGGGTCTGTCCCTCCTCCACCATGACTAGAACCTCTCCCCTGATGTCTGCATGACGATGATGACGACCAGGGTGACATCACCATCACAAGACATGACAGGCGTTGGGACACCAAACTCACATTAGTGATTTCCCAATCCACATTCCCTTCAACAGACTGAGGAGGTTTCTACCACTGCAGTGGTTTAATGCATCTCTGTGGTGAGGCGGCTGGTTCACTCCAGGCAGTATAGTTGGTAAGACCACAGCAGTGTTAAAACCTGGGCTGAACCAGCCAGCTCAGAAAGGTTGCTTCTCTTCTGTCATTAAAGTTGGTGTGAAAGGATCAGACAAGGGATTATTATTATTATGATTATGATGATGATGATGATGATTATTATTATTATTATTATACAGCTCCTGCTAGGCTATCTTCCTCCTGTAGCACTTTGATGTCATCAACAAAACCAGTGACAGTTACTCGTGTTGGGTAGTTAACCTGTGTAACCTGGGACAGTTGCAAACAACTATGAATGAATGAATGGTCTTTATTTGTCATTGCTATAGTACAGGTACCAAACAACGACATTTGGGAGGGGTGGCTCCCCTGGTGCTAGGAAAGAAAAAACAACAACTAAAAAAACAAGGGAAAGGAGCTGGTTTACATAAATAAAGGTTGTACACTATCCACTATACTATACTGTACAGATAAAACGACTAGGGTTGTCATATTGCACATAGTGTTATTGCACATTCATTTAAAGTGTCGCAGTTTGCAGGCTTGAAATGTACATATTTGTGCCTCAGCAGTGCACTACACCTGATTTTTTTTCAACTAGTAACCCTCCCCTCTATAACTACAACTAGTCTCTCAACACCCTCTATATTAACTCTCTCTAGAACTACAACTAGTCTCAATACCCTATTAACTACCCTAGAACTACAACTAGTCTCAATACCCTCTATATTAACTACCCTCTAGAACTACAACTAGTCTCAACACCCTCTATATTAACTACCCTCTAGAACTATAACTAGTAGTTGCCCCCAGCCTCTCTGTAAACACCTAAGTGGTGACGTATCTCTAGCTCGCGGGCTACATCTGGCGCCTAGATGCTAGAAGGCTGTTAGTGACACAGTTGTCATTTCTTCCAACAACACCCCGATCAAACTGTCTCATCTGAGGTGTGTCGGCGTCACTCACCTGACACGGAGTCTGGTTCTGGTTCTGGTTCCTCGGAGCGGCTGTAAGGCGAGCAGCAGACAGACAGGCTGGATCCAACTCTGTTAGCTTCACTTAGCTTAGCTCCTCCACGGCTCTTTTTCAGCCTTTTCCTGTCAACTTCCTACTTCCGGTATGGAACGCCAGCTCATCTCTTAATCTGATTGGTCAGTGCCGAAGCTGCCCCTGTCCTACCCCTCTTTCCTGCCCCTCCCCTCTCCCTCTCTCCTCCCCTCCCTCTCCCTCTGTCCTCCCCTCCCTCTCTCCTCCCCCCCCCTCTCCCTCTGTCCTCCCCTCCCTCTCTCCTCCCCCTCCCCTCTGTCCTCCCCTCCCTCTGTCCTCTCCTCCCCCCTCCCTCCCCCCTCCCCTCCCTCTCCCTCTCTCCTCCCCCCTCCCTCTGTCCTCCCCTCCCTCTGTCCTATCCCCCCCTCTCCCTCTGTCCTCCCCCCCTCTCCCTCTGTCCTCCCCTACCTCTCCCTCTCTCCTCCCCCCCTCCCTCTGTCCTCCCCCCTCTCCCCTCCCCCCTCCCTCTGTCCTCCCCTCCCTCTCCCTCTCTCCTCCCCCCTCCCCTCTGTCCTCCCCTCTCCCTCTGTCCTCCCCCCTCCCTCTGTCCTCCCCCCTCCCTCTCTCCTCCCCCCTCCCTCTCTCCTCCCCCCTCCCTCCCTCTGTCCTCCCCTCCCTCTCCCTCTCTCCCTCTCCCTCTGTCCTCCCCCCTCCCTCTCCCTCTCTCTCCTCCCCCTCTCTCCTCCCCCCTCCCTCTGTCCTCCCCTCCCTCTCCCTCTCTCCTCCCAGCTCCCTCTGTCCTCCCCCTCCCCTCTGTCCTCCCCTCCCTCTCCCTCTCTCCTCCCCCCTCCCTCTGTCCTCCCCTCCCTCTCCCTCTCTCCTCCCCCCCTCTCTCCTCACCCCCCCTCTGTCCTCCCCTCCCTCTCTCCTCCCTCCGTCCTCCCCTCCCTCTCCCTCTCTCCTCCCTCTCCCTCTCTCCTCCCCCCTCCCTCCCTCTCCCTCTCTCCTCCCTCTCCCTCTCTCCTCCCCCCTCCCTCTGTCCTCCCCTCCCTCTCCCTCTCTCCACCCCCCTCCCTCTGCCCTCCCCTCCCTCTCTCCTCCTCCCTCCCTCTCTCCTCCCCCCCTCCCTCTGTCCTGTCCTCCCCTCTCCCTCTGTCCTCCCCCCTCCCTCTGTCCTCCCCCCCTCCCTCTGTCCTCCCCATCCCTCTCCCTCTCTGCTCCCCCCTCCCTCTGTCCTCCCCTCCCTCTCTCCTCTCCCCTCCCTCTGTCCTCCCCTCCCCCCCCCACCCCTCCCTCTCTCCTCCCCCCTCCCTCTGTCCTCCCCTCCCTCTGTCCTCCCCTCCCTCTCTCCTCCCCCCTCCCTCTGTCCTCCCCTCCCTCCCCCCTCCCTCTGTCCTCCCCTACCTCTCCCTCTTTCCTCCCCCCCTCCCTCTGTCCTCCCCTCCCTCTCTCTGTCCTCCCCTCCCTCTCTCCTCCCCCCTCCCTCTGTCCTCCCCTCCCTCTCTCCTCCCCCCTCCCTCTGTCCTCCCCCAAATCAAAGCATTATCTGGTAATGATCATCTAGCTTAGCGGGTCCCAACCTTTTTAGACTCAAGGCCCACTTAAAAATCTCTACAGTATTTGCGGCCCACACAGGGTGTCTCATCATTATCCTCTTATTCTTATTGGATATTTCATACGCATCATCATACAACCATCATACATACAGTGCAGTAGGCCTGGTAGAAGCACACTGATGATGCATTTTTAAGGGGATTTTATTAAAACGTTTTTTGTAATAAATAAACTAAACTTTTTCTTTTTTTTGCCCATGATTTGGCGGCCCACTTGCAGTACCCTCGCGGGCCATAGGTTGGCAATCGCTGTCTAGCTAGTTAGTCATATAAAGATAACCCTGTAAAATGTATATGCCCTTGAGTAGGCCTAGCCCCATAGCACATCCTAGCCCCATAGCACAGCCAGGCCCTAGAGGGCCTCCTGTCAGTGTATGTCTGACATCTGAAGCTACCCTGACTGGTTACCTGCGGAGGAAGGTGTGTCTGATAACAACACTGATATGAACATTGTTGACAAATGACTTGACGTTGCTTCACATGAAACTAGGAATGTCTTTAATCTCACAGGCGGTTGTTCAGGACACACATCCAGCGCTCCACAGAGAAGCATGGATGAAGCGTTCCAGCGTTAAGGCACATTAACATTATCTATTAGCTAGTTATATCACATGCATTTAAAAACATCACATTTCATATCTCCTTTCAGTCACAGTTCAGCTGTGAGCACTGTGTTCGCTCATGATGATGTCATAATGCCTTAGAACGCAGGGGAGGCTGGTGGAGGTAGGAATCGGAGGCCAGGGTTGTGTATGTGTGTGATACCACTCCTCATTCCAGGCCTTACGAGGAACCTGGCCTCCCATTTCTACCTCCACCAACCTCCTCCGTGTGATGCAGACTTCTGTCAGTAGAGGGCGCCAGATGACCAGGTTGTCAATGGCAACACTCATCTACCTGTAGCCTCAACACTGACCTACCTGTAGTCTGAACACTGGTCTACCTGTAGCCTCAACACTGGTCTACCTGTAGTCTGAACACTGGTCTACCTGTAGTCTGAACACTGGTCTACCTGTAGTCTGAACACTGGTCTACCTGTAGTCTGAACACTGGTCTACCTGTAGCCTCAACACTGGTCTACCTGGGGAGTGTTCAGTCATCTACCTGGGGAGTGTTCAGGTGTTCAGTACCTGGGGGGTGTTCAGTATCTACCCGGGGGAGTGTTCAGGTGTTCAGTACCTGGGGGGTGTTGAGTATCTACCTGGGGGAGTGTTCAGGTGTTCAGTCATCTACCTGGGGAGTGTTCAGGTGTTCAGTCATCTACCTGGGGAGTGTTCAGTACCTGGGGAGTGTTCAGTGATCCTATGGATCCAACCCTAACAAACCTCTTCACATTATCAGTTTTATCTAGCTTGGGTGCTGAAGAAACAACAATCTGTAAAAACTCACATTAAAAACACATGATTAGATCTACATATAACCAGGGTTCCCACACCTTCTGAAACATCAAATTCAAGCACCTTTCAAGGACTTTCAAGACTCAATTCCCTCAAATTCAAGGACCCAACACGGCATAGTTTGAGACAGAACTAGTTGACGAGCTAAGTAAAACATTTTACAGTGCCGTAGGCCTAGTAGAAGCACACTGATGATGCATTTTTAAGGTGATTTTATTAAAACTACCCTGAAGCTACCCTGACTGGTTACCTGCGGAGGAAGGTGTGTCTGATAACAACACTGATATGAACATTGTTGACAAATGACTTGACGTTGCTTCACATGAAACTAGGAATGTCTTTAATCTCACAGGCGGTTGTTCAGGACACACATCCAGCGCTCCACAGAGAAGCATGGATGAAGCGTTCCAGCGTTAAGGCACATTAACATTATCTATTAGCTAGGTATATCACATGCATTTAAAAACATCACATTTCATATCCCCTTTCAGTCACAGTTCAGCTGTGAGCACTGTGTTCGCTCATGATGATGTCATAATGCCTTAGAACGCAGGGGAGGCTGGTGGAGGTAGGAATCGGAGGCCAGGGTTGTGTATGTGTGTGATACCACTCCTCATTCCAGGCCTTACGAGGAACCTGGCCTCCCATTTCTACCTCCACCAACCTCCCCCGCTAGAATAATATAATCAACACAGTTGGTGTGATGCAGACTTCTGTCAGTAGAGGGCGCCAGATGACCAGGTTGTCAATGGCAACACTCATCTACCTGTAGCCTCAACACTGACCTACCTGTAGTCTCAACACTGGTCTACATGAGTGTTCAGGTGTTCAGTCATCTACCTGGGGAGTGTTCAGGTGTTCAGTCATCTACCTGGGGAGTGTTCAGTACCTGGGGAGTGTTCAGTGATCCTATGGATCCAACCCTAACAAACCTCTTCACATCATCAGTTTTATCTAGCTTGGGTGCTGAAGAAACAACAATCTGTAAAAACTCACATTAAAAACACATGATTAGATCTACATATAACCAGGGTTCCCACACCTTCTGAAACATCAAATTCAAGCACCTTTCAAGGACTTTCAAGACTCAATTCCCTCAAATTCAAGGACCCAACACGGCATAGTTTGAGACAGAACTAGTTGACGAGCAAAGTAAAACATTTTTTAATATATATATTTTGTTTAGAGAGACAGAGAGACAGAGAGAGAGAGAGAGAGAGGGAGACAGAGACAGAGACAGAGACAGAGACAGAGACAGAGAGAGAGAGAGAGAGAGAGAGAGAGAGAGAGAGAGAGAGAGGGGGGAAAATTCAAGCACTTTCCATGACCCATGTCTATTTTCAAAAACTTTTAAGATCTTGATTTCTTTTTCTCAAATTCACAAACTTTCAAGGATTTCAAGGACCCGTGGGAACCCTGTATAAGGCTGATATTAGTGTTGATACTATAGCTTCTGAACGGTGAGGTTTGCATCGTACCAGGAATTAACAATAAATAATTTAAATATCCCCAAAACATCATAGGGATGGATTGAAATGTGTGGAGTGAATGAGGAGCTACATAGAAAAACATTACAATATAAAAATACAATACAATGTAAACCAACAGCATGTCAGTCAGGTCTGGTATGTGTCAAACAGTAAGGCAGCTCGCAAAACCCTTCACCATGTAAACAACAGTTGATTAAGAGATGATAATTATACATTTTTCATAAAATACTTTGAATATCCCCAGGTGGGAATGTTCTATTAGAATGTTCTATTAGAATGTTCTATTAAGAATGTTCTATTAAGAATGTTCTATTAAGAATGTTCTATTAGAGTGTTCTATTAGAATGTTCTATTAGTCGAAGGCACTTGTAAAAACCGTTCCTTTAGGATCTCTCTTTGGCAGCGGTGAAGCTGCACTGCTTTCAGGTGGGGAGCACTTTTTAGCATCCTTTCTCCTTCCCCGAGTCCCTATGAACAAAGACAAAACACAACACACATAAAACACAACACACACAAACACACACAAACACACACAGCCAGTCAGAGCCTGCCCTGCGTCCGTCCACAGCCTGGTGGAACTCTACAGGCTCAGAGCAGCTCATGTAAATCAGAGTGTTGACATTTTTCCAAGAACAAAGCAAAGTTAGTTAATCAAAGTGGTGGAAACGTGACATGTCCGTTTAGAAACAGTGTGTTTGACTGACCCATGATGAACTAACTAAGTTTACCCTGAATTACCCATGAGCACATTCACCCTGAATTACCCATGAGCACTTTCACCCTGAATTACCCATGAGCACATTCACCCTGAATGACTCTCCCTGGAACTCACTTCATATGGTCCAGAGAACAGGTAGCATGCAGAATGATCTGGTCTGACAGGTGGGGCAGGTGAGACAGGTGGGGCAGGTGGGGCAGGTGCTGGTTGGAGGACTGGTCTTATTGGAAAGGGAGCTCCCTTCTCACTCCCTTCAATTCCAGAAGTGAATTGAATTCCAATGCAGTCGTATGGAGAATGACGGGCATTCATTTTCACTATTTCATAGAAAATCTCAGTATGTGGCTGTGCTGTGTGTTCAGTATGTGGGTATGCCAGGGTTCCTACAAGTTTCAACTAAGTCAAATTTAAGACCTTTTTAGACCTCTTTGAATAGAATTTTAGACCTATTCGCCACACCATGATAGCTTTTTGTCATTCTCAAGGTGATTAAATGAGGGATTTCACTGCCATACAGACAAGAAAGTCTGAAGGATAATTAATATAAAATAAATATTGGTTCCAGCTTGATTAATTTCTGCGTAAATAGATGTGGTCGGACTGATTTCCTTGCAGGACAAGCTAATCAAATTTTTAAGACCTAGCTAACCCTTGTGCGTCGGGTTGCTGGAATTTAGCCGTTAAGTCTTTTTATACAACAGTTAGTTCTGACCAAGTCATTTGATTGGACAAGAGGCATTCCATGAGTGCTGATATACAGTATAACAACACTGGGACTTTTAACTATATGTGTCACTCCGAAATGACCGTTAATACAAAGTAGCTAGCCTGCAGATGTTTGTGTTCAGGTTACTAGGCAACAGTCCAGTTGCGGAATTTTTTTTTGTTGACGGAGCCAAAATAAATGATTAAATAAACAAAAAATGGTAATCTGTTGTCACTTATTACTGTTAACTAATAAATTGCGCTGTAGAACTGTTGTATAAAAGCAATATCACACTGGAGGTCGTGCTGTTATACTGAATATCAGCACGGCTGTGATTGTCTTCTACTCGGCCTGCAGCCTTGTACCTACGACCCAATCACAGCCCTGCTGATAGTAACACACTCCCTCTTGTGTGATATTGCTTAATTAAGACCAGCGCAGGAACCCTGGTATGCTGTCTGTTCCAACAGGCAGCAACTCAACTGTGAGGTCATCGACATTCTACTGTCAATGAAAACCTTTGGAACTTGGATTGAACTGATGGGAGTTGACTGAAGGAATCCACCCCACCCCCGCTGCAGTCAGCAATTATGATATACTACATTGTTATGTATTATTGTGTATGGGGAAAATGCAATGCAATATAACCAGCTCTGAAGCCATGCAGGACAGGGTAAGACAGAGCAGTAGTGATGGATTTCACTTAGTTGCCCCTGAGGTGAAATAGGTTCATAGGTTCATCACTCCCACTCACTCACATGTTTACCAAAGCTCCACAAATCCAGCAGATTATTAAAGGACTTATAGGGCCCTATCATGCACTTCATAAGTCTTAAGCAATAAGACGAGGCGGTAGATCTAAACTTAAGACGTGGAGGCGTGGTCAAGGCCACTTTGCTATTATGCGTGCGGTAGTGGGCGCCTAAGACCCGGCGCTAAGCCCAGAAATTAGTCATGGGTGTGTTTTGGGCGTCTTCTCAATCAACCCAATCAGCGTGCCAGGTGCCATTCCCTTTAAGAACCGGCTGCGTTAAGTCATAAGCGCTATGCTATTATCCAGTTCATAGGCGCTAGACTTCATGCAAGTTTTGAAACACGAGCGCGCCTCCGCGGTTTGCGCATGCGCGCTGACCCACTTCTTAAGAAGTCGGTCGGCGCGCATGCGCAAACCGCGGAGGCGCGCTCGTGTTTCAAAACGTGCATGAACTCTAGCGCCTAAGAACTTTTCAAACCACTTCTTAGCGCTAGGCGCAAAGTCAGATCGCATAATAGCAGGGGCGCCTAGCGCACTTCATTAACATATGAACACTCCCACAATGAGTAATATATGCACGGGAGTCTTACGTCTTATGAGTGGGCGCCTAGCGACACCTGCATAATAGCAGTAGCGCGTATGAAGCGCATAATAAGGGTGGCGGTAGGTCTTAACCTGGCGGTGCGTCTTAATTAAGACTTAAGACGGCAAGTTAAGAAGTGCATAATAGGGCCCATAATGTCTTATTGCATTGGAATAAAATAACATTAGATTCTGTTATTCTTTGAAAGTTAATGTTGTTTGTTTGAGAATAAAGGAATATTTGTAATTGACATTTCTAAGTTTTACTAATTATATGAATTAAGACAAAGTCCAAGAGGGAGTCATACCATATCCCATTTTATAAAGGTTTTACTAAAAGAAGTATGTACAAATACAGATACAATCCTACAACGTAAGTGCAAACTCAATGACCATGACAGCTATGTTTGTGTTTCATATGGAACAGAGAGAAACGCATCCACACACCAACACTGACGTTACAACAGAACACAATGTTGGTGACTCACAAACACACCCAACACACTCAACACACCCAACACACCCAACACACCCAACACACCCAACACACACACACACACACACACACACACACACCACCAGCTGCTAATACTCTTAAGCCCAATGCACACGGCCCTGATTTTGGCGCACCGCCGAACATTCGATTCTTAATTCTTTTAATTATTTCAATTGGTGTGAATGGAGAATCGAATGTTGTCGTACGATAAAATCGCATCGCACGCCGTGTGCATTGTGTCATTCAAAACAATGGAATCGAATTCGGCGGTGCGACAAAATCGGGGCCGTGTGCATTGGGCTTTAGTGAGACAGAACCCCTCATCATCATCATTATTATTATTATTATTAATAGAACTTTGGCATTGTTAATTGAGCAGGGCTGGAATGCACCTTTTAACCAATCAGACTGCGCCATTCAGAGTGTCCTATTATAGTATGATGTATTATTGTATAACGTGTTATTATATAACGTGTGATCTCCTGTTTGAGACCAGAGGCTGCTTGGTGATGAAGGTTAAGATAGTGAGGCCTATATCCTTCTATATCCTTCTGAACTCCTCCAAAAAAGTTCGGAAACGTTATTTCGGTCGATCATTCCTCCCCTTTAATAACACCAATTGGTACTGCCAGCACTTGAAGCTCAAAACCAGAGTGAATACCAACAGAAGAATATTGCAGGGGATTTTGGGAAAAGAAATTGGGCCTGATCCTTACAAGTTGTGCCTCGTTGTAAAGGTGACTAATCAGGCTTTCCAACGATATAAAATACAATACCAATTAGTATTAATAAAGGGGAGGAATAATCGACCGAAATAAAGTTTCCGAACTTTTTTTTAGGAGTTTATATAGGCCTATATCCTTCTATATCCAACTATATGCAACTATATCCAACTATATCCTTCTATATCCAACTATATCCTTCTATATGATGAGCACCAAAGTTATGAAATAACTCATTACTGGCCTTTCCCATCAAGTAAAAGAGAAATAGTGTTTTTGAACTACTGTACAATATCAATGACTGGTATTTGACAACATACACTTATCTCGGCTGGCTGTCATGCTGCAGTTACCACTGAATGTTGAGATGATGATGTCATATTGCACATTTGGCAGCCATGGTTTAACACACCTGTAGACTCCAGGTCAAAAGACTATTAGCAGCTGTGTCTGAATCCTTCCCACCACCGCTAATGTAAACAGTCCAAATAAACCAGGAAATCCTTTAAAAAAAATAACAAGTCAACAAACAATCTTAGCTGCCTGAACACATTCTGTCCTTGTCAGCTTGGCAATGGTTGTCAGGTTATATTCATACATACTCTATTAACATCGGGATTTCACCTGGACTTCAAGAAAATAAAACCCCTTCACGTTAAACGATAATATACTGTGATAGACATGTGTGTATAAAACCCCACACCCGGCTAATGGCTCTGCTGTCCAGCTCTGTTTGTCCTCCTTGGTTCTCCACAGACAAACATCTTCTACTTTGACAGAAGGACAATAAGACATTCACTCAACCTCCGTTGATACCAAAGAGAACAGTTTTGGTGTATAAATATGACTACTGCATGATGCACATCCACCAACCCCCGAAAGAATCATTAGAAGAAGAAAGAGCAAAACAATAAAAAAGAGTAAATTATAATGTGAAGTACAAGTTAAGTTTGATTGGTAAATGATAAGTAGTGTAGACATGAGAGAAAAGGCACCGCAAGACCCTTAGCTAGCTCAGGAGGGCAGACCGGCCCCTCCCCCTAGGACTAGCCTCTCCCCCCTAGGCCTAGCTCTGCCCCCCTAGGGCATGGTCTGCCTGGACACAGACTAGCCCATCCCATTAGGCCTAGCCCTGCCCCCGTAGGCAGTGGTCTGCCTGGACAGAGACTAGCCCCTCCCCCCTATGACTAGCCCCACCCCCAAGGGTGTGGTCTACCTGGACACAGACTAGCCACGCCCCCCTAGGCCTAGCTGTCCAGACATTTATAAGACGGCCATGTCAACTAGAAACCTTCGGCCTAACAGACAGAGCTCTAACTACTTTACGTGAACAATTGTGAAACAATTAACTCCCAAGAGCCTCTCTGCAGAGCCGGCCAATGGCGTGGAGGCCCAGTAACAAGGGCTTCCTCCTGCAGACCTGATCGCTTCAGTTCAGAAACATCAACACAGAAAGTTGCATTGCAACTGTATCACACTAGACACAACGTCCTCCGTTAATAACGCCTTCCCTCGAAAAGTCATCAGGATATGTGGTAAGGCTTTCTTTCTTTTGATTAAAAAGAAAATAGTTTAAGGCAAAGGGGGGGAGGGGCTGTAGAAGACAGATATGGACTGAAAAATAAAGATGTCACAGATAGTCCTAGAGAGGCATGGGGTCGCCACAAGGTCACGGTATGTGAGAAGTCCGTACGTAACTGGGGGTGTGATGACATCGTTAGGTAACGCGGGGTGTGATGACATCGTTAGGTAACGCGGGGTGTAATGACACTTCTGCCTCTTGTGCTTTAAAAAGACTATCGAAACTTCCTACTGCAGAAAGAGGGAGGGGCTTAAAAAGTGTCCAGCTGCCCATTCCATCCCAGTGTGCACTGCTGGGGGGGGAGGAGTCTGGGAGGAGAAGTCTGAGAGGAGGAAGAGGAGGAGAGGAACCTGGGGGAGATATCTACACAACCCAAAACACCACCGCTCAGGATAAGAAACGTCCCAAAGTTGATATGAAGAGTTCCCAAATCAAATCTAGTCGTAGCAAGAGAGAGAGAGAGAGAGAGAGAGAGAGAGAGAGAGAGAGAGAGAGAGAGAGAGAGAAGGAAGAAAGAAGGCCAGTTAGTTTTTAGTCCAGTGGGGAAAAGGTTGATGGTTGAGATTCTAAAGGAGAGAGGAGGAGAAGAGAGAGAGGAGTAGAGAAACAGTACTGCAGGATTTCACTCATTTCACCAGAACTGACTTGGGTAGGAAAGCATCCAGCTCCGAGTCCCCTTGAGGTGCTGCGCTCCCCCGAGAGAGGCTGCCGGCGGAGGAGGAGGAGGAGGAGGAGGAGAGGGTGGAGATGGGGGAGGGGGAGGGGGAGGAGGAGGCTCCTTTGGGGAGACTGTACATATACACCGCCCCGATCACCAGGCCCGCCCCCAGCGTGAAGAGCAGGTCCACGTGGAAGCCGAACAGGTAGACGGACGTCACCGTGGAGACCACGATGGAGAAGGACGTGGCGAAGCCCTTCAGGATGTTGTCGGCGTACTTCACCACCACGGCCACCAGGAGGCCGCCGAAGGCCTGGTTGAAGATGACGCCCCACACCATGGGCGTGTAGCCGAACAGGAAGCCCCTGCGCGCGATGGCAGCGCCGTCGTTCCACCACAGTCCCAGGAGGCCGAGCAGCACGCCGAAGATCCCCAGCTGGACGTTGCGCAGCCACACGGAGGCCGAGCTGCCCTTCAGGATCTTCTCAAAGTAGACGCCCGCGAACCCCGAGGACAGGCAGGAGATCACCACCGCCACCAGGCCCACGCCGTAGCTCTGCTCCACACCCTCGCCCCCGCCCACCGCCGCCGCCGCCGACTCTGCCGCCTTCTTCCCTCCGTCCTGCTCCACCTGGACGATGGCCACACCGGCGAACAGCAGCAGCAGGGAGGTCCACTGGACCCGGGACAGACTCCTCCTCAGCATCAGGACGGAGAACAGCGCCGTGGTCAGGATCTTCAGCTGGTACGTCACCTGGACACACACACACACACACACACACACATCTGTTACTTCACCTGGACACACACACACACACATCTTCTGTTCAAATGGTTGTTTTTTTAAATCAAATGCCATTTGTGTCACGTTCTAATGCTTTGGTCCGCATATTGGGATAACCTGCTAACAATGTGAAGTAGTGTTATAGTGAACTAGGTAGCAGTGGGGATTACTCGGCCAATCCATTGCGTTGTTGCAGTATTTTGTCTTGACTAGCGAGTTTGTGTTGTGATCGTAGTTATGTGTTTCAAAAGAAAAGTCTGAACATTTTGATTGCCAATATGCGGACCAAAAGACTAGAACGTGTCACATTTATAAACTCCTCAAAAAAGGTTCGGAAACGTTATTTTGGTGGATTATTCCTCCCCTTTAATAATACCAATTGGAATTGTATTTTAGATCATTGGAAAGCCTGATTAGTCACCTTTACAACGAGGTACAACTTGTAAGGATCATGCATTTGTGGAATGAGCAACAAAGCTAAACGTGTGGGTGGCGGCCCCAAAAAACTTGCCAAAATCCCCTGCAATATTCTTCTGTTGGTATTCACTCTCGTTTTCAGTTGCTTGGTGGATTGGATGATTGCACTCTCCCACAGTAATAAGGAAAAAACAACACATATTGGCCATTTTTACACTTTATTAATTTTACACTGTCTGGGGCCTCAGTAGCATGTGGAAGATCCATACGCAGTCACAACAGCTTGGCACCTCCTCCTCATGCTGGTCACCAGCCTGGTCACACTGCTGTGGGACGGCATCCCATTCCTCAACTAGGATTTGCCGCAAGTCAGCTAACATGGTTGCGTTGGTCACTCTGGCACGTACAGCACGCCCAAGCTGATCCCACTGATTGAAGTGTTCAATTGGGTTGAGGTCTGGACTCACGGCAGGCCATTCCACCCTCTCCACTCCCAAATTCTGGAGGTACTCTGTGATGATCCTGGCTCTGTGGGGGCGAGCGTTGTCATCCTGGAGGATGGAGGTAGGTCCCAGATTCTGGAGATATGGGGTCGCCACTGGCTCCAGAATATCATTCCGATATCTCACTGCATTGAGCTTGCCTTCAATGATGACCAATTTTTGAGGGCCGCTACCCAACCGTTTAGCTGTGTTGCTCATTCCACAAATGCATGATCCTTACAAGTCGTACCTCGTTGTAAAGGTGACTGATCAGGCTTTCCAACGATATAAAATACAATACCAATTGGTATTATTAAAGGGCAGGAATAATTGACAGACTTTTTCTTGTTCTACTTGTCGAACTTGTTCTACACACCATGTATATACTGCTCAAAACAATTAAGGGAACACTTCATCATCACAGTAGAACACCAAGTCAGTTAAACTTCTTGAGTTTCATGAGGCTCCAGGATGGCACATCCATACGTGCCGTCGCAAGAAGGTTTGCTGTGTCTCCCAACACAGTCTCAAGAGCATAGAGGAGATACCAGGAGACGGGCCGTTACACGAGGAGAGCTGGACAGAGCTGTTATAGAGAAGAGCTGGACAGAGCTGTTATAGAGGAGAGCTGGACAGAGCTGTTATAGAGGAGAGCTGGATAGAGCTGTTATAGAGGAGAGCTGGATAGAGCTGTTATAGAGGAGGAGAGCTGGACAGAGCTGTTATAGAGGAGAGCTGGACAGAGCTGTTATAGAGGAGAGCTGGACAGAGCTGTTATAGAGGAGGAGAGCTGGACAGAGCTGTTATAGGGGAGAGCTGGACAGAGCTGTTATAGAGGAGGAGAGCTGGACAGAGCTGTTATAGAGGAGAGCTGGACAGAGCTGTTATAGAGGAGAGCTGGACAGAGCTGTTATAGAGGGGAGCTGGACAGAGCTGTTATAGAGGAGAGCTGGACAGAGCTGTTATAGAGGAGAGCTGGACAGAGCTGTTATAGAGGGGCGCTGGACAGAGCCGTTATAGAGGAGAGCTGGACAGAGCTGTTATAGTGGAGAGCTGGACAGAGCTGTTATAGAGGAGGAGAGCTGGACAGAGCTGTTATAGAGGAGAGCTGGACAGAGCTGTTATAGAGGAGAGCTGGACAGAGCTGTTATAGTGGAGAGCTGGACAGAGCTGTTATAGAGGAGGAGAGCTGGACAGAGCTGTTATAGAGGAGGAGAGCTGGACAGAGCTGTTATAGAGGAGAGCTGGACAGAGCTGTTATAGAGGAGAGCTGGACAGAGCTGTTATAGAGGAGAGCTGGACAGAGCTGTTATAGAGGAGGAGAGCTGGACAGAGCTGTTATAGAGGAGAGCTGGACAGAGCTGTTATAGAGGAGAGCTGGACAGAGCTGTTATAGAGGAGGAGAGCTGGACAGAGCTGTTATAGAGGAGGAGAGCTGGACAGAGCTGTTATAGAGGAGGAGAGCTGGACTGTTATAGAGGAGGAGAGCTGGACAGGACAAGACGCGGTCTTCGCCGGGGGGGGCAGGGGAGTTAGATAACTAGCGCTAACTAGTTGTCCCTGGGTGAGCTAGAGAAACGTGGTCCCTGGGTGAGCTAGAGAAACGTGGTCTTCGCCGGGGGATGCAGTGGAGTGGCCCGGGGGGGGGGGGGGGGGGGCGGCAAGCACACTTCACAATTTCCACAGGAATTGTCCCTGTCTAGTTGGCATTTGCTAGAGAACACCATTATTCACAGGTTCGACATTGGCGCCCACGTTCTCTTCAGGGATGAGAGCAGGTTCACACTGAGCACACGTCACAGACGTGACATGAGACGCCGTGGAGAACGTTACGCTGTCTGCAACATCATCCAGCAGGACCGGTTTGGCGTGTCAGTGTGTCTAGGGTGGCATATCCTTGAAGTGATCCCTTAATTACTTTGAGCATTGTGATTTGTTGACTCAACCAGTTAGATAAATGTGTTGTCAAGACTACATCAAACACCATGTACATTTGTTGAATCGACCATCATTTAGATAAAGTTCGGTTCAGTCCAGTACGGTACAGACTAAAAGAGAAATACAGCTAAGCATATTTTTAACAATGTTCTAATAATGCGTCTGTGTATTTCTCTTTTAGTCTGACCGGATAGAAATACACATAATAGATAATGAATAAAAACAGGGAATGAATAGAGTGGACACAACAGTACGGTATAGACCAGTGGTCATAAAATGTTTTGGGGTTTTTGTGGACTGAAACTGCACTGGAATGTTTTCATCAACTGGACCTGGACTGGAACTAACAAACATGGAGGTGATTTGGTGTGACTAGAACTGGTGTGCATCTTCATCTAAACACCAAAGACTAAGTGACTAAAAAGCCTGACAAAATTAACACTGGTACAGATTAAAAGAGAAATACAGCTACGCATGTTAGTCCCTCGGCTGGAGTCTCACCCCCCCTGGAGTCTCACCCCCCTGGTGTCTCACCCCCTGGAGTCTCACCCCCCTGGTGTCTCACCCCCCTGGTGTCTCACCCCCTGGAGTCTCACCTGGAAGGTGGCGGCCGGCAGGTTGGAGATGGCCACGTACTGCAGGTTGTTCTGCAGCGTGTAGATCAGCGACGGCACCGCCAGCTTCAGCGTGTCCTTGTACTGGACCACGATGCTGTCATACAGAGACCAGGTAAACTGCCTCACGTTGCCTAGAGACAGAGAGAGACCAGATAGATTCATACAGAGACCAGGTGAACTGCCTCACGTTGCCTAGAGACAGAGAGAGACCAGATAGAGTCAGAGAGAGACCAGATAGTCAGAGACAGAGAGAGACCAGATAGAGTCATACAGAGAGAGAGACCAGATAGAGTCATACAGAGACACCGTGAACTGTCTCACGTTGCCTAGAGACAGAGAGAGACCAGATAGAGTCAGAGACAGGGAGAGACCAGATAGAGTCATACAGAGACAGAGAGAGACCAAATAGAGTCAGAGACAGAGAGAGACCAGATAGAGTCAGAGACAGAGAGAGACCAGATAGAGTCAGAGACAGGGAGAGACCAGATAGAGTCATACAGAGACAGAGAGAGACCAGATAGAGTCATACAGAGACAGAGACCAGATAGAGATAGAGACAGAGAGAGACCAGATAGAGTCAGAGACAGAGAGAGACCAGATAGAGTCAGAGACAGAGAGAGACCAGATAGAGTCAGAGACAGGAAGAGACCAGATAGAGTCATACAGAGACAGAGAGAGACCAGATAGAGTCAGAGACAGAGAGAGACCAAATAGAGTCAGAGACAGAGAGAGACCAGATAGAGTCAGAGACAGAGAGAGACCAGATAGAGTCAGAGACAGAGAGAGACCAGATAGAGTCAGAGACAGGAAGAGACCAGATAGAGTCATACAGAGACAGAGAGAGACCAGATAGAGTCAGAGACAGAGAGAGACCAAATAGAGTCAGAGATAGAGAGAGACCAGATAGAGTCAGAGACAGAGAGAGACCAGATAGAGTCAGAGACAGGGAGAGACCAGATAGAGTCAGAGACAGGGAGAGACCAGATAGAGTCAGAGACAGAGAGAGACCAAATAGAGTCAGAGAC
This sequence comes from Nansenia antarctica, assembly GCF_963989245.1. Lineage (NCBI taxonomy): Eukaryota > Metazoa > Chordata > Actinopteri > Argentiniformes > Microstomatidae > Nansenia > Nansenia antarctica. The sequence goes on along the minus strand of NC_137688.1, from coordinate 71,122,871 downwards.
AGAGAGAGACCAGATAGAGTCAGAGACAGAGAGAGACCAGATAGAGTCAGAGACAGAGAGAGACCAGATAGAGTCAGAGACAGAGAGAGACCAGATAGAGTCAGACAGAGAGAGACCAGATAGAGTCAGACAGGGAGAGACCAGATAGAGACAGACAGGGAGAGACCAGATAGAGACAGAGTCAGGGAGAGACCAGATAGAGTCAGAGGCAGGGAGAGACCAGATAGAGTCAGAGACAGAGAGAGACCAGATAGAGTCAGAGGCAGGGAGAGACCAGATAGAGTCAGAGACAGAGAGAGACCAGATAGAGACAGAGGCAGGGAGAGACCAGATAGAGACAGGGAGAGACCAGATAGAGTCAGAGACAGAGAGAGACCAGATAGAGACAGGGAGACCAGATAGAGACAGGGAGAGACCAGATCACATCCACCAGGTTAGGATTATTATGAGGAAAAAATAAACATTTCAGAAAGTCAGAAAGCTTTATTACTGTCATTGCACAGTACAACGAAATGTATTGAAGTTATGCATCACCTAAAACACTCTACCTGCATACACACACACTACCACACCACAACATTCATGTACCACATACACCCATTTCACCATAAAAACAAGTTAAAAAGGAAGTTATGTATCTATGTATAGCAAAGAAGCAAAGTACACTTGAAAATGCCATAGTTATTGTGTTGGACGGAGGTGAAGGATGCCGAATAATCAGCTGACGTCATCATCTAGCAAGCTATCTAATCTCTGATGACCTTACCTGGGAGAAGGACACCAAACAGGTGGTGGTAAAGGCACAGCAGCGCTACAGAGGGTGGTGCCTTACGGCCAAGCTCCACCATGGCCATCGAGCGTTGCGTCTAATGTGCGTTGCGTCCGAAATTGGGATCAAATGCATTGTAATCAATGAAAGGTGCTCCACCTGCTGCGTTGCGTTGCGTCAGCGTTGCGTCCGATGGCTGCGTCCAAAGTAGACTTTCAAAAAAGTTTGATTTTTGACGGTGGATGGACGCAGACGTCACAATGAGACGCCCCACGTGGGGCGTCAATCACCGCACCTGTGGTGAACTCTTGTTGCAGGAATGGAAATTCCTCCCGTATACAAAAAATGCCAGTGGAGCTAGAGTAGAACGTTGACGTTGACGCAACGTTGACGCAACGCTGCAGGTGGAGCTTGGACAACGGGAAGTTAACGCAACGTCGATGGCGAGTTAACGCAACGCAGCAGGTGGAGCTTGGCCGTTACGCACACAGTCACTTTACCTTACTTCAATACAACCTCTCCTTTATTTTACTATTTGTACTGCTAATCGTATCCTTGTCTTCTTTGTCTCCCACAACTTGTCCAGTTGTCTCACTTATGTCTCGTACTATTGTCACTTTATTTATCTTGACTTATCCTGCCTTATTTGTCTTTGTGCTGCAATGGAGGAGGAGGAAGAGGAGGATGAGGAAGAAGAGGAGGATGAGGAAGAAGAGGAGGTGGAAGAGGAAGAGGGGAATGAGGAGGAGGAGAAGGAGGAGGAAGAATAGGAAGAGGAGGAGGAGGAGGAGGAGGAAGAGGAGAGGGAGGAGGAGGAGGAGGAGAAGAAGGAGGAGGAGGAAGAAGAGGAAGAGGAGGAGGAAGAGGAGAGGGAGGAGGAGGAAGAAGAGGAGAGGGAGGAGGAGGAGAAGAAGGAGGAGGAAGAAGAGGAAGAGGAGGAGGAGGAAGAGGAGAGGGAGGAGGAGGAAGAAGAGGAAGAGGAGGAGGAAGAAGAGGAAGAGGAGGAGGAAGAAGAGGAAGAGGAAGAGGAAGAAGAGGAAGAGGAGAGGGAGGATGAGGAAGAGGAAGAAAGGGAGAAAGAGGAAGAAGAGGAGGAGGAGGAGAATGAGGAGGACAAGGAAGAGGAGGAAGAGGAGGAGGAGGAGAATGAGGAAGAGGAGGAGGAGGCGGGTGAGGTGACTCACCCTTCTTCTGGACCATGATGATGAGGAGGCAGGTGCAGACCTTCAGCACCTCCGCCATGACGACGGCGGAGGTGGTGTAGAAGCGGTCGCCAGGCAACGTGCGGACGTAGCGGATGCTGAGGATGAGGGAGGCGTTCTGCACCACCAGGATGGCCAGGCTGATGTACTTCAGCTTCCTGTTCACTGCAGAGAGGAGGAGGCACGGACAGGCACGGGCCACGGGTAAGAGACACAGGTGTACAGGTCTGTAGGTGTGTGTGTGTGTGTGTGTGTAGGTGTGAGTGTGTGAGTGTGAGTGTGAGTGTGTGTGTGTGTGTGTGTGTGAGTGTGAGTGTGTGTGTGTGTGTGTGTGTGTGTGTGTGTGTGTGTGTGAATATGCCATTTAGTTGACACTTTTATCCAAAGCAACTCACATTGCAGTGAGTGCATACATTAAATTCCTCCCCACACCCCTCCTACCCTCCCCACACCCCTACACACCCTTCCACAGCCCCCTCCACCCTCCCCCACACCCCTCCAACCCCTACACACCCTTCCACAGCCCCCTCCACCCTCCCCACACCCCTCCAACCCCTCCACACCCTTCCACACCCCCTACACACCCTTCCACACCCCCTACACACCCTTCCACACCCCCCTTCACGTACATCCAACCCCCTCCAACCCCTACACACCCCCTCCACGTACATCCAACCCCCTCCAACCCCTACACACCCTTCCACAGCCCCCCTCCAACCCTCCGACCCCTACACACCCCCTCCACGTACATCCAACCCCCTCCAACCCCTACACACCCTTCCACAGCCCCCCTCCAACCCTCCGACCCCTACACACCCCCTCCACGTACATCCAACCCCCTCCAACCCCCTCCACGTCACCAACATCTTGCACTGCCACGGGCATTTCCTGTTGCAATGTACCATCACCTTACAACCACACATTACCCTATCGGTCACATGACCCCATCGTTCCATCATCCTATCATCCTATGATCTCATCGAGGCCAGTGTCTCTGTCCTGGCTGGGTGGACAGACAGCCAGCTGGTCGCCTGCTGTCCCAGTGTTGACACAGTTGGCACATTAGGTTAGCATAGCGCGCTAGCTGGCTACAGTTGTCGTTTGTCGGCAAACTTTTAACATTTTTAACATTTTAATAAAAACACCTTCATAACACCGTTCTTACCGTCACTCTGTCTCCGGCCGGGGGGCTTCTCCTCCTCGCCTCCTGCGGCGCCTTTGCCGTTGTTGCTCTCTGCCATGGTGGCAGCTCTGGGGGGCAGCTAGCTATCTATCAGCTAGCTATGCTATGCTATGCTATGCTATTCTATGCTATGCTAAGTACCTCCGGCCAGACTCGCTGCTGGTCACCCAACCTAACCGCCTTCTAACTAGCCGACTGAGCCATCCCTCTGTACGGTGAAACACTGAGGGTCTGTCACCTGGCCCAGCTACCTGGCCCGAACCCCGTAGCTAGCTGACAATCACTTCCTTGTTCGCTTGTCCAGTAGCAGCGCTGACCCATATTGGTTGTTCGGGGAGGAGACCCACTGATCCTATTGGTTGTTCGGGGTGGAGACGTGTCTCGGAGGTGCTGATTGGCTTGCAGACGTTCTCACCCTTTTAAAGACCCGTCATGGACTATTACACCAGAACACAGACGTGGACATAGACATCATGTACTCGCATATATTTTTGGTCAAAGGAGTACCAGCCAACTCAATTATTATTAGGAATAATAATATGTAGTTATTATTATTATTATTATTATTATTCATAACAAGCATTTATTTCTTCTTTAATCTTTTAAATATGCAAGATTTCTCTGCCTCAGTCGAAATTCTATGTCCGTGCTGTGCCGTCTGTATAATAAACACGAACAGCCCTCCACAAACGTGGAACTTGTGGAACTACAGGCATTTATGAGAATCCCCGTCTGACAGATCTACCGCCCCCTGCCGGCTGTGCGCGGCTCAGCGCCCTTCCGCAGTCTCCAACACGGCCCCTTGGGGGCGCTACTGCTCTGGTCATGAAACGTTCTCCCGGTCTGTTTATCTAAACATAGAAATAAAACGTGATATTGTGAGTCGCACGTGATAGAGAGGGATGTTCTTCATTTAGCCAAAGTGAGATGCTGGTCAGCTGATTCACTAACTCCCAAAGCTTCCCGACTTCCCCAGGGGCTGTGTGTGTGTGTGTGTGTGTGTGTGTGTGTGTGTGTGTGTGTGTGTGTCGGCCTGCACACTGTGGTGGTGGGGCCTCTATGACCCTCTATGACCCTACGGTCTTATACTGTGACGAAGTCGTTGTATCTACGAGTCCTTTCCTGATGATCAGTGATCTGACCATGCGCTCTCTCTGCAGCATGGCTCAACCTCTCTACCCTGACACCTGAGGTTGTCTTACACCAGGGAGGGGAGGCTGGGGGAGGTAGGACATTAGGGAGGGGAGGCTGGGGGAGGTAGAACATTAGGGAGGGGAGGCTGGGGGAGGTAGAACATTAGGGAGGGGAGGCTGGGGGAGGTAGAACACCAGGGAGGGGAGGCTGGGCGAGGTAGAAATCAGAGGACAGGCTCATTGGTAATCTGGATCGATAGGACTTCCTACTTTCATACGTCTACCCAACTTCCAACTGTCCTCCCTAGCGCTGAATTGAAGCCTACCAATACTGGTAATATTGCTATATAGACCATCCCATATAGTAATATTGTTATATAGACTGAGTGTACTTACAGTATATGAGTCTACTAAATGACTGAGAATCAAACAGGACACACAATAACATTGGAAAAACATTAACTTTATATACATATTAGGAACATGGGTCTTTATATACATAGGAACATTCATATGAATGTATATAGATCCGCACAGAACTCATATTTAATATAAATAACTTTGAGCTGCATGTGCCAAAAACAAGAAGAATACACAAGAAAGTATTTACAATACAACAATTAAACTATACAACCAATACTCGAGAGGGTAGTGGTGGTCTAGTGGATAGTGAGTTGGACTTGGGATCGGAAGGTTGTGAGTTCAAATCCCGCCTGAAGCCACACCACTACTAGTGTGCCCTTGGGTAAGGCACTTAGCCCTCAGTTACTCCAGGGGGAATGTCCCTGTAATTCGTAATTGTAAGTCGCTTTGGATAAAAGCGTCTGCTAAATGGCTAAATTAATTAAATTAAATTAATACTCAGCAACTAGGATATTTGGCATGAAATCTCATTATCAACATTCAACTTTAACTTCAGGAGAAAAGAAATCAAATCAAATTAAATGAAACAAACTAAATAAAAGCCCAGAGAACTAAATATCCACATTTGGTCGTGTGGGTCCAAACTGTACCACGACACCGGAGATATAAATAACATAAACAGGCCTTAAGTAGCTCAGTAGAACGTCCACCATCTTGTGCTTCAGTCAGTGGTTTCAGGCCTGAGGTCCCTAACCCTATAGACCCTAACCCTATAGACCCTAACCCTATAGACCCTAACCCTACAAGACCCTGAGGGAAGAAATGGAAGCACATTCCCATAACACATCTGTGCTGTACTGGCATAGACATAACTTACACATAACTTAGGTCGACATTCCAAAAGTTGTAACTTTGTTGTAACTCAAAATATAAAACATTCTTTTGAAGAGAGATTTCCCACCATTCAGTTCAGTAAAAAGTAAGCTCCTCTCCTTCTGGTTCTGGTTCTGTAGTACTGGACTCCTCTCAAAGCGAGGTACGTAATGACCTGTACACCAGGCGCTCAGTGAAAGTATGCGATATCACATCAACGCATTTCTCAGTTTTAGACATGAACACAACAACGACAGACAGTTCTAGAAACTTCTACCTGCCTTCAGTAACACAGATGGAAACACACAGTCCCACCCTCAGAGAAAAATAAATATTACAATACTATTTTGTAATAAATAGCCAGACGAAAACAAAAGATAAAGGATAAATAGTTCCTCTCATATAGTCTCTGTAACAACATGTGCAGTTGATAACACTTCTAAATAATAATAAAGGAATGTTTGGAATATTCTATCCCAATAAATGTGTTTTTTTCTATGGCTCCCATAATCATGTTGCGATAAGATTCCATGTACTAAATTAGTGCAATTCTTATTTAAAGGAAACTATCCATCAATCAAAACCTGTAAAACATTAAACAATAAAATAGAACAGCAACGTTGCTGCCAGAGTAAACCAACAGGAGATGAACGCGATGAGCCCAGTGTGAGTTAGAAGCCACCAGGGGGAGCTAGAGAGGCCACCAGTGTGATCTAGAAAGGCCACCAGTGTGATCCAGAGAGGCCACAGTGTGAGTAGAGGCCCCAGTGAGATCGAGAAAGGCATGGTAAGTGTCTGTGACCATCCTTTGGCTCAGAGGGTCCAGAGGGCTCAGAGGCCACCAGGGGGAGCTAGAGAAGCTGGTCTCAGAGGCTGGTCTTAAAGTCTGGTCTTAAAGTCTGGTCTCAGAGGCTGGTCTCAGAGGCTGGCCTCAGAGGCTGGCCGAGCAGGGCAGGGTCTCCCCCTCCCCCAGCAGGTCTCCCCCCGCCTCCTCCGTCTCCATCCAGGGGTGCAGGAGGATCTCCTCCAGGCTCGGCCTATCCTCCGGCCGGTACGACAGGCACCAGCCAATCAGAGACTGGCACTCTGAAAGAAGAAGAAAATGTATTTTTAGTCATGATGAACAGAGCCCATTTTCTTTGACTTCCTTGCAGCCATTGTTTGCTTGGTGAGTTGAGGTCGTTCTGGTCTGATTAATTGCCCTCCAACAGCAGTTCTCTCAGAGAGAGTATGTAATGTATGTAGTCAGACAGGGTCAGGGGTGAGGTAGAGACGTACCTTTGGAGATGCGTTTGGTGAAGCTGGGCGTGGCCTGCACAATGTCTCTGTCCCTCTCGAAGGGGATGTCCCCGCACACCATGTCGAACAGCAGCACGCCCAGGGACCACACGGTCAGGGGCCGGGCGTGGTACTGGTGGGCCTGGATCCACTCTGGAGGGCTGTACACCCTGGTGCCTGGGGAGGGAGGAAGGGGGGGAGGGAGGGAGGAGGGACACAATATGTCAAAACCTAGAATACATCTGAATGGTTTTTTGCTGTTGGTGCACCTCAAACACAGAATGGGAGAAAAGTTACTCTGATCAAACCTGCAGCTACAACAGCTAGCGGCTAACAGTGGCACATCGCTACGAACGACTAACTGCGTTTTTATAACATCACAACATGCTGAGAGAACATCGACATGCTAAAAACACATAACTACACATAACTAGAAGAACACGCAGTCCCTGCGTCTGAGCCGTGTAGCGGAGCCTCACCCTCAAACTCCGTGTAGGCGTCGTCCTGCAGCCAGGCTCCCGAGCCGAAGTCGATGATCTTGACGTCTCCGGTGCGCGTGTCCACCAGGATGTTCTCGTCCTTCAGGTCGCGGTGCACCACGCCCCGGGCCTGGCAGAACCGCAGGGCCTCCACCACCTGCCGCAGGAACCTGGGGGTCAGAGGTCATGTTAACACCACGGTCAGACACAACGAACACTCAGAACTCAACAGCAGAATCCCCCGAAATAACACCAGCATCACTCCTGACTAACACCAGTACAACAGCAGTATAACAGACAGACAAACAGGCAGACAGCAGTATAACTACCTCTGTGCTAGCTGTTCCTACAGACAGACAGACAGGTAGACAGACAGACAGTAGTATCCTACCTCTGTGCTAGCTGTTCCTCCAGGCCTCCTCTCTCAGTGATGAAGTCAAACAGGTCCTGGCAGGGCTGCGGCCTCTCAAACACCATTAGGAAGCCCTGGCCCGGGACCTCGAACCAGTCCAGCATCCTGATGACCCCCTGGTGACCCCCCCGGGCCCCCCCCACCCCCGGCCCCGGCCCGCCCCCCAGCTGCAGCAGCAGGGCTATCTCCATAGGAACCAGGTTGGCTTCATCCGGCTGTTGGAAGAGAAAACAATGAGAAGAGGATGAGTGATTATTATTATTATTATTGTTATTGTTATTATTATTCGTAGTAGTAGTAGTATGAAAGGCTAAGCAATCTAAAACACGTAATTTGTTTTATATACAATATTATCACCTTTTGTATAATCTAACACAAAGAGTCACCCCCTCATATGGGGATTATGGGAAATAACCTCAGATACATTTCGTTTTAATCCTCTCTGAGGAAAAACCCAACACGTAATTTCCACTAAATGTCAACAAGCCTACGTCACGGTTCCGAGGAAACTACACGTCACTGAAAAACCCCTCCAGCAGGGGGCGCAGCTCACTAGTCACTTCCGCCTCCGAGCGGCACGTTCGGGTCAGGTGTAACAACAACGTAGTAACCATGTAAACACACTGTCACTACTACACACTACTACACACTATTACACACTGTCACTGCTACACACGGCTCTTAAACACGTTCAATCATTTACACCTGGCAAGTTTAATCATGTACACTTACCAATCTCGCCCATTGTTGAACTCTGTCGCTTGAGACTTGTTTTATCGCCACCTAGAAGGGAAAACAGAAGGGAATATGTTCATATAAAATCATTTTTCTTTCTTTTTTTCCCTCTCTCTCCTAAAAAAAAATCTAATTAGAATTTCCTCCGTTCATGAAAATAATTTAAAAAAATAAAATTAAAAAAATAAACATGTAAGTACCTGGAGTCCGTCTGAGATGCGCCGTCCAGCGAACACGGAGCCGAACCCGCCGCTGCCCAGCAGCTTCCCGGCCTGGTACTGCTTCTCAAACGGCTCTTTACCTGCGAGGGGAACGAGGGAGATCATGATTAATTGACTATCAATGCAGACTGACCGCCTCCGTGTTTGTTGTGGTAACAGCTTTCCATGCCTCGCAGTTATCTCCCGATCACCCCCTCTAACAGACCCCCATCTCTACTAGTTATCTCCCCATCACCCCCTCTAACAGACCCCCATCTCTACTAGTTATCTCCCGGTCACCCCCTCTAACAGACCCCCATCTCTACTAGTTATCTCCCGATCACCCCCCCTAACAGACCCCCATCTCTAATAACAGACCCCCATCTCTACTAGTTATCTCCCCCCGATCCCCCTCTATTTATTTGACCTTTATTTAACCATGAATAAAATCAATTAAGAACACATTCTCAGAAGCATCACAGCAGAACACAGAAGAAGAAGATCTCAACTCTTACCGCTTTTCCCTCTCGCGTCTGGGTCCAAGCGCAACACGTTGTCCACAGCACGTTTATCCAGCATGTTTCAGATGGAATACCGAAGAATATCCAAGAAAGAGAAAATGCAAAATGCAACAATGCCACTGGTAAGTTTAGTTCAAGGTAATAATGTCCATTGAATCTGTGGAGGTTCGACTGAAGTTTCAGTAGTAGAAATCCAGCTCCGACAGAGTTGCTGTGTTGTGTTTCTGCCGCCAAACGGACTCGTCTGGAGAAGTGTGTTGCTGTTTTGAAGGTGACCACTGCGGACACGCCCACAGGACGCAGCCGTCCAACCAGCGCTTAGTATTTTTGAAATGTGCACCATTCACACTCTACCATGGGTTTCGACTGCTTAATATTCACACACTAATGAATATTCATAAACCACTGCTACGTTTTCTACGAATTGTAAGCGCGTAAGCCCCGCCCCCTTCCAGTAAGCGCCGCTCCTCTGATGAGAAGTGAACAGAGAGAGCGGTGATGTGACACCATGTGGTCTGTCCCTAACCCTAGACTTCTCCTTTCACAGCAACGGACGTTTTGGCGCTCAAAGCTGCGTCTGAAATAGCCCCAGGTGACTCTTGCATGTGAAAGTGTGCATCATGCATGCGTCTCTCTGTAATCGTGTGCATTATAATACACAAAAGAGCACACAACTAAGTAGTTCATTGACTTTCCAATTAATTAATCAAGGTCAATCAACACTAATACTGACCAAATGCAAATGTTCCCTGTGACAGACTTGGTTCAGAGCCCAGTCATCCCCAGCAGCACTCTTACCGGGACCGTGTCCCTTATTACGGTTGTTTGGAGACCTTAATCCTTCTGGATTAGAGTTGTGAATGTAAGGCGCCAGAGGGTAGAGTAAAAAGCGTTTATTTCGGGCGGGACAGCCCCACAAGTGCCACAATTTGAGTGAAATCAACGGACGATTTGAAGGGTGTCCACATGAATTAATCCTCACATAAATAGGATTTTAAATTGCACACTTGTTAAAAATCATTACATTACACACACATACTGCGCCACACATTGGCCTGTTAATAAAAAAATCAGCTTTTTATCATAAATGCAATAAAATATTGCTAAATATGGGTAAAATACAGACACATCAGAAAAGACTGCAGGTATTCAACATCTGTAATAAGAGACAAAAGAACTTTTTCAGAAAGATTTTCCTCTTTTATTCCAAGAAAAAAAGGTATATTCATCCCAAACAAGAAAATAAAATAAAACAAACTTATATTAATCAATCATTAAGAGGATAAGTATGACAATTTTTATCTATTTTTTTTCTCCTTGTTTTTCCATGATGATATCGGTTGTGTTCAATTAAACATGCACCTAAATAAGTCCAATGATTGTGTCAATGATACTACAAAGGAAGGGGCGGAGTCTGGTTACGCTGGGTGTTTATTGGTCGGTGTGTGGAAGAGGGGGGGGGGGGGGGCGGGGAGGCTGGATGGATGCATGATGATGATTTGGAAGGAAAACGCGTTTGGAAATGTCCCTGTTCTGCTTCCTTCCTGGGTTGGGGGGGAGTGTTGTGGTTGTGGTTGTTGTGGTTGTTGTTGTTGTGGTTGTTGTTGTTGTTGTGGTTGTTGTGGTTGTTGTTGTTGAGGTTGTTGTGCTGGACGCCCCTGTATCAACTGCGGTCCGGGGAAGGATCCCTATGCTGTGTGTTCTTCTTCATGCTGTCCAGGTACTCCTGTTGTGACACGGCCAACACAGAGGCCAGGATCTCATCATCCTCCCAGTCCGTTAAGCCTGCAGGACAGAGAGATGATGTCATCATGATTTCACCATGCAGGACAGAGAGAGTGATGTCACTACCTAACACTGATACACCACCTAACACTGGTAATGAGAGAGAGTGATGTCACCTTCTAACACTGGTAATGAGAGAGTGATGAGTGACATCAACACCTAAAAGGTCAGTAGGTCAGTAGCAGGTCAGGTAGCAGGTTAGCAGGTCAGTAAGGTAACAGGTCAGTAAGGTAACAGGTCAGGGGGGTATTCCACGAAGCTCGATAAAGTTCTAAGCCTCGATAAAGTTTTAAGCCTCGATAATGTTAGCTTGTGTTCGGTGCCATCAATGTGGCTCAAATAATTCGCTGCTTGGTTGAGCTCCTTCTGAGTCAGATATAACTAGCCTGGTCGCGACCAGGCTAAAACACAGGCTATAGTGAGACGCGTGTCAAAAAAGGCTCACAGGCGGAAACTACATCCCGAACGACAGTTCCTCCCTAGGAAATATTAGTTCCCACTTCACACGAGATAGATAGATTAGATAGTTTGACTGTGTGATAGATAGATAATTTGATATTTTGAAAGTGTGATCGATCGATAGATAGTTTGATTGTGTGATAGATAACTTGATATTTTGAAAGTGTGATAGATAGATCGATATATCAATAAAGAAAAGAGTGTAAAAAAAAAAAGTAATTGTCTCAACTTGCATTGCCATCATCACAGCGGTCTGGCTGGCGTAGTGGTTAAGGCTGCGGACTCGAGTTCCAAAGGTTGCGAGTTCGAGACTTGACTAAGTTATTCATTTTTTTTTTTTTTACATTTAACCGAAGATTTCATGCAAAGGTTTCAAACACCATTGTAATCGTGTCAGTTCTTGTAAATTAGCCTGCACCATAATTTTATAGCCTACAATACTTTTTTAGATGAGATTTTAGATTAGATTCAGACAACGAAATGCAGTAAAAAGTGCGTCTGAAGAGGGATTCGAACCACTGATATAAAATGACGAATAAATCCTATGGCAGCAGTCAATACCACTAGGCCATTGTGGCGATATGATGGTTTGTAGCCTGCTGCGGATATCACCACAGTAGTAATATTCATTTATTAAAATATGAACATATAACAATAACTGGGGCTAGTATGACCTACGCATTTAATCGGTCAGCAATTTCTTGCCAAACCATTTCCCTCGCCTTGTTAATTGCGGCAGTATTGCACTATTTTACATCTTATTTTTCCGTCTTCATAAAAATCAATAATTCGGAATGCTGCGCAAATGTAGTACCCCTGCAGAGTGGAGTATCTTCATTTCGACAGATCGACACTTCAGGGCTTTTTATGTCTGCGTGCACGCGCCCATATCGAAGATTTGTAGGCCTGTCTTCTGTGAACACTGATGACACAAGGCTGATCCTCGTTCGAGGAATCACCTGAGGCTTGAATTCCAATCTCGAGTTGCCTGAGCGCCGCATTTATTTATATCGCAGCTAAACTGATCCACCTTTAGTGGAATGACCCCCAGGTCTAGTTAAAACAAACGGCAAAAAAATGCCTTCCCCCTCCTACCCCTAACCCTACCAGATCCTGTTGACTTCCCCTCCTATCCCTAACCCTACCAGATCCTGCTGACTTCCTGTTTGTTTACTTCCTGCAGACACGGTGGCACCAGGCCAGAACGCAGCAGCAACCAGATCTCAACAACAACACAGAAGAAGAAATACGCCTGCCTGCGACCCAAATACCTGAACACACCTGCAGCTCCGCTCTGTAAGGATGCTCTGTCACCGCACCTGTCGTCTACATTTGAACTTCTTTTTCCGCCTCGTCTAAAAGGACCTGTGTCATTCCTCTGGAGAATTCCCCCAACCCCAACCCCCACAGGTGGTCAGGTGGTCAGTCAGGTGGTCAGGTGACAGTCAGGTGGTCAGTCAGGTGGTCAGTCAGGTGGTCAGTCAGGTGGTCAGGTGACAGTCAGGTGGTCAGTCAGGTGGTCAGGACCCAGTCAGGTGGTAGTCAGGTGTCAGTCAGGTAGTCAGTCAGATGGTCAGTCAGATGGTCAGGTGACAGTCAGGTGGTCAGGTGTCAGTCAGATGGTCAGGTGACAGTCAGGTAGTCAGGTGGTCAGTCAAGTGGTCAGGTGGTCAGTCAGGTGGTCAGTCAGGTGGTCAGGTGACCAGTCAGGTGTCAGTCAGGTGGTCAGTCAAGTGGTCAAGTGACAGTCAGGTGGTCAGGTGGTCAGTCAGGTGGTCAGGTGTCAGTCAGAGGTAGTCAGGTGACCAGTCAGGCTCCAGTCTCACCGAAGGCGGTGGGTGACATTTCTTGCATGATGGCGCGGTACTCCAGCGCCGGGTAATGGTTCCCTCTGGAGGAGGAGGCGGCTCGGTCCGACCCCACGCACGCCTGGCTGCTGGGACCTGGAGGGGCGGGGCAGGGGGCGGGGCAGGGGGCGGAGCCATCAATCAGTCAATCACTCACTCAATCACCACCAGGGGGCCGTTCCACTAAGCGAGATTAACTCTGATCCAAGCGATTAACTCTGATCCAGGTTTAAATAAGCTTGCGGTCGGTTCCATCAATGTGGCTCAAATAATTCGCTGCTTGGTTGCTATGCAACATATCCTTCTGAGTCAGATATAATTAGCCTGGTCCCGAGCAGACTTACAGGCTGGCTAACGTAATGCGAGCGTCAAAAAAGGATCACAGGCGAAAACTACATCCCGAACGACAGTTCCTCAAGTGTCTTTTAGGAAATATTAGTTCCCACTTCACACGAGATAGATAGATAGATAGTTTGACTGTGTGATAGATAGATAATTTGATATTTTGAAAGTGTGATAGATAGATAGATCGATAGATAAATAAATTAAAAAGTGTAAAAAATTAAATTAAATAAATAAGTATGTCTATCAACTTGCATTGCTTTTGTCACAGCGGTCTGGCTGGCGCAGTGGTTAAGGCAACCAGCTAGAGTTCCAAAGGTTGCGGGTTCGAGACTTGATTTAAGTTTTTTTTTTTTTTTTTTTACATTTAACCAAAGCCTTAATGCAAATCGATTTACAACATATATATATGTTAATATATGTAATATATATATATATATATATATATATATATATATATATATATATATATATCTGTCTAAGTGAATCATCTATCCATCAGTAATCGTAAGAAACAATAATCTATGCCAAATCCAGGGTCTAGTTTAAGAACATAATTTACTCAGAAAGGCTTCAAACACCATTGTAATCGTGTCAGTTCTTGTAAATTAGCCTGCACCATCATTGTATAGCCTATATATTTACTATAACTATATTTTAGATGAGATTTTAGATTAGATTCAGACAACGAAATGCAATAAAAAAGTGTGTCTGAAGAGGGATTCGAACCACCGTCTTAAAAAGACGAATAAATACCACGGCAGCGGTAAATACCACTAGGCCATCGTGACGATAAGACGATTTTAGCCTGCTGCTCATATCACCACAGTAGTAAATATTCATTTATTAAAATATGAACAGTGGAGTATCTTCATTTCGACAGGGCTCTTTATGTCTGCGTGCACGCGCCCATATCGAGGATTTGTAAGCCGGTGTTCTGTGAACACTCATGACACAAGCCTGATCCTCGTTCGAGGAATCACCTGAGGCTTGAATTCCAATCCCGAGTTGCCTGATCGCCTGATTTATTTCAATCACCGATATACTAATCCACTTTAGTGGAACGGCCCCCAGAACATCTTCAAGATGATTTGAAACCTCACAATGTTAGTTAAATAATGATATTATGACATTCTACCCTTCAGTTTCAATTACACCACATACAGCATCCTCCACACCCCTCAGCCCCCCCCCCCGACCCCTCAGTCCCCTCAGCCCCCCCCCAACCCTCAGTCCCCTCAGCCCCCCCCCACCCCTCAGTCTCCCCCCCACCCCTCAGTCCCCTCAGCCCCCCCCCACCCCTCAGTCCCCTCAGCCCCCCCCCACCCCTCAGTCCCCTCAGCCTCCCCCCACCCCTCAGTCCCCTCAGCCCCCCCCACCCCTCAGTCCCCCCCCCACCCCTCAGTCCCCCCCCCCACCCCTCAGTCCCCCCCCCACCCCTCAGTCCCCTCAGCCTCCCCCCACCCCTCAGTCCCCTCAGCCCCCCCCCCACCCCTCAGCCCCCTCAGCCTCCCCCCCCACCCCTCAGCCCCCCCCCCCCCCTCCCCTGAGACTCACCTGGGGCACAAGGTGAGGGAGGTTTAGGCATCACGAGGCCGGCGGCTCCTGCCGGGGGGGAGGGGGGCTTGGCGCTGGGGTCTGCTGCGTGGGCGTGGGGGTGGGGCTTGTTGGCGCTGGGGTCTGCTGAGTGGGGGCCGTGGGAGGAGTGGGAGGGGCCGCCGTTGGGGTTCTCCGGTGAGGGGGCGGAGCTGCGTTGCCGTGGCGAGCGGGCGTTCCACTCCTCCGGACCGCTGACGGACGCCGTGGCGGCGGTGGCCGAGCTGCAGGTGGCGCTGGCCTTACGAGGCTGGAGGGAGGCCGGGGGGGAGGGGGGGCAGGCAGGCAGACAGACAGACAGACAAACGACACTTGTTAATAATCACATCCAGCTGGTGCATTGTCTAACCCTAACCCCACCATTTAACATGTCCCTCCCTCCCTCGACCAAATTAAAATAACATGTGGGGTTCCCCAAGGGTCAATCCTTGGCCCCCTTCTATTCAATCTCTACATGCTTCCATTGGGACGCATCATAAAAGAGAACAAAATTGCCTACCACAACTATGCGGATGACACTCAAATCTACATAGCCCTCTCACCTAACGACTATACTCCCATCGACAATCTCTGTAATTGCATTGAACAAATAAACCCTGGATGACACAAAACTTCCTCCAATTAACTATACACTTTATTTATTAACTATTACGACTGTCTTATTGAATATTTGACCTATTCACTTCTATATTTGCTTTTATTCATAGTAAAAAAAAAAAAATCTTACTATGCTCCTCTTGCTGTATTGTAATGCTGTATGTAAAGCACTTTGAATTGCCCCTGTTGTATGAAATGTGCTGTACAAATAAACTTGCCTTGCCTCCCTCTTTGTTCTCCCCCGTCAAAGTACAAAAAGATTTGGACAGTCCTTTATTCCAGCTGCACTCCGACTCTACAACCAGGCCCTGCAGGGTGGGGGAGACCTGGAGCTGAGAGGCCGTTAAGACTGCCACTTGGACTATACATGCACTTGAGCACTTTATCTTGCACTGTTTACTTATTGAGCCTGCACTGTTTTATTTATTGAATGTTTTCTGTCTGCCCTACTAAGCTGTTTGACAACAACATTTCCCCATTGGGGACAATAAAGGTTTTCATCATCATCATCGTCACCTGCCTCCCCGCATGTCCCTCCCCCTGTCACCTGCCCCCCCGTGTCCCCCCAACCTCCCCCCCCCCCCCCCCCCCATCACCTGCCCCGCCCCCGTGTCTCCCCCCGTCACTTGCCCCTCCCGTGTCCCCCCAATCCCCCCCCCCTCACCTGGCGGGCCTGCTTCTCCTGGTCCTGCAGCCACTGCAGGTAGGACTCGCGGGCCACCTGCTCCTCGATGGCCTCGTTGGTGGCCTCCCAGTCGGTGGCTCTCTTCTTGTCCTCCAGCATCTGCTGCTCGATCCACGACTCCTCCGACGTCTTGATGGCGTTCTTCATCAGAGACTGGTCTGCATACTGCTGGAGGGGGAGGAGGTCAGAGGTCAGGGGGGGGGTCAGAGACTGGTCTGCATACTGCTGGAGGGGGGGGTCTCTCTCAGGGGTCTCTCTCTCTAGACACTCTCTCTGGACACTCTCTCTCTCTCTCTCTAGTCTAGACACTCTCTCTCTCTCTAGTCTAGACACTCTCTCTGGATTCTCTCTCTCTCTAGACACTCTCTCTGGACACTCTCTCTCTCTCTCTCTCTAGTCTAGACACTCTCTCTGGACACTCTCTCTCTCTAGTCTAGACACTCTCTCTGGACACTCTCTCTCTCTCTAGTCTAGACACTCTCTCTGGACACTCTCTCTCTCTCTCTCTAGTCTAGACACTCTCTCTGGACACTCTCTCTGGACACTCTCTAGTACAATAACAAACAGAAGTTGAGTAAACCAAAAGTACAGACATATTATGGAGACATTGTGAAATCACCGCGGTTCAGTTTTCTGCAGAGCTGAACAGATCCATTTGTCCTTCCACATGTTAGTAACTAACAACCACTGTGAACCTTAGAAACTTGCTGTTATTAAAGTATAACACAAACAACAAGGCAGCGTGTTCTGTGCTGTAACCGCAGGTCTGCTGGAGAGATGGCAAGGTGTGTGTGTGTGTGTGTGTGTGTGTCCGTCATGGTAGACTGCATGTCCTCACTGCCAGAACAGCGCGACCGGACAGTCTG
Organism: Nansenia antarctica; assembly: GCF_963989245.1. NCBI lineage: Eukaryota > Metazoa > Chordata > Actinopteri > Argentiniformes > Microstomatidae > Nansenia > Nansenia antarctica. Next base: position 71,105,546 of record NC_137688.1, on the reverse strand, counting down.
TCCACACACACACACACACACACACCTACATAGATGAATGGATGAACCCTAACACAGAGTGCAGAACTGTCCCTTCCTAGTGACAGCACCTCCCTCGCCCTCCAGATAACACCTGAACGTGCCTCTGTAGCCCAGCCAGTCCCCCACAGACCCCCTCACCATCTGGACCACGGTTATCTAACACACCATGACCACCACTGTTATTCCAAACAATTACCATACAGATTACAGATAAGAAGGTTTGGAGACATCTTGGTAGATAAGAGAGAGGTTATCCATCTACTGGTTTAGATCCTGCCTACAGGGCAGAAGCTACTATGTCTCCATTGGCAACTGTGACCGACCAAATTAAAATGACATGTCGGGTTCCCCAAGGGTCAATCCTTGGCCCCCTCCTATTCAATCTCTACATGCCTCCATTGGGACACATCATAAAAAGAACAAAATTGCCTACCACAACTATGCGGATGACAATCCTATCTACATAGCCCTCTCACTGAACGACTATAGTCCCATCGACAATCTCTGTATTTGCATTGAACAAATAAACACCTGGATGACACAAAACTTCCTCCAGCTAAACAAGGACAAAACAGAGATAATTATAATTATAAATAACAAAGTTTGAACACATTACACCAATCCTCAGATCCCTGCACTGGCTACCAGTCTCCTCTCAGAGAAGTACTCCTAATTACATACAAATCACAAAATGGTCTTGGATCAAAATACATTGGATCTCCTCCCACCCTATATTCCCGCAAGGCCCCTAAGGTCAGCTGAGACTAATCAGCTAATCATTCCAAGAGTGAAAACAAAACACGGTGCAGCAGCTTTCAGTCACGCTGCCGCATGCTCCTGGAACAAACTCAAAATCAAAAAGGCCCAAACCCTACAAATATTTAAGTCTAAGCTAAAGACGGGGCCGGGGGGCCAGGGGGGGTTGTTGTCATTAGGCCACAGGAATACAAACAACACAGTGTTGCTAACGGGATCTCCATGGAGACACCAGCATGGGGAATGCTGCCCCTCTCTGAGCCCAGCCTGCCCTGCCTTTGATGTGTGTGTGTGTGTGTGTGTGTGTGTGTGTGTGTGTGTCTTCCAGGGGACTTTGATGACCTGAAGACTGTCACCTCTCTCTCATGTTTCCAATCTTGAGTCAGCCTGTCTGTCTGTGTGTCTGTCTGTCTGTCTGTCTGTCTGTCTGTCTGTCTGTGTGTGTGTGTGGCTGTCTGTCTGTCTGTGGCTGTCTGTCTGTGGCTGTCTATCTGTGGCTGTCTATCTGTGGCTGTCTGTCTGTGTGTGTGTATGTATCTGTGTGTGTGTGTGTGTGTGTGTGTGTGTGTGTGTGTGTGTGTGTGTGTGTGTGTCTGTTCCAATGTTATTCCAATTACTAAAAATCGACCCACGGCTCTTGTCATGTGACCTGAGTCAGAGGGTTAGATATTAAGACACACAATAATAATCCCTTACATAGTAACACACCAACACACTGTCTAACTGTTCCATTCTATTCTACATAATTCTATTCTACTCCATTCTATTATTTTATGATGTAATATTTTTGATGTAATGTTTTTCTTGAGTGTAAAGTGTGATGTTTTTAATGTCCTGTAGTTCTGTTTTAAATAGTTTATAACATCTGAGGCCGTATTTCCCCTGTGGATTTACCTGCCCAGGGACTGCTGATGTCATTTAGCTACCCAGCTAATTCAGGGAGAGTCAATGACTGTCTATTGTCCCTTTTAATAAACAAATAAATAAATATTCCACTGACTCCCTGGCCCAGTAAGCAGGTCTAGATGCCAGGTGCATATGCAGGTGCGTGTGTAGGTCTGGTCATGTTGAGGTGCAGGTGTAGGTGTTCAGGTGCAGGTACCCACCCCTGGTTTCAGAGCAGGCAGCCCCAGCCCCACCCCGATGGTGGCTTTGTTGGGGTTCACCACAGAGTTGTAGTGGATGTTACGATGGTAGCTGACTCTGATTGGCTCGTCGTTGTTTTGATGAATTCCATGGAACGTGTTGATTGGTTCTGGAGGAAGAGAGAGAATAAGAGAATAATGAACTACCTTTCCATTGATGTTGTAAACCACAACGTAGACCTGTGCCAGACTACTAACCCGCCTGTGCTAGGCTAATGAGACCCACCTGTGCTAGGCAAATGAAACACACCTGTGCTAGGCTACTACTAACCCACCTGTGCTAGGCTAATGAGACCCACCTATGCTAAGCTAACCCACCTGTGCCAGACTGGTAGACCCACCTATGCTAAGCTAACCCACCTGTGCCAGACTGGTAGACCCACCTATGCTAAGCTAACCCACCTGTGCCAGACTGGTAGACTATGCTAAGCTAACCCACCTGTGTCAGACTATGCTAAGCTAACCCACCTGTGCCAGACTGGTAGACCTCCACAGGCCGGTTGTACATCTCCGCCATGGCCTGCATCTCGATGTGGTTGCCATGGCAGTTGTTTTTCCTCTTCCTGTTGATGTATGTGGTGAAGTCCTCTGTCACGTAGTTTGAGAAGTAGTCTGCGTTCTTCATCTGAGCGCGAGGGGGAAACGTGACGTTAACGTGACGTCGTCTCAGACAGGCTACATGTCGTTACTGAAGAGGCTGTGACAGAAGGTGTCTTACCAACAGGCCTGGAACAACTATGACATAACTGTCTAATGGCAATTAATTTGTCTAATGGCAACCTTGACTGTGCTCCAACACGCTAGCTAGCTGGCTAACAACAGAGAACATGGCGTTAGCTAGTTAGCAGCTCTGCATGTTAAGCACATCACAACATGCTGATAGAACATGGACACGCTAAAAACACACAACTACACACAACTACACATAACTAGATGACACACACTCCCTTTCTTATTGATGAGGATACATGTTCAATTTTATGTTAAAAAATGCGTGTTATGATAATAAAGAGGCTTAATAAAGAGGTTTACTTCACGGGTTGCTGTGCTGTTACATTATCTGGGTCACATAAAAGTTAAACAATTATATTGTTTATCTCAATTATTTCTGAGACTAGCAGGCTAATTGAACAGCGAAATGTGGAGTGGACTTATCGCTAAGCCACGCCCCAAAATAGAAATTGTCCAATCATATCACAGCAAAGGTAGGCAGAAAACTTGGACAAACAACTCGCTAATATCTGATGGTGAAAAGCTTCTAGACTAAATATTCTTGTTCTTTAAAAAAACATGTCTATTACTTGCTGTGGTAAATCAGACATTTGAACTGTCATTGGAAGTCATTGAATGTCATTCAGTCACGGTCGGTCAGTCAGTCACTGTCAGTGAAGAATTTGAGCGAGCGTTGTTTGTTTGTCCGAGTTTTCAAAGGGGGCGTGGCTTAGCGATAGGTCCATTGCTCCAGGCCGACTTACCAGGTAGTCCATGCAGTGTTTACGAACCACTTCATGCATATCTTGATCTCCGTACACTTGATCAGCTGGAAGAGAAAAGAAAGGGGGATAAACGTAAGCATCTACAGACAGCACATGTGTTATAACAGGTGTTATTACAGACAGTACATGTGTTATAACACGTGTTATTACAGACAGTACATGTGTTATAACATGTGACATCACGTGCGCTTACAAAAAAATATGTTACAGTTTGCATCTCATATTCACACTCAGATGTTATTCAGATTGAGCACAGCAGATGAACGTACATGTTGTGTACTTTGGGGGGGGGGCTACTGTGTCAATCAGGGGGTCTGTGGGGAACTTTACTTACTTAAAGCAGGTGTACGTCCAGTGGTCTAGCACCATGGCCTGGGGTGGTCCAGTGGTCTAGCACCATGGCCTGGGGTGGTCCAGTGGTCTAGCACCATGGCCTGGGGTGGTCCAATGGTCTAGCACCATGGCCTGGAGTGGTCCAGTGGTCTAGCACCATGGCCTGGGGTGGACCGGTGGTCTAGCACCATGGTCTGGGGTGGTCCATTGGTCTAGCACCATGGCCTGGGGTGGACCGGTGGTCTAGCACCATGGTCTGGGGTGGTCCAGTGGTCTAGCACCATGGTCTGGGGTGGTCCAGTGGTCTAGCACCGCGGTCTACACATGCTCATGTCAGCACGGGTTAGAATCCGGCCCCATGGCCTGCTGACATGCCCTCTCTCTCTCCCCCTTCTTCTCCTTACTTTCCTTTCTGTCTTCACTGTACCTGTACAATACAATGAAACATATGAAAGGGACTGTCCCATAGCTGTCCCTCTCAGTAAAAAAAAACGTAAAAAAACAACTTATAGCAGGTGCACAACGTCAGGTTAGTATGGGTGGTTTTGGCGGGCTAGTGCCCCCCCCCCCAGCTGTGTGTAGATCTGTGTCAGAGAGCCACAGATGTAAACAAAACTCAAAGAGTTTCACACTAACGCCCCCAACCACCCCTCCCCAACCCCCCTGCAACTCCCCCTCCCTCCCTCCCTCTGCAATATGCAAATGAGCCCCAGCTTCCATTCCAGCAAGTCACATGGTACAAAGCCGCAAAGATTCTGAGAAACGTCAGTTTCCTCTTTCTCAGTATGAACCTGTCTGAACCTCAGGGGCGGAGGCAGCAGGACAGAGGCAGTAAGCATTATTCTCTAAAAAGGTTACTGACAAAAAATGTGGCTCCTAAATATAGGACAATGACTGAACATCAGAAAGAAATCTACAAATTGTAAAATGCAAATGCATTTTAGGTTCTGCAAATTGTACAAAGAAAATATGGGTTCCAGCAATTCAACAGTGGGCTATAATCAGGGTTCCCACACCTTCTGAAACATCAAATTCAAGCACCTTTCAAGGACTTTCAAGACTCAATTCCTTCAAATTCAAGGACCCAACACGGCATAGTTTGAGACAGATCTGGATGAGAATTGATATAATGGGAACTATCCGCTCACAGACAACAATTAAAAAGAGAGGCTTGAATGTGTGAACACTAGATGGTCTCTTGCCTTCTCTACCACAGCACAGCAAAACTATATATTGTGAAATATGTGTAAAGTTAAGCAATACAGAGACTTATTTACTAGCTGACGAGCTAAGTAAAACATTTTTGAATATCTATATTTTTTTTAAGAGAGAGAGAGAGGGGAATTCAAGCACTTTCAATGACCCATGTATATTTTCAAAAACTTTTAAGACCTTGATTTTCTTTTTCTCAAATTCACAAACTTTCAAGGATTTCAAGGACCCGTGGAAACCCTGCATATAGTATGAATACATATAATAATATTATATAGGCCTAGCCTAAACAACACTGGAAGCCTAGTCTAAAGCAGTGTTGTTCCAGCCTGACAGCCTGTTCGTGCCTGACGAGCACAAACCATTCTAGTTCTACAGAGACTCAGAGTTCTCATTCCAAAGTGGCAGGATTCCAACATGGCCTCTCTGCCTGGAGGGCACATTCCCTGGCTGCTCCAGGTCCTCATCATTAGGCCCATGCATTAGCTGCATGTCAGGATGGACCCATGCATTAGCTGCATGTCAGGATGGACCCATGCATTAGCTGCATGTCTGGATGGACCCATGCATTAGCTGCATGTCTGGATGGACCTATGCATTAGCTGCATGTCAGGATGGACCCATGCATTAGCTGCATGTCTGGATGGACCCATGCATTAGCTGCATGTCAGGATGGACCCATGCATTAGCTGCATTTTATTTTATTTATTTTGTATTTAGCCTTTATTTAACCAGGTCGGTCCCATTGAGACACAATGATCTCAATGGGCCACCCCAGGCCATGGTACTGGACCATTGGACCACCCCAGGCCATGGTGCTAGATCACTGGACCACCCCAGGCCATGGTACTAGACCACTGGACCACCCTAGGCCATGGTACGACACCACTGGACCACCCCAGGCCATGGTGCTAGACCACTGGACCACCCCAGGCAATGGTACTGGTGCTAGACCACTGGACCAGTCCAGGCCATGGTGCTAGACCACTGGACCACCCCAGGCCATGGTGCTAGACCACTGGACCACCCCAGGCCATGGTGCTAGACCAGGGGTCGGCAACCTGCGGCTCCGGAGCCGCATGCGGCTCTTTTGCCCATCTTCAATGGCTCCCTGTGGCTTTGACCACAAATTATATGGAAATTAACAACGGTTATTTATTTTTTACATTCCCCCGTCTCTCGCCTTGAATTTACAACTCCCTGCTTACGCTGTAATGTTGTACGAGGGCCAATAGGATTCGGATATGTTGGCACATGACTAGTATTATACATTTTGACTGGACCCAACATGAGACTGGATGTGAAGTTTTTTCCGAGAGTAGACCTCTATCCACAGGGTTTGACAAAGTACAACTACAACTTTGTGGCTAGATTTATATACGGACATCGGCGACGCTAAATGCAAAAAGCGGCTTGTCTTTAGCTCAAACCGTTTTCGAATTATGAACTTCTAAAGAAGGTATGATATTTGGGCGCCGGCGCTCCCGTGCTGCTGAGAGGGTTACGTTTAACTTAAAATAGTGAAAAGAGGACGAGGGAGGATAGTTTTCATTTGGTACTGTAGTCTACAGTCTGTAGAGTAGATTTGTCTATTTTTTGGCTGACGATCTCTTGGTTTGCTCACTTCCTCTGGATGAAATTACTAAATTATCCATATTTTTTCTCATGCTAGTATAGCCAGATAAAAGTATCAACCCACCTGTTAAAAGGCACCAGAATACACAAAATTGCATCTACTCTGTAAAAAAAATTGGGGGGGAGAACCCCCAGACCCCCTTTACACTATCCTAGTGTTTCACTTTTGTAAAGCACAATACGTTTGCATTCGGTTGTGTGCATATGTGCTAAGGCTTAGCGATGCGCTGCAGGGAAAATAAACATTTAATCATGAATGCTCATTATGTATTTTTAGCCTACTTAGCTAATATAGACACTTACAGCATGTGTTGCCTTCATTATAAGGCTTATATACTGTAAGGCTTTTATTTTTTTGCGGCTCCAGACAGATTAGTTTTTAGTTTTTTTGGTCCAATATGGCTCTTTCAACATTTTGGGTTGCCGACCCCTGTGCTAGACCACTGGACAACCCCAGGCCATGGTACTGGTGCTAGACCACTGGACCACCCCACGCCATGGTACTGGTGCTAGATCACTGGACCACCCCAGGCCATGGTACTGGTGCTAGACCACTGGACCACCCCAGGCCATGGTACTTGTGCTAGACCACTGGACCACCCCAGGCCATGGCGCTAGACCACTAGACCACCCCAGGCCAGGCCATGGTACTAGACCACTGGACCACCCCAGGCCACGACAACATGTTTTTAAAACAAAAGCCCAATATGAGAAGTGATGGTCGGTTCCCACACCAAAGAGGTTGTGTAAGTCATGTAGCTAACCTGACAACTCAGGGGAACCAGGGTGTTGAAACTGGAGAGAACCGTGCCCTGTGTGTTTATAAGTGACTGGTTTCAGTTCCCAGTTCCATTGAGTGGGCGCAGCAGTGGAGAGGTAGATGTCTGTCAGCCGGTGAACCCCAGCGGGGTATCGTATCGTTCGCTAGGAGAGAGCAGGTGGGTGATGGGGATTGTCCCCAACTCATCCGTGTCGATCTGACTCATCACCAGTAAGAAAACAGAAAAAACTCCACCTCATCATCTTATCTTTCCACTGCACGGCTCCACTTCTGAATCTCCACAACAAAGAAAGCAGATTTTCTATCATCTGCTTCAGTCTAACCAGAACAAAACTAACTTATCGTGCGGGCCTTGTTAGGGCTTATCAAGTCGGTGCCTCTGTCGAGAGACAACACACACGTTTTAATCTGATTAGGGTTATTAAAGAGGAACTGACGCCAATAAACTGAAATTATACCATCAAAAATACCTGTCAGATAAGGCTGTCAAATCCACTATCAAACCCATAGAGACCCATCACACCCATAGACCCATCAAACCCATAGACCCATCACACCCATAGAGACCCATTAAACCAATAGAGACCCATTAAACCCATAGAGACCCATTAAACCCATCAAACCCATAGAGACCCATTAAACCCATAGAGACCCATAGAGACCCATCACACCCATAGAAAGAGAACATTTGTCATGTCAACAATCATAGGAAAGCACAGAGAGAGTTGGCGAGTTGGGCGGTCACTGACCTCTCTGCCCCCCCCCCCCCCCCACCGCTGCCCCCCCCCCCCCCCAGGCACCAGGACTGACGGGAAGCCAGTCAGAGAGGAGGATGTTGCCACCACAAGAGGAAGAGGAAGACGTTACTCAGAAAAAAAAGACAGCAGCGGCGGGAGGAGAGATAGGCTTCGCAAGAACAGGGTGTGGGGGGGGACGCATTTGTAGAAGTTGAAACCGCGAGAGATAGCTAGCATGCCGCGGCACGTACGAACGTTTCTAAGAAAGAGGCGGGGCGGCGCTCGGCAGCTCTTCTAGCGTAAAGGCGTGTCAGTGTGTGGGGGGGGGGGCGGGGGCAGGGGGTCCGGCCCTGCTGGTCTGTCCACGCTTGATAAGGTTTATCTGGGGGAGACAGAAGACGCTGACCTCACAGTTACTCTCCAGTCAATGGAGAACTAATACTATAATACTACTACTGCTGCAGGAAGCTTCACGTGAACACTGGAAAAAAAACACTCTTCAATGGAAGACTCTAACCCTAGCCCTGACCCTAACCCTGCCTAACCCTAGCCCTGACCCTAGCCCTGACCCTAACCCTGACCCTAACCCTGACCCTAGCCCTGACCCTAACCCTGCCTAACCCTAGCCCTGACCCTAACCCTGCCTAACCCTAGCCCTGACCCGAGCCCTGACCCTAACCCTGCCTAACCCTAACCCTAACCCTAACCCTAGCCCTGACCGTAACCCTGCCTAACCCAAGCCCTGACCCTAACCCTGCCTAACCCTAGCCCTGACCCTAACCCTGCCTAACCCTAACCCTGACCCTAACCCTGCCTAACCCTAACCCTGCCTAATCCTAACCCTGACCCTAACCCTGACAGCTGAACAGGGAACACACATACATTCCTCCGTCCTATTCTGACCAACCAGGTGACAGCCTGCTCTCTGAGGGGCGGGCCCTGAGTGACAGCTCCCTGTCTAAGGCCAGGAGCAGACCAAGGCCCTGGCCTGCAGGGTCTGAACATACAGCCTCTAATTCTCTTCATTCCTCAGGTTAAAGGTTATAGTTTAACCTTTGGAAAGACTAGCAGAGCCACGTCAGATACCTGTAGACCAGGGGAAAGAATACTTTTGCACAACAGGTGTACAGGACAAAATGGAGGGAGTCCCTAGAAAGTCCAGATAGTGGAGGACGACCACCATGTTGGTTAAGAAAGGTTAGGGAAGCCACTGGTAGCAAAGCCAGGTTCCAGTGTGTCTACCCCCCCCCCACCCCCCCCCCGCCCCCGCCTGATAGCAGCCAGGTCCCAGTGACCCAGGGGACTCGACCAGACACACGCCGGTCAGGAACTTTGCTCTACAAACAAAGCGGACCCAACACTCCCCTCAGCTCTGCGTCAAGCTGTTGTTAACATCCAGCCTTATCACACTGTTATCAGTGTGACCCCCCCCCCCCCCCCCGACCTGCAGCCCCCTCTTCTGGACATCGATCATCACGGATGGTTCCTGATGCTTCAGTGTCATTTAGACTAGACAACCGTAGAAGGCCCTAGAAGGCCCGATTCACGGAGCAGCTCAGAGAAAACAGATTGACTTATATAACGCCTTACTCCAAAGCGCTTCACAACGGCCTCTCATTCACCCATTCACACACACACATTCACACACCATGGTGGCAAGCTACCATGCAAGGCGCCGGCCGGCGCAAATTGGGCTTCAGTTTCTTTCCCAAGGACACCTCGACACGTGGCCAGCCGGGGGTTCGGACCCCCGATCTGCCGACCTTGTGATTATTAGATGCCGGCTCTACCTCCTGAGACACAGCCGCCCCACGAGAAGAAGCCTATTATATCATAAAGATATGATGATATGGACAGGTAGGGGGGGGGTGGGGGTTGGGTGGGGTGTGGGGTC
>NC_137688.1:71043036-71090536 GCF_963989245.1 Nansenia antarctica | reverse complement strand
CCACAGGGTCACATGACTAACCAGGAAGAGCCCCAGGTCATGTGATCAGTCAACAACAACAACACCACCACCAGACTGACCACAGGGGGTTTTGCATATCGGGAAGCCTTCTCACTCACTCACACACACTCTCACACACACTCTCACACACTCTCTCACACACACACACACACACACACACACACACACACACACTCTCGCGCACACGCACACTCACACTCACACTCACACGCACACTCACACTCACACTCACACTCACACTCACACTCACACTCACACTCACACTCACACTCACACTCACACTCACACACACACATACATACATACCCCTCCCCCCCCCCCCCCAACCCACACACACATACCACACCCTCCTCCCCCCCTACACACACACACACACACACACACACATACATACTAGGGGTGTAACGATACATCGATTCACATCGATGCATCGATTCATTGACTAACGATCTGATTACATCGACGCAATGTAAAAACATCGATCTATATCGTCATCTTATGCGCGCAGAGAGAGAGAGAGAGACTTGAAAAAGATACGAATGTTTTTCTTTTTTGATGAGAGACTATCCCTTTTAATATATATTTTGGAACATCTCTCTGAACCAGGGAAGTGAACATACTCGCGTTCGCAATGAGTTCGCATTCACCGTGTGTGACTGTCTACTCTGGCTCGGCTCCACTTCTCGGCTCCTCCTCCTCTCGCGTTCGGCAATCTCCGGTAATCTTCGGAAATGTTCGGCTTGTGTGAGTGCGTCTAATGAGAGTGCGTCTAACGGGAGTCTAATGGGCGAATACATTGACCGTTTTGGACACCAAAGATATTTTTTTACATCTACTCTTCGAGGCGAATCCAGTCAGACCAATATCAGACCTGCTGGACGTGTGTGACACGTGTGTGGACGTGTGTGTGTGTGACTGGATGTCTCTCTGAACCTGTGTGTGTGTGTGTGTATGTTAATGAGCTGTATGTTAATTACCACTTATTACAATTGATAATTGTGTTAGATTGGCATATGATATCGCGTCATATCGATCATATCGATCTTGAATCGAATTGAATCGAAATCGTATCGTGACTGACATTGTGATATCGTCAAACATTGTATCGTCATACAAACAAATCGATATAATATCGTATCGTGATGAAGCTGGTGATTTACACCCCTAATACATACCACACCCTCCCCGCCCCCGCCCACCCCCCCCCCCACACACACATACCCCCCCCACCCACACACACAGGAGATAATAGGTCTCCTAACACACCTGGAATGTTGGGAGGTAAACACTCAGCAGGACATTCCACCACAGAATGAAATGTCCCCGGAGTCTCTGACAACAATGGCCATACATGGGCGTGCGCTTCCTGTCACTCACATTCCCCTGCAACCGTGACAACCATGACAGCCCGTCAGATCTCTGGCTGATCTGTGACTGACAGCACATGATCTGTGACTGATCAAAGACCAAAACACACCGCCAAGAATACAGGCTACTATTGTATATAAGGTCCCAAAATGTCTATTAAGTGTATATAACAGGTCCTAAATGTCTATTAACTGTATATATAAGGTCCTAAATGTCTATTAACTGTATATAAGGTCCTAAATGTCTATTAACTGTATATATAAGGTCCTAAAAGTCTATTAACTGTATATAAGGTCCTAAATGTCTTAACTGTATAAGGTCCTAAATGTCTATTAACTGTATATATAAGGTCCTAAATGTCTATTAACTGTATATAACAGGTCCTAAATGTCTATTAACTGTATATAACAGGTCCTAAATGTCTATTAACTGTAACAGGTCCTAAATGTCTATTAACTGTATATATAAGGTCCTAAATGTCTATTAACTGCATATATAAGGTCCCAAATGTCTATTAACTGCATATATAAGGTCCTAAATGTCTATTTACTGCATATATAAGGTTCCAAATGTCCATTAGTGTATCTTTATTTTGTATTTCTATCTATTTTATTTAGCCTATTATTCAACTGTCACTTTATTTTGTTGTTGTTTTTGTGGTGCTCCTATCTCTCATCTCATCTCAGACCTGACCAGGAGAACATTAACAGACGTGTGGCTGGTTGACCAGAGGACTGATGACAGTGTGTTTACTGCCCTGGTCAGGTCGCCTTGTCACCCTAACCCTAACGCTAACCACAGAGGGTGACACCCACACTCAAACACCACTAACCTGCTTTCTAATGAAAACACACAAAAACAGGTAAATGGGTCAAACATCCAAATAATCCAAAACATGTTTTGGGGGGAAAACGAGTGACAGTGAATGTGAGAGGAATGAGGGAATGTGAGAAGGGAGGGAGGGAAGGAGGGAATGTGAGAAGGGAGGGAGGGAGGGAGTGAGAGTGCTCCCAGCTAGGGCAGGGCCTGGGCCGACACCTGACCCCCCCCCCCCCTCCTCCCACCAGGAGCAGACACCTGACACCCCCTTCCCCCCTCTTCCAGCCAGGAAGAGACACATGACACCCCCCTTCCCCCCCTCCCCACCAGGAGCAGCCCCCCCCCCCCCCCCCCCCCCCCCCCCCCACACCATGGGATAGACACCAGTCATACAACTGGTCACCCAAGACACCAACACCCAGGGTCAGAACGGTTGGTCCCAAATGATAAACAACTACATTCAGGGGACCCAATGTCGCTTTACAGAGATACAGGAAAATAACAAAAACAGTCTGAAAAACAGTCAGACAAACATTCAGACAAACAGTCAGACAAACAGAAACAACAACTAAACTAGAGGCCGAAGGCCTTGCCGAACAGGTGGGACTTGAGGGCCATTTTAAAGGCGTCCAGTGTGGGGGGGGTGTTGTGGATCGCCGCAGGGAGGGAGTCGGGGGTGGGCAAGCAGGCCTGAGTCTAAAGACCGCAAGTTCCGGGTAAGTACTGGGGGAAACTGGCATGGAGGGACTTGTAGGTGAGGAGGAGGATTTTGTAGGAGATGCGGGACTTGACCGGAAGCCAGTGGAGGTGGATGAGGGTGGGGGTGATGTGCTGCCAGGGCTTGGTGTTGGTGAGGAACCTGGCAGCTGAGTTCTGCACATACTGGAGCCTGTCCAGGGCTTTGCTGCGTACCTGAACATACTGGAGCCTGTCCAGGGCTTTGCTGCGTACCTGAACATACTGGAGCCTGTCCAGGGCTTTGCTGGGTACCTGAACATACTGGAGCCTGTACAGGGCTTTGTTGGGTACCTAAACATACTGGAGCCTGTCCAGGGCTTTGCTGGGTACCTAAACAGGACACCATTGCAGTAGTCCAGGCGGGAGGTGACAAAAGCATGGACCAGGGTTTCAGCAACAGACTCTGAGACTGACGGTCGGAGTCTGGCAATAATCCTTAGGTGGAAGAAGGTCGATTTGGTGACTGACTTGATGTGGGACTGGAAGGAGAGGGTGGAGCCGAGGATGACACCCAAGTTGGAAGGAGAGGGTGGAGTCAAAGATGACACCCAGGTTGTGGACTTTGCGGGAGATGGGGAGATGGAGCAGCCGTCAACAGGCACTGGAGCCAAGAGCAGGTCATGAAACTGATGAAATGAACAACATACCACAGCTGCAGAGGTACACATATAACGGGGTGATCAGCTAGTCGATCAGGGTATCACAGATGTAATCTAGGTCTCAATTCCAGTCAGCCTACAAGGCTGTGACCCGCTGGGACTATATATACTGAAACATGTATGCACTCACTGCAACGTAAGTCGCCTTGGTTAAGAGCATCAGTGAAATGCTAGTGTATATTAGGCTAATTATGTGTGTCTTCTTCTCAGAAACACCCCATGTCTTCTTTTGAGAACCACAACAGAAACTCCATCAGTGAGAAGCAGAAACCCCCACTAAACCACCCCCCCCCCCCCCCCGCACACACACACCACGTCACAGCAGCAGGCCAGTAGGTGTGGGCAGCACCAGGGCCTTAGTGACGCTACAGCTCACGTTCCTCCCCTCCTCTCCTCTCAGAAAGCCTCCAGAGCGCGGGAGGGAAGGGGGGGTGGGGTGGTTTGGGGGGAGGAGGGGGTGGTGGGGGGTTGTGGTAAAACCCCAGAGGGGAGAATGCAGGGGGGGGGTGTTTGAGGTAAAACACCCAGAGGGGGTGACTGATGAGAAAACAAAAGGGTCTGTGACTCACTTCCATGAAATGAAACTTAACACACGAACAAGGCGACTGTGTTGGTAGTGAGTCTGAAAGCCACAGGTGTGAAACACCCCCATGTAAAGGTCGTCTTATAATGAAACAAAACCAGTTTTCTGGCAAAGACAATGTGCAGTGAGGGGAAGGTGACAACGTGGTGATCAGTGGGGACGTCCTGAGTCCTGACAGCACTACAGTCATCCAGTCACCCAGCAGAGCCACGCACGACTGCTGCCTGCAGGGGTGTTGTGGTTCAGTAGTAATGCCTGGCTTTGGAAGAATGCAAAATTCTGACATCATCACCATTGAATTCTGATTCTGATTCTGATTGAAAGACAGGAATACCCAGTGGCTGAGTAACCTGCAAACAGGTGGAAAGTGTCACTGCACCCGTTGACACCTCAGAAGAGCTCTATTCGGTTGTTAAGTCTGATTTCCGGGTCCAAATAAATAAAATAAATAATATTATAAAAATTCCCCGCACCAGAGTACCAGTGTACTAAAGCAGTAGAATGACAGTTCAATCGGTTTTTTAGACTTGCTATTCATACAACAAGGGACACAGCACTGCGGCATTTCGAAGAGAGCGCCTCAGCCAACGTTGGACCCGGAAACACGTCATGACTTAACAACCGAATAATCTCACAGTCCCATTTTCCCGCTCTTTTAATTGTTCTGTTCTTTTGTACCTACAGGTACAGCGTCCTACACCCACGCTGCAGACAGAGAGAAACACATCAACACAAACACATCATCACATCAACACAAACACATCAACACAAACACATCAACACAAACACATCATCACAAACACATCAACACAAACACATCAACACAAACACATAATCACAAACACATCAACACAAACACATCAACACAAACACATCAACACAAACTCATCAACACAAACTCATCAACACAAACACATCAATACAAACACATCAACACAAACACATCATCACAAACATATCAACACAAACACAGTGAAACATCTGAAACTGCTTTTCCCTCCAAAACATGTTTTGTATTATTGACGTTTGACCCTTGTATTAGAAAGAACATTTACCTGTTTTGTGTGTTTTTATTAATAAAGGAGGTTAGTTTCCTGACACCATCACCTCAGAAGACAGGTGACCATCACCTCAGAGGACAGACAGGTGACCATCACCTCAGAGGACAGACAGGTGACTATACCTCAGAGGACAGACAGGTGACTATCACCTCAGAGGACAGACAGGTGACTATCACCTCAGAGGACAGGTGACTATCACCTCAGAGGACAGACAGGTGACCATCACCTCAGAGGACAGACAGGTGACCATCACCTCAGAGGACAGACAGGTGACTATCACCTCAGAGGACAGGTGACTATCACCTCAGAAGACAGACAGGTGACTATCACCTCAGAGGACAGACAGGTGACTATCACCACCTGTAGGGGTGGAACCGTGCTTCCTAGGGTTTGGCAGAGAAATGTTGGTGGTAACGTGAGGTAGCGGTGGCCTAGTGGATAGTGAGGTGGTGGACTGGTGATCAGAAGGTCATGAGTTCAAGTCCCACCTGGGAACACCACCACTAGTGTGCCCTTGAGTAAGGCCTGGGAACACCACCACTAGTGTGCCCTTGAGTAAGGCCTGGGAACATCACCACTAGTGTGCCCTTGAGTAAGGCCCTTATTCCAGTAAATTACTCCAGGGAGACTGTAACCCTGTAATCCGTCAATTGTAAAAAGTCACTTTGGATAAAAGTGTCTCAGTGCTAATCGGTCAAAAGGAGAGGGAGGGCACTTTTCACACTCAGCAACAACAATACCCAGCTGATCTGTCCTTATTCCCACACGTCTACCCAGCTTTGGCAGGACCAGGAATAAGGGGGGGGGTGAGTTTCCCGAAAGCTTCACAGCCGTAAGATCATCTGACCGGAGTCCAAGTCTGCTCACCTGCAATCCTCTTAGCAGGTCTTTAGTGTTTAAGAAGATTTAGCGGAAACTCACTCAGCCCACTGAGACTATTCCTGACTGTGATTACGTACAGTCAACAATTTAGGGGAATGAGGATTTAAAGTCAACTTCCTCATACCGACCAAAAACATCCCGCTTTGTTTCGGATTACAACAACAAAAAGCAGCAGAAAGAGCCTGGTGTCCAGTGACACAGATGCAGGTATCTGTCTATCTATCTGTCTGTCTGTCTGTCTGTCTGTCTGAGTGCCTGGCAGCAGGGAAGAGGAAGCGTCGGCCTCATTCCCGGCCTCCTACACAACCCTGTTCCTGGTGGACCAGCTCCCATTGTTCAGCCACGTTCAGTGTCTTGCCCAAGGACACTTCGACATGTGGTCAGCCGGGGCTCGAACCGCCGATCTGCAGGCCTTGCGATCATTAGACACCGGTTCTACCTCCAGCTGCTTGGCTAGTCCCTGGGGTCTGGGACAGTGATTGGCTAGTCCCTGGGGTCCTTCACTACCAACCTAAGAGGTCAGAGTCAGATGATATTTCACCTAAACATGAACCTTCCCATAGTTAAGCCTCAAAAATAGTTGTAGAACTAAACTGATAGAACCTATAACAGCAGGGTCTGCGTCAGGACAGGAACAGACTGGAGTTAATGCATTAAAACAACTCAAATAGTGTACATAGCCATCTCTATGTACATATCCTGCTCTATGTCAATATCCTGCTCTGTGGACAACTAAGGGAAATATACTACCGTATATGAAACACTGCCATCTAGTGGAACAAGCCTGAAACTGGTCAACATGACCTAACTGTACCTTGATGCATCTATGGGATGATTCAGTTCTCCTGGTGTCAGGAAAGGACCCAAAGGGGACAGAGGAGCCTTGAGCAGGGAACTGTAATTGGTAAGGGAGTGGTTCATTGACAATAAATTGTCATTACATCTTGGTAAAACCCAATCTATTTTATTTAGGTCAAATCAAAAGCTAAAAAAAGTTGATAGGATCAGAGTAACTTGTGCAGGAGATGTCATTGAGTCCAGATCAAGTGTTACTTATCTCAGATTAACACTGGACCAATGTCTTTCAGGTGTCTTAATTGCAGAAAGAGTTCTTGCAAACAGTGCAAACAAGCTAACATTTCTGTACCGGAAAACTAGGGAGTTTGACACCAGAATCAACAGGTTGCTTGTGTCTGCACTCATACCGTGTCATTTAGACTACGCATGTTCAGCCTGGTTTACTGGTCTGTCAGCCAAGATAAAACACAAGCTACAGGTAAAGCAAAGTAACATAATCCGTTACTGTGCCAGAGCTACACTGGCTCTCGTACTATGCTCTCCCGGCATGAGCATAGTACGAGAGCCAGTGTAGCTCTGGCACAGTGGCTAGGGTGAACAGCACTGCCGCTCTGAGCTCTTGTTATTATTCAGGGGTTTTATTATGGAACAGTCTCCCTCTGACAGCTAAGCTAACACCATCATGTTTTTACTGGTCAGGTCATGGTGCATCTCTGGAAGAAAGTTTTCCACAGGCGTTAGGCTTTGATTTTACAACTATCCAATGCGTACACCTAGCCTGACACACTTAGACGCACACACACAGTCATACACATACACATACACATACACACTCCTACCCACACACATACACACTCCTACCCACACACATACACACTGATACGCAGCACTTTTGTGTAAAGAATGTCAAACTGTATTCTGATTGTATCTTGTGTGTTGTATGCGCTCTGTATGTTTCTTGGTGTGTTGTTTCTGTATGTTCTTGTCTTGGTTGTTTGTCTACCAATGAGGACCACGTTGTAAACAAGTGTTCCAGTACTTTTACCTGCTATCCTCTGGGATGTACTGTCTGTACTTTATACTAGGGATGTCCCGATCCCATTTTTTCACTACCGATACCGATACCTGGGCTTCAGGTATCTGCGATACCGATATCAATCCGATATTTGTATTTATTGTTTTACTCCTGAATACTAACAAATACTTCCCCAGTATATAGTCCACAACAACAGTTGGCTATTAAAGAGTGCCAGCCATTATTCAAGCAACAAAAACAGTACTCTGCAGTACTCAGTGACCAACTGGTTTAAAGTTAAAACAATTTAAACTGCAGCATTCAGCATTGTAGAAAAAAAAATTAGTTACTGTCAGATTTCTAGTTTTAGTGCCTTCATGTTTTTTATTCTATTTATCTTCTCTTACAAATGGCAAATCAATTATAGCACCCTTTTTAAAAGTGTAGCCTAGAGACGCCCGCTGGTGAGACCAGAAACCAGTCGCAGAATTGAAGTCGTGTCAACAATATCTGCTTTTCATTTTTTTCATAACAGGCAACTTGGAAGTTTTTAAGTACCACTCGATATAATATACAACAGTTTAACGATCACTAAATACTTATAATCTTATAAACCAGTGTTTCCTCTATATGCATTTATTCGTGGCGGGCCGCCAAGAATGAATTTCCTTCGCCACTAATTGATTCAGACAGTCCACTTTGATTCAGGCTGCGCAGAAAGGCAGCGAGTTATTATGACCGGAGAACAGAAAAAAAGCAGATTGAAGCTAGATTTAGGCCGCTTCCAGACCTACATTTCGTTACGATTTAGGGCGTAGTTAGTTACAATATGTTACAATGTTGCAATTAACCTCGTCGTTTGTGTTCGCACTGCAATCGAAACTGAATCGCTCTCAACAGGCGCGCGGCGCGAGGCGACGCGCTTTCAAAACAGTTTTGTGATTGGTCCGAATTTAGCGGGACATTTGGATTTCAGGAAATCACTCTCCTCTCTCTCTCTCTTCGCCCATCGCCGATCCCTTTAATCCCTTAAACGTATCCTAATCGAAAATGCAACATCATCAGCGACGACTGTGGGTTATTGCATTTACTGCTGTTCTCTGGTTCATGTTCTTATACCAGTGCTCAGTATAGAGTATTTTAAATGAACATTCGTAAAGTATGTCTCTGATGTTCATGGTCAATTAAATCAGCCTATTTTGTGAAACAAATAATGTTCCCGCTAATGGGTTAACCGAGCATTCTCGCACCTAACGCTAGCTTCGAACTATTCATAGCAATATGCGCGGGGCAAAAATAATCTATTGCCTCTAAAATCACCACGAACAGAACGGCGGAGGTACGGGTAAGCAGGGCTCATGTTGGTGTCCTCAAAGGTAAAAGTTGGTTTTCTTTAACTCAACTGATAGCATTACCTTGCTGTTGTTGTTTACCGAATGCTCCATCTGACTGTCACACTGTGATTTTACTTGTGTAAACAGTTAATGAGTAACGTTAGCCAGTTTTGTGCGTGTACTCTCATGTAGGCCTACTTCGTATTGATGAGCTGATGATCTTTCATTGTGTGTGTGTATGTGACTGTCAGTCACAAGTTTATATTCTACGGATGTTGTTCAGTGCTGTATGCGCGTTCCCAGTTCCATGTGTACTCTACTCTTGTGTACTTCATATTCGATGAGCTGATTCTCTCTCGTGTACTTCATATTCGATGAGCTGATGATCTTTCTGTGTGTGTGTGTGTGTCATGCGCGTTCCGCATGTTCCGCTGCAGCTGTAGGATATATTGGTATTTGATCACCTTCTATATAAAATCACCTGCTCGGCTTTAATGACTTAACCGCTATTAAAAAAAAAAAAAAATGTGCCACCCTCTAGTTTTTGGTGAAATTACGTCTTTGTTTTGAGCGCCAGTGCGCGTTTTATGCGCGTGCACGCGGAAAAAAATGAACGCTCCGCCACTAATGTGAAAAATCCTGGAGGAAACACTGGGAGCGCTATAGGAGATCTTTACAACCACGCTATTGGAGATATTTTCTGCCTGCCACTATAAGACTGTACAACTGTCTGTCTGTCTGTCTGTCTGTGATAATACAGCAGGTTCAGTGATACGGCCTACACATGGACCACGTTCCGCTGGCCTCGGAAAAAAGAGAATTTAAAAAAAACTTTCTTGTGAACCTGTCTCTTTACCTGCCATTTTACCTGCCTCTGTACTGCTGGGCTCTACTACCACAGTATTAGAATGTTGCTGGTCACTCAGCCTTCCAGCCAGGGGGGGGTCTGAGACAGGGCCTCTTTGATCAGTGGATCTCAGCCGCGGGGGGGAGCATGTATGACTGAATGGGTTCAAGGAGGGAGGAGGAAGAGGGGGGAGGAGGGGGGAGACTCACCCACGGCTCTGAAGAGACAAGCACCGTCCTCTTTCATTTTCTTAATGACGAATCCTTTCTTCTCCCCGAGCGCCTTCTCAAACCAGTGCTCCTGCTGCGGGAAAGAGAGATTCATCAGTTACCGAGGTAACACACCTGTAACACACCTGTAATACACCTGTAATAATAATAATAATAACTTTATTTATATAGCACTTGCACTTTACGTCAAAGTGCTTTACAAGTACAATAGGTAAAAAACAACACATTTTAAACAATATAAAAACAGCTATTTCAATTGTAAAAAACACACAATTTCGCACCACAAATATAATAGGTAAAAACAAAAATGTTAAACAAATTTAAAAACAACTACCGGTATTTCAATTTAAAATCACACATAAATTACAACAGCACAAAAAAACAGCCTATGACATGTAGACAACGCAAAACAGGTGGGTCTTTAGCTTATTTTTAAACACTTTTACTGATTCTGCCTGTCTGATATCCAGTGGAAGACGGTTCCAGAGAGTTGGCACATATGGGACGAGAAGGTCCTTTAAATAAGAAGGAGCAGTGCCATTTATAGCTTTGTATGTTAACAGGAGCAACTTGAAATCCGCTCTAACATGGACAGGGAGCCAATGAAGGGAGGCCAGCACTGGTGAGATATGGTCGTATTTCTTGGACCCAGTCAAAATGCGAGCTGCAGCATTTTGGACCATTTGTATGCCATGGAAGCTCTTTTTTGGCAATCCCGAAAAAAGGACATTACAATAATCTAGCCTGGATGTCACAAAAGAATGGATCAGAACCTCAGCATCTTCAAAAGAAAGGATTGATCTAATCTTGGCAATTCTTCTGAGGTGAAAGAATGCTATTTTTATCACCCCCTTTATGTGAGGGTCAAATGTGAGGCTCTGATCTAGAATGACACCGAGATCTTTAACCTTGTCCCTGCACTGGATGACACAATCATCCAAGGTCAAGACAAGACCATCACCTGGATGAATTAGTCATTATCATTTCAGTCTTGTCTGAATTTAATAGCAGAAAGTTCGCTGATAACCAGCCCTTCACAGCAGCCAGACAGGTCTTTAACGTAACTAAGTAATACACCTGTAACACGCCTGTAACACACCTGTAACACACCTGTAATACACCTGTAACACACCTGTAACACACCTGTAATACACCTGTAACACACCTGTAATACACCTGTAATAAACCTGTAACACACCTGTAACACACCTGTAATACACCTGTAATACACCTGTAATACACCTGTAACACACCTGTAACACACCTGTAACACACCTGTAACACACCTGTAATACACCTGTAATACACCTGTAATACACCTGTAATACACCTGTGTAACACATCTGTAACACACCTGTAATACACCTGTAATACACCTGTAATACACCTGTAATACACCTGTGTAACACATCTGTAACACACCTGTAATACACCTGTAACACACCTGTAATACACCTGTAATACACCTGTAATACACCTGTAATACACCAGTACTATATACAGGTAATTCACAAGTAAATAGGTAAATAGACGGATAATAATACTGGTTATACCAATACACAGGTATTACGCAGGTATTTATTTGTCTCAAGAAAGACTTGAATATCTTACTACTGCAAGTGTTAGTGTACTCAACTGTTTGAGCGTTTGTGAGTTTGTTTTCATCTCAAACCAATGAACACATGAACCAACTGTTGTTGACCTGGGCTAGGTACAGGTCTAGACCTCCTGGTCTGGGTTATAGACCTGCATGTCTAGTAGGGGTGGGCATCAATGATCGACGATCGATAATTGATCGATAAGGATCTTGGTCGGTCACAAAATATTTTGCTCGATAATCGTTAATATTTTTTATTTTTATTTTTTATAATAATAATAATGGAAATTAGTTTGTCCACGTGTCACCAGATTGCGTTCGTCTCTCACCCCTGAACATGTTAACATGATCATCTTTCATTAACGTACCCAAGGAAGTTTAAAGAACGCACTCCCAGTGTTGCCAACTTCCAGAGCCCCTTGGCGACTTAATTAGTCAAAAGCGACCAGCGACAAATGTAACTTCCTTTTCTGGTCATTTGGGGAATTACTGTAAAGCATCTAACATATCCTGTATTCCACGGTTCACGTTACAACCGAGCTCAGGAGAGACGAGTAGAGATACAGTCTATGGCGAGCGAGGGTTGCCGTCTCCTCTCTCTCTCAACACTGACTCCCGCGGCCAGTCTGATAGCAGCTGCGGGGAGCGTACCGTTGTTCCCCGGGTCCTCGCAGGGGGTTCGGGCAAAGTTCGGGAAATAACGGACGGTTGTCATGTGTTTATACAGCATGGATGTTACGTGCCTAATGCCTTTGATGCGCACACTTGCTACTTGCCGCTTTAATCATTGTATTTAGCCTATAGCACAAGTCATGCATTGAATGTAACCTCAAGTGCTGAACAGTATTAAGTAAACCACAATATATTTGCTAAAGCTTAGGGTCGACCGTGCCTTTTGCAGCCATAGACTGTCACTGCCTGGTAATAACAAGGAAGGCCAATGACAGTATCCCGTCTAAAGTTTTTCACCAGCCATGGTGAGTAGGCTAGCATACGTTACCTAGTGACTGACTGACAAGGCTGACTTGACAGTAACGTTACCCATGCAGGCTGAACAATAGCGCGAGACAAGTTCTGTGAGGATATTCGCGCGCGGCTCATGTGAGGAATTGCAATTATATTACAGTAACAGTCGCTAACTTGACTGCAAAAGTAATGTAGCCTAGGCTGAAAAATAGCGGCAGACATTTATTAAACACAGTTTATTCATAACATACGATTATGACGATTATTCAAATAATTAAAATTCTCCACGATTAAGTTATCGCGGGTGTTTTTATCGCGATTAACGATAAAAACGATAATCGTCCCATCCCTAATGTCCATGCCCAGTAGTCTGGGTTAGAGGACAGCACCATATCATCCTATTGTGACAGCAGTGTTTCCCCTAGGTTTGCTGCCTTGGGGGGGTGGCATGGACCGTGGCATGGACCCCCCCCCCAGGGGGTAAGACCCTGCCTCATACCAGCGTCATGTCCAGGGGTGTACTTGTACATTAAGCCGCCTCACGCTACGGAAACAGGCTCCTGCCCTATGGGCCATTAGGCTCCAGAACCATCGGTTCTCAAGGCTACTTACTTATGTGGTCTTGACTACCTGTCCACTTTCTCACCTGGTTCTTGCTCTCTCTCTCTCTCTGGTGTGCCGACACCATCCTGCTCTCTCTCCTTCTCTCCCTCCCTATCCTCCTCTCTCCCTTTTGCTGTAAACCAAAAGGTAAACAAAACAGCCAGAGTATTTATAATCTAATAAGAGGCATAAATTGATCCATATCAATTTATAACATAATTATAATTGAATATTGGATTGCTGTGGGCAATCCAGTCAGATAATGTCATTTTGACTTTACTCTCTCACCTGAAAAAAAAATCGTAATAAAAAACTGACATTTCCAATGCTTCAATCAACTGTCCATGTACTGTAAATATGCCATTATGGTATTACCATGAAGCCCAACTCTAGCAGAATAAGAAAGATAGTATATCTACTTTAAGTAAAATAATAAAGTGCCTCCAGTTAGCTCTTTAGCTGGCAAGTGTGCAAGGAGACTAGCTCATCTCATCATCTCTGAGCTAGCTAGCTTGCTAGTTCTTTGACACTATTTACACTATGGAACTATAGTCAGACACTTTCTAGTCACAATAATAACGACCAATTTTAACCAACTTTCTCTGTCAGAACACTCAGCAATTATATTTGCTAACGTTTCAACTTGCTTACTTTCAATCTGCAGATATCACAGCCGGCAAAAACTCTCGCGTCTTGCGCGCACACTTGCGCAAAATCTTGTATTATTCTCCAGCGCTGGCACAGCGCGAAGTGTGGAGATAGGTCTGGCTATGCGAGACTACGGCGGACTAACGTTACCAACGAGCCTATGGGCTTGTCACTCGCCAGATTCGGGTTGGGTGCGTTTAAAAAACGCGGATATTTTAGCCTGCTTGTCAGATGTTTGGTGTCTACGTCCGTAATAATTCCTCTTTCTTGGGGGGGCGGGGGGTTCCGTTGGGAGGGCGGCCCGCCCCCCCAAGGCAATGGTAGGGGAAACACTGGACAGGTTTGACTGTTTTTTCAGACACTTGCACAATAAATTCCATCACCTATTCGACCTACTGAATCAGCTGGCCAAGGTGTCTAAGGTGTTTACACTCAGATACAAACCCCACCCCAGCAGCATGCCTACAGCGCCACCTTGTGGGATGAAAGGAACCGACGCCTGTGGGAGGAGGGCATGGTGGAGGTGTTAAAGCTAGAGCAGAAACACCCTGGCAGAATGAGTCCTAAGACCTTACACTGTTCCTACACTGTTCATACACTGTTCCTACACTGTTCCTACACTGTTCCTACACTGTTCATACACTGTTCCTACACTGTTCCTACACTGTTCCTACACTGTTCCTACACTGTTCCTACACTGTTCCTACACTGTTCCTACACTGCTCCTACACTGTTCCTACACTGTTCCTACACTGTTCCTACACTGTTCCTTACACTGTTCCTACACTGTTCATACACTGTTCCTACACTGTTCCTACACTGTTCATACACTGTTCCTACACTGTTCCTACACTGTTCCTACACTGTTCATACACTGCTCCACTGCTCCTCGTTCATAGTAGGCTACATAAACAATACAATGATGTTGTATTCCAACTCTCCTCTGAAGATAAATAATGCATCACTGACCCATAAACACACTGGGAAATGGGCACAGAAATAATGTGTGTTAACCAATTGCAATGTGTGTTTTAATGGTCACTCTTCACTCACTGATGCCTGTGTAGTAACTGTGTTACTGAGTTACTGTGTTACTGTTTTACTGAGTTACGACACTGAGCAGAGCACCCATGTTCAGATAAAGGAGGGTTCACATCAACTTCTGCTTAGTTTTATTCAACAAAATAGGCTACTTTATACACAGGCCAAGCTATGTCACTTTTTTGGTCTAAAATCCAGAGTTTTGGGGGGGCTATTGGAACAGAGCAGACTAGCCTACTCCAACAGAACTCAGTGTTCCATCACATGACGTGATGACAGGAGGGAAGTTTCATCACTTAAACATTTAAACATGTTTACGTGGCGCAGCTGGAGGGCCTGTTGGGATACGCACGCCATACATGTCTGTTACATGTCTGTTACACGCCTGTTATGTTTGTTACATGTCTGTTACACGTCTGTTACACGCCTGTTATGCCTGTTACATGTCTGTTACACGTCTGTTACACATCTGTTACATGTCTGTTACACGTCTGTTTCACGTCTGTTACACGTCTGTTACACGTCTGTTACACGTCTGTCACACGTCTGTCACACGTCTGTCACACGTCTGTCACACGTCTGTTACACGTCTGTTACATGTCTGTTACACGCCCGTTACACGTCCGTTACACGTCTGTTACACGTCTGTTACACGTCTGTTACACGTCTGTTAAACGTCTGTTACACGTCTGTTACATGTCTGTTAAACGTCTGTTACACCTCTGTTACACCTCTGTTACACGTCTATTACATGTCTGTTATGTCCATTACATGTGTAAGGTGCTGGTCAGCTTCTCCAGGGATCTGAATATTCAGAAAAAAAAGTATAAATATTTGAACAGTGACGCCATTTCAAATACCATAATGATATCCCTGCTTGACATCTACTCTCCTCTCTGCATGTCTGACATAGGTGACAGGGGGACCCTGGTCTCCACTACGCCCTGGTACCAGCAGACCCACTCTTCTGGTACCAGCAGACAGACAGACAGACAGACACCTCAGGTACCAGCAGACAGACAGACACCTCTGGTACCAGCAGACAGACAGACACCTCTGGTACCAACAGACAGACAGACACCTCTGGTACCAGCAGACAGACAGACACCTCTGGTACCAGCAGACAGACAGCTCTGGTACCAGCAGACAGACAGACAGACACCTCTGGTACCAACAGACAGACAGACACCTCTGGTACCAGCAGACAGACCCACACCTCTGGTACCAGCAGACAGACAGACACCTCTGGTACCAGCAGACAGACAGACACCTCTGGTACTAGCAGACAGACAGACACCTCTGGTACCAGCAGACAGACAGACACCTCTGGTACCAGCAGACAGACAGACAGACACCTCTGGTACCAGCAGACAGACAGACAGACAGGCAGACAGACAGACACCTCTGGTACCAGCAGACAGACAGACAAACACCTCTGGTACCAGCAGACAGACAGACAGACACCTCTGGTACCAGCAGACAGACAGACACCTCTGGTACCAGCAGACAGACAGACAGACACCTCTGGTACCAGCAGACAGACAGACACCTCTGGTACCAGCAGACAGACAGACACCTCTGGTACCAGCAGACAGACAGACAGACACCTCTGGTACCAGCAGACAGACAGACACCTCTGGTACCAGCAGACAGACACCTCAATCGGAAGGTTGCTGGTTCGATCCCCGCCTCAGGAGGGAGCTGCATGTGAGCTGGTGACTGGAGGGTTGCTGGCAGCATATCTAAGGTGCCTACCACTGCCGTTGTGCCCTTGAGCAAGGCACTTAACCCCTAATTGCTCCAGGGGCGCTGACTATGGCTGATCCGGTGCCGAGAGCTAAAAATATGTTTCGTTGTACTCTGTGCAATGACAAAAAGGTTGGATCTAATCTAATCTAGTAATCATAGACTTGATTTGACACCTGGAATAGGATGACGGTATTCTTTCCCATACAAGGCTCCAGAAACCTTAAACCCGACTCTAGAATGTCATTACAGACCTACGGACCTCAGGATCTGAGTATGTGCTAACCCTAACCCTAACAACAAGCCTGGATGGAAGCCACTAGAAATGTTCAACCCCTGTTATCTCTGCCCACAATCCCCCAGGTAGTAACATCTGGAACAGCCCTTTAAAACAAACAGCTATGTGATGTACCCCTGTGGTGGGACGGGTATTGGTTATTGGGTTACTGTCTGATATTGCTTTTATTCTAATGAACATCATAGTTTTCATGCACTAACGTAGCCCAGATTTATCTAGAATAAGGCCATCGTTCCAAACCAGAGCAGTCAGCTGATCTACCTGAGCATGCTTTAACCCAGAGAGAGCTACTACTACTACTAAGACCACCACAGCACACAGGCCACCACACTGTACCTGCTCCACCGTGGCCGGGTCCATGGACTGCAACCTCGACGCGTTCTCGTACTCATCCTCGCTGTTGTACCCCGCTCCTTCCTCCGAGTCAGCGGCGCTGGGGCCTCCACCTCCTCCTCCTCCGGCCACCCCGGAGGTCCCACCTCCACCTCCTCCTCCCACCCCCCCGCCGGAGCAGGTCGCCTGCCGCCTCCTCTTACTCAGCCCGGGCCCCGAGCAGCAGCCTCCCACCCCCCCCTCCCTCCCGCAGCCCCCCGACCCTGACAGCTCTCCTCCTCCCATCCCTCCGGATCCCCCGCTCCCGCTGCCGCTCTCCCCCGGAGAGCCCCCCGAGCCCCCGGGCTGAGGGGAGGCCTGCTGCGGCCGGGAGCCAGCCTCGTTCCGCCTGTCCGCCGAGGAGGGGGGAGCGGCGCCTTGGTAGGACCAGGGAGGCGGCGAGGCCCTGGGCCTGGCGCCCGGGCGACCCCCGTGTCCGTGCGGGTGTGGGTGCGGGTGTTGGTCGGAGCCACCCGGATGTGTGTCCGGGTGATCCGAGCCTCCGACGCTCGAGTTGGGCTTCTTCTTCGGCAGGATCGTCATGGTTGTCTGCTAGGGAGGGAGGGAGGGAGGGAGGGAGGGGGTCAGAGGGGGAGACGATTCCTCCTTTTCCAGCGCACTCTGAGCGTGTTAGCCCGTCCGTTTTTGGCCGATGTCCGACCTTAGACTCTTATGTAACGGGAGATAGCAGGCTAGTGTGTTATTAGGGGGGGTTTTGGGGGGTTTTAGGTGGACAACAACACGTCCTCCGTGCTCCAGGTCCTCCGGTCCCCAAAACATCAACACGGGTCTGACGTCACGGCGGCGTCACTTCCGCGTTGCAACAGCCTTTTTTTCACGTTGGCCACTTTCCTTGTTCTGCCTAGCAACCAGAGCACGGGCTGAGAGAGTTAACACGCTCTGGAACTCTGAGCACCACTCGCGGAATGCCTCTCGTCCAATCGAATCGTTCGGTTTCTTTATAACGTTGAGCTCAGTGTGCGCTCCGGCGCTCTCAGAGCGAATCTACGAACGCAGCCACGGTAGTGGAGAACAAAGGATTCTATCGAATGAAAAACGGTCGTTTAAATGTTTAGTTTTTTATCTAACTGGTCTTGCAGGTGTATGTGTTTTTTTATTAGACATTTGGTACAGAGGATATTTTTCTATCTTTTTTTGTTTCGTTTAAATCCCCGTCTCGGTCTGTTAATTCTCGGCCTATAATAAGACTGACGCTGAGGGTTCATTCATGGTGTCAGACGCTCAATTAGGAAACAATACCACGTCTCTCGAGCGCTGACGAACCCTGTACACTTATTTATATTGATATTATATTCTTATATTTGTTATGATATAAATGCTGTACACGTATGGTCACTGTTTACCTATAAAAGCAGAACCGTTGGGTAATTTTGGTAAATCCATTTGGTGATTTCATTGATAACATGTTCTGTTATTATATGTATTTATTTATTAGAAATTCTGGTGACAGGATTACATTCTGTGAGATGCACACAACTGCCAAAAGTCCACTAGCCAGTACCACCAGGTCACTCTGGTGAATGTTATGGAGGAGGTCAAACTGGGCTGGTCAGATTAGATTAGATTAGATTAGAGTCAACTTTATTGTCATTGCAGAGTACAAGTACCAGATAACGAAAAATGCAGTTTAGCATCTAACCAGAAGTGCAAATAGTGATATAAAACATGATATAAAAACATGACAGTGATAATGATAGGTACAGTATGGCAAGTACAGTAGTTAGAGGTAGATACAGTTGTGAGCTATGTACAGTTAAGGTAGCTATGTACAGTTAAGGTAGATATGTACAGTTATGGTAGATATGTACAGTTATGGTAGATATGTACAGTTAAGGTAGATATGTACAGTTAAGGTAGCTATGTACAGTTAAGGTAGATATGTACAGTTAAGCTAGCTATGTAGAGTTAAGGTAGATATGTACAGTTATGGTAGATATGTAGAGTTAAGGTAGATATGTACAGTTATGGTAGATATGTAGAGTTACGGTAGATATGTACAGTTACGGTAGTTATGTACAGTTAAGGTAGCTACAGTGCCTTGCAAAAGTATTCACCCCCTTTGGCTTTTTACCTATTTTATTACATTACAACCTGTAATTTAAACATTTTTTTAATCAGAATTTTATTTGATGAATCTGCACAAAATAGTGTTAGTTTTTTTTTGTTTTTTTTCAACAACTTTGTCTCGGACTTGTTTGGAGAGTTCCTTGGTCTTCAGGGCAGTGTTTGGTTGGTGGTGCCTCTTGCTTAGGTGTTGCAGCCTCTGGGGCCTTTCAGAAAAGGTGTGTATATACTGACAGATCATGTGACACTTAGATTGCATACAAGTGGACTTCATTTCACTAATTATGTGACTTCTGAAGGTAATTGGTTGCAGCAGAAGTTTTTAGGGGCTTCATAACAAAGGGGGTGAATACATATGCACATGCCAATTTTCAGTTCTTTATTTTTTTAAATTCTTTTTTTACATATATATTTCTCATTTCATTTAAAAAACTAACACTATTTTGTGCAGATTCATCAAATAACATTCTTATTTTTTTATTTTTTTATTACAGGTTGTAATGTAATAAAATAGGTAAAAAGCCATACTTTTGCAAGGCACTGTATGTACAGTTAAGCCATTATTTTAAAGGTGACGACCTGCTCGTTTGTATTGTATAACAGATCACCTTTCAATGTATAACTGTTTACTCCTTATGACTGGCAGTAGGTGCTGGAGGCAGGGTTGCCAGATGGGCTGTTTTTTTGGTGGATTTAGCGGTTTTTAGACTGTGGTTAGGCTGGGAATTGTCAATCCCATCTGGCAACCCTAGGTGGAGGGTCACTTGTGGGCTCGAGCTGCGGTTGGCAGTTACATTTACCTCAGACTCAGCAGCCCTGACGACAGACAGCTCACCTTTAATTTCCTTTTAAAAACGTCATCTCTATCTTTCAGGTTAGTGACATGTCAACAAACACCTCTGCAGTTAGACTAGGCATATACCAGCTAACCCGAATATGTCGATGGTGTTAAAGGTATTTTGAATGATTGATTGGAGTTGGCTTGTAGAGTTCGCTTGCTACGCTAGCTCGGCGGCTAATCGTTCGCATGCTGCTAGCTAGGAGTGAACACCGAGTGGGTTTTGTGGCAATACTATTTTCATGATTTGGAGTCAAATGTAAATGTGGCTTGACTCCATGGGTCCAAATGTATACCTGTTTCCGATTATGTGTTGTTACGTGTTTTTTTATTAAGTTGGTTGAACTATGGTAAAGTCTATCTAGCGAATTTGCGGAACCTAGGATGGTAGGGGAAGGTAGGGCAATACCGCTACCTGATTGGTTGGCGAAGCACCCATGAAGAGCCCCCTCATTGGCTGGCGAGTCGCCCTGGCTTGAGTTACCACACAAATCTCTCGCGTCCCCGGTTACCTTGGTAACGGTAGTAGCGGCAACTGCCTGGGATGTGCGTTCGTAAATTCGCTCTGGAATCTGATCAGCACTCGTGGAATGCCTCTTGTCCAATCAAACTACTTGGTCCCTTTATGACGTTGAACACAGCGTGCGCTCCGGCGCTCTCGTAGAGAATTTACGAATGCAGCCAGAGATTGCTTGCTAGCATAGCTCTTTCATTTTATGTCTTTTTTCTTTTTTCAGCTAACGAATTCATCACTAATTTCTGCTCATTTCATTTTGGCTAACAGCATGGCCTTCTCATCTCTGGGATCAACGTGCACTCCCACGAAGACCACTGCTACAATTGGGGAGCTGCAACGCTTTGAAGACACTGGTAGGCTAAACACGAGCTTTAAGAAACCATTGTGAAATATTCCTGCACTCATCTCTTGAAAGTCCTTAAGATCTTACAGTGTGAAAAAATTAGGACACTACATCAATATTTGATCTTTTAAACAATATCTATAGATAAAGGTGATGTAATTTAAACAAAAACAATGAAAATGTAACTTATCATGTATAACAAAATATGAACAAAGATGCCAATTCCTACTGAGGAAAAAGTTAGGACACCCTATGTAGGGTGTCCACACAAATCATTTTGCTTTCACTTTAGATTAAAATAAATATGTCCATCACATAGAGAATTGCATGAGAAAATCATGTATGGTTCAAAAGTGATCAAGGTTTACCTCTTTACATGCTAATTACTGGAATTTATATCAATAGAATCTAGAACTAACAAGGTGTCACTGCTATGCAGAAATGGAACACACATGATGTGATATCTTTTAAACTATTCATTTTTATTACATCTGAATTTTAAGACTGAAGATGTTTCAAGTTTTATTTGTTTAGTTATATTGCCACCATCTCTCAATATTGTTAAAATTAAAATCAAATGTCCATATGTTAAAATATTGAAAAAGACAAAGATTTTCTTAGGATGTCCTTCCTATCTTTTTCACATATTCCTATCTTATATACTATATGTACTGTATATTTAAAAAGAACCACACTTTACCCAACGTTTGAATTGAGTGATGTTGATTTCTCATTCACATTTCTCTTACCATTGCTCATAGAAGTGAAAGATGCCAGTGACCCAAACAAAGTCCTTCAGTGTCCATATGACAAGAACCACCAGATCCGTGGCAGCCGCTTCCCATACCATCTGATCAAGTGCCGTAAGGTAAGAACTGTAGTGCTTGTCGTGGAATAACTGTTGGAATAACTACTGAGTAGTCTGCCGTTGCAGACATTGAAATCTCAAATGAGATGTTCTCAAATATGCTCTTTTTCGTAAAGCATCTTTTTCGTCTTTTTAGAATAACCCAGAACTGGCCAAGACATTGAAAACCTGCCCTTTCAATGCCCGCCACCTGGTGCCCAAACGTGAGCTATCACACCACATCCAGAACTGTGAGGACAGGAGATCTGAAGATAGCGAAGACCGTAAGATTTAAATGTTGTTGTATCTTCAATGATACTATCTTTGTCAATAAAACCCATTTGCTCC
The DNA here is from genome assembly GCF_963989245.1 of Nansenia antarctica. Classification (NCBI taxonomy): domain Eukaryota; kingdom Metazoa; phylum Chordata; class Actinopteri; order Argentiniformes; family Microstomatidae; genus Nansenia; species Nansenia antarctica. The sequence continues at coordinate 71,067,932 of NC_137688.1, read as the reverse complement.
TTGTAGTGAGTCTAACCAGGTTCTTTGGTTAACAGTGGACAGTGCTGAGGTGAAGAGCAAGTGGCACGTCCCTGTCAGCACCTGGATACCAAACACCAAAAGTGAGGAGGACTGGGATAAAGGTTGGTACTCTAGTGAGCTGGGCCTGTGATTAATTCAAGCCCAAAGATGCTTTTATGACTTTAAATGTGAGTGACTAAATATCCCAGTGTGAAGTTGATGCACACTTGAGCCAATGCAAATTTCAGATGTACAGATGCCGTGCTAATTAAGTGACATTCTGATCATTTCTATGCATAACTGAATGCATTGGGGAGCTGTACCTAATTCGGGCAACCATTTAATTTTCAAAGCATGCCCAGCAGGGTGTGGAACAAGGAAAGGTTATTGTATGATGTTGTAATAATAATGCTGTTTCTGTTGTTGCAGAGGAAGATGACGTTGCGTCTCCTTTCGTGTGGGGCGTGTCCACACACCTGACCGATCAGCTCCCATTGAAGCCATAAGGCCTTTGTGGAGTTGACTGAGGAGGGGACAGAGGCTGCCGCCGCCACCGGAACGATGGTGGATAGCTACTGTATGCCCCGAGAGGAACACTTCACCACAGACCACCCCTTCCTCTTCTTCATCAGACACAACAAGACCAAGTCCATCCTCTTCCTCGGCAGGTTCTCCTCTCCCCAGTAGAGTAAACCAGCACGAGAATAAAACACAGGTTCCTTTCTCTTTTAGTTTTTTTGATACTGTTCCATATCTCAAGGTGCAATCCTATATTTTTTTGTATTATCTGTTATATGTGAAAATACGTGAGTGTTATTTTATAACTCGTTCATATAAATGAAAATTAGCATTGACACAACAATATACTGTATGTATAAGATGTTTTGCTGCAATAAAAAACATTTGAAACATAAATATTGTCTTGTTATTTTGTACACCATAGGGGTAAGGTAAATAGGTAAAACACACCTGGGGGGGTATTCCACGTAGGGTGATTAACTCTGATCCAGGTTTAAATCAGATCCGGGCGCTAATTTCAGCTTCCATCAATGTGGCTCAAATAATTCGCTGCAATCCTTCTGAGCAAACCTGGTAGCGAGCAGGTTTACAGGCTGGTTTAGGTAATACGTGCGTCAAAAATGTCTCACAGATGGAAACTACATCCCGAACGACAGTTCCGTCAAGTGTCTTTTAGGAAATATTAGTTCCCACTTTTTACGAGATAGATAGATAGATACTTTGACTGTGATAGATAGATAATTTGATATTGTGAAAGTGTGATCGATAAATAGATAGATAGATAGATAGTTTGATTGTGTGATAGATAACTTGATATTTTGAAAGTGTGATAGATCTTTTTATTTTTTATTTTACCTTTATTTTACGAGGCGAGACAATTAAGAACAAAATTCTTATTTACAATGCCGGCCTGCAATAAGGGGAAAGGGGAGGGGGGCTGAAAGATAAAACATGTTAAAAACAAAGCACAATAAGCATTAAACACATGCATGCAACACAAACAATACAACAAAAGCACCAACGGACATCAACAATGGAACACAACAGCAAGCACAAAAAGCAGACAGGCAACACAAGACACTTTTCTCTAGTGAGCTGGGCCTGTGATTAATTCAAGCCCAAAGATGCTTTTATGACTTTAAATGTGAGTGACTAAATATCCCAGTGTGAAGTTGATGCACACTTGAGCCAATGCAAATTTCAGATGTACAGATGCCGTGCTAATTAAGTGACATACTGATCATTTCTATGCATAACTGAATGCATTGGGGAGCTGTACCTAATTCGGGCAACCATTTAATTTTCAAAGCATGCCCAGCAGGGTGTGGAACAAGGAAAGGTTACATGATGTTGTAATAATAATGCTGTTTCTGTTGTTGCAGAGGCAGATGACGTTGCGTCTCCTTTCGTGTGGGGCGTGTCCACACACCTGATCGATCAGCTCCCATTGAAGCCCACATAACTCGAACCCTGCCTTTATGACGTTGAACCCAGCGTGCGCTCCGGCGCTCTCGTAGAGAATTTACGAATGCAGCCAGAGATTTATGGTTTGAGAAAGGAGAATCAGTAGTAATGATATAAAAGGAGATTTGTGTATTGTGATTTGGGAATATGGGAATTAGATTACGGTAAGTAACATTACAATAAGATATATTGTAAGAACAATGAATATGTTTATTGTGAATAGTTGATTATTGTATATATTCTTTTTTTTTGTAAGATTTTATTTTCCATTTTCTTTTTACACAAAACATTATACACACCACATCCTAACCTAAATACACCACAACATGTATACGCACCCATTACTTGACAAACATCACAATACATCACAGCTTGACAAACCTCACAACACATCTCAACTTGACATACATCACAACGCATCACAGCTTGACATACATCACCACACATCACAGCTTGACATACATCACAACACATCACAACTTGACATACATCACAACACATCACAACTTGACATACATCACCACACATCACACCTTGATATACATCACAACACATCACAACTTGACAAACATCACAACACATCACACCTTGACAAACATCACAACACATCCCAAAGCCCCACTTTTTTTAAACCGCCTAAAGTTTATCCCAGTTTACCCCCTATACTTATCTAACTAATATTTCTAATGCATAATCTAATTAATCTCTTAGTACTATGTTTCTTGCACTATCTTTACGTCTTAGCTAAGGCCTTCACTATCTCTCCCCATATATTTTCAAACTGATCTTTCTTATTATTGTCTATGGCTAAATTCTTCTCTATATTGGTATAATAAAGAATTTCGTTTTTCCATTGTTGTAGTGTTGGAGGTTTACTTGATTTCCAACTTCCAAGTATTAGTTTTTTAAATATAATTGATGAGTACATAATTATCCACCCCCTAGGGTATCTTACTGTGGCTACATCCTGGAAAAGACAGATTGAAGGATCAAATTTGAATCTTTCCTTATGTACCCCTGAGAGCCAATGTTCTATGTCAACCCAGGTTTTCTGTACTCTGGGACACTCCCAGAATGCGTGTATTAGTGAGTCTTTTTTTCCACACTTTAAACAGTTATCTGATACATTACTATAATACTTATGGATTTTATCTCGCGTGTGGTAGACTCTATACATTATTTTATGTTGGATTAAACGTAGATTTTCATTAACTGTCATGTCATTTGTAGTATTCCAACACTCTTTCCATTTTAAACCTATATCTGTTCTTCCTAGTTCTCGATTCCACATCTCAATCCTACTTTCTAACAGTTTTTCAGCTACATAGGTCTTCTGTAGAGTTCTATACATTTTACCTATCAAATTCTTATCAATTTCTCCATCAAATATGATATCCTCAATTGTACTCTGCTGCCCAAATGATTTAAAATTAAAATTTAGATTTATGTAGCTTCTTAGCTGCATGTATCTGAAATATTCAGCGTTGGCCAACTTGTATTTACTTTGGAAGTCGTGCCATGGAATAATGGTATCCCCTCCTACTAAGTCGTTTATAGTTTCTATTCCCCTTGTTCTCCATGTAGACCAATTTATTGTAGCATTGTTATTGTATATATTCTTATACTTCAGTTGGCAGTTACCCCGAGACTGACAGTAATAATAATAATAATAATAATAATAATAATAATAAAAAGAATAATAACAACTTTTTATTTGTATAGCACCTTTCCTGCAAACGTTGCAGCTCAAAGTGCTCCAAGTAGCCAGTGAGGACAGCCAGCTCACCTTTTGTTTTTATTTATATTATTTACTATTATTAATAATATTAGTTATTATATATATGAGTTAATATATAATTATATTATAATATAATACAGGGCTTGACATTAAGCTTTTTCAGGTACTTGTCCTTCGGACAAGTGAACTTATCTTGTACTTGTCCGAGAGCTCAAGTTACTTGTCCAAATCCAAAGATTTTGAAAAAGCAATAAATATTAATAATAATTTATTATACTCTCACCGGCCACTTCATTAGGTACACCTTTTCAACTGCTTGTTAACGCAAATATCTAATCAGCCAATCATGTGGCAGCAACTCAATGCATTTAGGCATGTAGACATGGTCAAGACGATCTGCTGAAGTTCAAACCAAGCATCAGAATGGGAAATAAAGGTGATTTAAGTGACTTTGAACCTCGCATTGGTTGTTGGTGCCAGACGGGCTGTTGTGTGATATTATAGTGTCAATATGGACCAAAATCTCTGAGGAATGTTTCCAGCACCTTGTTGAATCTATACCACGAAGAATTAAGGCAGTTCTGACGGCAGAAGAGGGGGTCCAACCCCAAGGTGTGCCTAATGAAGTGGCCAGTGAGTGTATGTGTATGCAAATAACACATTTGACTACTATTGAATCCTTCATTTTCAAATGTATTCATTAAAAAATATTTTGTAATTATTTAAAATTGTTACAATGGGGTAATCAGTGATTACCCTAACCCTAACCCTTTTAGATTAAGATCGGCCACAAAAGGGATGAATATTTACAAAACATGTTACAGAGACACGCCACACCCTGTCAAAGGCTAGCTAGACCCAGGGCTATCAAGTCTCACGCATTGGGCGTGAGACACACGCATTTCAATCCGTTCACACGCTCACACGCCACACCTTGTATTTCTCATACAGAGAAATTACCAGGGGCGCCCACCAAGTTGCGCCGCTATTTTTAAAAAATAGAACAGGTAGAGAATCAAGTGAGTTCCCTCTGGTTCCCCTAGAGTTCAGAAGGCCACGCACCAGCTAATCGAATAAAAAAATATAGCTACCGAACAGCCAATCAGAAAATAATAGCATTGCTGTATCCGGGTAACATTTTGATATTCCCGCAACAACAAACAACGTTCTGATTCCAACGACACTGGCTGACTGGAGCTATTGATTCAGATGCTCGCTACACAGAAGAGGACAGATTATTTGAATTGATCATTCACATCTCGAAGTGGCTACAGACTGGTCGACGTGGGAGAAGACCATATCCTTTGACGCTGAGACTGTGTGTGTGTGTGTTTTTTTTTTTTTACAAATTGATGTCATTTATCAGATCAGACCCCGTCCCCCGCACACACACACACACACACACACACACACACACGCACACACGCACACACACACACACACACACACACACACACACACACACACACACACACACACACACACACACACACACACACACACACACACACACACACACACACACACACACACACACACACTGTTAACACATTTACTACACTGAACATTCATTCACAAACTGCCAGTCTGACGACCTAGACTGGAACTACAACACCCATCTGTTCAGTTACCCCCCTCCTTCGCACCCTGCACTGGCCCCCGATAGCAGCTCACATCAGATTCAAGACCCTGGTGCTTGCCAAGACATCTACTACTTTGAGACATCGACTACCCCCCAGCACTGTGTCTCCTGAGACACCTGCTTCCCCGGCCTATACTGTGTCTCCTAAGACACCTTGTCACATTAAAATAATGACATTGAAAATTATGTTTTTGCCTAAATATCATAAATTATATTCTAGATTTGGTTCAGTTTATTCATTAATATAAATTATATTATTAATATATTTTAAGTACCCTAAATAAAATAATATTCGCATAACTTGAAAATATGACTTAAGGTAGATATGTACAGTTATGGTAGATATGTACAGTTAAGGTAGATATGTACAGTTATGGTAGATATGTACAGTTAAGGTAGATATGTACACTTAAGGTAGCTATGTAAACTTAAGGTAGATATGTACAGTTAAGGTAGATATGTACAGTTAAGGTACCGGTAGCTATGTATAGTTAAGGTAGATATGTACAGTTATGGTAGATATGTACAGTTAAGGTAGCTATGTACAGTTAAGGTAGATATGTACAGTTAAGGTAGATATGTACAGTTAAGGTAACGGTAGCTATGTATAGTTAAGGTAGATATGTACAGTTATGGTAGATATGTACAGTTATGGTAGATATGTACAGTTAAGGTAGATATGTACAGTTAAGGTAGATATGTACAGTTAAGGTAGCTATGTACAGTTAAGGTATATATGTACAGTTATGGTAGATATGTATAGTTAAGGTAGATATGTACAGTTAAGGTAGATATGTACAGTTAAGGTAGATATGTACAGTTAAGGTAGCTATGTACAGTTAAAGTAGCTGTGTACAGTGCCCCGCGGTGGTGTAGCGGTCTAAGCACTGGCCACTAGTGCAAGCTGCCCACCGGGGACTGGGATCGTATCCCAGCTCGCCAGATCCGGATATGGCTGGGGCACACACGGGGAGCGGCATATTGGGCGGCCGCTCCCGAGGGCGGTATAGGAGTATTTCCGGACAAGGATCCGTCGCGCAACAGCGCCCCCGGGGTGCCGGAATAACAGGTGCTGGGCTCGAGGAGCCAGTCAGCTAGTCTGCCTGGCGGCCTCTTCTGGGACTGCCGGCCACGGGGTCGTGCGGCGGATCCTTCGCAATAGGCAGGGGATAATTGGATGCTAGGTTGGGTTCAATTGGCTACCAAATTGGGTGAAAAAGGGATACAATCTGAAAAACAAATAAAATAAAAATAAAAAAGTAGCTGTGTACAGTTAAGGTAGGTGTGTACAGTTAAGGTAGGTGTGTGTGTGTGTGTGTGTGTGTGTGTGTGTGTGTGTGTGTGTGTGTCAGTGGAAAAGGAAACTGTGAACACCGCCCAGCATTCTCTTCTCTAGAACACGTGGGAGAAATCCTGTAAAAAAGCAAAAGGTGGCAACTCTCAAATCAAATCAAGTTTTATTTGTATAGAACATTTCTCACAAGATGTGATTCAATGCGCTTCACATGATGACAGAGCCGCAAGCAGGCAAAGGTAAAAAACATGTAAACCTTTAAACCTGTACACTGTGCATCCAGGAAAACTCCCTTGCAGCCCCTCTACTCATAGAGCGACTAGACCTCCCCCCCCCCCCCATATTCTGGTTTGTTTAACACTTGTTTGTTTACTACATAATTCCATATGTGTTCTTTCATAGTTTTGATGTCATCAGTATTAATCTACAATGAAAATAGAAAATAAAATAAAAAATAAAGACAAATATGTGAGGGTGTCATTATGTGAGGGTGTTCCTGGTGTCAGATGTGAGGGTGTCATATATCAACATGTATAAGTGACATCATCTACATGTATAAGGACCTATTCAGTTGTTAAGTCGTGACGTGTTTCCGGGTCCAACGTTGGCTGAGGCGCTCTCTTCGAAATGCCGCAGTAATAATAATAATTCATTATATTTGTATAGCGCTTTTCCGAGGCTCAAAGACGCTGACTACATGGGAAAAACGGTTGTGTTGTGTCCCTTGTTGTATGAATAGATCCCAGTCTAAAAAACGATTGAACTGTCATTCTACCGCTGTAGTACACTGGTACTCTGGTGCTTTCGTACACTGGTACTCTGGTGCAGGGAAGTTTTTATTTGGACCCGGAAATTGCTAAACATCACGCGTGACGTCAGACTTAACAACCGAATAGTCACTGGTCTTCATAAGACGCAGAGTTGTTGTTGTTGTTGTTGTTGTTGTTGTTGTTGTTGTTGTTGTATGAATACATTATTACAATGATCTCTCTGTCTTCTCCTCCACAGGTATGTTGTTCCTTTGTTGAGGTAGAATATTACACAACTCACCTCTCTTCACCTGTCCTTACCTGTCTGTACACTACGAGAGAGGAGTGTGGTACACTGCTGTTAATAACTGTTAATACATATAAACTGTGGTTCCGGTGTCTAATGATCGCAAGGTCAGCAGATCAGCGGTTCGAGCCCCGGCTGGCCACATATCGAGGTGTCCTTGGGCAAGACACTTAACCCCAACATTGCTCCCAGTGAGCGGGCCGGCGCCTTGCATGGCAGCTTGCCGCCATTGGTGTGTGAATGTGTGTGTGAATGGGTGAATGAGGCCGTTGTAAAGCACTTTGGAATAAGGAGCTGTATAAGTCAGTCTATATAAGTCAGTCTATATAAGTCAGTCTGTATAAGTCAGTCTATATAAGTCATCTATATAAGTCATCTATATAAGTCAGTCTATATAAGTCAGTCTATATAAGTCATCTATATAAGACAGTCTATATAAGTCAGTCTATATAAGTCATCTATATAAGACAGTCTATATAAGTCAGTCTATATAAGTCATCTATATAAGTCAGTCTATATAAGTCATCTATATAAGACAGTCTATATAAGTCAGTCTATATAAGTCATCTATATAAGACAGTCTATATAAGTCAGTCTATATAAGTCAGTCTATATACGTCAGTCTATATAAGTCAGTCTATATAAGTCATCTATATAAGTAATCTATATAAGTCAGTCTATATAAGTCATCTATATAAGTCAGTCTATATAAAAATGAAGACAGGAGAACTCAGGCGTGGGATACTGCTGTTTATTACGTCTCCAGACACAGTCTCTCCCCGTTAACTACTGACCACAGACCGACACATCTAAAGTGTGAGGAATATTAATTATTAGACTTAAAATATAGCTATATGCTTTTATTATACAAAATACCCTGCATTTCACTGTCAAGTTTAATCAAATTATAGGCTATAGTATACATCCATACAGCATTTGAGACGTTATTACACTGTACTGTACTTTTTCAAAAGACCACTAGAGGGCGGCAGTCCGTTTCTGTTCCAGATTCAGTCCTGAACGGATCCAAGTTTCATCTCACAGCGGCGCTGTTGCGCCTCGCTGTTCCGTTGACGTTATGGAATATAATATGCAGACGATCAACTTATTGTGTCAATAAATGTTATTCCTTGGCTTCATGTTTTCTTGATTGGAAAGCACAATATATTCATAAAAAGAGGTTTGTAATTAATCTTTCTCTTGTTCCTAGTCGGTCAATAATAAAACAAATAAATAAATAAGCACAGAAATAACAATGTTTCATAAGGTTATAAATATAAACAGAAAAAGCAATTTCCTAAATCTAATGACATGTATCTTAAATGCATAAAACCTTGTGTATCTATCTGGTCAGTACCCGTCTCAACAGTTCAGTTCTGGTTCACAGGACCGTTTGGACCCTCGACCCAGTGCTGAGAGCTCTCTGATAACAGGTCCATCTTGGATGGGTTCTGTGGTACGGTGTGATACACATGGTGTAATGGGTTCTGCTAGGGTTAGGGTTGGGGGTGATACACATGGTTTTAAACAGAAGTGCAAACTCATGCAGTACATGGCCTCAGTGTGCAACCTCACGTTGCTGCGGTCTAGAAATCCTACCAGAACAAGCGTGAACGACGTGTTAGGCTACGTAAGCCGCGTTAGAACAGACACGTGTCTGCCGTGTGTGTGAGGGGAGATACATGGTGTCACTGGAAACAACCTACGGCCATGGATAATGATAACCATGGTAACCATAACCATGATAATGATAACCATGGCAACCATAACCATGATAATGATAACCATGGATAACGATAACCATGGATAACCATGGATAATGATAACTATAACCATGGAAACAGTAACCATGGTAACTATAACAATGATAACGATAACCATGAGAACGATAACCATAACCATGATAACCATAACCATGATAACCATGATAACAATAACCATGGAAACAGTAACCATGGAAACAGTAACCATGGTAACCATAACCACGGATAACCATAACTATAACCATGGATAACCATAACCATGGTAACTATAACCATAACCATGATAACAATAACCATGGATAATGATAACCCTGGATAACCATAACCATGATAACCATAACCATGGTAACAGTAACCATGATAACAATAACCTTGGATAACCATAACCATGGTAACCATAACCATGGATAACCATAACCATGGAAAAAGTAACCATGGATAACCCATGGATAACGATAACCATGGAAACAGTAACCATGGTAACCATAACCATGGATAGCCATAACCATGGTAACCATAACCATGATAACAATAACCATGGATAACAGTAAGGGTGTGTCTCTGCATGATGTCATCATGTTCAGGTCAGGTGATCAGTAATATGCAGCAGAAGTTGGAAAAGCGGCAACAAGAAAACAAACAACAAAGAACGTTCTCTCTTCCCCAGATGAGAAGCAAATTACACCACAAATAAATACACAAACGTACATTCAAACGCCGTGTTCTCCTCAGTACACACAGAGCGCTGGACCTCAGGTGAGACTGGACCTCAGAACCAGGTGGTTAAAGCTACAGGATGAAACGGGGGAAAGTTCTGGAAGAAGCCGTACTCATAACAGGAAATAACAACAACAGGGCATGACTGTGTGGAAAGCACACGCATGTGTATATGACTTAGAGGAAAGCACACGCGTGTGTATATGACTTAGAGGAAAGCACACGCGTGTGTATGACTCCAATGAAAGCACACATGTGTGTCGTCAGCTGACACCTGCATCCCCCCGAGAGAGAGAGGAGAGAGAAGGAGGAGGGAGGAGAGAGAAGGAGGAGGAGGAGAGAGGAGAGAGAAGGAGGAGAGAGAAGGAGGATGGAGGAGAGAGAAGAGAGAAGGAGGAAGGAGGAGAGAGAACGAGGAGGGAGGAGGAGGGAGAAGGAGGAGGGAGGAGAGAGAGGGAGGAGGGAGGAGGAGGGAGAAGGAGGAGGGAGGAGAGAGAAGGAGGAGAGAGAAGGAGGAGGGAGGAGAGAGAAGGAGGAGGGAGGAGAGAGAAGGAGGGGGGAGGAGAGAGAAGGAGGAGGAGGGAGGTGAGAGAAGGAGGAGAGAGAAGGAGGAGGGAGGAGAGAGGAGGTGGAGAGAGAAGGAGGAGGGAGGAGAGAGAAGGAGGAGGGAGGAGGAGGGAGGAGAGAGGAGGAGAGAGAAGGAGGGAGGAGAGAGAAGGTGGAGGGAGGAGAGAGAAGGAGGGGGAAGGAGAGAGAAGGAGGAGAGAGAAGGAGGAGGGAGGAGAGAGAAGGAGGAGGGAGGAGGAGGGAGGAGAGAGGAGGAGAGAGAAGGAGGGAGGAGAGAGGAGGTGGAGGGAGGAGAGAGAAGGAGGGGGAAGGAGAGAGAAAGAGAGAGAAGGAGGAGGGAGGAGAGAGAAGGAGGAGGGAGGAGAGAGAAGGAGGAGGGAGGAGAGAGAAGGAGGAGGGAGGAGAGAGGAGGAGGAGGGGAGAGAAGGAGGAGAGAGAAGGAGGAGGGAGGAGAGAGAAAGAGAGAGAAGGAGGAGGGAGGAGAGAGAATGAGGAGGGAGGAGAGAGAAGGAGGAGGGAGGAGGAGGGAGAAGGAGGAGGGAGGAGAGAGAAGGAGGAGGGAGGAGAGAGGAGGAGGAGGAGAAGGAGGAGGAGAGAGAAGTGATGAGGAGGACCGAGAGAAGGAGGAAGAGGGAGAGAGAGAAGGAGGGAGGGAGGAGAGAGAAGGATGTCTTCGGAGGAGAGAGAAGAGGAGGGAGGAGAGTGAAGGAGGAGGGGAGAGAGGGAAGGAGGAGGAGAGGAGGAGGGAGGATATCTTCTTCCTCTTCTCTTCTTCTTTCTTCTCTCCTCCTTCTTCTTTTTTCTCTCATCCATCCACCATCATGAATCCTATGCAGTGATCTGGTACTTACTAAGCAGCAGTGAACAGGTCCTGGACCCAAGTGCTCTGGCAACAAAAAATAAAATATTCTTTTTAAATATCATCCGCAAAGTGAATTATATAAACAGTAAAAATATAGATAGTACATGCTTAATGTTCCGATGTTCTGGTGGGTGGAGGTGTGTTTTGGCCACATGGACACTTCAAAACCTGGCCCCCTCCGCATATCTACCTTACGTAACATTCCATTACAATAAGATAGTTACTCAACAGGAATACTAAGTGTGCTTGAGAGAGAGAGAGAGAGAGAGAGAGAGAGAGAGAGAGAGAGAGAGAGAGAGAGGGGGGGGGGGGGGAAGAGAGAGAGAAAGAGAGAGGGGGTTGGGGGGGGAGAGAGAGAGAAAGAGAGAGAGAGAGGGGGGGGGAGAGAGAGAGAGAGAAAGAGAGAGAGAGAAAGAGAGAGAAGGAGGGGAGAGAGAGAGATCAAGAGAGAAGCGTGAGAGAGAGAGAGAGAAATAGAGAATTGCAGTCTAAAAATACGTTATATCTTTCACAATGACATCTTAACTCTTAAAATCTGAAAACTGAGCAAGAAACTAAAGATTACATACAGATTAGTACAGTACATAAAATGTCTCTCATCATCATCATCATCATAAAAGTCTCATTATAGTTTCCCAACTAACATCCTCTCTTTCCTTTGTCTTCTTCTTCTTCTTCTGTGGTGGTACATTAAATGACCACCTTCTTCTTCTTCTTCTTCTTCTTCTGTGGTGGTGGTTGCATTTACAATGCAAATTACCACATGTAGGTTTTGGAGGTGTCTATCTGGGAGTTCTGGGGGTCCACGGGCCCCTCCTTCTCCTTGCCCTCCCCCTCGTTCTCCCACAGGCTGATTAGCGGCGGGTAGAAGTCGTTGAGCGGGATGGAGGCGGCGTGCTGCATGTAGGTCTTCAGGGAGTGGTGGCAGGACTTGTGGTGTCTCATCCTGCGGCCCATGTAGACCACCAGGAGCGCCATGATGCCGATGGCGAACATCGACCCCATCACGGCCGCCAGCGCCACGTTGGTGGGCGGAGCCACGGCCTCCACGGCGAAGCTAGCCTCCTTGGTGGTCACGTTGATGCAGGACTGCTGGGTGAGGAGGAGGGAGGCTGAGGAGGAGGAGGAGGAGGAGGAGGAGGACATGGTGAGGCAGACGCGGTACTCTGTGTTGGGCAGCAGGTGGGTGAGGTTATACTCCTGGACGTCCACGGGCACCGTGGCGGTGTAGCTGATCTGGGGGTTGTCGATCTTCACCGTGGCGCTCGTCCACTTGGCGGCGGGGGCGGCGGGGGGAGGAGGAGGCGGCGGGGGGGACTCGTGGCCGGGGGGGGAGGAGGGAGGGGGAGGGGGGGCGGTGGCAGGGTAGAGCTTCCACTCCAGGACCACCGACTGGGAGTGGATGACCTTCGCCAGGACCACCAGCGACCCGCCGGCGGTGGCGTTGCCAGTCTCGGCCCCCGGCCCCCTCCCTCCTCCTCCTCCGCCCCCCCCACCACCGTGCCAGTCGCCTCGGTGGTCCACCACCACGCTGACGCTCCGGGTGTCGGCGCCCTCGGCGTTCCACGCCACACAGGTGTAGAGGCCCCCGTCCTGCGGCCCCACGTGGAGGACCTCCAGAGCCCCGTGGTCCTGGAGACAGTGCTTCTTCTTCTGCTGCTTCTGCTTCTGCATCTTGGCGGCGGTGGTGGAGCCCCTACTGTCCGGGGAGGGGGACCCCGCGGCGGAGGCCTCCGAGGTCACCTTGTCCCCCGTGGGGGTGACCCAGTAGAACTGCGGGGCCGGGTCGGCCACCGCCCAGCAGTCCAGGACCAGCGGCTGGCCCGCCGTGACGTTGAGCAAGGGGGGGAAGGTGTGCAGGGAGATGTGGGGCAGGCAGGTGTTGCTGCTGACCAGGCTCCAGCCCGCGGCTACCACTTCCTGCAGGGCGTGGCCGACCAGGTGAGGCGGGGAGGCGCACAGCGTGATCTGGGACTCCAGCAGCTTCAGGCTGGACTGGTTCCCCAGCGCCGGGCCCCAGTTGGACAGGCAGTCGCAGCGGAGCGGGTTGCTGTGGAGGCTGACCTCGTCCAGGCTGGGAAAGGAGGCCAGCACCTCGTGGGACAGGAGGCTGATGTCGTTGTTGTGGACCAGGAGAGTCCGCAGGCTGCCCACGTCCAGGAAGGCCTGGCGGTCGATGTAGGACAGCCGGGGGTTGTTGTAGATCTCCAGCTTGGCCATCTCCGGCAGGTTGGAGAAGGCGCCGCGCTCCACCGCCACCAGGTCCTCCATGTTGTTCAGGCTCAGCTCCTCCAGGTGGGGGAGGTCGCGGAAGTCGCCTTCCCGCACGCGGGCGATGGGGTTCTTGTTGAGGTCCAGGAACTTGAGGTTGGGCAGGACGCGGAACGCCTCCTTGGGCACGGCCGTCAGCTTGTTGTCGTAGAAGGAGAGGCTCTCCAGGTACTCAAGCCCGCGGAAGGCCTCCCTCGGCACCTCGCTGAGCCCCATCCCGGCCAGAACCAGGCTGTGGAGCTTGGCCAGCGGCCGGAAGTTCCTGTCCTCCAGCCCCAGGATGGGGTTCTCCCCGATCATCAGGATCTCCAGGCTGGGGAGGGACTCGAACCAGTGGCTGTCGATGGCCACCAGCCGGTTGGAGTTGAGGTGCAGCCGGAGGAGGCTACCCAGGCCGGAGAAGGCCTTGGGGCCGATGGAGGAGATCTTGTTGTGGTTGATGTACAGCTCCTCCAGGCTGGCCAGGTCCCTCAGGCAGTAGTCCTCCAGCTCCCTCACCTGGTTCTCCTCCAGGTAGAGGGTGACCAGCTGGGTCAGGTTGTGCAGGCCGATGTCCCGGATCTGGGCGAAGTGGTTCTGGGACAGGTCCAGCTCCGTCAGGTTGGCCAGGCCCTGGAGCTCCGAGGACACGGAGGAGATGTTGTTGCTCTGCAGGAGGAGGACCTGGGTGTCCCCCGAGATGTTCCAGGGGACCCCTCGGAGGTGTAGCTCGTTGCAGTCCACGGTCTTGGCCTGGTGGTAGATGGACTGGGGCGTGTACCAGGGCCGGGTCTCACACACACACTGGCCCGGGCAGAGGAGGCCGCCGGTGGACTCTGACAGACCCTGAGACGACGATGACGTCACCAGCAGGACGGCGGCGGCAGCCATCAGCAGCGGAGCGGCGCAGGTCCCGGCTCCTCCCATGATGCACTGCAGGTGAGGTGAGGTGAGGTGAGGTAACCCTGTGCGTCGGTTGGTCGGATTGTAATCGGATGAAAACACTTCTGACTTCCTTCCTACCAGCAGGATGTTGTCATCTAGGCCTGCGGAGAAACACACAAAAAAAGTTTGTCAGCCTCTCTCTCTCTCAGCCCCTCTCTCTCTCTCTCTCTCTCTCTCTTTCTCAGCCTCTCTCTCTCTCTCTCAGCCTCTCTCAGCCTCTCTCTCAGCCTCTCTCTCCCTCTCTCTCTCAGCCCCTCTCTCTCTCTCTCTCTCTCTCTCTCTCTCTCTCTCTCAAACAAGTTTGTTGAGTTTTCTGGCTCTTATTCCCACGTAACGACAACGTAATAACAAAAACAAGACACACGGATGTCATCGTTTCATCCTCACACCACCACACCACCACACCACACGTTACACAACCACACTTTCACAATCCTCGCAAATAACAAACCAGTCAAGAAGAACACGACTAGTGGATGCGTTGGCGACCTACTTAAACAAGTGGAAAGTTTCCTTATTGTAATGTTAATGTGAACTGTGGAACGCGCAGCAGACTGTGATGTTGCAGAGCTGCCAGAGGACTAGAGGACTGTCACTGTGAAGTAGAGGGAGGCGTGTGAAGGCCTAGAGAAGGCTCGGCATCAATGATTCATCGCCGTGGTTACTCCGTGAATCACTTCTGACTGAGCAAGGGAAAGCAGAAAAAAACCTCTTGTCAAGCCGAAAGCATTAAGGTGTCCATCAACCTCCTGAGCCTGCGGGAACAACCACCCTCCTGACTCTGTACAGCACTTAATAACTCCTCTGCTACCTCTCTCTCTCTCTCTCTCTCTCTCTCTCTCTGTGTGTCTGTCTCTCTCTGTCTGTCTGTCTGTCTGTCTGTCTGTCTCTCTCTGTGTGTCTCTCTCTCTCTCAGCCTCTCTCTCTGTGTGTCTGTGTCTGTGTGTGTCTCTCTCTCTCTCTCTCTCAGCCTCTGTGCCTCTCTCTCTCTCTCCTTCCTTCCTTCCTTCCTTACATTGCCAAAGCATGTGAAGTGTGAAGATAAAAAACAAAAAGAATGTAATGTACATACATGTACATACTAGAATAAATAAATAGATTACATACTAGATTACAAATAGATAACATACTAGAATAAATAAATGAAATAAAACTTGTTTCAATTCTTATGGTGGTTTTAGCCCATTTGATTGCCTTTTTCTATCACAGCAGCTAACAAATCTTGCTGCTGTGTTTGCACATTGCTGTACCTCACCCAGCAGATATGGTAGCCGTTCCACATTGGTCAAGTCCTCAAAGTCTCCCTAGATGTTGGTGATCAGTGGGAAGTATGTGTCCCTGATGTCCTTGTACAGCTGGCAGGTAGTTAAGAAGTGCAGCTCTGTTTCTACCTGGTTTTGTGTGCAGTGGGTGCACAGTCTGTCTGGTCTGGGGAGCCAGGTCTGCCTGTGGCGGCCTTTCTTGATGGCCAGGTTGTGTTCACTGAGTCTGTACATAGTCAAGGATTTCCTTAGCTTTGGGTCTGTCACAGTACTCAGGTATTCTGCCACTGTGTATTTTCTGTTTAGGGCTAAATAGCCTTCCAATTTGCTCTGGTTTTTGGTTGATTCTTGCCAATGTGTCAGGTAATTTTCTTTTTGTTTTCTTATAATTTGGTTTAGTCTAATAGGTGGCTCTGCTTGTGACTGTGAGAGTCCCAGAACTAGCTGGCTGAGGGGGCATCTCCCTAGAGTCTCTCTGTGGGTAAGGGCTTTGTTGTGGAGCGTGTCAGGGTGACTTTCTTTTAGGTGATTGTAAAATTTAAACGCTCTCTTTTGAATTTTTATAATTAGTGGGTATCGTCCTAATTCTGCTCTGCATGCGTTATTTGGTGTTTTACGTTGGATACGAAGAATGGATTTGCAGAACTCTGCATGCAGAGTCTCAATTTGGTGTTTGTCCCATTTTGCAAAATCTTGGTTGGCAGGTGGACCCCAGACCTCGCAACCATAGAGGGAAATGGGTTCTATAACGGTGTCCAATAATTTGAGCCAGATTTGAATAGGGATGTCTAACTTGATGTTCCTTTTGATGGCGTAAAAAGCCCTCCTTGCCTTATCTCTCAGGTCGTTCATAGCTTTGTTGAAGCTACCTGTGGTGCTGATGTTTAGGCCGAGGTAGGTATAATTCTTTGTATGTTCTAGGGCAATTGTATCTAGGAAGAATTTGAATTTGTGGTGCTGGAGGCTGGATCTTTTTTGGAATATCATAATTTTCGTCTTAGTGAGATTCACTGTCAAGGCCCAGGTCTGGGAGAATTGGTATAGAAGGTCGAGGTGCTGTTGTAGCCCTTCTTTGGTTGGGGACAGCAGCACCAGGTCATCAGCAAACAGTAGACATTTGACTTCTGTGTCTACTAGGGGGATGCCAGGTGCTGCAGACTGCTCTAATGTTTTTGCCAAACTGTTGATATAGATGTTGAAGAGGGTTGGACTCAAGCTGCATCCCTGTCTCACCCCCCGGCTTTGGGAAAATAAGTCTGTGTGGTTTTTGCCAATCTTAACAGCACACTTGTTGTTAGTGTACATTGACTTTATGATGTCGTAGGTTTTTCCTCCAACACCATTTTCCAACAGTGTGAATAGCAGACCTTTGTGCCAAATTGAATCAAAGGCTTTTTTGAAATCTACGAAGCAGGCGAATAGTTTGCTTTTGTTTTTGTTTATTTGGTTGTCAATTAGGGTGCTGAGGGTGAATATATGGTCAGTTGTACGATACTTTGGTAAAAAACCAATTTGGGATATGCTTAGGACATTGTTTACAGTGAGGTAAAGTAGGAGTCTGTGGTTGATGATCATACAGAGGATTTTCCCAAGGTTGCTGTTGACACAGATCCCACGGTAGTTATTTGGATCAGATTTATCTCCACTTTTGTGGAGCGGCGTTATCAATCCTTGGTTCCAAATATTGGGGAAGATCCAATAAAGAGTATTAATATAGCCAATTGGAATTTGATGTCTGTGAATTTTTGCATTTCATTTAGGATGCCATCGACACCACAGGCCTTCTTGGTTTCGAGTGAATTTATTTTGTCCTGTACTTCCTTTAGTGTAATTGGAGAGTCTAGCGGGTTCTGGTAGTCTTTTATGGCTGACTCTAAACTTTGTAGTTTATCTTGTATGTGTCTTTGCTGTTTATTTTTCTCTATTGGACCAAAGAGATTGGAGAAGGGATTTACCCATATATCTCCATTTTGGATGGGTAGATCCTCATGTTTTTGTTTATTTAGAGTGTTCGATTTTTCCCAGAATTTGTTTGTTTTTATGGATTCCTCTATAGAGTGTAGCTGGTTTCTAACATGATGGTCCCTTTTTTTCTTTAATGTATTTTTATACAGTTTTAATGTTTCACCATAGTGAAGACGTGTGCTCTGGTTGTCTGGGTCTCTATGTTTCTGGTTTGATAGGTTCCTTAGTTCCTTTCTGAGGTTTTGACACTCGTTGTCGGACCATTTGTCATTGTTGTTATTTCTGGGGGGGTTTCTATTTGAGGCCTTTAGGTCAGATAAGGAGGCTGAAAGGTCAAATATATTATTAAGGTTTTCTACTGCCTTGTTTACACCTTCACTGTTGTATTGAAAGGTTTTTTTTCAGGAACTGGTCTAATAGTGATTGAACTTGTTGTTGTCTAATAGCGTTTTGATATGTTTCAACACTACCTTCCTTCCATTTGTAGTATTTTTTAATAGTGTGTAGTTTGGTAGGTTTTACTACTTCATGATTGGGTGTTGAGCTGTTCAGGTAGACTGTGGTTTTGCTGTGGTCTGACAGGGGTGTTAATGGGCTGATTGTGAACGCTCTGAGAGACACCAGGCTAAGGTCAGTGATGAAGTAATCTACTGTACTGTTACCCAGAGATGAGCTGTAGGTGTACCTAACATAGGAGTCTCCTCGAAGCCTACCGTTGACTATGCACAGTCCCAGTGAACGACAGAGCTGTAGGAGTTGTGACCCATGTTTGTTTGTTGCCTTGTCGTAGCTGTGTCTGGGGGGGCATATTGGGGAGGGGATGTTACCACCTCCTGGTAGGTGTTTGTCACCCTGTGTGCTGAGAGAGACTCTCTCTCTCTCTCTCTGACACCAAGTCTGGTTTATGTCCCAGAGGCTCCCAGAACTAATACGTCCACTACCTCCCATAGTCAGAACAAAGGGGAGCTGCCAATACCGTTATGGATGTTAGCCTGCCGTTAAATAATGGAATGAGTTGTTGTGTGACGACGATTATTTACATCTGACGATAAATTCACCACTAGTTTAGCTTTACGACCGACTGGACGTTCAGTGTTGCTAACAGGTTCTTGATTAAGAGCTGTCACCTAAAACACACTGAGTAACAATGGTCTGTTCCACTGCTCAATACTGACATCAATAAACAGCGCTGGGATCTGGAGGAAGGGGGTAAAAAGAAAAAAAGAAGCATTGAGAGCTTATGTCTCTCTCTCTCTCTCCCTCTCTCTCTCTCTCTCTCTCTCTCTCTCTCTCTCTCCCTGTGTCTCTCTCGCTGTCTCTCTCTCTCTCTCTCTCTCTCTCTCTCTGTGTCTCTCTCCCTGTCTCTCTCTCTCTCTCTCTCTCTCTCTCCTGGTGACATTTAAAAGGCATTGTCGTAGTTGTTGTTTTTATTGTAGTTGTGGTTGTTGTTACACAGTGAATCAGTGGGTTAAACATCTAGCGTCCTTCCCCCCGAACACATCATTAGCATAACAGAGAGACACACACACACACACACACACACACACACACATCATTAGCATAATAGAGACACCTGACTGCGGCGAACTGTGGCCAATGAATATGTTTGAACTTTGATGTCCGCAGCCTCCCCCATTTTGTCTCTCTCAGCCTCTCTCTCTCTGTCTCTCTCTCTCTCTGTCTCTCTCTCTCTAAGCCTCTCTCTCTCTCTGCCTCTCTCTGCCTCTCTCTCACTCCCTCTTGCTCTCTCTCTCTCTCAGCCTCTCTCTCTCTCTCTGTCTCTCTCTCTCTCTCTCTCTCTCTCCCTCTCTCTGTCTCTGTCTCTCTCTGTCTCTCTCTCTCTCTGTCTCTCTCTCTCTCTCTCTCTGCTTGTTATCAATACTTCAGTACAGCGAGGGATGGAGCTGAGGACAAACTCAGTCATGTCATGTCCTTTAAAGTTTCTTAAAAGACACACACACACACACACACACACACAGACACACACACACACACACACACACACACACACAGACACACACACACACACACACACACACACACACACACACACAGACAGACAGACACACACACAGACACACAGACACACAGACAGACACACACAGACAGACAGACAGACAGACACTCACACACACACACACACACACACACACAGACAGACACACAGACAGACACACACACACACACAGACAGACACACACACAGACACACACACACACACACACACACACACACATTTTGTATGTCACCACAGTCAAGCAGCCTTCAGTCTGTCGGTCACACACACACACACACACACACACACATACACACACACACACTCACAGACACACTCTCACACACACACACACACACTTACACACTCTCTCACACTCACTCTCTCACACACACACACACACACACACACACACACACACTCACACACACACACTCTCTCTCACACACACACACACACACAGCCTTAAGATATGTCACTATGTTGTTCAGTGATGCAACGTGTTGTAACAGCCACTCGTGTCCTCATAAAACACCATCTACTCATAACACACACACACACACAGACACACAGACACACACACACCCTTGTCCCCATATAACATATTAACTCTGATGTTTACTAGTTTTCTCATTCGCTGAGACCCTGCGGTCGAGGGGGAGGCACAGGACTCCTCATCTTGCCTAAGTGGTCACATAATGTCCTTCCCCTCTCACACATGTCCATATCCTCCTTCCTGTCACACCTGTCCATATCCTCCTTCCTGTCACACCTGTCCATATCCTCCTTCGAGTTCCATGCTGTTTCTGTCTCCTCCCCAGAGAAACTTCACATTGTTGTCATCTATCGCCCCCCAGGTCAGCTCGGCCACTTCTTAGATGAGATGGACGTCCTCCTCAGCTCCTTCCCTGATGACGGCACACCTCTCACACTACTGGGTGACTTCAACCTCCAGTCAGAGAAGGTTCTCTCATCTGGAGGACTTGACCTTCTCCTCTCCTTCAGCCTCACCCTGCCCCGCTCTCCTCCGACTCACAAGGCAGGCAATCAGCTCTACCTTGTCTTCACCAGATCCTCCCATACCTCCAACCTCACTCACTTTGTATCCTTCTACCTTCCCCTCAAATCCACCCGCTTCCCAGCTAGTCTCTACCCGCACCGTAGCTTCTCGTCACAACCTACGTACCCTCTCCCCCATCGCTCTTCCTCTGTCTTACCCTCCCTAGCCTCTGTTACATCCCCTCGCTCTCCCTCTGTCTTACCCTCCCTAGCCTCTGTTACATCCCCTCTCCCCCATCGCTCTTCCTCTGTCTTACCCTCCCTAGCCTCTGTTACATCCCCTCTCCCCCATCGCTCTCCCTCTGTCTTACCCTCCCTAGCCTCTGTTACATCCCCTCTCCCCCATCGCTCTCCCTCTGTCTTACCCTCCCTAGCCTCTGTTACATCCCCTCTCCCCCATCGCTCTCCCTCTGTCTTACCCTCCCTAGCCTCTGTTACATCCCCTCTCCCCCATCGCTCTCCCTCTGTCTTACCCTCCCTAGCCTCTGTTACATCCCCTCTCCCCCATCGCTCTCCCTCTGTCTTACCCTCCCTAGCCTCTGTTACATCCCCTCTCCCCCATCGCTCTTCCTCTGTCTTACCCTCCCTAGCCTCTGCTGAACCCTTCTCCCTTCTATCCAGCGACCCAGCGTCCTCCACCCTCCTGTCAGCCTCCTCCACCCTCCTGTCCGCTCTCTCCTACTCCTCCACCCTCCTGTCCGTTCTCTCCTCCTCCTTCGACTCTCTACTGACATCAAGGCCAGCACGATCCTCTCCACGCGCTCCCTGGCTCTCTGGAAGCCTCAGGCTTGTAGAATAGAGCTCAGGGCAGCTGAGAGGAGATGGAGGAAAACCGGCCACCCTGATGAGCTAACCCTTAATCAGCAGCTAAAGCTTCCAACTACCATTCCAAAATACAATCATCTGCCTCTAACCCTAGGAAACTGTTCTCCACATTCTCCACCCTCCTCAACCCACCTCCTCCCTCCTCCTTGTCTGCGGATGACTTTGTCACCTACTTGAAAAAAAAGGTTGATGGCATTTAGCAGACGCCTTATTCCAAAGCGACTTACAACAAATACATTTGACTAAGCAAGTGAATCATCAATCCACCAGTCGTAGCAGGAAGAGTAATCTAGCTCAGGTCAGGGGTAGGGATGTCCCGATCCGATAATGATATCGCTGCGATATTGGTCCTGAATGCTGGATCGCAGATAGCACCAGAAAAAAAATAGGCTGCGATCTGCGTGCCCGATCTGGCGTGTCACTCACGTGATGACAACAGTAGTAGTCAGTGGTCACGAGCACGAGAGTTGGCTAGTAGCTACCTGTGTGTAATGAGTCTGACAATGTCATGATGCCAGCTGGTGAAATCATAAACCATTTGCTTAAGTAATTTTTCGGTTATTTACATAGTCTGAAACTACAGATGGTAAGCTTTCAAATGATGCGTCATACAATGAAATCGGCAAAAAATTAAAGACAACACGAGTATTTGAATGTTGGTGCACCGAATGGGAATGCGACAGGAGAAAAGTGACTGATCAAACAACAACAACAAACGCGGCTAACAGTGGAACATCGCTAGGAACGTCTAACTGCGTTTTTATATCATCACAGCATGCTGAGAGAACATGGACATGCTAAAAACACATAACTACACATAATTAGATGAACACACAGTCCTTGCTTTTGAACACGTCCTAAAACGAAGGTATGTTTACAAGTCATTATCACTTACCGGTAGCCTGCAGCAAACGAGAACAGTTAATCCAATCCACAGATTATAAGTATTTAGTGATCGTTAAACTGTTTTTTATTATATCGACTCTGTACTTTAAAACTTCAAGTTGCCTGTTATGAAAAATAAATAAAAACAGATATTGTTGACACCCCTTCGATTCTGCGACTGGTTTCTGGTCTCACCAGCGGGCGTCTCTAGGCTCTAGGCTACACTTTTTAAAAGGGTCCTATAATTGATTTGCCATTTGTAAGAGAAGATAAATAGAATAAAAACCTGAAGGCACCAAAACTAGAAATCAGACAGTAACTCTATTTTTTCTACAATGCTGAATGCTGCTGTTTAAATTGTTTTAACTGTAAACCAGTTGGTCACTGAGTACTGCAGAGTACTGTTTTTGTTGCTTGAATAAAGGCTGGCAGTCTTTAATAGTCAACTGTTGTTGTGGACTATATACTGGGGAAGTATTTGTTATTATTCAGGAGTAAAACAATAAATACAAATATCGGATCGGTATCGGTATCGCAGATACCTGAAGCCCAGGTATCGGTATCGGTAGTGAAAAAATGGGATCGGGATATCCCTAGTCAGGGGCCATTGGTAGTCGTCGTGCTAGAAGTTTTTTTTTTATTATGACACAGAAGTCAGTACAGGGGGGTGGTAGATGTACCATCTATAATCATAAACAACTACCCTTACAGGTAGCAGGACAGGTAGATGGGGGGTGTTGTGGTATTTAGGTCAGAGGATGTAACTTATTCATCAGCACAAAACATTGGGGGTGTATCCCCCCCCCCCCACACACACACACACACACACACACACACTCACACACACACTCCCCTCTCACGACACACAAACACTCACACTCACTCACACACACACGGAACCTTCTGTTCTTCTGTTCCGCTCCTTCCGTGCGTGGAGCACATCCCAAGACATACTCTCTCTCTCCATCTTCCTCTCCCTCTCTCTCCCTCTATCTTCCTCTCCCTCTCTCTCTCTCTCTCTCCCTCTATCTTCCTCTCCCTCTCTCTCTCTCTCTGTCTCTCCGTCCCTCTATCTATCTTCCTCTCCCTCTCTCTCTCTTTCTCTCTCCCTCTCTGTCTCTCTCTGTCTCTCTCTCTCCCTCTCTCTTCCTCTTCCTCTCCCTCTCTCTCTCTTCCTCTCTCCCTCTCTATCATCCTCTCTCTTTCTCTCTCTCTGTCTCCCTCTCTCACCCTCCCTCTCTCTCCCTCCCTCTCCTCTCCTCTCTCTCTCCCTCCTCTCTCTCTTCCTATCCCTCTCTCTTACTCTCTCCCTCCCTCTCTCTCCCTCTCTTCCTCTCCCGCTCTCTCCCTCTCTCTCTCTCCCTCTCTCTCTCTCTCTCTCTCTCTCTCTCACCCTCCCTCTCTCCCCTCCCTCTTCCTCTCCCTCTCTCCCTCCTCTCTCTCTTCCTATCCCTCTCTCTTCCTCTCTCTTCCTCTCCCTCTCTCCCTCTCTCTCCCTCTCTCTCTCTCTCTCTCTCTCTCTCTCTCTCTCTAGTCTTCAGAGAGGCCCCGTCAGAACAGAGATGCTACCACGGACACCCAGCGTTACTTCCAGCCAATCAGGGGGCAGAACCAGAAGACGTGGAAATAACAACGAGAACGGAATAATTACCCAGAATCCTTTCAAGCGCTGCACACAAACCCCCCTCTCTGGAGGGTTGCATCAGGGAGAGAGAGAGAGGAAGAGAGAGAAGGGGAGGGAGAGAGAGAGGGAGGGAGGGGAGAAAGGGATGGGGTTATCAGAGTACAGTAGAGAAGCTCATGTCCTACCCTCATGTCAGACACTCAGAGAGAGAGAGAGAGAGAGGGGGGGGGGAGAGAGAGAGAGGGGGGGGGGAGAGAGAGAGACAGAGAGACACAGAGAGAGCGAGAGAGAGGAGGGAGAGAGAGAGAGAGAGACAGAGAGAGACAGAGAGACAGAGAGAGACAGAGACAGAGAGAGAGACAGGGAGAGAGACAGAGAGAGAGCAGAGACAGAGAGAGACAGAGAGACAGAGAGAGACAGAGAGAGAGACAGAGAGACAGAGAGACAGAGAGAGAGACAGAGA
>NC_137688.1:71040089-71042836 GCF_963989245.1 Nansenia antarctica | reverse complement strand
AGGTAGAGGGGAGGTAGAGAGGAGGTAGAGGGGAGGTAGAGGGGGAGGTAGAGAGAAGGTAGAGAGGAGGTAGAGAGTAGGTAGAGAGCAGGTAGAGGGGAGGTAGAGGGGAGGTAGAGAGGAGGTAGAGGGAGGTAGAGGGGAGGTAGAGGGGAGGTAGAGGGGAGGTAGAGAGGAGGTAGAGGGGAGGTAGAGGGGAGGTAGAGAGGAGGTAGAGGGGAGGTAGAGAGGAGGTAGAGGGGAGGTAGAGAGGAGGTAGAGGGGAGGTAGAGAGGAGGTAGAGGGGAGGTAGAGGGGAGGTAGAGAGGAGGTAGAGGGGAGGTAGAGAGTAGGTAGAGAGGAGGTAGAGGGGAGGTAGAGGGGAGGTAGGAGGAGGGAGGTAGAGGGGAGGTAGAGGGGAGGTAGAGGAGGAGGTAGAGGGGAGGTAGAGAGGAGGTAGAGGAGGGAGGTAGAGGGGAGGTAGAGGGGAGGTAGAGAGGAGGTAGAGGGGAGGTAGAGAGGAGGTAGAGGGGAGGTAGAGAGGAGGTAGAGGGGAGGTAGAGGGGAGGTAGAGGGGAGGTAGAGGGGAGGTAGAGAGGAGGTAGAGGGGAGGTAGAGGGGAGGTAGAGGGGAGGTAGAGGGGAGGTAGAGGGGAGGTAGAGGGGAGGTAGAGAGGAGGTAGAGGGGAGGTAGAGGGGAGGTAGAGGGGAGGTGAGGAGGTAGAGGGGAGGTAGAGGGGAGGTAGAGAGGAGGTAGAGGGGAGGTAGAGGGGAGGTAGAGAGGAGGTAGAGGGGAGGTAGAGGGGAGGTAGAGGGGAGGTAGAGAGGAGGTAGAGGGGAGGTAGAGGGGAGGTAGAGGGGAGGTAGAGAGGAGGTAGAGAGGAGGTAGAGAGGAGGTAGAGGGGAGGTAGAGGAGGAGGTAGAGGGAGGTAGAGGGGAGGTAGAGGGGAGGTAGAGAGGAGGTAGAGGGGAGGTAGAGGGGAGGTAGAGAGGAGGTAGAGGGGAGGTAGAGAGGAGGTAGAGGGGAGGTAGAGGGGAGGTAGAGAGGAGGTAGAGGGGAGGTAGAGGGGAGGTAGAGGGGAGGTAGAGAGGAGGTAGAGGAGAGGTAGAGGGGAGGTAGAGAGGAGGTAGAGGGGAGGTAGAGGGGAGGTAGAGGGGAGGTAGAGAGGAGGTAGAGAGGAGGTAGAGAGGAGGTAGAGAGGAGGTAGAGGAGAGGTAGAGGGGAGGTAGAGGGGAGGTAGAGGGGAGGTAGAGGAGAGGTAGAGGGGAGGTAGAGAGGAGGTAGAGAGGAGGTAGAGAGGAGGTAGAGGAGAGGTGGAGGAGAGGTAGAGGGGAGGTAGAGGGGAGGTAGAGGAGAGGTAGAGGGGAGGTAGAGAGTAGGTAGAGGGGAGGTAGAGGGGAGGTAGAGAGGAGGTAGAGGGGAGGTAGAGGGGAGGTAGAGGGGAGGTAGAGAGGAGGTAGAGGAGAGGTAGAGAGGAGGTAGAGAGGAGGTAGAGAGGAGGTAGAGGAGGAGGTGGAGGAGAGGTAGAGGGGAGGTAGAGGGGAGGTAGAGGGGAGGTAGAGGGGAGGTAGAGGGGAGGTAGAGGGGAGGTAGAGGGGAGGTAGAGGAGAGGTAGAGGGGAGGTAGAGGGGAGGTAGAGAGGAGGTAGAGAGGAGGTAGAGGAGGAGGGTAGAGAGGAGGTAGAGGGGAGGTAGAGAGGAGGTAGAGGGGAGGTAGAGGGGAGGTAGAGGGGAGGTAGAGGGGAGGTAGAGAGGAGGTAGAGGGGAGGTAGAGAGAAGGTAGAGAGGAGGTAGAGGAGGAGGTAGAGAGGAGGTAGAGGGGAGGTAGAGGAGAGGTAGAGGGGAGGTAGAGAGGAGGTAGAGGGGAGGTAGAAGGGAGGTAGAGAGGAGGTAGAGGGGAGGTAGAAGGGAGGTAGAGAGGAGGTAGAGGGGAGGTAGAGGGGAGGTAGAGGGGAGGTAGAGAGGAGGTAGAGGGGAGGTAGAGAGGAGGTAGAGGGGAGGTAGAGGGGAGGTAGAGGGGAGGTAGAGGGGAGGTAGAGGGGAGGTAGAGAGGAGGTAGAGGGAGGTAGAGGAGAAGGTAGAGGGGGAGGTAGAGAGGAGGTAGAGAGAAGGTAGAGGGGAGGTAGAGAGGAGGTAGAGAGGAGGTAGAGGGGAGGTAGAGAGGAGGTAGAGGGGAGGTAGAGAGAAGGTAGAGGGGAGGTAGAGGGGAGGTAGAGGGGAGGTAGAGGGGAGGTAGAGAGAAGGTAGAGGGGAGGTAGAGAGGAGGTAGAGAGGAGGTAGAGGGGAGGTAGAGAGAAGGTAGAGGGGAGGTAGAGGGGAGGTAGAGGGGAGGTAGAGAGGAGGTAGAGGGAAGGTAGAGGGGAGGTAGAGGGGAGGTAGAGAGGAGGTAGAGGGGAGGTAGAGGGGAGGTAGAGAGGAGGTAGAGGGGAGGTAGAGAGGAGGTAGAGGGAGGTAGAGGGGAGGTAGAGGGAGGTAGAGAGGAGGTAGAGGGGAGGTAGAGGGGAGGTAGAGGGGAGGTAGAGAGGAGGTAGAGAGGAGGTAGAGGGGAGGTAGAGAGGAGGTAGAGAGGAGGTAGAGGGGAGGTAGAGGGGAGGTAGAGGGGAGGTAGAGGGGAGGTAGAGAGGAGGTAGAGAGGAGGTAGAGAGGAGGTAGAGAGGAGGTAGAGGGGAGGTAGAGGGGAGGTAGAGGGGAGGTAGAGGAGGAGGTAGAGGGGAGGTAGAGGGGAGGTAGAGAGGAGGTAGAGGGGAGGTAGAGGGGAGGTAGAGGGGA
>NC_137688.1:70922589-71032589 GCF_963989245.1 Nansenia antarctica | reverse complement strand
TTCAGAACAGAGTGCTTTCAGCGTTCCACTCTCCCGCTCACACACGCACGCACACACACACACACACACACACGCACACACACACACGCACACACACACACACACACGCACACACACACACACACGCACACACACACACACACACACGCACGCAGCAGAGAGAGTGGTTAATGTGTGTGTAAGTCCTGTGTCTCTCTCCGTCAGCTTTGGGCCCTGCAGTGCTCGGAATGTAAAAACAATCACATCCCTTGAAATCTCCGGGATTAAGTTGGATTAGACAGCAGATTATGAATCCCGCCGGGCCGTACGGACCCACACGGACCTCGCCGGGCCGCCTCTCTGTCACGCTGGCCGACACGCAGCAACGGCCAAAAGCCCAACGGCACCCTGGGACGTCAGAGTCTGAGGTTCAGACCAGGAGCATGCTGGGAGCACTGGGACAGACCAGGGTTCCCCAGAGAACTGGTGGACTTCCTGTCTGTGTGTGTGTGTGTGTGTCTGTGTGTGTGCCTCTGTCTGTGTGTGTGTCTGTGTATGTGTGTCTCTGTCTGTGTGTCTGTGTATCTATGTCTGTCTGTGTGTGTGTGTCTGTCTCTGTGTGTGTGTGTCTCAGTGTCTGTGTCAGTCTATCTGTGTGTCTGTGTCTCTGTCTGTCTGTCTGTGTGTGTATGTGTCTGTCTATCTGTGTCTGTCTATCTGTGTGTCTGTCTGTGTGTGTGTGTGTCTGTCTGTCTGTCTGTCTCTGTGTCTGTCTGTGTGTGTCTGTCTGTCTGTGTCTGTGTGTTATCTACAGTAGACACCAGTGGCTGGTCTGGGCGGTGGTGTGATGTCATCGGTCTGGGCGGTCATGTGACTGATCGGTGTGGTGCTGAGAAGCCTTCTTCCCTGGGGGGCTCCTCAGACGTGTGGGAAACACAGTACATCACCTAGCTGGAGGTCAACCCCCCCCCCACCATGTCCTTGTCGTCGTTCAGACGCCCCTCGGTGTTGTAAACAAAAGAAACGCTTGTTCCCTTTCTTCAGTCGCGTCCTCTGTGCTCTGTGTCTGTCTGGGTGTAAGTGATGCCACCTGCCCTGCGTTCCCTAGGTGTTGTGGGTAATGTTCCCTAGGTGTTGTGGGTAATGTTCCCTAGGTGTGCTGGGTAATGTTCCCTAGGTGTTGTGGGTAATGTTCCCTAGGTGTTCTGGGTAATGTTCCCTAGGTGTGCTGGGTAATGTTCCCTAGGTGTTCTGGGTAATGTTCCCTAGGTGTTCTGGGTAATGTTCCCTAGGTGTGCTGGGTAATGTTCCCTAGGTGTTCCTGGGTATTGTTTTGTAGTAATTGTTGTTGTTTTGTTGTGCTGGAGGTCAGAGAATCGGTCTATTGATCCAGCGTGAGGCCAGAGTGCTGACTCACCAGGCGGTGGGGGAGGGAGAGAGGGGGGGAGGTTGACGTGTTTCCATTTCACCCCCCCCCACCCTTCCCCCCTCCCCCCCTGCCTCCACACAGAGAGGCTGACGTCCTCAGGGCTCTCAGGGAGAATCGTCTCACAGCTACGTGTCTGCCTCTCTGCCCCCCCCACCCCCCCCCAGCGTGCTGTTACCCAGATGACTTCACTCTTAAGTGGTTCCACGGCCATGATGGTGTTCCTCTCACCCTCCCCCCCGAGACTCCCCCTTCATCTCTCACTCTCCCCTCTGACTCCCCCCTTCATCTCTGACTCCCCCCTCATCTGTGACTCCCCCCTCATCTGTGACTCCCCCCTCTGACTCCCCCTTCATCTGTGACTCCCCCCTCTGACTCCCCCCTCATCTGTGACTCCGGCGTCTAATGATCGCACGGTTGTGTAGATCGGCGGTTCGAGCCCTGGCTGGCCACATGTCGAGATGTCCTTGGGCAAGACACTGAACCCCAAAATTGCTCCCAGTGAGCGGGCCGGCGCCTTGCATGGTAGCTTGCCACCATTGGTGTGTGAATGTGTGAATGAATGTGTGTGTGTGAATGTGTGTGTGAATGTGTGTGTGAATGTGTGAATGAGAGGCCGTGGAATAAGGCGCTATATTAGTCAGTCCATTTACCATTCAGAGTGCCTCTAATAAACACCAGTGCCCTCCACCGCGGGGCTCCCGGTCCCTGGCTGGTTAGCGTTAGCGAAGGACGCTCTGATAAAACAGGCCGTTCTGACGACGAGTTCAACACGTTCAAGGAGAACCGCTGAAGTGGGTCGTACATTAATATACAGTTATAATAATAATATAATAATAACATCACCTGGAAGAGAGAGGACACAGAAAGGCTCAATGTCACCACCGGAGGGTTAGCGTCAGCGTGGAGGACGGACGTATCTAGGTTAGATATCTCTGCAAGGGGTTATGAGTAAAATAAAGCCAAGTTCGTTCATAATAGATTTGTAGAATTTTCTGATTTTAATTTCACCTTTATTCATACTGGGGACAGAGACAGAGACCTGTTTTCTAAGTGTACTCTGTCCACAATAATACATAATAATAACAGTATAATATTGTAGCAATGCCAATGGTGTTGGCTATCATTCTGTGGACTGCTATGGAATCTTTAGATTGTTACTGTAGGATCTCTAAGAGGAGGAGAGGAGAGGAGAGGAGAGGAGAGGGGAGGGGAGGAGAGGAGGGGAGGGGAGGGGAGGGGAGAGGAGAGGAGAAGGAGAGGAGAGGAGAGGGGAGGGGAGTAGAGAGGAGAGGAGAGGAGAGGAGAGGGGAGGAGGGGAGGGGAGGAGAGGAGGGGAGGGGAGGGAAGGGGAGAGGAGAAAGGAGAAGGAGAGGAGAGGAGAGGAGAGGAGAGGGGAGTAGAGATGAGAGGAGAGGGGAGGAGGGGAGGGGAGGGAAGGAGAGGAGGGGAGGGGAGAGGAGAAGGAGAGGAGAGGAGAGGAGAAGGAGAGGAGAGCTGAGGCGGGGAGAGGAGAGGAGAGGAGAGGAGAGGAGAGGAGAGGAGAGGAGAGGAGAGGAGGGGAGGGGAGGGGAGAGGAGAGGAGAGGAGAGGAGAGGAGAGGAGAAGGAGAGGAGAGGAGAGGAGAGGGGAGGGGAGTAGAGAGGAGAGGAGAGGAGAGGGGAGAGGGAGAGGGAGGAGAGGAGAGGAGAGGATGGTAATCTTGGTGTCTTGGCAGCGCTCCACAGGTCTCTGGATGTGCTGCGGTCTGCCAGCTATCAGCTCCCCCCCCTCCTCCCTCACCCCCCTCCTCCCCTCCCTCACCCCCCCCTCCCCCGTTCCCACATTAACACAAGGAAACAAACGGCCTCGCCAAAACTGCTCTCCTCTCCGTAAGCACCTCTCTGTATCCCTCACACACACACACACACACACACACACAGACACAGACACACACACACTGACACAGACACAGACACACAGACACACACACTCACACACAGACACAGACACACAGACACACACACACAGACACACACAGACACAGACACAGACACACACACAGACACAGACACAGACACAGACACACTCACACAGACACACACACACACACACACACACACACTCACAAACACACTCACAAACACTCACAAACACACATCTGTCCCGTGCGGGTCTCTGTACGTCATCTGAGTCGTTAGGTTTAATAGTCTGGTCCTGAAAGAGACTTCTCTCTAATGGCGGAGGAGTAATTAAGACTTAATGAGTTCTGATGACAGGCGCAGAGTCATTACCCAAAAGGCCAGAGGGGGTGGTGGTGCAGCATCAGGGGGGTTGCCAGATGGGATCGACAATTTCCAGCCTAACTACAGTCTAAAAAACGCTATATCCACCAAAAAGCAGCCCATCTGGCAACCCTGGTGCGCGTTAGACAGGGCAGGAACGCCGGAGAGAGGGGCGGTGTGCGGCGGTGTCTCGTGGCTCTGTGACCCGTGACGGGAGGTCGCTACGGAGCCATCTGCATGCGCCACCTCGCAACCTGGCCCGCGCAGACGGAGATGCGGAGGAGAGAGGACGCCTCTCTGTCTATCTCTCTCTCTCTGTCTCTGCCTCTCTCTCTCAGTCCCTCTCTGTCTCTCTCTGCCTCTTTGTCTCTCTGTCTGTCTCTCTCTCCCTCTGTCTCTCTCTCTGCCTCTCTCGCTCTCTGCCTCTCTCCCTCTCTGTATCTTTCTCTCTCTCTCTGCCTCTCTCTCTGCCCCTCTCTCTCTCTCTACCTAATCATCTCCTCCTCCTCTCCCCAGCTCTCCTCAAAGCCTCGCTATATAGCACAGATAGTCTTTCATCATCCCTCTCTCCCTCCCTCTCCCTCTCTCTCTCTCTTTCTCTCAACTCCCAGCCAAGAGAGAAATCAAAGTAAAGTTTTCTGGGCGTGTTGGTGGTGTGTGTGTGTGTGTGTGTGTGTGTGTGTGTGTGGGTTGTTTGGCTTGTTTGGTTTAATCACTTATATTGTGCTGCTGAGGTCCTGCCGCTCCTTCTCTTCCTTCTCTTCCCCCTCTCTCTTTTCTTCTTCTTTTAATTAACGCCTGGCACCAAACCACCCGAGGCTTGGCTCCTCCCACAGGGACGACGACACAGGAAGAAAAAAAAAAAACTACAAAAAAACTTCTTCAGTAGTCTAAAAAAATGATTCTTTTTTTTTGTTTTTATGTTTTTTTGGGGGGGAGGGTTGGTTTCTTTTATCGTAAGGTTTCACAAATACTCACAGAGCGCCTCTGGTGCTGTGTCTGAACTTCTAACACGGAGCACGGAGGTACGATGGTATCTGGTTATAGTTTCTATAAATAAAGACGAGGGTTGTTGTGTTGATTATTCCGATTTTTTGGTGTCGGAAATAACTTGGTAACTGGGGCATGCTGGGAGTTTCTGCTTGATCACGGATCAGTAGAGAACTGCCTTGTCACCCCGCGAACAACATCCTGTTCATATCCTGGTTGGCTGCAAGATACACTCACACTAGTCTATACAGGGCCGGTCCTAGGCATCTAGGTGCCCTAGGCGAGAGTATAATTTGATGCCCCCCCCCCAAAAAAGGGGCGCCACCACCACCACCACCACATTAAGCCACCAGTACTGCCTCATCACCACAGACACATTCAACAGTAAAAATATGGACAACAATGGTTTCAAGACAAAAATAGACAGTAGGCGCCCTCTAGGCATTTGGCGCCCTAGGCGACCGCCTAGTTCGCCTATGCCTAGGACCGGCCCTGAGTCTATAGTACACACTAGTCTATAGTACACACTAGTCTACATAGTATACACTAGTCTATAGTACACACTAGTCTACATAGTACACACTAGTCTATAGTACACACTAGTCTATAGTACACACTAGTCTACATAGTACACACTAGTCTATAGTACACACTAGTCTACAGTACAGGATGACACTGTTCTGCAATTGTCTGTCATGTTTAGAGAAGATGGCCTCTGCGTTCAGCAGACCTAATCTGCGTCGACCCTGGGTGTCTTGTGTGAGCTGAGGCGCCAGGGCTGGCTGATGTGTTAATTATTAGGATGTAACAACTGTGATACAATGAGTATTTAAACCAGGGGTCCCCAAACTACGGCCCGCGGGCCGAACACGGCCCGCCCCCACACTTGGACCGGCCCTTTGAACAACGTCGCCCCCACACACTCTCAACAATGCCAGAAACATATTTTGAAAATTAAACTTTAAATATATGTTTTAATCATATCATATCTGTATTTGATATTAAAGGTTGGCTTTCAAATAAACATTTCCCTTAGTTATAAACTATTTTCATTAATACTTTCACCCGCCCACAGAATGCGGATCTATAGCAGGTGCACGCGAGCTAGAACGAAAATTCAGAGAGATGAAAAATGGCCAAACGGTTGGTAAAGAGAAAAGTTGATTCAGAATGCAGGGTTTTTAACCAACAGTGCACAAGTGATTATTATTGTTAAAGGCAAAGAAGTTTGTCATAAATGTATGAATGTGATCGCGGAGGAGGTGTGTCCCGCAGTGAGTCTGTCCGCAAGTAGGCACCAGATGAATTGAAACAATGGGGGATTAGAGAATGTAGATGCCCAGCTGCAGGAGAAAACAAAATAATTTGTTCATGATCTGTGTCAAGCAGGGTTTTTCCTGCATATTATGAGGCGGCCGCCTCCGTCATATTTCTTGCCGCCTCCAGCTCTCAACAAAACTCTGACGGTCGTATTTTCTACGGTGGATTTCTGTCATTTCTAACTGCAATTGCGGCATTGCGCCGACGTGGTGGCGGGGGCGCTGTTTCGCAAATAAGTTAGCTTTCGTTTTTGCTACCGAAATAGCTAACAAAGTAGTCAAAGTATGTTGACTGCTCAAGGAGAATACATATTTGAAAGTACAGAATGCCTGAGAGCCTTATATTGCATTATATTACATTATATTTTGATCATCTGGTGCCTGAATATTGTGTTTTCCTTTACATAAATAATGACATTTCCACCATAAATTGATGCAGAAAGGTCACAAATTGGTGCATATCAATTCACCAGAATGCAAGAAATTAAGTGTTTGATGCTCGTTTAAGGACCCCCAGACAGCCCTGCTTCATGGGTCCCCCCGTGTATGATGAGGGTCCTCCCTCATGTATCAGACTGTAAAACTGATTATATTTCATTGACTATAGGTATAAATTCCATCCAAATTCAACTGTTTAGACTTTGTGTGCATCCACCAGTGCTCTCCTGCGCACAATTGCTTTGCGCAACCGCCTCCATTTCACTCCGTTCCATATTATTTTATGTTAGAGACCGACCCAGGCCCCCCATCACAGAAAGGAAAAATGATGTGGCCCTCACAGAAAAAAGTTTGGGGACCCCTGGTTTAGACTTTGTGTGCATCCACCAGTGCTCTCCTGCGCGCAATTGCTTTGCGCAACCGCCTCCATTTCACTCCGTTCCATATTATTTTATGTTAGAGACCGACCCAGGCCCCCCATCACAGAAAGGAAAAATGATGTGGCCCTCACAGAAAAAAGTTTGGGGACCCCTGATTTAAACCATCCTTGGCTGGTGTGAGATGGTCTAATGCTGATCACAGACGCCAGAAGACGTTCATTCCGTATGCAGTTCCTTCTGTTTAATAAACCTGAGTGATCATTACCACCCGTGTTTTGAATATCCTTGTCGGGAATATGGGAAAGTGCTGTGTCCCTTGTTGTATGAATAGATCCCAGTCTAAAAAATGATTGAACTGTCATTCTACCGCTGGTGCGGGGATTTTTTTATTTGGACCCGGAAATTGCTAAACGTCACACGTGACGTCAGACTTAACAACCAAATAGGTTGTCAGGAGTGTTATGAATGACCTCTGGCCATGGCGATGACATGACAAGGAAGGACGCAGAGCCGAGATGTTACAGAACAAAATAGGACTTTATTAACTCCCAATATTAGTTCTAGATCTGTTCTTAGAAAACAAGAGTAATATCTATAACATTTACACAAACAAAGTAAAGTGTTGTACTGTAGATAAAAAATAGTTTTGTCTCTCTTTCCAGTAAATATAATGTTTGGACATCTCAAAAAAATAAAAGCAGCCCCTCTCTTCTTTAAATAAACCCCCAGGGGTGAAGGTCGGAGGTCGTGTTCCCGCAGTCACACCTGCAACTTAGAACGCACAGACCTGTCGTGGCAAATATTGTCCGGGCGGCCAAAATGTGTCCGGGCAACGTCATCGGGTCTTTCGATATAATAGCCCTTGCTAGCTATAACCGACGCTAGCATTCTGGACAGATATATTGTGAAGTAGCTAATGTTTCAGAAACAACCTAGCTGAAACTACCTAGCTAGTTAACTACCTACTACTAAGTAGTACTAAGTAGTACTAAGCGCTTTGAGTTGCATTTCATGTACGAAAGGCGCTATATAAATAAAGCTTTACTTATTTACTTACTTACCTAGCTAGCTAGCTAACTACCTAGCTATCTAGCTAGATTTGTGCTGGCTGCCAGAATGTCTCCGGGTGACGTAATTTCTGATGCTAGCATTCCGGACATTCCTGAGTGAACTCTACCGCTCTCTCCGATGTGCCTGAGTGGCCTCGCACACAACCCAGACATTAACACTAGAAGAGCCTCACGGTGACCCTGTGAGTATTAAATTTTTTTATATCTTTGTACTCTATCAAATTTCAGGACCCTCCTTTCATGACTTTTCCTAGATATGTGCGTTCTACCACCCAGTATCCTTACATTTTCAAAATCACTTCAGGATAAGCTAGTATGAAGCTATTTTGCTGTTTTTCTGTGTAGGAGGCAGGCAAAAAAAGAAGAAGCGCCCTCTAGTGATCTCTGTGTGTAAATAGCAGATTTACATTAAAAAAGGGGGTCTATTTGACCCCCAAGGCGGCTCTACTAGTTGGTAAAATAGGCACGGCTGTTGGAGTGTTAAGCTATGGTAGAGGTTACTCAAGAATGTCCAGAATGTTCTGGAATCTGTCCAGATCGCTAGCATCAGCATAGCAAAGGCGTTCGAAAGACCTGATGACGTTACCCGGACACATTTTGGCCTCCCGGACAGTACTTTCCATGACAGAACCAACGCAGGGCTTCCGTGGTGTGGCGGTGTGGACATGGGAACCTCGCCAGTCACCCTCCTGGGGAAGGGAGGAGGCTGCACACATCTGCAACAGCAACAGAAACAAACAGGAACCAACAATACCTCAAAGACACTGGTACTTATTTCAGCCAGAGATAGTTAGACATTTCCCCCCACAAACATATATACACAATTTCATATTTCCCCCCCCCCCAAAACAAACATTCTTGAATAGAAAACCGTACACAATGATACACGTCTCTGACTCTCACAATATCTAATAGAAAGTTTGTCAAAGTTGTCCAGAGTGTTTCAGTAACGTAAGAGAGCATAAAACTAAACTAGCGCTCGCCTCTGGTCAGAGTGTTTGCGCCACAAACGTTTGAAATCACGTTTGAAATCACGTACGACTGCGGGGTTTCATACTGGACTGAAGTCACTACAGCCTAAACCATGAACTGTACATAGCAGTTAAAATACAGTCGAATAAATCCTTCAACTTGTCTGTGAAGATGGTGGACAGCCCGTCTGTCTGTCTGTCTGTCTGTCTGTCAGGCTGTAGCACTTGAGCCACAGAGCCAAAGCACAGAAGAGACTTACAGATAAAAGACAATCGATCGATCAATGTTTTTGCTGGTGAAAGAAGTTAGCGTGATGTCAGATGCTGAAGAGACTCTCAACTCCCATATAAGCAGCTCAAGATGCTGACTATATATATATATAAATATATTTCTTTCTTTTCCAATAAATGGCTTGTTTTCTCAGTCTTCCTCACACCTGTGTCTCAGACGCATACGTGGAAATGTTGCTCATCTCTATCTAAATCGTTAAGGCTTTGGCAATTCATTTTCTTACATATCTTTCCGCGTGGTAATCCGAGAATAAAGATACGACTCATTCATGCTGTATGATATAAACAGTCTCAAGATTGGCGCATAATGGCTGTGTGTTTTTATCCAATTTGCATTAGATTTACTCATATCATATGAATATATGAATGCTTACTTTGCATTAATAATGTAATGAAATTAATCTGCAAACAGTTTTTTTTTTAGGGAAATCCCACGATATGCGAACAGTCACTATGGAACAAACCTGGGTTCAAATAACTTTGCTGTGCTTGATTGAGTTTGTCTGGCATGATGGAGCCAATGAAATGCTCTCAAAATTGCAAACCCCGCCCCCATATGGCCCTCCAGGCAAGCCCAAGCAAATGTTCAAAGTATTTTAAAAAAATGCAAATACTATTTAGCCCCAGGTCTGGTCTGGGTCTGGTCTGGTCTGGTCTGGGTCTGGTCTGGGTCTGGTCTGGGTCTGGGTCTGATCTGGTCTGGTCTGGTCTGGGTCAAGTCTGGGTCTGGGTCTGGGTCTGGGTCTGGGTCTGGGTCTGGGTCTGGGTCTGGTCTAGTCTGGGTCAAGTCTGGGTCTGGTCTGGTCTGGGTCTGGTCTGGCAGGGTTGCCACGCTTGCCTTGAAATCATTTTCCATACCACCTCTTGATTTTACAGGTACCATGTTTTGT
Organism: Nansenia antarctica; assembly: GCF_963989245.1. Taxonomy (NCBI): domain Eukaryota; kingdom Metazoa; phylum Chordata; class Actinopteri; order Argentiniformes; family Microstomatidae; genus Nansenia; species Nansenia antarctica. Next base: position 71,022,571 of record NC_137688.1, on the reverse strand, counting down.
GATGACATCTAGACTGTTAAAACTTTCCGTCCCCGCCCGTCCACCACACCGGCCCACCCCCAGAGGACACCTGACTACTTACTAGATTTAAAAGATGTGCCATCTAGATGTGCAGTCTAGTCTAGATGTGCGATCAGCTCTTAAATGCTTAGAGGTAGTTAGCTGTCTAACCAACGACACTATAATTGTTTGCCTGACTGGCCATCGGATTTGGGCTCCTAATAGATAAAAAGCAATACTGTTTTCTCATTTTATCGTATTAAAGTAGCAAAAACCACACATTTGCATCGATCACCAGTCAAACTTCTACCACTTCCTGAGTAAATCCGACGTTCGTATGCTGAGATGTGACCGTTTTAACTCGCGGATATCAGGAAGTAGTAGCGCTATTCGGTTGTTAAGTCGGTTGTTAAGTCGTTTCACTTAACAACCGAATAGCGCTATTGGCCGCTACCGTTAGCAACACATTCCAAGCACTAGCTAGCTAGCAAGCACATCAATGTTTGTTTGCAACAATGCACCATGTGCTTGCACCAAACTTAAATTATTAAAGGTTTTAAAAAGCCTATAACATTTTCCAGGACAACATAAGATTTCCATGTTCATTTTACATTTTGCTCAGTTTCCATGACTTCCATGGCTCAATAGTTTCCTTGTTTTCCAGGTAGCGTGGCAACCCTGTCTGGGTCTGGGTCTGGTTCTGGTCTGGGTCTGGTTCTGGTCTGGGTCTGGTCTGGTCTGGTCTGGGTCTGGGTCTGGTCTGGTCTGGGTCTGGGTCTGGGTCTGGTCTGGGTCTGGGTCTGGTCTAGCTGACATGAAGGGCTTACATATGAAGGGCGTGTAGAAGGTATGTACAGCACATCACAAGGCTTATGTGCGTCGAGATCAGGAGAACAAACAGTCAAGACCGTCTTATCAATAAGATAATAGTTAAGATGGAATTACAAGTTTTTTTAAAAAGCAGTTAATCTCTGTATACACATAATAACTCTCCATTAGAATGCAGACATACAGTATCTTAGGTATTTCAGGTCAGGCTTGTGTTTCCAAATGTTTTTTTTGTGTGACTAGAAAATGTCTCAGGGTCAGCGAGCACGTCTCAGGGTTTTGTCCCAAAACTTTAGCAGCGACTCCTATAAATACTCTTCTATAAAACCTTCTCTCTCATCAGAAACTAAATCTCCCAAGTTCACTACTGTCCCTCTGTCTGTCCACCCTGTCCCTCCGTCTGTCCCTCTGTCTGTCCCTCCATCTGTCCATCCTGTCCCTCCATGGGTCCCTCTACCTGTCCCTGTCTGTCCACCCCTGTCTCTCCATGTGTCCTCCATCTGTCCCTCTATCTGTCTAACCTGTCCCTCTGTCTGTCCCTCTACCTGTCTCTCCACATGTCCACCCTGTCCCTCTACCTGTCCCTCCATCTGTCCCTCTGTCTGTCCTTCTATCTGTCTCTCCATCTGTTCCTCTACCTGTCCACCCTGTCCCTCCATCTGTCCCTCTAATTGTCCACCCTGTCCCTCTACCCGACCCTCCATCTGTCCCTCTGTCTGGCCCTCTGTCTGTCCCTCTACCTGTCCACCCTGTCCCTCCATCTGTCCCTATCCCTCTACCTGCGCTCTGTCTGTCCCTCTGTCTGTCCAACCTGTCCCTCTACCTGTCTCTCCAGTCCCTACTAATACCGACAGAGAGCCCAAAGATTTTGGGACAAAAACCTTGAAAAGTGTCAAGCCGAGAGAAAAAAAGCCAAAAAGTATTATTTGAGCATCAACAACATTCATGTCAGAAAAGTGACAAAGTCGACAGTAAAAACACGTTTTCATCATAACAAACATGCAGATCATCACTGTAGCAACACCAGGCAGAGACGCCCACGAGACACGTACAACCTTCCTACTTCATAAACTATCAAAACTAGAGCTTCTGTAGAGGAGCACAGCGGGTTAGTACAATCCCACGACCACCAGGTAATAAAGGTTCATAATCTTGAAACACATCAATGTGTGGAAAAATGTGGAAATATATATATATAATATAACGTGTAGATTAGAACATGCTGCCTGAGATGTTTTTGTTTTGAAAAATAAAATTCTGCACAAAAACACGAATCTCGCCTCTCCAAGGCATTGCAGAAGAGCGTGGGCAGAGAACAGATTGCATGTTGGGTGTTCAGAAACGCCCCTCAGCTGATAAAAACCTTCCAGTTGCAAAGACTTCCCATGATGCACCAGTCACCAAAGTCGGACATGGTGTGTTCAAAAACCTCACTGTTGTTGAGGACTAAATAAAGGCATTATTCTACCACCGCCACCGTAACCGCTAGGACATCTGATCACAATCACACACACGAACATCTCATAAACATTTCATAAACATTTCATAGGAGGATCTCTAATGCTGACCTAGGAGGGGCGGGGCTAACCAGGAGGGGCGGGGCTAACCAGGAGGGCGGGGCTAACTCTGAGGGGCGGGACTAACTAGGAGGGCGGGACTAACTCTGAGGGGCGGGACTAACTAGGGGGGCGGGACTAAGGGTCGTTGTTTTGTATATCGTGACCAGGAATGGATCAGAAACAAGGCAGTGCCTTGAAGGTAAAGTGCGATGTATTAAACCACTGGCCAACAGTCAATAGTGTAGTAGCAGGGGGGGGGGGTCTAGGGCTGGGGGGGGGGGGTGGGGGGAGAGAGAACGCTCCTTCCTCTCTGCAGAACAGCGGAACATTCCTCTAGGATTCTTTGAAGTGCTGCTGACAGGGCAGATATGACAGGGCAGGTATGACAGGGTAGATATGACTGGGCAGGTATGACAGGGCAGATATGACAGGGCAGATATGACAGGGCAGATATGACAGGGCAGGTATGACAGGGCAGATATGACAGGGCAGGTATGACAGGGCAGGTATGACAGGGCAGATATGACAGGGCAGGTATGACAGGGCAGGTATGACAGGGAAGGTATGACAGGGCAGGTATGACAGGGCAGGTATGACAGGGCAGGTATGACAGGGCAGATATGACATCATTTATCGGGAGGGGGGGGGGCAGGGCAACAGGTCCACAGAGGGGTCACACAGGTGAGAAGGGGGGGGCCCAGGGAGGTCCACATCATTACATTCAGGGGGGAGGAAGCGACCTTCTGCCAGTCCTAAACCCAGCTGAAGTCATCATCCGATAGCATTAGCATTAGCTACTAGCATTATCCTAGAGGCCCTCCCTGTTGTTCTGCTAGCCTATCTGGAGCTAGCCTAGCGATGTGCTCTCTCATCCAACCATCTCGTTACAATTTGTCAGATAAACGTTCACACGACACTTAGAAATAAGAATCAGAAACCAAGTCACCGTCGTCACTGAACAGACAGGAAGTTCCCTGTAGCAGACAGGAAGTTCCCTGTAAACAGACAGGAAGTTCCCTGTAACTAGTTATGAACACTGGATCATAGTTTATGACTTAAATAAGCGTCAACAGCGAGCTTAAGACTGGCTGAGCAGAGACAGGACAGTCTGGGCATGGAGATCATGGGTCAGCGTTAGACAGGCTGGTGACAGGGCAGCCTTAAGCCTGGTACACACAAAGACTTTCTAAATCTTAACAGATTTTTTATCTGAGAGAGACCCCACACATGAAGATAGAAAATCACGGATTGAACAGTTTTGATCGCATTGTGTGTGGTGTGCTCCGATATTCCCAATACAGCACACCACACCGTAAATTTCGCCCACACACGAGGACTTTTGATCGTAAATATTGAACACGTTTAATATTTACGATCGTCGGCCCCGACCATTTTCCGAACAGATTGTCGGAAGACATTTTTAGGAATTTTTAGAAATCTTAACACACCTCACACCACAGGATAATCTTGTAGGATAATTTTTAGAGCCATCCGATAATCGGGCGTCTGCTTTCCTTGGTCGGAAGGGGGGAAATCGGGCCAAAATCGGCCAGATTATCTTTATGTGTGTACCAGGATTTAGACAGTCTGTTGACAGGGCAGCGTTAGTCAGGTTATCTGGTGAGACACTGGAACAGTCAAACATACAGTGTCCTTGGGTTTCAGCTGAACAAAGACCAACATTATGAGTCAGAGTCTTTAGAAAGCTGCAGCACTTGAGATCAACTCTGTCCAGGGACACACAGATATCAACGCTAGTTTCTCAGCAACCAACAACGCCCATTTATATATTTATTTCGCTACTTTGTCCCTCTCCTTCGCTATAGCAGTGAATGCCAGAACAAATAATTTTTATTGTTTAAAAACTGGTCAGATTTCGTAACTCGTTTGATGATATACAATCTGAAATACTATGAGGATATCCAGGAACTTTTTATATAAGTATTTCACACAGAACAAAAAAGTAAAACGAAGGCTTAACATCTTAACGTCTGTGTTTTCTGTGATAACCTGCCCTACTGTATCTCCCCCTGTGCCATAATGCACAGATACACTGATGCTGTTAGCCAACGCTTCTGTTCTGTGTCCATTCTGTAAGTAAACTGTGTCTGGTTGTAAGATATCGTAGCCCTTACCACTGTAGCTTGTGTCCTATCTGTACAGCTGGTCTTTGGTGAAGTGTGAAGTGTGAAGTGTGATGTGACACTCCAGAAAACAATGTTCTGTCCAAATCAAAGAAGAAAGTCATTGACAAGTGATCAGGTGATCAGACCTTCAGGGTAGCAGACCTTCAGGTGAGCAGACCTTCAGGGTAGCAGACCTTCAGGTGATCTGACCTTCAGGTGATCTGACCTTCAGGGTAGCAGACCTTCAGGGTAGCAGACCTTCAGGTGATCTGACCTTCAGGGTAGCAGACCTTCAGGGTAGCAGACCTTCAGGGTATCAGACCTTCAGGGTATCAGACCTTCAGGTGATCTGACCTTCAGGGTAGCAGACCTTCAGGTGATCTGACCTTCAGGTGAGCAGACCTTCAGGGTAGCAGACCTTCAGGTGAGCAGATCTTCAGGTGAGCAGACCTTCAGGGTAGCAGACCTTCAGGGTAGCAGACCTTCAGGTAAACCTGGAATGGACAGTGGAAGTGAACGTGACGGAACATCAGAATCAGACAGAAACAACGGAATGTGTTCATCACACTGACTTGTTCCCATCAAAATAAACAACAACAACAACAACGACAACATGTATTCATCTGGAAAAAAAATCTGAGAAAACGGGAGAGCGTTTTACGAGTAAAACTCAAACTTTTCCAGAATGAAAAGTTCCAATCCAGCTATGAGATTTGCAATGTAGCTCAATTTCTTCACAATGTTTATAAAATAATATATATCTATCTATATAGATATATATATGACGTTCGAAAATTAGATGGCTCCTTAAAAACGTCAAGCCTCAATGTCTCTCTTCCAAAACCAAGCGTAGACGACAGACGTCCACCTGGCGTCCCGTAGCTGGGCGCTGGTAAAAGTTCTGCAGAATCAGAACCAGTCGCTGTAGAACAAAGACCCAGCAGCACAGCGGGTCTGGTACCCCGGCCAGCGCCAGCGAGACGCCGACCACCTCTCCAGTCGCGAGCCCTTTCCATAGTCATAACAAGGTAAAAACTGGAGGAGGAAAAATGTTTTATCAAGTTAAAACGACAAGCAAAAAATATCGATCTACAAAGAAAGGATCAAGAGATCCACGAAGAGATACCTAATCTGTCAAGACGGCAAAAAAATAAATAACCAAAAAAAAAGTAAGAAAAAAAGATGTAAATAATAAGAGACAGCGTTTTAGAAACTGTCTCTAAAATGCAAAGTCACCGCCGCCCACGCCGCCACAGAGCCTCCGATCCATTGATCCAGACCAGAACAATGGAACCAAGAGGAGGGAGGATCTCTGAGCTGGGCTGGCCCAGATGGGGATTAAGATGCGGTCCTCCCGTAGAAGAACTCAGAAGTGTGACTCTGCGGCTGAGAGCCTCAGCCTTGCCATGGAGTGTGTGGGCTGGCCTCCACCCACCCTACCTCTCCTAGCCTCTATTCTAGCCTCCACCCACCCTACCTCTGCTAGCCTCTATTCTAGCCTCCACCCTCGGTCCTCCAGGGAGGTGTAGAAGGTCCAGGGTGTAGAAGGTCCAGGGAGGCGTAGAAGGTCCAGGGTGTAGAAGGTCCACGGAGGCATAGAAGGTCCAGGGAGGTGTAGAAGGTCCAGGGAGGTGTAGAAGGTCCAGGGAGGCGTAGAAGGTCCAGGGAGGCGTAGAAGGTCCAGGGTTGTAGAAGGTCCAGGGTGTAGGTGGAGGGTCCAGGGTTGGAGAAGGTCCAGGGTGGTGGCAGACCTCAGGAGAGGGCCTCAGGCTTGTAGGTCCAGGGAGGGTCCAGGGTAGAGGAGGACCTCAGGAGAAGGTCCAGGGTTGTAGAAGGTCCAGGGGAGGGTCCAGGGTGGTGGAGGACCTCAGGAGAGGGCCTCAGGGCTTCTGGGGGCCGGGCGACAGGACCACCGGGGTGGAGAGGCCGTCCACGCTCAGCGCAGGGATGTGGATGAGGTTGCTGCCGTTGGTCGGGAACTGAAACAACCAAACAAGAACAATAAGAACAATAAGAACAATAAATACCAAAAGTCACTCCCCATCTTCCGTCGGAGACTGAAGACCTCCATCTCTTCAGGCTATACCTTAACTGCTCCTCTTGAGACATCTACTACCCCCCAGCACTGTGTCTCCTGTGACATCTACTACCCCCCAGCACTGTGTCTCCTGAGACACCTGCTACCCCCCAGCACTGTGTCTCCTGAGACACCTACTATCCCCCAGCACTGCTCCTCCTGAGACATCTACTACCCCCCAGCACTGTGTCTCCTGAGACACCTACTATCCCCCAGCACTGCTCCTCCTGAGACATCTACTACCCCCCAGCACTGTGTCTCCTGAGCAGTGATGCCGGTAACGCGTTACTAAGTAACGCGTTACTCTAATCTGAATACTTTTCCCGGTAACAAGTATTCTAACGCGATACTATTTCCAAATCAGTAATCGGATTAAAGTTACTTATTCAAGTGGCTGTGCGTTACTATTGCGTTACTACCTCATAACTTAGGCTAAATGCAGTATTTCTTTGTAATGTTCGATAGCTTTTCTCGCGTCTTGGGGAGTGACGTCAGTGCCCACGTTTTCAACACGAGGTTACTATGGAAGGCCATGCCCGCAAAAAACGGCTCTCGACTATCGCGAGATTGCAGCAGAATCGCTCACGTGTATCACCACGCTGATTGCACAGTGTAAACAGAAGCGTAGCCTACACAATGGAGCGAGAACAGAGATATGCGTTAAATAGCTGGAAATATAAGGATTATTTTGAGTTTGTGTCAGCAAAGGATGACAAGAACATAAATGTTGATCATTGATAAACTCAGACTCACCCAGTTTAGGATTAGGATTATATTAGGATCATATCTGAATGGTCAGGGTAGGTTTTAGGTTTTGTGAAACCACTCCTTGCTAGTTACTGTTAAATAAAGATTATATTTATTTTATTGTTTAAAAACAAGTATTTATGTTGGGTGAGGCAAAGAAAGACTCTTTATTTTGTTGTTTTAAGTTATTGTTTAAAGTTTAATTATGTAATTTAAGTTACTGTTAAAATAAAGTGAGTTTTGGCAAAACCAGTTTTCATTTTTATGTTGCGGGGGGGGGGGGTCGGGTGCCTAGGCAGCTGCCAATAGTAACTAAAAAAGTAACTAGTAATCTAACTTAGTTACTTTTAAAATCAAGTAATCAGTAAAGTAACTAGATTACTTTTTAAAGGAGTAATCAGTAATCAGTAATCAGAATACTTTTTCAAAGTAACTGTGGCAACACTGCTCCTGAGACATCTACTACCCCCCAGCACTGTGTCTCCTGTGACATCTACTACCCCCCAGCACTGTGTCTCCTGAGACACCTGCTACCCCCCAGCACTGTGTCTCCTGAGACACCTACTATCCCCCAGCACTGCTCCTCCTGAGACATCTACTACCCCCCAGCACTGTGTCTCCTGAGACACCTACTATCCCCCAGCACTGCTCCTCCTGAGACATCTACTACCCCCCAGCACTGTGTCTCCTGAGCAGTGATGCCGGTAACGCGTTACTAAGTAACGCGTTACTCTAATCTGAATACTTTTCCCGGTAACAAGTATTCTAACGCGATACTATTTCCAAATCAGTAATCGGATTAAAGTTACTTATTCAAGTGGCTGTGCGTTACTATTGCGTTACTACCTCATAACTTAGGCTAAATGCAGTATTTCTTTGTAATGTTCGATAGCTTTTCTCGCGTCTTGGGGAGTGACGTCAGTGCCCACGTTTTCAACACGAGGTTACTATGGAAGGCCATGCCCGCAAAAAACGGCTCTCGACTATCGCGAGATTGCAGCAGAATCGCTCACGTGTATCACCACGCTGATTGCACAGTGTAAACAGAAGCGTAGCCTACACAATGGAGCGAGAACAGAGATATGCGTTAAATAGCTGGAAATATAAGGATTATTTTGAGTTTGTGTCAGCAAAGGATGACAAGAACATAAATGTTGATCATTGATAAACTCAGACTCACCCAGTTTAGGATTAGGATTATATTAGGATCATATCTGAATGGTCAGGGTAGGTTTTAGGTTTTGTGAAACCACTCCTTGCTAGTTACTGTTAAATAAAGATTATATTTATTTTATTGTTTAAAAACAAGTATTTATGTTGGGTGAGGCAAAGAAAGACTCTTTATTTTGTTGTTTTAAGTTATTGTTTAAAGTTTAATTATGTAATTTAAGTTACTGTTAAAATAAAGTGAGTTTTGGCAAAACCAGTTTTCATTTTTATGTTGCGGGGGGGGGGGTCGGGTGCCTAGGCAGCTGCCAATAGTAACTAAAAAAGTAACTAGTAATCTAACTTAGTTACTTTTAAAATCAAGTAATCAGTAAAGTAACTAGATTACTTTTTAAAGGAGTAATCAGTAATCAGTAATCAGAATACTTTTTCAAAGTAACTGTGGCAACACTGCTCCTGAGACATCTACTACCCCCCAGCATTGCGTCTCCTGAGACACCTGCTTCCCCCATATACTGTGTCTCCTAAGATTTCTACTTCTCCACGTGTACTGTTTCTCCAGTGTCTATTAAAAAAAAAATCTTTCTTTCTTCTTCTATCACTGAGACTGCCAAAGGCCCCTGGCCTGAGCTAGATTACTCTTCCTGCTACGACTGATGAACTGATGATTCACTTGCTTAGTCAAATGTATCGATTGTAAGTCGCTTTGGAATAAGGCGTCTGCTAAATGGCAAAAATGTAAATGTAAATGTAAGAAGACGTGATCAGTTACGTTAAACAGAGCTGCTACGACCTGCTCTACTGCTAATGCAGCAACGTCTTATTAACATGCAGCTAACAGCACGCTCCCATCACTCCCATCTGTGGCACATTAAGAGGATAATGTGTCGCCAGCTGGTGAGACCGTAAACCAGTCGCAGACACGAAGGGCTTTGGAAATGAAAGTGAAACTTATTGTGTCAACAATATCTGGTTTTCTTTTTGTTTTTCTTTTCATAACACGCAACTTGGAAGTTTTAAAGTACCCACTCAATATAATAAACAACAGTTTAACGATCACTAAATACTTCGAATTTGTGGATTCTCTGTTCTTCATTTGCTACCGGTAAGGGACCACTTTAACTTGTAAACATACTTTCGTTTTAGGACGTGTTCAAAAGCAAAGGACTTTGTGTTCATCTAGTTATGTGTAGTTATGTGTTTTTAGCATGTCAATGTTCTCTCAGCATGTTGTGATGTTATAAAAACACAGTTTGACGTTCATAGCGATGTACCACTGTTAGCTGCTAGCTGTTAGCAGCGTTTGTTGCTGCTGCTGTGTAAAAAACTGAAAACTGATAAAAAAAGACCAGGCAACTGGTTTATGCAACTTGTGTCACATATTCCTGTCCTGTTCTCAACCAGGTGTATGGTTCAAATGACGCCTTGTGGTCGGGTTGGGTGGTTAAACGGTTAAACCCTAAACAGCGGTTTTCGAGAATAGCAACGGTTTTTATCAATACCGTCATACAACTGTCATAAATTGCTATATATAATAAACACCTTAAGTGTTTGTCCAGCAACACTATGGGTGTCTGTGTGGTTGAAGACGCTATGAAAGTGATGACAGAACCTTTTGTAAACAATGTAATTTGTCAAATAAATAACCTGTCAAAGACGTGTCACGTGACAGCTTCTCCTCAGAACGGAGAATTAGAATCTTGCTTGGTTGTTAGAAAAAGACACGGCGAGCGCAAACGAGTTGGTCCCTAAAAAAAAAGCAACTGCTGCAATTTGGAAACATTTCAGGTTCTGATCGAATGACAAGGGCGAGCCAGCAGATCTTGGCGAGTGTGTAAGGCTGTGTGTGTGTGTGTTTGTAAGATTAGCATGAAGAAGGTGAACGAGGAGCTGAATCAGAGATGTGTGTAAGGCTGTGTGTAAAGCCCAGTTTACGCTCCTGCGTAAAATCGACGGCGTAGGCTACAGCGTAGCTCGCGTAGCCTACGGCGTAGATTAACGCGCACCTCTCCAAAAATGTAAGTACGCGTCAGTTTCTACGCAACCGTAAGCTCTGTGATTGGTCCGCTTGGTAGCACAAGATTCCGACTCTCTCGTCGGCCAAAATGCGGAAGCCATGACATAAATGTCATTTACTTTTTCTGTAATTACTTATTAATAAAGATTTGAAAAATGATGATAACCATCGTATTATCTTAGTTTAATGTTTTTTGTTGTTGTTTTTTCTGAGTGGGGCAGTCCCACTGACAGAAACAGTGAAGATTTAGACAGGAAGGATGGGTGAGAGAGAGGAGGGATGACATGCAGGATATGTCCCCGGCCGGATTCGAACCGGGGACCCGGCGGTTACATGGTCAGCGCTTAACCCGCTACGCCACCTAAGCGCCCCAGGATGCGCTTTTATGCCCATTTTCGTTACTCCCATTGTTGTTATTATTATTTTGTTATTTATTTGACAGGCCAGGTTGTTGCTATATGTTGTGCTTTTAATGTAATGTATTTGTCCTGGATTGCAGCCCAGAGATTTGTTGTTAATTTCATTTCAGTTTGAATGACAGACGCCAAAAGATTAATATCATTGCACTACTTTTGCTTACCCGCTGTAATTGCACTCAAGCTTTATATTTGTAGCTTTATAGAAGTTGTTAATGTTGTTAACGTTGTTAACATTGTTAACTTTTGCCCTGACGATAAAACTATAGTTTTGGTGTGAGCTCTCTGTCTTCTTCTGTTATTTTGTATTCTACTTTGCTACTTGTATTTAGAATTCTGTTGTCTCATATTTTATTTTTCATTTGTTGAGTTTTAATAACTGAATGGTGTTCACAAGTTATTCCTGTGTTGGTTGATGTTGTGATGTTTGACTGTCTGTCTGTCATGTGGACCCCAGGAAGAATAGACCTCACTATGGGGATGACTGATGGGGGTCCGCTTAAATAAACAAATAAAACATTATTTTGCTATTCTGTTTCTGATGTTGGTCAGAGAATAAAACTGGAACATGTATCACATTTTTGTCATTGTTTTTTGTGAAAATAACAATGATCCAGTCATGATACCGTAAACCACGGTTAAACCATAAACCGCGGTTTCATTTGGGGACGGTTGAACTTAAAAAATGTGATCCCGCCCAACCCTACAGTTGTGGTCCAGCCCTGGATAGATCATATGTGACACGTTCTAGTGTTTTGGTCCTCATGTCAGCAACCAATCAAAATGTTCAGACTTTTCTTTTGAAACACGGAACAACGTTTCAACGTCGTTGAGAATCACGACACAAACTCGCTAGTCAAGCCAAAATACTGCAACAACGCAATGGATTGGGTGAGTAATCCCCACTGCTACCTAGTTAACTAGAACACTACTTTACATTGTTATCTAGTTAACTAGAACACTACTTTACATTGTTACCTAGTTAACTAGAACACTACTTTACATTGTTACCTAGTTAACTAGAACACTACTTTACATTGTTACCTAGTTAACTACAACACTACTCTACATTGTTAGCAGGCTCACAAAACAAGCTGTGTTAGCTGACTAGCGATGTGTCGTTGATTTTCAACAAACGCAGAAATGTATTCACATTTTTCGAAAGAAAAGTCTGATCATTACATCAGATCCCGACATCCCACGGACCAAAGCATTAGAACGTGTCACATATGGATATTTTAAAAAAGTGCTATACAAATAACAATTATTATTATTATTATCAGGGGTACACATAACTGGTGCGCCAGTGCGCATGCGTCGCAAAAATGCATGCTGCGCGGCAGATCAGCGGCATGAACGCACTCTTGCGCACCAACAGCTGGAAGCGCTGGGAGAGGAATTTACTTCCTCAAAATCCAACTGCTGACTGCTGCATCACTGCAAGCCCCACTAAGTAACTATTTGCCGTCCCCTCAGCCGAAGGGGACGGCAGTCGACCGACGACGACCACGGCGACTCCCCTCACAGAAAACATTCGGAAAGTATCGTAACTCGTACTTTCATTCCGCGTATCGCGTATCGCACGGTTATCACGCCGCACGTGAAAATTCAGTCCCGAACGACTCGTCGCTAAAAGGAAAAACAACACCAAGGGACTTCACGTTTCTTTTCTCTGAAGCTTTCAAACGTTCAGACGTTTGTTTTACAGCGTCATTATCGCACCTAGACCCCTGACCCAGGGAATATGGTTGGGAATTATATTAGAAGAAAAAACAACAACTTTGTTGCACAATCAAAATAATGAGCTATTTAAAGTGATAGCCTACAACATCCTCTACCATGGTTGAAATTGAGGACAGTATTAACAGCAGTCAAGAGAGCAGTGATGATGATGATTAAGCTTGTAGCATAAATAAATGCTTAGGCTGTAACTTTTTGTTGAAAAGTTGATTTCAGTGTTTACAGAACAGAGCAGTGCTTAAAGAGATGTCAGTTGATTTCATTGTGTTTAAAGAACAGACATTCAGTTAGTGCTTAAAGAGATGTCAGTTGATTTCATTGTGTTTAAAGGAGTCTGACAGACTTTCATGCTTAAAGAGCAGTCATTTGATTTTGCATTTGTTTCTTTTGTTTTGCACACAATCATTTGTTCGTTCATCTTTATTTATGAACAAATGTCGTTTTGCTAATATAAGTTATCCATGTATCCATTTTTCATCCATCCTGTGGGACGGGTCGTGACTCGCGAGCTCGGGGAGCACCAAGCAGCATCCCTAGGTGCTCCTCTGAGCACTGGCCCCAAAAAGTTATGTGCACCCCTGATTATTATGGAGGACAGAGTGAGATGTAACCAGACTTGCAGGGTCCTTTTCCACCAGCAGAGGGAGTCAGTGGTCCTTGTCCTGATCTACCAGCCACTGACTGTGGACCTAAGGACTACGAGCCAGGAGAACTGGGCTGTTACTGACAGTAGAAGCATCTCTGTAACCAGTGGTGTAATTAGTCTAGTGTTTTCTAGTGGGTATACTGTGATTTTTCCCTCCCAGCCTCATATCGTTCATTTCGGAACGGCATAAAAATAAATCTGCGCTCCCTGTCTATATTACATTTTTTTTCATTTTTAAATGCTGATCTGTACATGACATATTTCATGTCGCATCTCCCCCCGTTGATGGTATATGACGCTATAGTCAGTCCCAATGGTCTAAAAGTCAAGTGCTTCGTAACACAGACGGGGTGAATTTTATGAATGAAAGTGAAAGTTCTGTCACAAAACGCTGTTACGTATCCTCACACATTTTTAAGTGGGTATATGGAAATCCTTGGCCTTTCCTAGTGGGTATACGGCGTAGTCCTGCGTATCATAGACTACACCACTGTCTGTTATAATCCTCTGTACCTGTGTCAGTACATCTGCTGTGGTGCAGCTACATGGCTACATAGCTACATGGCTACATGGCTACATGGCTACATGGCTACATGGCTGCATGGCTGCATGGTTGCATGGCTGCATGGCTACATGGCTGCATGGCTAGATGGCTACATGGCTACATGGCTACATGGCTGCATGGCTACATGGCTGCATGGCTACATGGCTACATGGCTACATGGCTACATGGCTACATGGCTACATGGCTGCATGGCTACATGGCTGCATGGCTACATGGCTACATGGCTACATGGCTACATGGCTGCATGGCTACATGGCTGCATGGCTACATGGCTACATGGCTACATGGCTGCATGGCTAGATGGCTACATGGCTGCATGGCTACATGGCTGCATGGCTACATGGCTGCATGGCTACATGGCTACATGGCTACATGGCTGCATGGCTACATGGCTACATGGCTACATGGCTGCATGGCTAGATGGCTACATGGCTGCATGGCTACATGGCTGCATGGCTACATGGTTGCATGGCTGCATGGCTACATGGCTACATGGCTACATGGCTACATGGCTACATGGCTGCATGGCTAGATGGCTACATGGCTGGATGGCTACATGGCTACATGGCTGCATGGCTAGATGGCTACATGGCTGGACCAGGCCTGACAGATGGCCTGGCCTCACGTCATGTGCCAACCAGCAGGGAGGGAGGGAGGAAGGGAGGGGGAGGGAGAGGAAGGGAGGGGGAGGGAGAGGAAGGGAGGGGGAGGGAGAGGGCGGAGGAGAGAGACGGGCAGGATATACCTGGAAGGACAGCTGGGATCTGAGAAAAGGGGCAGGGAGAGGGAGGGGGAGAGGGGGGAGAGGGGGAGGGAGAGAGAGAAGGACAGGAAGGTCATACCTGGAAGGAGAGCTTGGCTGAGCTCCAAGAAGAGGGGGATGGAGAAGGAGAGGGAGATGGAGAAGGAGAGGGAGATGGAGAGGGAGATGGAGAGGGAGAGGGAGGAGAGGGAGAGAGATGGAGAGGGAGAGGGAGAGAGAGAGAGAGAGGGAGAGAGCGAGGGGGAGGGAGAGGAAGAGGGAGAGGGAGGAGAGGGAGAGGGAGAGGGAGAGGGAGATGGAGGAGAGGGAGAGGGAGGAGAGGGAGAGAAAGAGGGAGAGGGAGAGGGAGAGGGAGAGGGGGGGGAGAGGGAGAGGGAGGGGGGGGAGAGGGAGATGGAGGAGAGGGATAGAGGGGGGGGAGAGATGGAGGAGAGGGAGAGGGATAGAGGGGGGGGAGAGATGGAGGAGAGGGAGAGGGGGAGAGGGAGAGAGGACAGGAAGAGAGGGAGAGGGAGTTGGAGGAGAGGGAGAGAGAGAGAGAGAGGGAGAGAGCGAGGGAGAGGGACAGGAAGAGAGCTGGAGAGGGGTAGGGAGGGAGAGGGGGAGGGGGAGGAGAGGAGAGGGGGAGGAGGTTGTACCTGGAAGGAGAGCTTGGCGGGGCTCCGGGGGGCGATGGGGCTGAGGGTGCTCCAGAAGTGTATGGTGGAGGGCAGGGGGCTGGGGGTCAGCAGCACAGGCGTCTGGGGGGGGGGGGGCACAGGGAGGAGGGGTAGAACCCCAGTTAGACCAGAGGCTGTTCAGACAACCCATAACACATCACAGCAAGGCAAGGCGAGCCAGTTTCTCTGTATATATTTCAAACAGAGGCAATTCAAAGTGCTTTACATACAGCATACCTTTTTTTTTTACAGAAAATTAAGGATAGCAAACTAACATACAGTCCTTCAGCCGCCGTACCCCAAACATACGTTCCTTGCTCTTTATAAAATACACAACACCGACAGCTCCAGATATGTGAGAAACAAGACCCCCGCCCGAGGGGAGCTTTAAAAGTCAGCTCAGTGAAAGCTCAGTGGCCTTGTGGTTAGAGTGTCCGCCCTGAGATTGGGAGGTCGTGAGTTCGATCCCCGGCCGAGTCAAACCACCAAAAACTATAAAAATGGTACCCGATGCCTCCACTTGTACATTAAGCCGCCTCACGCTACGGAAACAGGAGATAGGCTCCTGCCCCCTAAGGGCTGTTAGGCTCCAGAACCATCTTCCCACGAGCAATCGAACCGGCGACCTGCAGGCGACTCACCAGGGCGTGGGAGGTGATGACGGAGGGCGTCAGGGTGTTGGTGGCGCTGCCGGGCGCCAGCAGGCTGTTGACGGCGGCGTTGACCTTGTCCAGGGAGAGGCCGGGGGGCAGCAGGGTGGTCAGCTCCAGCACCTTGGGCTTCTTGGCCTTGGGGGGCAGGGAGGGGTCTTGGGGGGGCCGCGAGGCCGGGAGGGAGGCGGCCAGGGTCAGGGAACTCTCTGGAGGAGAGGAGGAGGAGGGTTAGTTTAGTGTTTACAGCATTTACATTTACATGTTTGGCATTTAGCAGACGCCTTATACCAAAGCAACTTACAGTCGATACATTTGACTAAGCAAGTGAATCATCAGTTCACCAGTCGTAGCAGGAAGAGTAATCTAGCTCAGGCCAGGGGCCATTGGCAGTCGTCATAATAGAAGAAAACATTTAAATAATGTGTTTTTTTGGTTTTTTAGATATGACACTGGAGAAACAGTACAAGGGGGGCAGTAGACGTCTTAGGAGACACAGTATAGGGGGAAAAATGGTGGTCACCTGGTCACCCAGGAGGAGGATGGTTCCTCTTAAGGTTTTTTTCCCGCCCCAGGGAGTTTTTCCGTTGCCACTGTGCCTTGCTATATTTTTCTCTCCTCTGGGGAGTTTTTTCTTGGCTTACTTTTTTGGGGGGGATCTATGGTTTCGGTGCTAGATCATATTGTTTTTAGCGTTAATATTGTTTTTGGTGCGAAGCATTTTGTGACATTTGTCTGTGTAAAACATGCTATACATGCTAACATGCTAAACATGTTATACATGCTAACATGCTAAACAAACACACGTGATGTGATTGGCTGACTCAGGGGTGGTCAACCCGTGGCTTGTGAGCCGCATGCGTCTCTTTGCCTGTCTGTGTGCAGCTCTAGAACAGCCATGGGGGTACATTTGACCCCTGTGAGTAAAGAAAAATGTTCTATCTTTGCACTCGATCAAATTTCAGGACCCTCCTTTCATGACTTTTCCTCGATATGTGCGTTCTACCACCCAGTATCCTTACATTTTCTAAATCACATCAGGATAAGCTAGTATGAAGCTATTTTGCAGTTTTTCTGTGTAGGAAACAGGCTGATTTACAAACGGCCAACTAGTGGTCGTTGTGTGTAAATAGCAGCGTAGCATTGTAAAGAGGCAGCTCTTTTAAGTAGGTCTCTCTGTGTCTCTCTCTGTCTCTCTGTGTCTCTCTCTGCCTCTCTGTGTCTCTCTCTGTCTCTCTCTGCGTCTCTCTGCGTCTCTCTGCGTCTCTCTGCGTCTCTCTCTGTCTCTCTCTGTCTCTCTGTGTCTCTCTGCGTCTCTCTGTGTCTCTGTGTCTCTCTCTGTGTCTCTCTGAGTCTCTCTGTGTCTCTCTGTGTCTCTCTCTGTCTCTCTCTGTCTCTCTCTGTGTCTCTCTGTGTCTCTCTGTGTCTCTCTCTGTCTCTCTCTGTCTCTCTCTGTCTCTCTCTGTCTCGCTCATAGGCGTCGTTTTGGTATGGCACTCGCCATACGTTGGCTTAAAAAATATATATAAATATCCCCTGAAAATTAAATCTGAAACAGGTTTTGTCAGTTCTGTGATTTTATCCTCTCAACAGAGGTAACTCTCAACCCTGAGCGGGACACAAGAGGTCTCTGCTCTGGCTAGTAGCCTAGCAACACTTCCTCAGTAACCCAGTCTAGCAACACTTCCTCAATCACCAAGCCTAGCAACACTTCCTCAATAACCAAGCCAGGAGTAACATGTATGTTCTACGCGTGCGCTCCTTCCACCCCTCCACTTGCCTGGTAGCTGGGGCTTGTCCTTGCCCCCCGCCCCCCCCTCGCCCTCCCCCAGGCCCACCGGCTCCACGCAGGGCGGGGGGGCGTCCACGGAGAGGGGGGTCTCTGGCTGCCTCGGCCCCGACGCCGACTCAGGACCCTGGAGGGAGAGAGAAGAGGTCAAAGGTTAGACCACGGCCGAGGGGCTGTGTCCCAACAGTCTACGGCGGCGGTCTGTCCTGGCGTCCCTGGCGTCTAGCTGGGAGGGATGCGTCTGTTAAACGTATATGACCGTTCTCCTCTCCTCCTCCTAGGAGAAGGCTACAAAAAACACGTTTCAAACTACCCATTTCTACCAAAAAATAGTTTCAAACTACCCATTTCTACAAAAAAATAGTTTCAAACTACCCATTTCTACAAAAAACTTGTTTCAAACTACCCATTTCTACGAAAAACTTGTTTCAAACTACCCATTTCTACAAAAAACTTGTTTCAAACTACCCATTTCTACAAAAAACTCGTTTCAAACTACCCATTTCTACAAAAAACTTGTTTCAAACTACCCATTTCTACAAAAAACTCGTGCTGTTGAAGACTGTTGAGTTGAGTAAAAATCCATCTTTTTTGTGTAAACAGCTAGTCCACAGAAAAAGTATACAGGACCAAAACACAAGAGGTGCCAGAAATGGTCAGCTGGTACTTCCTCGGCCTAGAACAAATGCATTAAAACTGTCATTTATTTACAGGTCAATAGCTTTCTGGAACAACCTGCCTAGGAACCTCCACACCACCCACAGTAAATTGTGTTTTAAAACCAAACTTAAATCTTATTTTCTAAAAGGAGGTTAGATGTATTTGTATATGTATGTATTTTGTTTTGATCATGTTTTTGTTGGCCCTGTTATGTCGGTTCTTTTTATACCTTACACTTTTGTATTTTCTTTTTCATCTATCACTTAGTTTGGTAGTTATATTCATTGCACAATGCTGAATTATGTATAATTTTTGTAGTACAGACTGATTCTATGATTGTTACTTATGTGTTTTATGTGTGGACCCCAGGAAGACTAGCTACGGTAGTTGCTACGGCACTAGCTAATGGGGATCCTTAATAAAATAAAAAATAAAAATAAAAATGTCTACAAAAAACTTGTTTCAAACTACCCATTTCTAAATGGTAAATGGTAAATTGCTGCTCCAAAGCGCTTTACAACGGCCTCTCATTCACACACCAATGGCGGCAAGCTGCCATGCAAGGCGCCGGCCCGCTCAGTGGGAGCAATTTTGGGGTTCAGTGTCTTGCCCAAGGACACTTTGACATGTGGCCAGTCGGGGCTCGAACCGCCGATCTGCCAAACTTGCGATCATTAGACGCCGACTCTACCTCCTGAGACACAGCCGCCCCATTTCTACAAAAAAGTTGTTTCAAACTACCAATTTCTACAAAAAAGTTGTTTCAAACTACCCATTTCTACAAAGAACCTGTTTCAAACTACCCCTTTCTACAAAAAGTTGTTTCAAACTACCCTTTTCTACAAAAACCATGTTTCAAACTACCCATTTCTAAAAAAAACTCATTTCAAACTACCCATTTCCACTGTCAGAAACATCAGAAAAAGGAAAATAAATGGAACAATTGAGGTCAAGGCAAGATCTGGAAGACCAAGAACAATTTCAGATAGAATGGCCCGAGATCTGGTGACAAATGCTCAGAAGAACCCACACACCCAGACATCGGTCTAGTTGTTCACAGGACAACAATACAGCGTACCTTAAACAACAAAGACCTACATGGCAGAGTTGCCAGAAAGAAGCCTTTCCTACGACCTCACACAAAATTAAGCGTCTGAAGAACACATTGAGAAACCTGAAGCCCTGAAGAACACCTTGAGAAACCTGAAGCCTATTGGAACAATGTGCTTTGGACTGACAAAACCAAAATGTTACTTTTTGGCCTCAACCAAAGAAGGAATGTTTGGAGAAAAAAGGGTGAAGCATTTGTAGAGAAGAACACCTTGCCAACTGTTAAGCATGGAGGTGGATCCATAGATGCGTCTTAAATGGTGTATATGAACGTACACCTCTCCTCCTCCTCTCTCACCTGTTCCAACCCCGCCTCCCCCTCTCCTCCTCCTCCTCCACCCCTCCTCCTCCTCCTCTCTCACCTGTTCTACCCGCTCCTCCTCCCCTCCTCCTCCTCCTCCTCCTCCACCCCTCCTCTCCTCCTCCTCCTCCTCCTCTCTCACCTGTTCCCTCCTCTCCTCCTCCTCCTCTCTCACCTGTTCCCTCCTCTCCTCCTCCACCCCTCCTCTCCTCCTCTCTCACCTGTTCCAACCACCTCCTCCACCCCTCCTCTGCTCCTCCTCCTCCACCCCTCCTCCTCCACCCCTCCTCCCCCTCTCCTCCAACTCTCCTCCTCCTCCTCTCTCACTTGTTCCCTCCTCTCCTCCTCCTCCTCTCTCACCTGTTCCCTCCTCTCCTCCTCCTCCTCCTCCTCTCTCACCTGTTCCCTCCTCTCCTCCTCCATGACCTCCAGCAGCGCCTCCTCCTCCTCCTCCTCAGCCAGGCCGTGGTGCAGCTGCTCCTTGGGGTGGGGGGGCAGGGGGGAGGGCTTGAGGAGCAGCAGGACCTGGTGGTGGCCCTGGGGTGGGCAGGGGGGCGCGGGGGCGCGGGCCAGGGGCACCAGGGGGGTCAGGGACCCGGGGTCGGACACGCTGGTCAGGTAGATCTGGGGCGGGTCGCCCAGGTGCTGGTTCTTCTGGGTCTGAGACAACTGGAGGGAGAGACGGAGAGAGAGAGAGAGAGAGAGGGAGGGAGGGAGGGAGAGACAGAGAGAGACGGAGAGAGAGAGAGAGACAGAGAGGGAGGGAGGGACGGAGACAGAGAAAGACAGAGAGAGAGAGAGAGAGTTTAGAGGAGGTGATTAAATGGTAAATGGACTGACTTATTCCTTATTCCAAAGCGCTTTACAACGGCCTCTCATTCACCCATTCACACACACATTCACACAACAATGGCAGCAAGCTACCATGCAAGGCGCCGGCCCGCTCACTGGGAGCAAATTGGGGTTAAGTGTCTTGACCAAGGACACCTGGACATGTGGCCAGCCGGGGCTCGAACCGCCGATCTGCCGACCTTACGATCATTAGACGGCGGCTCTACCTCCTGAGACACAGCGAGGAGAGGAGCTTTATCCTCGACGCAGCATGCAGAAGGAGCGTTGGCATGTTGTGTTGAAGTCCCACTTCAGTGTGTTTGTCTAACAAGGTGTTACGGCGCGTTCAAAAGGGCATTCACCTCCTTCAGCACCAAGGGTGAACACAATCACACTATCGCCCACACTGTCAACATCACACACTGTCAACATCATACACTGTCAACATCACACACTGTCAACATCACACACTGTCAACATCACACACTGTCAACATCACACACTGTCAACATCATACACTGTCAACATCACACACTGTCAACATCATACACTGTCAACATCACACACTGTCAACATCACACACTGTCAACATCACACACTGTCAACATCACACACTGTCAACATCATACACTGTCAACATCACACACTGTCAACATCACATACTGTCAACATCACACACTGTCAACATCACACACTGTCAACATCACACACTGTCAACATCACACACTGTCAACATCACACACTGTCAACATCACACACTGTCAACATCACACACTGTCAACATCATACACTGTCAACATCACACACTGTCAACATCACACACTGACTGCGTTTACATGCACACCACATTCCTGTATTAAGCAGAATATGCTCAATATTCCGATTGGGCAAGAGTCATGTAAACACGTACCGAACCCGCTTAAGGCCATATTCAGATTAAGACCCCTGGCATACGCCTGTTAGAATCTGAATATTGTGACATCATAAACACCTTAATCAGAATATGACCCTTTTCGGAATATTCAGTTACGTCTGCGCATGCTCGATTCTCCTCCAGCACGAACTCCTGGGTTGTGTTGTTGCTAGGGACAGCTAGATACACTCCTGGGTTGTGTTGTTGCTAGGGACAGCTAGATACACTCTAAGGCACTTTAAGGTGGGTTAGAGTTAGAGTGTCCCGGGTGTCTCTGGCAGTGAGAGAGTTAACCCTGACAGCAGGACACGGGTTTGCATACGCAAATACGCGTCTGGAGGGCTTCACACTCTCTCTCTCTCTCTCTCTCTCACACACACACACACACACACACACACACACTCACTCACTCACTCACACACACACTCACTCACTCACACACACACACACACACCGCCAACAACAAAGGACATGTTGTACAGCCTCCTCAACGCCACCGCCACATTCAACAACAAGCTGCAACCAACTGTTATTAACCCTGTAATCACTGTAAACCAGGGGAGGACAGACGGGCCTCCGATCCCTCCCTCCCCCGGCCTCCCACTACCTCCCCCGGCCTCCCCCTCCCTCCCCCTCCCTCCCCCGGCCTCCCCCTCCCTCCCCCGGCCTCCCTCCCCTGGCTCTGGAGCAGCCTGAGGTCCTGTCTTACCGAGCTGCCGGGGGCCGAGGCTGAGGAGGGGGTCTGGGGGCTGAGGGCGGGGGTGGCGCAGGGCGAGGGCTGGGTGACTATCACCTGCAGCGGGGGGCTCTCCATGCCGGCCTGCTCCCTGGGGGGGGCGTGGGGGTCGTGGGGCCAGGGGGGCTGGTGGTCCAGGTCCCTGGGGGTCTGGTGGTCCTGAGGCCTGGGGGGGGGCTGGGGGTCGTGGGGCCTGGGGGGGGTGTCCACGTTGGCACAGTCCAGGTCTCTGGGGGGGTGGAGGTCCTGGTGGTCCTCCATAGAGACCATACACACCTGGGGGGGTCAGAGGTCGACATTCACTTCAGTCACACCCTTTATACTGCAGGCCGTTTATAGGCTGACTCATCAATAGACATTCTACACGCTTCAGTAACAGCGTCAGTAACAGCGTCAGTAACAGCTTCAGTAACAGCGTCAGTAACAGCGTCAGTAACAGCTTCAGTAACAGCTTCAGTAACCGCTTCAGTAACAGTTTCAGTAACAGCTTCAGTAACCGCTTCAGTAACAGTTTCAGTAACAGCTTCAGTAACAGCTTCAGTAACAGTTTCAGTAACAGTTTCAGTAACAGCTTCAGTAACAGTTTCAGTAACAGCTTCAGTAACCGCTTCAGTAACCGCTTCAGTAACCGCTTCAGTAACCGCTTCAGTAACAGCTTCAGTAACAGCTTCAGTAACAGCGTCAGTAACAGCTTCAGTAACAGTTTCAGTAACAGCTTCAGTAACAGTTTCAGTAACAGTTTCAGTAATAGCTTCAGTAACAGCGTCAGTTACAGCGTCAGTAACAGTTTCAGTAACAGCTTCAGTAACAGCTTCAGTAACAGTTTCAGTAACAGCTTCAGTAACAGCTTCAGTAACAGTTTCGTAACAGTTTCAGTAACAGTTTCAGTAACAGCGTCAGTAACAGTTTTAGTAACAGTTTCAGTAACAGCGTCAGTAACAGTTTTAGTAACAGTTTCAGTAACAGTTTTAGTAACAGTTTCAGTAACAGTGTCAGTAACAGCCATAGCTGGACCAAGCACTTATTATGTCAAATACTTAATAGTTATTTGAAGTGTGCCGGCCTCTGTGCACCTGAGAAAAACAAAGTTTCTGTCTAACAATATCCATCTATCGCCCCCTCCCTCCCCCCCCCCTCCCTCCCTCCCCTCCCTCCCTCTCTCCCCTCTCAGTATGAGGTCATCCCTCCCTCCCACCTCCCTCCCTCCCCTCCCTCACTCCCTCCCTCCCCTCTCTCACCTCTCTCAGTATGAGGTCGGGGGGGCTGCCCGCCTTGGCGTCGAGGGGCAGCAGCAGCTCTGTCTTGATTGGCCGGGGGGAGGTGCGGGGGCAGGGCGGGGGCGGCGCCTGCAGGGACTGGATGGTGAAGGTGGAGTACAGGCCGGACTTCATGTAGTCGTTACGAGAGCTGCGGGGGCCGGGGGGGGGCAGGGCGGAGCGCTGGGCGTGGAGGAGCCCCCGGGAGGGGCAGTGGGGGGAGGAGGCGTCCCCGGGGGACCCCAGCAGGGCCTCAGGGTTCTCCAGCCCCCCCTGGCCCTCCTCCCCGTGGACCCCCGCTTCCACCGCCGATGGGTCAGGGTGGGCTACGAACTTGTAGACGAACTTCTGTCCGCTCACCTTTTTTATGATGTTCTGTGACAGAGAGAGTTACAGAGAGAGTTACAGAGAGAGTTAACTAACCGAGACTGTAACACACACACTCATGATAAATGGTAAATAGACTGACTTATATAGCGCATTATTCCAAAGCGCTTTACAACGGCCTCTCATTCACCCATTCATACACACATTCACATACCAATTTGGGGTTCAGTGTCTTTCTCAAGGACACGTCCACATGTGCCCAGCTGGGGTTCGAACCGCCGATCTGCCGACCTTGCGATCATTAGACGCCGGCTCTACCTCCTGAGACACAGCCGCCCCCTTGCCCCCCCCCCTCATGATGAACACGGATAAAGGTCAGTTCAGACCAAAGATACGAGATAAGACGAGACCGTTTTAGAACGTCCAGCTTCTAGTTGCAGCGGTCAGAGTTATCTTGCAAAACATGGAGGTTTTTAGCTTAGACTTAAATGTTTTTAGGGTTTGGGCCTGTTTGATTTCTTCAGGGAGTTTGTTCCAGGAGCATGCTGTTTTCACTCTTGGAATGATTAGCTGATTAGCCTCAGCTGACCTTAGGGGCCTTGCTGGAATACAGAGATGGTCAATAGGAATATAGTCGTTCGGTGAGAGGGCTATGTAGATTTGAGTGTCATCCGTATAGTTGTGGTAGGCAATTTTGTTCTCTTTTATGATGTGTCCCAATGGAAGCATGTAGAGATTGAATAGAAGGGGGCCATGGATTGATCCTTGGGGAACCCCACATGTCATTTTAATTTGGTCAGATACAAAGTTGCCAATGGAGACATAGTAGCTTCTGTCCTGTAGATAGGAACTAAACCAGTTGAGGGCAGCGCCCGAAAGTCCTACCCAGGTTTTCAGTCTATCGATTGGTGTAATGTGTTCCAGCCCCCCCCCCCCCCCCTCCGACCTTGTCGTAGTAGTAGTATTACAGGACTAGTTAGTTAGGCCCCCCCACCTTGTCGTAGTAGTAGCGCAGCGCGCGGCTGAGCTTGTCGTAGTTCATGTTGTTCTTGTTCTTGCGGAGCCCCCAGAGCCGCGCCACCTCCTCGGCGTCCAGCAGCTTGAACTCACCGCCCCCCCCCGCCGTCCAGGAGATCAGGTGGCGCTGGGCCTGGTCCTCCAGCAGCTGCAGCAGGAACTGCCACAGCGTGATGGACGGGTCCATGGCTGGGGGGAGACGGACAGACACACACACACACATTTTAGTATCTTTATTTGCGTTCACATTTTACAATAAAATTCTTGAACACAAACATTAGAACACAAACACACACACACACACACACAGTCGCACGAACAGACAGACACACACACAGACACAAGCGTGCACACACAGACAGACAAAGATACACATATACAGGCGTGCACACACACACACAGTCACACACACACACACACACACACACACACACACACACACACACACACACACAGAGAGTGAGCACCCAGACACAAACATCCGACTGTCCCTCATGTAAACAGCCAGCAGTCAGAAGGCCTGAATGTTCCCCTTAACACAACTGTGTCTAAATAAATAACAGAGAATCTAGAAGCTTCACTTCTCACAGCTCCTGGCAACAACGGTCGTCTAGGTGACTTCATGCTAGGCTACTTCATGCTAGGCTACTTCACGCTAGGCTACTTCACGCTAGGCTACTTCATGCTAGGCACACACACACACACACACACACACACACACACACACACACAGGCATACACACACACACACAGGCATACATAGGCATACACACAGCATAGCAGCTCTAACAAGGATAACCAGCCAGTGCAGTGTTCATGGACAACAGCATAGCAGCTCTAACAAGGATAACCAGCCAGTGCAGTGTTCATGGACAACAGCATAGCAGCTCTGTTCAACGCTGAAGACTGATGGAAGACACCAGGACACACACACACACACACACACACACACACACACACACACACACACACACACACACACACACACACACACACACACACACACACACACACACACACACACACACACACACACACACACACACACACACACACACACACACACACACACACACACACACACACACACACACACACACACACACACACACACACACACACACACACACACACACACACACACACACACACACACACACACACACACACACACACACACACACACACACACACACACACACACACACACACACACACACACACACACACACACACACACACACACACACACACACACACCAGGAGAGGAAGTGTGTTAGCGTGGTGAAGGAAGGACAGCATGCAAATTAACCTTATTACCATTCGGCTTCTTTTTTTTCTTTTTTTCTTACGTAACTCCTATCAAGCACCTTGGAAACCGTCGCCATGGTGACAGGGTTCATCACCCGTAGCAACAAAGGGAGACACACAACAACAAAGTCTGACAGGAACACACAAGGCCAGTTCAGAATGAGAGGACGTGTGTGACATCATCACTGTCAACCATGGAGGTGGAGGAGAGAAGTAGATGAGAGACGTAGTCTAGCATGAAGTAGCCTAGCATGAAGTAGCCTAGCATAAAGTAGCCTAGCATAAAGTAGCCTAGCATGAAGCAGCCTAGCATGAAGCAGCCTAGCATGAAGTAGCCTAGCATGAAATAGCCAAGCATGAAGTATCCTAGCATGAAGTAGCCTAGCATAAAGTAGCCTAGCATGAAGTAGCCTAGCATGAAGTAGCCTAGCATGAAGTAGCCCAGACAGACAGACAGACAGACAGACAGACAGACAGACAGACAGGCAGGCAGGCAGACAGACAGAACCTGGATACTAAAATAAATATTAATGGTAACAGTAAAGAGTTATACTGTAAACCTGGTCACCGTGACGACCGCTGTTGCCTCGGGTGCATGTGTGCGTGCCAACGCGCACCTGTGTGTGCGTGCCTGTGCATGTGTATGTCTGTGTGTATGTGTCTGTGTGTGTCTGTGCGTGCATGTGCATGTGTATGTCTGTGTGTGTGTACAGTTGAGGCCAAAATTATTAGCCCCCCAGGAATTATGGAACATTTTCCTAAAATTCTTCCCAATGTTTGCATCATTGATAAAACTTTATATAATCAAACATTCACCAGTGCTATTTATTAGCTTTTGGTACATTTTGGAATACAAAATAAGTTTTTAGGCTTGCTTTATATCAAATATAGTGAAAAATGGGGTGGTCAAAAATATTAGCCCCCATGTGAATATTTGCTTTAAAAACACACCTAAGCAACCAATCAGATTTCAAACCACACCTGTACAGTCAATTGGCTTCCTAACAACACCTGAGCATTCAATTAGCATAAAAGGACTCCAAGAAACAGGGCACTTGAACACATTATTGAGAGGGACTATACTACTACTCTTACTCACCATGCCAAAGACAAAGGAAATCAGTCTTGAGCTCAGAAAGAATATAGTGGAGGCTCATGATAAGGCGGAAGGCTACACTGCCATTTCCAAGCGTCTCAGTGTCTAGAACCGCTGTACGTTGCATCATTGCTAAGTACAAGGAGACAAATTCTGTAAGAAACAAACCTTGGGCATGGTCGAAAGCTCAAGATTTCAAGAACTCTGGAGAGGAAAATAGTCAGAGATGTCAGCAAGACACCAAGGACATCTGCCAACATGATTGTTGCTGACCTGCCCTCTTGTGGAGTTGATGTTTCAAGGAATACAGTTGTGAGGGCTCTTCATCGTGGTGTGCTTCAGGGCCATGGTCCCAGAAGAACCCCTTTACTCAAAGAGCGGCACATCAGAGCCAGACTGAGGTTTGCCCGTGAACATTTGAAAGGTAAAGATGAGTTTTGGAAATCTGTGCTTTGGTCTGATGAGACTAAACTGGAGTCTCAGGCACAGGGAGCCTTGTTCAGGTGCATGGCATCATGAAAAAAGAAAACTATGTTGACATTTTGAGGGATAATATGAAGAAATCTGCTCTTAGTCTAGGCTTAGGTCGTCACTGGGTCTTCCAACAAGACAATGACCCAAAGCATACATCAATACATTGGTCCAACAGTCCATAAAGGACACCAAAACCAAGGTCCTGGAGTGGCCCGCACAGAGCCCAGATCTCAATCCTATTGAGAATCTGTGGCGGGTGCTCAAAGTGAATGTCCATGCTCGGAAACCGACGCAGTTTGGACCAGCTGGAACCATTTGCAATGGAAGAATGATCCAAAATCCCCCGAGAGACCTGTGCCAACCTAGTAAAGAACTACTCTAAAAGGTTTTTGTCAGTTGTGGCTCAGAAAGGGTACACTATTGACTATTAATGGCCAGGGGGCTAATAATTTTGGACGTGTCATTTTTGCCGTTTCTTGTTTCAACTCAGTGCATCAATAAAATATCCTAATCAAACTTAGTGGACATTTTGTCTTTATTATTTTGGAAACAAATACACTGTTATGGTAGCACTAGCAAAAGAGTCAAGTGTGGCAGAACCCCAGAACAGACGGACACAAGAGGCAAACTAACAATAAAAGGATTTATTAAAATGATGGACAAAAGAATAAACCTACTCTAACGGGGCCTAAGTGGGGGGAATGTGTGGATGCCAGAGAACTGGATAATGTAAATGAGGTGTGAGTGGGACTGTACTCTATGTGTCTGGGTGTGAGTGTCTAGCGTGCAAAACTAGTGTGGTGTAGATATGTAGATGAGTGAAGTGTTGAAATATGTACGTGTACTAACCAGTCCAGAGCAGAGAGGGGGAATAGTCGGCAGGCAGGCAGACGGGGGGGGTTAGGCAGGAGGAGTAGGCGGCAGGCAGGCAGGGGGTTAGGCAGGAGGAGTAGGCGGCAGGCAGGCAGGGGCATAGGCAGGAGGGGTGGTCGTTAGGCAGGCAGGGACATAGGCAGGAGACGTAGTCGATAGGCAGGCAGGGGGTCTAGGCAGGGGGAGGCAGGTTCCACATGGGTCAAAATAATCAAGCGTCCTGGGGCTTCTTATAGGGCTGCCTCCTCCTGAGTTGATAGCTGGACCCAGCTGTCTCCACTTGAGCCTGATGAGGCTCAACGAGCGCCAACGAGGCAGGAGGGGGCGGAGCCGATGAGGGATTCACAACAGTACCCCCCCCCTTAGGGGAGGCACCTGACGACCGTCCTGGAGCGTCCGGGTGGGCCTGATAGAAATCCTCCAGGAGTGTGGGGTCGGCGAGGTAGGATGGGGGCACCCAGCTCCGGTCTTCGGGGCCGTAACCCACCCAGTCCACCAGATACTGGAACCCCCGTCCCCTACGGCGGACAGCCAGTAGGCGGTCAACCGTCCACACCTGGTCGCCATCCTTCAGGACCCGGGGAGGTGGGGGGGCTGGAACGGGGGGGGACAGGGGGCTAGTGGAAACAGGCTTGAGGAGGGACACGTGAAATACTGGGTGGACCTTGAGAGCAGGGGGAAGGTTTAATCGAACCGCTGCAGGGTTAATAATCCGGTCAATAGTGTAGGGCCCAACATAACGGGGATTTAGCTTACGGGAGGAGGTCTGGGCGGTCTGGAGGGGCAGGTCCCGGGCCAACAACCAGACCTTCTGGCCGGGACGATAGGCCGGGGCTGGCACCCTCCGCCGGTCGGCACAGCGACGGGACCGCTCAGTGGCCCGCAGCAGAGCGGTCCGGGTGGTCCTCCAGATGCGCCGACACCGGCGGAGGTGGACCCTGGTGGACGGGACTGCCACCTCCAGCTCCTGTTGGGGAAAGAGAGGAGGTTGATAGCCCAAGGAGCATTCAAAAGGGGACATACCCGTGGCGGAGCTCTCCATGGTGTTGATGGCATACTCCACCCATGGTAGGTACTTGGCCCAGGAGGCGGGGTTGCTGGTGGTGACACAACGCAGGGCTGCCTCCAGGGCCTGGTTGGTCCGCTCGGCCTGTCCGTTGGACTGCGGATGGTATCCAGAGGTGAGGCTGACCGAGGCCCCAATTCCCTTACAGAAGGCCTGCCACACCTTGGAGATGAACTGGGGGCCCCGGTCGGACACAATGTTGTGGGGAATGCCGTGAAGCCTCACCACATGGAGCGTGAGGAGGTCAGCAGTCTCGGCCGCGGAGGGGAGCTTGGGAAGGGCGACAAAGTGGACAGCCTTGGAAAACCTGTCCACAAT
Source organism: Nansenia antarctica (assembly GCF_963989245.1). Lineage (NCBI taxonomy): Eukaryota > Metazoa > Chordata > Actinopteri > Argentiniformes > Microstomatidae > Nansenia > Nansenia antarctica. Next base: position 70,992,533 of record NC_137688.1, on the reverse strand, counting down.
GGTTAGGATGGTGTCCTTACCCTTGGATAAGGGGAGCCCCGTAACGAAGTCTAACGCGATGTGGGACCAAGGACGACCGGGGATAGGGAGGGGACATAGGAGGCCCGAAGGAGGACGATGGGAGGCCTTACTCCGGGAGCAGATGGTGCAGGCACCCACAAACTCCTTAACGTCCCCCCGGAGTGTGGGCCACCAAAAACGTCGGCTGATAAACTCCGCTGTCCGGTGGGAGCCAGGGTGGCAGGCAAAGTGACTAGAGTGCCCCCACTCTAGCACTTGCGGCCGGACAGTGGAGGGAACAAAAAGTCTGTGCCGGGGTCCGGTACCTGGGTCCGGCTCGGCACGCTGGGCCTGTCTGACCACCGACTCGATGGCCCAGGTGACGACACCTACCACCCGGGTAGGGGGGAGGATGGTGTCTTGGGTCACCGGCATATCCGGGGACTCCCCCGGGAACAGCCGGGAGAGGGCGTCCGCCCTGACGTTCTTTGACCCCGGGCGGTAGGTGAGGGTGAAGTCGAATCGGCTGAAGAACAGGGCCCAGCGTGCCTGTCTAGGGTTAAGCCTTTTTGCCGTCCTCATATAGGTCAAGTTCTTGTGGTCAGACCACACAAGGAACGGCAGCTTAGCCCCCTCCAGCCAGTGCCTCCACTCTCCGAGGGCAGCGTGGATGGCCAGCAACTCCTTGTTGCCCACATCGTAGTTCCTCTCGGCAGGGTCAAACCGGCGAGAGTAGTAGGCACACGGGTGGACCTTCTGGTCCTCCTCCGACCGCTGGGTGAGAACGGCCCCGACGCCCGTGTCTGAAGCGTCTACCTCCACGATGAACTGCCTGGCTGGATCCGGGTGGGCCAACACCGGCGCGGTCGTAAAGAGGCCCTTCAGGGTGGAGAAGGCCGCCTCAGCCTCAGGGGTCCAAGAGAACGGGCGAACAGTGGAGGTACAAGCAGTGAGAGGGGCCGCCACCTGGCTAAACCCCTTGATGAACCGCCGGGTAAACCCGGCGAACCCGAGGAAGCGCCGGAGTTGTGTTCGGTCGGTGGGTCGTGGCCACTCTGCCACCGCTTTAATCTTAGCCGGGTCGGCGCGCATTTGCCCTTCTTCCACGACGTTACCCAGGTACGTCACAGAGGAGGAGTGGAAGACGCATTTCTCCGCCTTGACGAAGAGACGATTCTCCAGGAGCCGTTGTAGGACCAGGCGCACGTGTTGGTGGTGTTCCTCCATGGTCGGGGAAAAGATCAGGATATCATCCAGGTAAACAACCACGAAAACATTTATCATGTCCCTCAGCACGTCATTGACCAGCTCCTGGAAGACTCCGGGGGCATTGGACAGGCCAAAGGGCATGACCAGGTACTCGAAGTGACCGAGGTGGGTGTTGAACCCGGTCTTCCACTCGTCCCCCTCCTTGACCCTAACCAGATGGTAGGCGTTGCGGAGGTCAAGTTTAGTGAACACCCGGGCGTGAGTGAGTGGCTCGAAAGTGGAACTCATAAGGGGGAGTGGGTATTTATTCTTAACAGTGATGGTGTTTAAACTACGAAAATCTATACAGGGCCTCAGGCCACCATCCTTCTTCGCCACAAAGAAGAAGCCCGCCGCGAGGGGGGAAGACGATGGTCGAATTACACCCGAGGCTAGGGACTCGGCTATATAATTGCGCATTGCCTCCTTCTCCGGGACCGAGAGGTTGTAGAGACGACCCTTGGGAAGGGCTGCCCCGGGAAGGAGGTTGATGGGACAATCATACGGCCGGTGAGGAGGAAGTGAAAGGGCGCGGTCCTTACTAAACACCATGGCCAGGTCAAGATACGTAGAGGGAACACCAGTGAGGTCCGGGGGAGAGACTACGGGCCTGGGACCGCTGGACGGAGAGAGGGCGGAGCGTAGGCAGTTGGCATGACAGGGGATGCTCCAGCCCAAAATCCGTCCAGTGGTCCAGGAGATGTGGGGATCGTGTCTCTCCAACCACGGCCTACCTAATACTAGGGGTGCAGTGGGGGCGTGGAGGACAAGAAAACGTGCCGTCTCGACGTGATTACCGGACATGGTGAGGGTGAGGGATTCAGTGCTATGCGTGATCCTACCTAAGGGCCTCCCATCGATGGCTTGGGGGAACAAGGCATGGTCGAGGGGAACGAGCGGGATGCCGGCCTGCCGAGCGAGGGTGATGTCCATCAAGCACTCGTCGGCCCCGGAGTCAATGAGGGCGCCGGCAGAAATGGACTCCTCACCCCAGGAGAGGGTGGCTGGGAACAGCCGGTTGTGGTTCTTGATGGGTTGGGGGATCGAGGCACGGCTCACCAAAAACCCCTCCTTTAGCGAGCCGGGTCTTTTGGCCGCGCCGGGCAGGTTCGGAGGACGTGTCCGGGTCTTCCGCAATACAGGCACAGCCCGCCCCGCATTCTCTGCTCTCTCTCTTCCTGGGAGAGGCGGGACCGGCCGACCTGCATGGGCTCCTCCGCTGACTCAGAGGTGGACGGGGCTGGGGAGAGCATGGGAACCCGAGGGGGCAGGGCCGAGTGGGCGGCCGCAAAACGGGGGAGAGAGGACGTGCGGCTGGGGACCGAGTGAGGGGGCCCCACGGCGCGTTGGCTGCGCTCCTGGCGGCGCTCCCGCAGGCGCTCATCCATTTGTAGGGACAAGGTGACCAGTTCTTGAAGGGAGCCTGGGCGGTCCCGGACGATAAGGTCCTTCACCGCCTCACTCAGACCCCGCCGGTAGGCGCAAAGGAGCGCTATGTCTCCCCACCCGCTGTCGGCGGCGAGGATCCGGAACTCTAGGGTGTAGTCCGCGACGGTCCTGGAGCCTTGCCGGAGTTCCAGCATCCTGGAGGCGGCGTCCGCGCCGTCAGAGGGGTGGTCAAACAAAAAGGAAAACTCCCGGCGGAACGCCTCGTAGTCCTGGGCAAGATGTGGGTCTCTGCCCACCACGGCTATGGCCCAGTCTAGAGCCTTGTCCACCAGGAGGGACATAACGAAGGCTACTTTAGCCTCTTCTGACCCATACTTGGACGGTTGGAAAGCAAAAAAAAGTTCACACTGGGTCAGGAACCCTCTGCCCAGATCAAAGTTCCCTCCAAAGGGTCGAAGGGTAACCAGGTTGGGCTCGGGTTGGGCGGGAGCTCGCCCTGGGGGGGCTGGAACCCCCGGTGAATCAGCAGGGGGAGCAGGGACTGCAGCTCCTCCAGGGAGCGTGTTCAGCCTCAGCTGGATGGAAGCCACCGCAGAGGCAAGAGTGCCCATCTGGACAGCAAGGGAGGCGAGAGCAGCTGAGGCGGAGGTGGACGACTTCTGGAGCTCAGCGATGTTACCCTGAACGGAGGGGAAAGCCTTACTCAACTCCGCCTGGAGGGACGCGAGCTCGGCCGCGTGGGCGGAAACAAGCTCGTCAACTGAATGGGAACCTGGGTTGGGCTTAACTGCGGGCGTCTGCCCCGAGGTGCTGCCTTGACTCATGATGGCTTGATTATTCTGTTATGGTAGCACTAGCAAAAGAGTCAAGTGTGGCAGAACCCCAGAACAGACGGACACAAGAGGCAAACTAACAATAAAAGGATTTATTAAAATGATGGACAAAAGAATAAACCTACTCTAACGGGGCCTAAGTGGGGGGAATGTGTGGATGCCAGAGAACTGGATAATGTAAATGAGGTGTGAGTGGGACTGTACTCTATGTGTCTGGGTGTGAGTGTCTAGCGTGCAAAACTAGTGTGGTGTAGATATGTAGATGAGTGAAGTGTTGAAATATGTACGTGTACTAACCAGTCCAGAGCAGAGAGGGGGAATAGTCGGCAGGCAGGCAGACGGGGGGGGTTAGGCAGGAGGAGTAGGCGGCAGGCAGGCAGGGGGTTAGGCAGGAGGAGTAGGCGGCAGGCAGGCAGGGGCATAGGCAGGAGGGGTGGTCGTTAGGCAGGCAGGGACATAGGCAGGAGACGTAGTCGATAGGCAGGCAGGGGGTCTAGGCAGGGGGAGGCAGGTTCCACATGGGTCAAAATAATCAAGCGTCGGAGGAAGGTTTCTGGGGCTTCTTATAGGGCTGCCTCCTCCTGAGTTGATAGCTGGACCCAGCTGTCTCCACTTGAGCCTGATGAGGCTCAACGAGCGCCAACGAGGCAGGAGGGGGCGGAGCCGATGAGGGATTCACAACATACACTATAAACACTTGTTGTTAATGGTCATTTCCATGGAGAAATCATGGGTTTTGTCTGATTTCACAAGGGGGGCTAATAATTTTGGCCTCAACTGTATGTCTGTGTGTGTGTGTGTGTGTGTGTGTGTGTGTGTGTGTCTGTGCGTGCATGTGCATGTGCATGTGTAGGTCTGTGTGTGTGTGTATGTCTGTGTGTGGGTGGGTGCATACCTGTGCCAGTGTGTGCGTGCCTCTGTGCGTGTGATGTGTGTGCCTGCGTGTGTGTGTGTGTGTGTATGTATTCACCTGTGTGTGTGTGTGTGTGTGTGTGTGTGTGTGTGTATGTATGCGCCTGTGTATGTCTGTGTGTGTGTGTGTGTGTGTGTGTGGGTGGGTGCATACCTGTGCCAGTGTGTGCGTGCCTGCATGTGTGTGATGTGTGCGCCTGCGTGTGTGTGTGTGTGTGTGTATGTATTCACCTGTGTGTGTGTGTGTATGAGGACTTTCAGCTTCAAAAGGCAATGGACCTATTGCTAAGCCACGGTCCGAAATAGAAATTGTCCAATCATATCACAGCAAAAGTCACTACAGGCAGAAAACTGTGACAAACAACTCGCTAATATCTGATGGTGAAAAGCTTCTAGACTAAATATTATTCAATAGTCATCTATTGTAATCATGTCTATTACTTGCTGTGGTAAATCAGAAATCCGAAATTTGCCAACTCCCGCCATTGTCAGTCATTGAATGTCATTCAGTCACGGTCGGTCAGTCTGTCAGTGAAGCGTTGTTTGTTTGTCCGAGTTTTCAAAGGGGCTTAGCGATAGGGCCATTGCCTTGCGTTGTGGTGAGCAGCAGGTTAACAGGGAGGTTAGTCCTCCCCAGCAGAGACGTAGCCCCCCCCCTCCATCCCCCCCCTCACCACTATCACCTCCCTCTACTCTGCTGCCCCCCCCCCCCCCCCCCTGCACCCCCACCTCACCCCTACCACCTCCCTCTACTCTCCTCTGAGGGGTGATACAGAACAACTGGGTCTGTCCACAACAACACGTGGCTGTCGTAGATAGCAGAGTAGCTTAGTAGCAGTCAGGAGAATGAGGCTGGCAGGTCACAGCCAGAGGCACCAGGAGCTGCCAGCCAGCAGATGGGTTCTGTGGGAGCCAACACACGGGCGGGCATCGATCACGAGGGCGTCCCACACTAACATACGTGGACGTACTCAACGAGATAGCCAGATGTATGGAGGACCAGGGAGCTAGCCAGATGTATGGAGGACCAGGGAGCTAGCCAGATGTATGGAGGACCAGGGAGCTAGCCAGATGGATGGAGGACCAGGGAGCTAGCCAGATGTATGGAGGACCAGGGAGCTAGCCAGATGTATGGAGGACCAGGGAGCTAGCCAGATGTATGGAGGACCAGGGAGCTAGCCAGATGTATGGAGGACGAGGGAGCTAGCCAGATGTATGGAGGACCAGGGAGCTAGCCAGATGTATGGAGGACCAGGGAGCTAGCCAGATGTATGGAGGACCAGGGAGCTAGCCAGATGTATGGAGGACCAGGGAGCTAACCAGATGTATGGAGGATCAGGGAGCTAGCCAGATGTATGGAGGACCAGGGAGCTAGCCAGATGTATGGAGGACCAAGGAGCTAGCCAGATGTATGGAGGACCAGGGAGCTAACCAGATGTATGGAAGATCAGGGAGCTAGCCAGATGTATGGAGGACCAGGGAGCTAGCCAGTCTGTCCCCTGGTCTGTCTGTCTGTCTGTCCGTCCCCTGGTCTGTCTGTCTGTCTGTCTGCCAGTCTGTCCGTCTGTCTGTTTATCTACCTGTCTGTCTGTCTATCATCTTATAAATAGCCTGTATTGTAAATCTGTATATTGACTTGCAATGTTTCAAAACCAAAAAAAAAGTATTGTGATGGAACAACACAACAAAAAGCAACTGTTCAATGTCTTTAACCATGGCATCTAACAGTACCCTGTCTAACAGTACTACCCTGTCTAACAGTACTACCCTGTCTAACAGCAGGCTTGGGAACAGGCTTTAGGACACCTGTTGCTGCCCACCTGCTTTCACGCCTGACAAAACAGCAACAAACTGATGTGATCCACAGAACCACTGAAGCCCAGAGACAGACACAGACTATTTATAAACACCAGATCCAAACACATAAACCCAGATCTGACACACAGAGACACATAACCCCAGATCTGACACACAGAGAGACACATAACCCAGATCTGACACACATAGGGCGTTCACACCGGCAAAGAACCGTGCCGGTTTGCGTTCGCGAACCAAGTCTGGAACCGGCCGGCGCGTTCAGACCGAAACTCACTTGGTTCGGAGCCTGAAAAGTTGGTCCGCAGCGGGAACCAGAAAATAGTGGTTCTCAAGCGCGAACCAAAACGTAGAACAGTCACGTCGTCAGTGGGTGTGTCATATTCTAGGCTGCAGAGACCAGCAAGAAGGAAGTAGACAAAATGTACTCTAATCTAAATCTAATCATTAGTGATCAAAAACAATATCAAAAGTTTCATTATTCTCTCTATCTTCCTCACATGCTCAGCAAACGCACACACACGCACACGAGCGCGCACATGCGCGAACGCGAATTTCGTAAGCCATTTTTATTCCAGTAACGGAGCAGCTGATTAGTAAGAGTAGTAGAAAGTGTCTTTTGTTTTGTTTCATAGAAAATTGTGTTTATTTCAGATACTGTAGTGGAAGATATTATCCTCTTTTCCAGTGAAGTAGCTGCCATCTAGTTGTGACATTTTTGTTTATCCTGCCCCTTCATCACCCGTCGTTGATGACGCGGATGGTTCTGGTTACACTGGTAACTATGAACGCGGGCTCGTTCGCCAGACAGCACCAACGTTCGGAGGTTCCCGAACGCGAACGCGAACCGGCACGGTTCTTTGCCGGTGTGAAAGCCCTAACAGAGAGACACATAACCCAGATCTGACACACAGAGAGACACATAACCCAGATCTGACACCACAGAGACACTCAACCTCAGATCTGACACACAGAGACACACAACCTCAGATCTGACACCACAGAGACACACAACCTCAGATCTGACACACAGAGACACATCAACCCAGATCTGACACACAACCTCAGATCTGACACACAGAGACACATCAACCCAGATCTGACACACAGAGACACATCAACCCCAGATCTGACACACAGAGAGACACAACCCCAGATCTGACACACAGAGAGACACATAACCCCAGATCTGACACCACAGAGACACATAATCCCAGATCTGACACACAGAGACACAACCTCAGATCTGACACACAGAGACACATAACCCAGATCTGACACACAGAGACACATAACCCAGATCTGACACACAGAGACACATCAACCCCAGATCTGACACCACAGAGACACACAACCTCAGATCTGACACCACAGAGACACACAACCTCAGATCTGACACACAGAGACACAACCTCAGATCTGACACCACAGAGACACATAACCCCAGATCTGACACACAGAGACACACAACCTCAGATCTGACACACAGAGACACACAACCTCAGATCTGACACCACAGAGACACATAACCCCAGATCTGACACACAGAGAGACACAACCTCAGATCTGACACACAGAGACACATAACCTCAGATCTGACACCACAGAGACACATAACCCAGATCTGACACACAGAGACACACAACCTCAGATCTGACACACAGAGACACACAACCTCAGATCTGACACACAGAGACACACAACCTCAGATCTGACACCACAGAGACACTCAACCTCAGATCTGACACACAGAGACACACAACCTCAGATCTGACACACACAGAGACACATCAACCCAGATCTGACACACAGAGACACACAACCTCAGATCTGACACACACAGAGACACACAACCTCAGATCTGACACACAGAGACACACAACCTCAGATCTGACACACAGAGACACATAACCTCAGATCTGACACACAGAGACACACAACCTCAGATCTGACACACAGAGACACATCAACCTCAGATCTGACACCACAGAGACACTCAACCTCAGATCTGACACACAGAGACACACATAACCTCAGATCTGACACACAGAGAGACACATAACCCAGATCTGACACACAGAGACACACAACCTCAGATCTGACACACAGAGAGACACACAACCTCAGATCTGACACACAGAGACACATCAACCTCAGATCTGACACCACAGAGACACACAACCTCAGATCTGACACACAGAGACACAACCTCAGATCTGACACACAGAGACACATCAACCCCAGATCTGACACACAGACACACATAACCTCAGATCTGACACCACAGAGACACATCAACCTCAGATCTGACACACAGAGACACACCTCCACCCTCCACCAGACCACCTACCGCTGATGATGGGGCCAGGATCCATCTCGACAAATCCCCCTCTCTCTCTCTGTTCTTTTTCTTCTTCTTTCTTTCCTTTCTTTCTGTTGTTTTAATCGTCAGTCAGATGGCCATAGTGTCCATCGTCATCCAGGGGGTTGACAGACCCTGATCGGAGGTTATGTAACCCATGCATAACCCGGGCAGCCCCCTCCATGCTAACCTGGCTAACTAGGGGGCTAGCTAGGGTTGTCGATCCAGTCAAAGTAACAAGTCTTCGTTTGATCACAAGTCTTTTCTCTTTCTTTGTTTAGTACACAAGTCTTTTTTTGTCTTTTTGTTATTTCAGACAGACAGATGTCTCCTTAAACGTCTCCTTCTTAAACGCCCAGAACTTTATAATAAATCCCATTCAGTGGAGTGATCTGTGTGAGACATGGCAGGAGAGAACATGTTGTTAGCCTGTTAGCCTGTTAGCAGCCAGACGTGATCCCTCTGGAGGTGGACTCGTCTCGTCCAGGGGTTGAAGCAGACCGGAAGTCCTCCTCCAGCTCGTCTGAACCAGGCTGGTACGTCATGATGGCGGGACTGGTGGGGTCCGGGGGGTGAAGAGGTGAGGGTGATGTCCGACTGTTTATGTCCGAGACTGTGGTCGAGGTAATCCTGTGCTGTGTCTCTCTCCTCGCTGCTTCCTGTCTCCTCCTCCTCCCTCCCTCCCTCCATCACCCTGCCGCTGGACCCGCCGTGACGTCAGAGGAAAGGTGAGCGGTGTCAGGAACGTTTCTATGACGTCACATGTGTGCCATATCTCGCATAAATAAACGTCTGGAGGAAGGAGTGTGTGTAGGATTATAATCCTCACCATGCTACAGGTGCCCCCCCCCCTTCTCTCTCAAGTTAGTACACGAACACAAACAGACCATTCTGCAGGTAGATATACTGTAGAATAGACAATGTTCATTTATGAGAGCACAAATAATAATAATAATAATAATAATAATAACTTTTATTTGTATAGCACTTTTCCTGTAAACATTGCAGCTCAAAGTGCTCAAAATACACTTGCGCCAAAGGCTTGTGTGTATTGTCTGTCACCAAAGTACACGTTTGCCTTTAAATGAAAGGCTTTTTAATATGTTGATAACCCCAAAAAATGTGCCTTGTTATATTTTTGGGGGTAGTGGCTTTAACTTTAACTGTCACAATACATACAAGGCATCTCTCTCAGCTCCTTCTCTCTGTGATGCAGAGTTACACAGACACACGTTTTATTATGGTACTCTTTCAGCCATACGTATCATGACCTGTCTCGCTCTTGCCAGAAAAACAATGACTTCTTCTTCTTCTAAATCTTAAAAAGTGAATCCTAAAAAAGTGTCCAGGCCGTCTTTGCAGCTGATGTTTTGGTGCGTACCGTCATCAAGGATCATGTCTCATGATTGACCATGTGTGTATTTGAGTGTGTGTGTGATTGTACATGTGTGTATTTGAGTGTGTGTGTGATTGGACATGTGTGTATTTGAGTATGTGTATGATTTTGAACACACTCAAATACATGTACAATCCATACACACACCCAAATGCCTTGTACATGTGTGCCTGTATGTATATGATGTTTGAAACCAAGAAAAAAGAAAAGGAAAAAAAAGGTCTATTTTGGGACGCAAGCCTTACATTGCTGCCACAATGCAACATCCAGTTACCATGGAAACTGTTCTAGTGTGTGATGGGGTATCAGTCACTAAGGCATTATTACGTCAGAGAGAAGAAGACAGAGACTGACTCTGAAGAAGACAGAGACTGACTCTGTTATTAGCCAACAACTTTTTTTACTCGAAGATCGTTTGACAACAAAACATTTGACGTAACGTCACTCCTGTAAAGCAACGAGGATGTGTGTGACCCTGTGTGAGATCCTCTCCCGTTAAACACGTTTCTGATCATAACTCCACACGTCAACAAAGTAGCCGTATGTGCACTTCAAGCTCTGAAGCAGGGTTGCCAGATAGGATTGACAATTCCAGCCTAACCACAGTCTAAAAACCCACCAAAAACCAGCCCATCTGGCAACCCTGCTTGGAAATTCAGTCCCCTCTCTTCACGGTTGACACGGACCATCCAGTGTTGTTGATGTACCAGGCTGTAACACCACACGCTATTGGCTCAGTCCCCCCATAGAACAAACTCCAGCAGCCAATGGAAGGCTCCGTTACTTCAGTCTGCTGTTTGACCATGAAGCGCGAGGGGGCTTTGATGTGAATCTGAGATATTATATGAGTTATTTGTATATGTTTACGTGCATTAGAAATATGTACTCTAATGTTTTAAATACATTCAATTTCTTTGTGGTCAGTAAATGAGACAGATGAAAAAGTGAGATTAGAGTATATTTATTTCAACAAAATTGTCTTGGGATGAAATTAAAAATGTCATATGGCGTATTTCTTACAGAAATACAGTAATATGATGGTTCAATCTGGGTCTACAGTATTGATGTAAACCACTGAGACTGAAGAACTCTTTAAATCCAAGCTCATTTGTTTTCAAAATGTCTGTTGTTCACTAATAAACAGTATAACCTGTTAAGGTATGAAATCACATTTTACATCCAATTTCCTTCAGCTTGTTTCAGACACGCTGGAGAGAAACAGAAATAATGTTCATCAGTATGATAATGTGAGGCTGAGAGAAAAGCTGCTATGGACTCCCATCCAGGGGGGTATTCCAGCTACGTCGCTAAAGTAAACATCCAGGCTTATTCTTCATAAGTCTCACGAGAATAAGCCTAGATTTCCCTTTAGCGACGTTGATGGAATACCCCCCTGGTTCCCCAGACACAGATTAAGCCTAAGGTTTACTTCAGGTTTATTTTGACAAAGTCTCATGAGATTTATCAAGAATAAGCCTGGATTTTCCTTTCGCGACATTGATGGAATACCCCCCAGGAGCTGCCCTCCTAGAACACCTCCCTCCTGGGCGCTGGAAGATCTGTCAGACCCTGGAGCTCTCTCAATCCCTGTCAAACACAGTCATCACACAGATCAGACATGGACCCTAAATGCATGCCAAATTATGTCAAGTGTGTGTGTGTGTATGTGTGTGTGTGTGTGTGTGTGTGTGTGTGTGTGTGTGTGTGTGTGTGTGTGTGTGTGTGTGTGTGTGTGTGTGTGCGTGTGTGTGTGTGTGTGTGTGTCTAAGAAAGAGTAGAGTACCATCATTAATCATTTGAAATGAAAGTACTGCTTGTGTTGATCCACTCACCTCCAGAACCATGCGGATGTTGGCTTTGATTTTTGCACAATCTTTGGTCAACACGTCTGTGTGTCTGAAACATGACAGATGCAACTGGTAAGAAACATCTCTGCTCCACAACCAACCTCACTCTGACACCACTGAGGTTTGATCTGTATGTGTGTGTGTGTGTGTTATAATGTAGGAAGAGATGGGTCCCGAATACATGTTGTGTTGTGATAATAATAAAAGAGTGCCCTCTGGTGGCCATTAGGTAAAAAAAGAAAATAACATCACATGCATATGAGAAAATGTATGAGTTAATAGTATAAAACTAATTATACATATACAATAATAATAGTAGTAATTTAAATGATGTGTGTCATGTTTTGGTTTTGTTACATTTTTTTGCTGGTTTTCTCTGTGTACCACATGTACAAAAGAAGAGATTTGGTGAGGCTGCATTCTCATTTTATGCTCCAGATTGTGTCTCACTGCCAGTTTACATTAGAGATGCAACCTCAGCACATATGTTCAAGTCAAGACTAAAAACCCATCTTTTTAATATTGCCTTTAAATGACTAAATTATTAAATGATTATTATATAATGATTGGAGCACTTTGAGCTGCAACGTTTGCAAGAAAAGCGCAATATAATACAAATACAAAGTTATTATTATTATGTATTAATACTCACGCTGTCAGCTGATTGGTCTTTTTCTCTATGAACTTCAGAGCCTCTGCGTGTGTCAGCTCTACGAAGAACCCGTATCCAACGGCAACAAAGATCTTTGACGAGTCCTCCCTGAAACAGAAGAAGACAGAACTCAGACTGTTTCAAACACAGCAGGGGAAAGTTAGAGAATGTCTGTCTGCCTGTAGCTACCAGAGACAGAAAGGTGAGTCTGTCTGCCTGTAGCTACCAGAGACAGAAAGGTGAGTCTGTCTGCCTGTAGCTACCAGAGAGAGAAAGGTGAGTCGGTCTGCCTGTAGCTACCAGAGACAGAAAGGTGAGTCTGTCTGCCTGTAGCTATCAGAGACAGAAAGGTGAGTCTGTCTGCCTGTAGCTACCAGAGAGAGAAAGGTGAGTCGGTCTGCCTGTAGCTACCAGAGACAGAAAGGTGAGTCGGTCTGCCTGTAGCTATCAGAGACAGAAAGGTGAGTCGGTCTGCCTGTAGCTACCAGAGACAGAAAGGTGAGTCTGTCTGCCTGTAGCTACCAGAGACAGAAAGGTGAGTCTGTCTGCCTGTAGCTACCAGAGACAGAAAGGTGAGTCTGTCTGCCTGTAGCTACCAGAGACAGAAAGGTGAGTCTGTCTGCCTGTAGCTATCAGAGACAGAAAGGTGAGTCTGTCTGCCTGTAGCTACCAGAGAGAGAAAGGTGAGTCTGTCTGCCTGTAGCTATCAGAGACAGAAAGGTGAGTCTGTCTGCCTGTAGCTACCAGAGACAGAAAGGTGAGTCGGTCTGCCTGTAGCTATCAGAGACAGAAAGGTGAGTCGGTCTGCCTGTAGCTACCAGAGACAGAAAGGTGAGTCTGTCTGCCTGTAGCTACCAGAGACAGAAAGGTGAGTCTGTCTGCCTGTAGCTACCAGAGACAGAAAGGTGAGTCTGTCTGCCTGTAGCTACCAGAGACAGAAAGGTGAGTCTGTCTGCCTGTAGCTATCAGAGACAGAAAGGTGAGTCTGTCTGCCTGTAGCTACCAGAGAGAGAAAGGTGAGTCTGTCTGCCTGTAGCTATCAGAGACAGAAAGGTGAGTCTGTCTGCCTGTAGCTATCAGAGACAGAAAGGTGAGTCTGTCTGCCTGTAGCTACCAGAGAGAGAAAGGTGAGTCGGTCTGCCTGTAGCTACCAGAGACAGAAAGGTGAGTCGGTCTGCCTGTAGCTATCAGAGACAGAAAGGTGAGTCGGTCTGCCTGTAGCTACCAGAGACAGAAAGGTGAGTCTGTCTGCCTGTAGCTACCAGAGACAGAAAGGTGAGTCTGTCTGCCTGTAGCTACCAGAGACAGAAAGGTGAGTCTGTCTGCCTGTAGCTACCAGAGACAGAAAGGTGAGTCTGTCTGCCTGTAGCTATCAGAGACAGAAAGGTGAGTCTGCCTGCCTGTAGCTACCAGAGACAGAAAGGTGAGTCGGTCTGCCTGTAGCTACCAGAGACAGAAATGTGAGTCTGTCTGCCTGTAGCTACCAGAGACAGAAAGGTGAGTCTGTCTGTCTGTATTCCATCAACGTCACTAAAGGAAAATCTAGGCTTATTCTCTTATCAAAAATATGCCTGGATTTTCCTTTTAGCAACGTTGATGGCATACCCCCCAGCCCCTCCTGTCTAATGTCCAGCCTACATCAACACTCACACGTTAGCCTGGACATAGAAATGACAGCCCAGGTCTATCTCTGTCTTCAGCTCCTTGGACTCAGCATCCTGAACACACACAAAGACAAGTTCTTCATTTCCATAAACAGAAAAAAGTACAGAGCTGTATAATGATGAGTTGGTGTTGCTATGACAAGGGACTGGTACAAGATGAGATATTCAGAGATTGTAGACTGGTAGGGTAGGGTTAGGGTCAGAGATGGAGACTGGTAGGGTAGGGTTAGGGTCAGAGATGGAGACTGGTAGGGTAGGGTTAGGGTCAGAGAAGTAGACTGGTAGGGTAGGGTTAGGGTCAGAGATGGAGACTGGTAGGGTAGGGTAGGGTTAGGGTCAGAGATGTAGACTGGTAGGGTAGGGTTAGGGTCAGAGATGTAGACTGGTAGGGTAGGGTTAGGGTCAGAGATGGAGAGTGGTAGGGTAGGGTTAGGGTCAGAGATGGAGAGTGGTAGGGTAGGGTTAGGGTCAGAGATGGAGAGTGGTAGGGTAGGGTTAGGGTCAGAGATGTAGACTGGTAGGGTAGGGTTAGGGTCAGAGATGGAGACTGGTAGGGTAGGGTAGGGTTAGGGTCAGAGATGTAGACTGGTAGGGTAGGGTTAGGGTCAGAGATGTAGACTGGTAGGGTAGGGTTAGGGTCAGAGATGGAGACTGGTAGGGTAGGGTTAGGGTCAGAGATGTAGACGGGTAGGGTAGGGTAGGGTTAGGGTCAGAGATGGAGACTGGTAGGGTAGGGTTAGGGTCAGAGATGGAGACTGGTAGGGTAGGGTTAGGGTCAGAGATGGAGACTGGTAGGGTAGGGTCAATTTAATTTAATTTTAATTTTAATTTAATTAATTAATTTAATTTAGCCATTTAGCAGACGCTTTTAATCCAAAGCGACTTACAATTACGAATTACAGGGACATTCCCCCTGGAGTAACTGAGGGCTAAGTGCCTTACTCAAGGGCACACTAGTAGCGGTGTGGTTTCAGGCGGGATTTGAACTCACAACCTTCCGATCACAAGTCCAACTCACTATCCACTAGACCAGCGTTTCTCAACCGGGGTGCCGCGGCACACTGGGGCGCCGCCTGGCGTCTTCAGGGGTGCCGTCAAATAATTCTGAATAAATCTATAAATAAATAAATGCAATACATCATCAAAATCTGTCTCGCGCGCCCCTTTCCCATGTCACAATGTCAATACCGGGTTCAGCGTAAGGTCAGTGTGTCTGCAATTAGCCTGCATTGTTTTTTCATTTACCGCGCAAAGACATTTTCGAGAGCAATGAACAAGCAAACAAGCAGAATCATGGAACATGACAAACTGACAACAGATCATCCATCACAAGCTAGCAAGGATGCTGAATATTTTGTTCGGATGAAAAGTCACCATAGCCGTCCAGAACAGGTAATGATGAAGTGCGCCAAAGTTTCTGATAAAGCGTTGGAGGCTAGTTACCTCGTAGCCGAAATTATTGCTAAGGCGAAGAAGCCACACACTATAGCCGAGTCCGTTCTATATGGATGATCGGTGACATTATTCTGTCGTCCGACTTCGGAAGCTAAGCAGGGTTGGAAAGTTCGGGAAATAACGCACGGTTTCGTTTTCATGCAATGAATTTAATACATCCAGACAAGGATGCGCGCAGCGGGAGAGAGAGACGCATTTTCTGGCTTAATAACTCTGCATCCCCGGTGTTTACGTTGAATGGACTGGATAGGTGTTTCCAATCAAATGTGGGAATATGAAAATGAATGTGTTCCATAAATTCCCGCGTTTGTTCGGTCACTGTGTCATGTTTATACAGCACGGTTACGTGCCTGATGCCTTTGATGCACACTTGCCTTTTTCACTCCCTCCTCTCTCTCTCTCAATAATAATAATACAACTTTTATTTGTATCAATAGCCGCTGAGTGTGTGTGTGTGTGTGTGTGTGTGTGTGTGTGTGTGTGTGTGTGTGTGTGGGGCTGTCTGGGTGATGCAGTGTCGTTTTTGAATAGCTATATTTTAGACTGGGGTGCCTTGAGATTTTATCGACTTTTGAAGGGTGGGTGACTGAAAAAAGGTTGAGAAACGCTGCACTAGACCACCACTACCCCTCAGAGATGGAGACTGGTAGGGTAGGGTTAGGGTCAGAGATGTAGACTGGTAGGGTAGGGTTAGGGTCAGAGATGGAGACTGGTAGGGTAGGGTTAGTTAGGGTCAGAGATGGAGACTGGTAGGGTAGGGTAGGGTCAGAGATGGAGACTGGTAGGGTAGGGTTAGGGTCAGAGATGTAGACTGGTAGGGTAGGGTTAGGGTCAGAGTCGTAGACGGGTAGGGTAGGGTTAGGGTCAGAGATGTAGACTGGTAGGGTAGGGTTAGGGTCAGAGATGTAGACTGGTAGGGTAGGGTTAGGGTCAGAGATGGAGACTGGTAGGGTTAGGGTCAGAGATGTAGACTGGTAGGGTAGGGTTAGGGTCAGAGATGTAGACTGGTAGGGTAGGGTTAGGGTCAGAGATGGAGACTGGTAGGGTAGGGTTAGGGTCAGAGATGTAGACTGGTAGGGTAGGGTCAGAGATGTAGACTGGTAGGGTAGGGTCAGAGATGTAGACTGGTAGGGTAGGGTAGGGTTAGGGTCAGAGATGTAGACTGGTAGGGTAGGGTTAGGGTCAGAGATGGAGACTGGTAGGGTAGGGTTAGGGTCAGAGATGGAGACTGGTAGGGTAGGGTTAGGGTCAGAGATGGAGACTGGTAGGGTAGGGTTAGGGTCAGAGATGTAGACTGGTAGGGTAGGGTTAGGGTCAGAGATGTAGAGTGGTAGGGTAGGGTTAGGGTCAGAGATGTAGACTGGTAGGGTAGGGTTAGGGTCAGAGATGGAGACTGGTAGGGTAGGGTTAGGGTCAGAGATGTAGACTGGTAGGGTAGGGTTAGGGTCAGAGATGTAGACTGGTAGGGTAGGGTAGGGTTAGGGTCAGAGATGGAGAGTGGTAGGGTAGGGTTAGGGTCAGAGATGGAGACTGGTAGAGTAGGGTTAGGGTCAGAGATGGAGAGTGGTAGGGTAGGGTTAGGGTCAGAGATGTAGACTGGTAGGGTAGGGTCAGAGATGTAGACTGGTAGGGTAGGGTAGGGTTAGGGTCAGAGATGTAGACTGGTAGAGTAGGGTTAGGGTCAGAGATGGAGAGTGGTAGGGTAGGGTTAAGGTCAGAGATGGAGACTGGTAGAGTAGGGTTAGGGTCAGAGATGGAGAGTGGTAGGGTAGGGTTAGGGTCAGAGATGGAGAGTGGTAGGGTAGGGTTAGGGTCAGAGATGTAGACTGGTAGGGTAGGGTTAGGGTCAGAGATGTAGACTGGTAGGGTAGGGTCAGAGATGTAGACTGGTAGGGTAGGGTTAGGGTCAGAGATGGAGACTGGTAGGGTAGGCAGTGTTTCCTCTACATGCATTTATTGGTGGCGGGCCGCCACGAATGAATTTCCTCCGCCACGAATTGATTCAGTCCAAAAAAACAAAAACTAAAAAGTTCTCAAAAAAAAAAAAAAAAAAATCTGGACATTTTAGCTGATTAAAATATATCTGATCCTAGATCAGCGCTATAATGGATGTTGACTAAAAGTGCACCTAAATCCACGCCCATCTCTCTCTAACCGCTGATCCAAAATCAGATTAATGACATTCAGTTGACGACGTGACACAAGGGCTCCTGATTGGTCTAAATGTGAACTGTGGTATTATTGTTATTGTGTACAGGCCACCGTAGTGACATCAGGGGGGTATTCCATCAACATCGCTAAAGGGAAAATCCAGGTTTAGTCTGATAAATCTCGCGAGAGTTCTTAAAAATATCCAGGCATATTCTGATAGGTCTCGCGAGAGTTATCAAAAATAAGCCAGGATTTTCCTTTAGCGACGTTGATGGAATACCCCCCAGGTCAGGTGGGCAGGTTACGACGAGACAACAAGAGACCGGTATTGTAGAGCTTACAGAGCGAGTTAAAATAAAGACACTTACATTGAAATACAGAAGGACTCACGTGTATGTTTAATAGAATAACACGACATGGTGTCAGAAGTCCTGTAAGTGAGTGTTAAGAGTTAGATCGGCCGACAAGTGTCATTTGAGCTCGTGACGGTGAGAAGGGAGAAGAAAAGATGGATGCTAATGCTAACGCGGGAGCAGCTGCAGTCCAGAGAACGGCGCCAGTTTCAAGTGCTACGTTAGCAGACATTAGCAAGTCAAAAAACGATTCTTATGTGCCGTCACTTTAGCAACGACACAGTATTGTCAAGGGGAAAAGAAGGGGAGACGATTTTTTTATTGACAACGGAATTACATGCTGGAAAAACATGCAGCTAAAATTCAGGGAACATTTGGACAATAAGAGACACACGAGAAGTACGGGAAAACAGGGCTCATGTGGGTCTCATCAAAGGTAAGAGTTTGTTTTCTTTAACTCAGCTGATACTCAGCTGTTTACCGAATGCTCCATCTGACTGTGATTTTACTTCTGTAATGTGGTGGGTTGACATAATTCACGCACGGAACTATAGGTTGAGACTATTGTTCCGTCCGTAGTACCCAAGTTGTTTAGACTGTTCTATTTACTGCTTGAGTGTGTTGTTGACAATCGTTCATGTCCTTCATTAAACGTTTAGCTTTGTCATTTGATACGCCGCCTACGACTACCATCTCTCTGCACTACAGTAAACAGTTAATCAGTAACGTTAGCCGCTTTTGTGCTCATGTAGGCCTACTTCGTATTATATTATAGCTGATGATCTTTGTGTGTGTGTATGTGACTGTCAGTCACAAGTTTATATTCTGCATATTTTTTATTTATTTTTTGGGCCATCCTCTAGTTTTGGCTGTGATTAAAAAAAAAAAAAAAAAAAATAACGTTGTTTTGAGCGCGTGCGCGTTTCATGCGCGTGCACGCGAAAAAATCGCGCGGTCACGGCCATCCGCCACCATTGTAAAAATTCCTGGAGGAAACACTGGTAGGGTAGGGTTAGGGTCAGAGATGGAGACTGGTAGGGTAGGGTTAGGGTCAGAGATGTAGACTGGTAGGGTAGGGTTAGGGTCAGAGATGTAGACTAGTAGGGTAGGGTTAGGGTCAGAGATGTAGACTGGTAGGGTAGGGTAGGGTTAGGGTCAGAGATGTGAACTCTACCTTGAGGCTCATGATGGTGTTCTTGAGTTGTAAATATTGGGAGATCTTTTCATACACAGCATCTCTCTGCTCCAAGACCCTCCTGTCAACAGAAAACAACAAGTCAACTCTCTCTGTCTGTCTCTGTCTCTCTCTCTGTGTCTCTCCCTCTCTCTGTCTGTCTGTCTGTCTGTCTGTCTGTCTGTCTGTCTGTCTCTGTCTCTGTCTCTCTGTTTCTCTCTCCCTCCCTCTCTCTCTCTCTGTCTCTCTCTGTCTGTCTGTCTGTCTGTCTGTCTGTCTCGGTCTCTCTCTCTCTGTTTCTTTCTCTCTCTCTCTCTCTCTCTCTCTCTCTCTCTCTCTCTCTCTCTCTCTCTCTCTCTCTCTCTCTCTCTCTCTCTCTCTCTCTCTGTCTGTCTCTCCCCCCTCTCCCTCCTCTATCTCTCTCTCTCCCTCTCAATACAGACATAATCATCTACCCTTCCAGACAAAGGGGTATTCAGTACTTACTCTAGATCCAGTTTCAACACATCGTTGATGAAGGCTTCGTACTGCAGCACCTTGTGGTCCGTGCTGGTCTGGTCAGGAGTCATGGTGATCAGCTGACAAGGCTGTTCGTACTGAAATAAAAACCTCTTTACTTTAATCAAATGTGGTGCAGCTACAAAAACACACCCCGCAGAATGTATTTATATATTATATATATATCTCCTGACACCCAGCCAGTCCATAGCAGGATGACCTGGGACGTTCGGCTTCACAACACGTATCACGTGGTCAAAGTTGACACATTAAACCGGAAGTTATTCTTCTTCCGTGTCGCTTTATTTTTATTTTATTAAATTAACGTAGAAATGCCTAAAACAAACTGGACCACTTATTTCATGTTATTCAATTGTTTAATTATTTATTATAGTTTGAAAGGCGTCCGTAGACGACATCAACAACAACATATCAATAGATTGGAATGGAATATCTTTATTAAATATTTCAACAAAGGTCGAGTCGCTGCTTCCGGGTCAGAGGTCGGAGGGTGAGAACACATGAGACGCTCAGACACATCGATGGTGTCTCCTCTATGGTACGGCTTCTTCTTCTTCTTCACTTCTCTGAACATGGTCAACTTGTAGACTGTTATTATTATGTTGTTATTCGCATTAGCTTCAGTCGCAGGACGTCATCGTGTTTAACAGTATCAGTGTTGCTCTGGTCTCGAGTAGGAGGAGGGAGTCGTGTCTGTTAGAGCCGCTGGGGCCTTGGCCAGTAGACCGGCTAACCAGGAAGTCTCTGCTGATCAAGTGGCGTTAGATAGACAGACAGACAGACAGACAGACAGACAGACAGACAGACAGACAGACAGACAGATAGAAGTGCAACTAGTGATATCAGGGGCATGATATACATAGAACAAGAATGGTAGTGATGGGTAACTATGTCATATACAGTATGTGCAGAGGTAGTATTGTAAACATCAGTATAGTTTAGAGCTATGAATGAATGAATGAATGAATGAATGAATGGTCTTTATTGTCATTAATACAGTACAGGTACCATACAACGACATTTAGGAGGGGGGGCTCCCCTGGTGCTTGGAAAAAATACTAAAAACAAGAAGGGAAAAGAGCTGGTTTACATAAATAAAGGCTATATATAAATAAAGGCTATATACAAGGCTATATAAAGGCTATATACACAGTGACTATGAACAGTTATGGTCTATATACAGTTATATGAGCTATATACAGTGAGGTAGTTTATGTACAGTATCTAATGTGCAGAAGTGTAAAAGAAGCTATGTCAGGAAGAGACAGAACCAGATGTTTAACCGTGTGTCCCCCTGTCCCCAGACCTGTTAGCCCAGAGACAGAACCAGACAGAACCAGATGTTTAACCGTGTGTCCCCCTGTCCCCAGACCTGTTAGACCAGAGACAGAACCAGACAGAACCAGATGTTTAACCGTGTGTCTCCCTGTCCCCACACCTGTTAGACCAGAGACAGAACCAGACCGAACCAGATGTTTAACCGTGTGTCCCCCTGTCCCCAGACCTGTTAGACCAGAGACAGAACCAGACAGAACCAGATGTTTAACCGTGTGTCTCCCTGTCCCCACACCTGTTAGACCAGAGACAGAACCAGACAGAACCAGATGTTTAACCGTGTGTCTCCCTGTCCCCAGACCTGTTAGACCAGAGACAGAACCAGACAGAACCAGATGTTTAACTGTGTGTCTCCCTGTTAGACCAGAGACAGAACCAGACAGAACCAGATGTTTAACCGTGTGTCTCCCTGTCCCCAGACCTGTTAGACCAGAGACAGAACCAGACAGAACCAGATGTTTAACCGTGTGTCTCCCTGTTAGACCAGAGACAGAACCAGACAGAACCAGATGTTTAACCGTGTGTCTCCCTGTCCCCAGACCTGTTAGATCAGAGACAGAACCAGACAGAACCAGATGTTTAACCGTGTGTCTCCCTTAGGGGTGGGCATCAATGATCGACGATCGATAATTGATCGATAAGGATCTTGGTCGATCACAAAATATTTAGCTCGATAATCTTTTTTTTTTTTTCTTTTTTTTTTTTTTTATAATAATAATAATGGAAATTAGTTTGTCCACGTGTCACCAGATTGCGTTCGTCTCTCACCCCTGAACATGTTAACATGATCATCTTTCTGAACAAGAACCAGTAGGCCTATCGCCTACAGTCTCTCGCTGGAGTTTAAATTTAAGTTAAGCTGGACGCTCTTAAGGACACTAACGTTTTCAGTCATCCTCCTATTTGTGAGTAACTGTTTTTTTACTGCTCCTATGGTGAGTTACTTGTTATTTTCTATATTTTTATTTATAACGTAAAATGTGTTTTTAAGTTAAACAATTTAGGCTACTCACTGCCTTGTTTAAGAGGATTGTTATCTGACTGTAGTGTCTAGTTTGAATGTGAATGAATGAATGTGTGCAATAGCAACACAAATAAAGTTTTTTCCCCAAGGAAAACATTATTTTTATTTTATTTTTTTTATAAAAAAAAAGCTTATCAATTAATCGAATTAATCGATAATTGATCGTTCATTCTTGCGATTATCGAAAAAGAAATTTTGATCGTTTGCCCAGCCCTACTCTCCCTGTCCCCAGACCTATTAGACCAGAGACAGAACCAGACAGAACCAGATGTTTCACCGTGTGTCTCCCTGTCCCCAGACCTGTTAGACCAGAGACAGAACCAGACAGAACCATGTCTGGACCAGAGCTGCTGCTGGACTCCAGCATCCGCATGTGGGTGGTCCTCCCCATCGTCTTCATCACCTTCTTCGTCGGGATCATCCGCCACTACGTCACCCAGCTGCTGCACAGCGACAAGAAGGTGGACCTGGAGCAGGTGTCTGACAGGTGAGGGTGTGTGTGTGTGTGTGTGTGTGTGTGTGTGTGTGTGTGTGTGTGTGTGTGTGTGTGTGTGTGTGTGTGTCTGACAGGTGAGGGGGTGTGTGTGTGTGGGGGTGTGTGTGTGTGTGTGTGTGTGTGTGTGTGTGGGGGGGGGGTGTGGGGGTGGGGGTGTGGGTGTGTGTGTGGGTGTGTGTGTGTGGGTGTGTGTGTGTGTGTGTGTGTGTGTGTGTGTGTGGGGGTGTGTGTGTGGGGGGGGGTGTGGGTGTGTGTGTGTGTGTGTGTGTGTGTGGGGGGGTGTGGGTGTGTGTGTGTGTGTGTGTGGGGGGGGGTGTGTGTGTGGGGGTGTGTGTGTGTGGGGGTGTGTGTGTGTGTGTGTGTGTGTGTGTGGGGGGGGGGGGGGGTGTGTGTACTGTCATCAAAGCCTAAAGTTACACTGGAGGGTAAACTGTGTCTCAGGAGGCAGAGCCGGCGTCTAATGATCGCAAGGTCGGCAGATCTGCACTTCAAGCCCCGGCTGGCCACATGTCGAGGTGTCCTTGGGCAAGACACTGAACCCCCCCAAATTGCTCCCAGTGAGCGGGCCGGCGCCTTGCATGGTAGCTTGTCGCTATTGGTGTGTGAATGTGTGTGTGAATGGGTGAATGAGAGGCCGTTGTTGTAAAGCACTTTGGAATAAGGCGCCTTAAGTGCTATAAGTGCAGTCCATTTACCATCCATTTACACTTACGCAAAAGTGTAAGCAGCGAAATGTTTGTGGCTTTATGTGTAACCATTTTCATATTAATATCACCTTCATCTTAATAATCTCACTTTTCCAGTCAGGTGCTTCTGAGAAGCCGCATCTTAAGAGAGAATGGGAAGTACATCCCCAAACAGGTACAGCACATCTCCGATGGTCTGACTATTATTATTATTATTATTATTACTTTAAAAAAAAAAGGTCTCTTCCTGTTGTGACGCGTGTGTGTGAGACGTACCTGTATGTCGTCTGTCTGCAGTCGTTTGCGATGCGGAAGCATTACTTCAACGACACGGAGACCGGCTTCTTCAAGATCGTCAAGAGGAAGGTCGTCCCCAAGAACCCCATGACTGGTGAGTCTGTCTGTCTGTCTGTCTGTCTGACTGGTGAGTCTGCCTGTCTGCCTGCCTGTCTCTGTCTGCCTGTCTCTGTCTGCCTGTCTCTGTCTCTCTGTCTGTCTGTGTCTCTGTCTGTGTCTGTGTCTCTCTCTGTCTGTCTGTCTGTGACTGGTGAGTCTGTCTGTCTCTCTGTCTGCCTGTCTGACTGGTGACCCCCTCCCTTGGTGACCCCCCCCCCTCCCTCTGCAGACACCAGCATGCTGACTGACATGATGAAGGGGAACCTGACTAACGTTCTTCCCATGATCGTGATTGGAGGATGGATCAACTGGGCGTTCTCCGGCTTCGTCATCAGTGAGTTCTGCTGCTCAGGTTACCTTGACGACCCCGTCACTCCCAGGTGTCATACCTGTCAGCCTCAGGTGTTAACCCTGTTAACCCTACCCCTAGCACCTGTTAACCCTACCCCTAGCACCTGTCCTGTCCTGTAGACACGCCTCCTGTCTGCAGCTGTTAACCAATCACTGTTGTCGTTCCTCCTCAGCCAAGGTGCCGTTCCCCCTGACGCTGCGCTTCAAGCCCATGCTGCAGCGGGGCATCGAGCTGCAGTCTCTGGACGCGTCCTGGTACTGTAGCATTAGCCAAACTAGCATTAGCTTAACCTAGTATTAGCCTACCTAGCATTAGCTTAACCTAGTATTAGCCTACCTAGCATTAGCCTACCTAGTATTAGCCTACCTAGTATTAGCTTAACCTAGCATTAGCCTACCTAGCATTAGCCTACCTAGTATTAGCCAACCTAGCATTAGCCTCCCTAGCATTAGTCTCCCTAGCATTAGCCTACCTAGTATTTCATCTGTGGTATCTCATCTGTGGTATCTCATCCATCCCCAGGGTGAGCTCGGCCTCCTGGTATTTCCTCAACGTGTTCGGGCTGAGGAGCATGTACAGCCTGATCCTGGGCCAAGACAACGGTAACACGCCTCCACACTGTTACACCTCAACACTGTTACACCTCAACACTGTTACACAACACGCCTGTTACACCTCAACACTGTTACACCTCAACACTGTTACACCTCAACACTGTTAAGCTGCGTGCACACCAGGTCATTGCGTTGCACCGGAAGTCATTCATCTCAATGGGGCAGTTGCGTTGATCCGTTGCGTTGCTCTGCATTGCGTTTCTTGTCCGGCAGGGTGCGGTAATCAGTCAAAATATTTCAGCTTTTGCGTTGCGTTGGATCCGTCAAAACAACCGGAAGTAAACCGGAAGTAGTTTCTTGACCAGAGCTTTCCCTCAGATGTAAAATCCGCCATTGGCGAAAATCTTTAATTTGGCTCTACAAGTGTTAATATGTCATTTTATGAAGTTTTTATATGTTTTCAGGCGAGAAAGTAACCATATATATTCACAAAATGTGTCCAGTTTATCAAAATAACCCGTTTATATATCTGATGTTAACATACTGACTGTGTCCGCGAATGCTATGCTATTGTTGTGCTAGGTGCATTGACTGACTGTCCGCGAATGCTATGCTATTGTTATGCTATCTGAATGGTGTACTAGTTTTCACTGAATAAATCGCGATTTCTTTCAAAGAAGGTAGCAGGTGTTTATGTCCATGTCAAGGAGAAGGTACGACTTGTATGACAGTAGTGTGATTAGGACATAAGTTGAGGATATTAGTCTACCTCTGATGCTAACTTGTATGGCATAGTGTTTGTGATGCTAACGGCGCCATCTTTGCTATCTCCTCCGGACATATATTACCGCTGTGTTGTTGCGTCTGCATCGCATGCGACATGCGTCAAGCCCATCCCACCAGATTGCGTCAGAACGGTGGGTCACGGTTCGCGGTGTGCACGAAGCTTTACACCTCAACACTGTTACACCTCAACACTGTTACACCTCAACACTGTTACACAACACGCCTGTTACACCTCAACACTGTTACACCTCAACACTGTTACCTCAACACTGTTACACCTCAACACTGTTACACCTCAACACTGTTACACCTCAACACTGTTACACCTCAACACTGTTACACCTCAACACTGTTACACCTCAACACTGTTACACCTCAACACTGTTACACCTCAACACTGTTACACCTCAACACTGTTACACCTCAGCACTGTTACGCCTCAACACTGTTACACCTCAACACTGTTACACCTCAACACCTGTTACACCTCAACACTGTTACACCTCAACACTGTTACACCTCAACACTGTTACACAACACGCCTGTTACACCTCAACACTGTTACACCTCAACACTGTTACACAACACGCCTGTTACACCTCAACACTGTTACACCTCCACACCTGTTACACCTCAACACTGTTACACCTCAACACTGTTACACCTCAACACTGTTACACCTCCACACCTGTTACACCTCAACACTGTTACACCTCAACACTGTTACACAACACGCCTGTTACACCTCAACACTGTTCCACAACACACCTGTTACACCTCAACACTGTTACACCTCAACACTGTTACACCTCAACACTGTTACACCTCAACACTGTTACACCTCAACACTGTGCCACAACACGCCTGTTACACCTCAACACTGTTACACCTCAACACTGTTCCACAACACACCTGTTACACCTCAACACACCTGTTACACCTCAACATGCCTCCACAACACGCCTGTTACACCTCAACACTGTTACACAACACGCCTGTTACACCTCAACACTGTTCCACAACACACCTGTTACACCTCAACACGCCTGTTACACCTCAACACACCTGTTACACCTCAACATGCCTCCACAACACGCCTGTTACACCTCAACATGCCTCCACAACATGCCTGTTACACCTCAACACGCCTCAACACAGTTACACAACACGCCTGTTAGGGCTGCAACTAACGATTATTTTGATAATCGATTAATCTGCCGATTATTTTTCGGTTAATCGGATACAAAAAAAAATTTGCTAATTTTATTTGATGTTTTCTAAATCAGCCAGGCCTATACATATACATGTGCAAAATGAATAAGTATTAATAATAAATAATATAAATAAAAAAGGCTTTGCTACATCAAATAGGTTTAACAACAGGCCATGGACTATGGCGGTAGATTGTTTCAATAAAGTAATTGAACTCTAGCTCAATACATGCATTGCAAGTGCAATATAGGCTACAGACAAGACACTAATGTTTTTATATAAGAGATATGCTCCAAAACAATGCAATGTGTCCTCTCACTCCATACAATAGGCTAGGCTACAGTCAGTGCCTCACTCTAACTCACGGGTAGCTTGGTAGGCTACCACTAGCTAGCCTTTAGCTTATCACCTCTGCTCTACCACTGACGTTAGCCAGCTAGCTAAATACACTTGGCTGAGCCGTCTTCATCCATCACTGTCACATGCTTTCTTTTAAGGTGTTCTCGCATCACCGTTGTGCTCCCGTGCCATGCAAGATCGGTTTTGCATAGGTTGCACCATTTTTTAGTGCTCCCATACCGTGGACGATTTCGGTCGAGTCGTTTTCTCCGCCTCCGCCATGATTTAAATGTAGCCGCCGCGCCGGTGTAGGTACCGGATTTTCCCACTTTTCCGGTTCTGGTCATAGGTTCTGCCCTTTCCGGCCATAGGTAGCGCTATGATTCGCTATGAATCGCGATGCCTACACCGGCTCCGCAAAGCGTGGCGTGCGTCAACAGGAAGTAGGTTTGTTATGGAACAAGACCCGACGAATCGATAATGGAATTCGTCGCCAACGAATTTCATTATCGATTTTTATCGATTTCATCGATTCGTTGTTGCAGCCCTAACGCCTGTTACACCTCAACACATCTCCACCTGAACACCTGTACAACACTGTTACACCTGTTCACTGTTACACCTCAACACGCAGACACAGAGGAGGAGGAGAGGGTTAGAGGAGGTTAAGGAGCTATGCGGCGGCGGCTAATCTCCTCCTGGTCTTGTGTTTCAGCCGCTGACCAGTCCAGAGTGATGCAGGACCAGATGACGGGGGCTGCCATGGCGATGCCCCCTGACCCCAACAAGGCCTTCAAGGTGAGGGGGAGGGAGGGAGAGAGGGAGGGAGGGAGGGAGAGAGAGAGAGAGAGAGAAGCTCTGCTCACACTAACACTGGTTTACCACATATCAGAGGAAGAAACGCTGGTTTTGTACTGTAACTGGAGCCTGGTTTTGACTATAGTGTTATGGGGTTAAAATGGATAACATCTGGAACTCAAATTAATTGAATTTTAATAATAATAATAATAATTAATTGTATTTATATAGCGCTTTTCTGGGGCTCAGACACTGACAATATGGGAAAAACTGAAAACACAGAAACAACAAGCAACAGATAACATGAGCACATAGAACGCAGAGTTAACGAACAGGCACAGGGAACAATTAACACAGCAATGTCCGGGGGGGGGGTGGGGGTGGCAGGGTTAGGGGTAGGGGAGGTTGTATGCGTGGGAGAACAGGTAGATTTTGAGATGGGATTTAAAAGTGGAGAGTGAGAGTGAGGGTGAGTCTCTGAGTGGCTGTATTAAGTAGGGATGCTCCGATTTATCGGCCACCGATTTAAATCGGCCGATTTCACTCCAAATGACTCGATCGGTGATCGGCAAAAATGGCCGATCGCAAAAGCCGATCTTTTAAGTTATTTTATTGTGGGAAAACGTTATTTCTATGTTGCGATAACTTCTCAACAGGATTTTACAGGGTTCGTTCTAACTATCGTAATTCTTGAACTATATGTGCAATCTGAAAAAAAACAACAGTTTCTGAAAGCAGAGAAGTTGCACTCTCTAACCATTTAGGGTTATTATGGTAGTTCACCAAAAAAACAAATGCATTGACCTCTAAGCGTCATAGGAGCTGGAGAGTGATTTCAAGAGAAGCGGTATTTTATACTTTAGTGAGTTACATATATGTTTGTGATTGTGAAATGTCATGAGGTTAGTTCTAGAGAATTTACCTGATAGAACATCGACATGCTAGAAACACATAACTACCCATAATTAGATGATCATACCGCCACAAACACGTCCCAAAACAAAAGTATTTACAAAAGCCTTACCAAATAGTAGTCTATGGCAAACGAGAATGGTGAATCCAATCCATAAAGTATTTAGTGATCGTTAAACTGTTGTTTATTTTTCGTGTTATGAAAAAAAACGAGTCGGCGAGTAGCGTAGTTCTAGGCTGCGTTCGTGAATTCGCTCTGGAAATCTGACCAGCAGTCATGGAACGCCTCTTGTCCAATCAAATTACTTGGTCCCTTTATGACGTTGAGCCCAGTGTGCCCTCCGGCGCTCTCAGAGCGAAGTTACGAACGCAGCCTAGAACTATGCTACTCGCCGACTCGGTTTTTTTCATAACACGAAAAATAAACAACAGTTTAACGATCACTAAATACCGTCAGTTAAGCTGCGCCCAAAACCCTGATATGTTGCCACGTGAAACGATAAGACAAGAGGCCACGATACGATAATCGCCGTAGGAGGCGATTCGACTGTAGGCATGTGAAGTTATCATTTCTTCAAACTTGCAGTGGTAGCAACGGTGTGTGTGGTTTAGTAAATATAGCGTGCGTGTGTGTGTAGCTGTACGTGTGTGTGTGTGGCCCTCCTGTGAGAGGTGTGTGTGTACCTGTGAGAGGTGTGTGTGTGTGTGCGCCATATCTCAGTATGTAGGCTATGCAGTGTAAGTAAGTGTGTGAGTTTATTCTGTTATTTATGCTATTATATCTAGTATTGTGTTGAGAACCAATGGAAATGATTCAAGAATTGATCAAGTAGGCTAACTTACATTATCATTGTTCTATATGCAACAGAACAGATCACCCAGCATTGCTAATGAAAATAATCAATGAATGTGAGTCTAATACCAATACTTGCTCAATAGGTCTTCAAATCTATTAAAAGTGTTCTTATAAAGGTCATAAATGTAACTTGTGTGAATGAATGAATGAATGAATGAATGAATGAATGGACTTTATTGTCATTGCTACAGTACAGGTACCAAACAACGAAATTTAGGAGGGGTGGCTCCCCTGGTGTTAGGAAAGGGGAAAAAAAAACACTTTTAGAAAAAGAATAAAATCACAAGAAGGTAAGGAGCTGGTTTACATAAATAAAGGTAAATTGTAGAAACCTGCTTACATTAATTATGCGGGTGTTACGGTCAGGGCCATCGCTACTTACACGCGCATCATTGTTAGACTGTTAATGATAGAGCTAACCATCTACGGACAAAAAAAAAGTGTCACCTTTTTGGACCATCGCCAGTTTGCACCCCTGCGTATGTAAACCATGAAGGCCACGTTTATGATGTCTTTTATACAGCCATATCGACTGACTTGGGTCTGCGTTTGCTATTATCCAGTCAGTAGGCATACAGTTATGTATTTAAAAAAAGATCGGTATCGGTATCGGTAGATCTTGAGGAAAAAAATCGGTGATCGGTATCGGCCCCAAAAATCCAGATCGGAGCATCCCTAGTATTAAGGTTCTGTGATATCTGGGTTTGTTAGTTTTGAGTTGCTGCTCTAATCTGTACAATCTTTACAATCTGTGATCTTTAATCTGTGCTGTGCTCTCTGCTGTGTTCCTCAGAGTGAGTGGGAGGCGTTGGAGATCGTGGAGCACAAGTGGGCCCTGGAGAACGTGGAGGACGAGCTGATGTCTCGGGACTTGAACTTTGGGGGTCTCTTCAGCCAGGAGCTGAAGACCACCATGTTCTAGACCACCATGTTCTAGACCACCACCATGTTCTAAAGAGGAGCGCTGCCTCACTTGGGTTCCCTTTTCCTGAAAGCTTTGTCGCTAAAGTATTACTTTATCTCTGAAGTATTATTTTATTTCTGAAGTACTACTTTATCTCTTGACAATCCAGGCCTACTCCCTCACCCCCCCCCACCGTAGACCAGCAAAGATCAGCATGTAATTGACTTAATTTACTCTTTTTGCACACAGAAGATTGATCTGAAACATTGTTCTGAAGCGTTCCTCTGTGTCTCTCTCTCTCTCTGTCTCTCTCTCTCTCTCCGTCTCTCTCTGTCTCTCTCTCTCTCTCCGTCACGGACACACACACACACACACCCTCAGTCAAACTGTCTCTCTCTCTCTCGTGTCTGGGCGATCAGAAGCTGCTTCAGCTACCAAGCTTTCAGGAGGCCGCTGCAGCGCCTGCTAGGCTGTGATTGGCTGTGGTCGAGCAAGATCTCACGCTTTTCAAGACGCAGTTGTAAAAAAATAAGTTACAAATAAAAATGTCTTAATTATCGTTGTGATACCATGACAGTATATATTTTGGTTGGCCCAAGGCAATAAAAAAATACTAAATTATGCAGATTTGAACCAAAACTGTTCTGAATTTATGTAACGACGACTACTGCCTGTTTGTTATGCTTTTGTTTCACGTGAATAAGTTATACCTGGAATGTAGAATATGCACGTCATGTCATTAAGAAGCTTTGTTGTTTCTTGGCAACTGTCCCTCTGTCCACTCCCAACTGTCAACTGTCACTCCCAACTGTCCCTCTGTCCACTCCCAGCTGTCCAACTGTCACTCCTGACCTTCTCTCAGCCTTACCTCACCTCTCAGTTTAAAACAGTTTCGGTATTTTTTCTGGTTTGATCTCAGACAACAAACTCCTGTGCCATCCTCCTCTTTGTACAATTACGTGGCGACTAAATCTTGAGGTTATTCTACAAGTGTGAGAGAGAGAACCACCGCCTCCATCTCTCTTCTAGTCTGCGTTGCTTGTGTTTGTTTTGAGTTATTATGATGTTTTTTCTTGTTAAAAAGATCTTAAGGACGCTTTCTACTGTACTTCTATCGTTGGCATGACAACTGCGGGGCGGAGAGAGTTCAACTCAACTGAATGAGGTAGAGTTGGGTTACCAGTTCTGGTAACTGAATGAGGTATAGTGTGGTTGCCAGTTCTGGTAACTGAATGAGGTATAGTGTGGTTGCCAGTTCTGGTAACTGAATGAGGTATAGTGTGGTTGCCAGTTCTGGTAACTGAATGAGGTCTAGTGTGGTTGCCAGTTCTGGTAACTGAATGAGGTATAGTGTGGTTGCCAGTTCTGGTAACTGAATGAGGTATAGTGTGGTTGCCAGTTCTGGTAACTGAATGAGGTCTAGTGTGGTTGCCAGTTCTGGTAACTGAATGAGGTATAGTGTGGTTGCCAGTTCTGGTAACTGAATGAGGTATAGTGTGGTTGCCAGTTCTGGTAACTGAATGAGGTATAGTGTGGTTGCCAGTTCTGGTAACTGAATGAGGTATAGTGTGGTTGCCAGTTCTGGTAACTGAATGAGGTCTAGTTGGGTTGGAGCGTCATCTTGTCTCCTTCCATCATGCCAGCATGTGGTATGGGGAAACAAACCAACCATTTGGTCTAGAACCTTCTAATCTAACGGCCTGTGGAGATTTATAAATAAACGACCTTATGTGCACGTCAACGTCACCTGGCTCTGTTCTTCTAATCTAATGCACAAACCTGGAGACAGCGTTCACTTGGGACATCACTGGGGGAGGCTGGGGGAGGTAGAACACCAGGGGAGGCTGGAGGAGGTAGAACACCAGAGGAGGCTGGGGGAGGTAGAACACCAGGGGAGGCTGGGGGAGGTAGAACACCAGGGGAGGCTGGCGGAGGTAGAACACTGGGGGAGGTAGAACACCGGGGGAGCTAGAACACCAGGGGAGGTAGAACACCAGGGGAGGCTGGGCTCATTCTAATGCATGGAACGGAATCAGGAATGGTATCCAACACAGGTGAACACCCAGTAAACAAAGAGTCGTCCAGATGGCGTCTTTCTAGGACGTCCAGGTGACGTCTTACGGACTACAGAATCGTCTTCTGTAGTCCGTAAGACGTCATCTGGACGTCCTAGAAAGACGTCATCTGAACCCCCATTCCGGCTTCCCTGAAGACGTCTTTTGGACTCTTTGTTTACTGGGCACCACTCCTCATTCCCTGGAGTACAACGAGCCCCCAGTCCTCCCCCCCCACCTTCACCTACAGACAGAAATGACATAATAACAACAGAGTCAGACCTAATGGACTTCAGTTTATTTCACAAACTCAACTCATTGCAAAGCAGCAGCACCACTGCATCGTGTCAGAGCAGCAACACCACTGCATCGTGTCAAACAATGCAAAGTGTGAAATGCCCATTTTTCATTGAGATATAAATATGAAAACTTAACCTTTTTTCCCCAAATATAAACATCCTCACATGAGTAAGTGTGTAGTACTAGTCTCCAGTGCGCTCCAACGTCCTGTTATAGATATAGAAAATATAGATGGTGGACCATACTGGCTGGTGGACAGACGGATATCGGCCAACGCTCGAACAACGTGTCTCTGTTAGAGAAGATCACCTGGTACAGAGCTGTCAGGTGACCAGGTGACCTGTCTCTCCTGGTACAGAGCTGTCAGGTGACCAGTCTCTCAGGTACAGAGCTGTCAGGTGACCAGGTGACCAGTCTCACCTGGTACAGAGCTGTCAGGTGACCAGTCTCTCCTCGTACAGAGCTGTCAGGTGACCAGTCTCTCCTGGTACAGACCAGTCAGGTGACCAGTCTCTCCTGGTACAGAGCTGTCAGGTGACCAGTCTCTCCTGGTACAGAGCTGTCAGGTGACCAGTCTCTCAGGTACAGACCAGTCAGGTGACCAGTCTCTCCTGGTACAGAGCTGTCAGGTGACCAGTCTCTCCTGGTACAGACCAGTCAGGTGACCAGTCTCTCCTGGTACAGAGCTGTCAGGTGACCAGTCTCTCCTGGTACAGAGCTGTCAGGTGACCAGTCTCTCCTGGTACAGACCAGTCAGGTGACCAGTCTCTCCTGGTACAGAGCTGTCAGGTGACCAGTCTCACCTGGTACAGAGCTGTCAGGTGACCAGTGAGGTCAGATGGAGCAGGTGGTGATGAGTAAGGTAACTGTTGTTGTTGTTGTTGTAGGTGTCATTAAAAGCCCATGCTAACGCTAATGCTAATGCTCTGGGTTTACACAATAAAAGCCCAAATGGTTTTTCCTCAATACAAAACTGTGCCTGAAGAACACGCTGTATCAATGTGACTCTGACAAAAAAATAGAAGATTGTCCTTTCTCAGGATGTTGAGGCAGTAAGGAAGTAAGTAATTCCACCCTATGCAGACCTTGTTGTTGCTGTTGTTGTTGTTGTTGTTGTTGTTGTGTGAGGATGGCCAAAGGAACAACTGTCTCCAGATCAGGGGTTCAGTCCAGAGGGTGTTCGCTCGGCTCGGAGACGGAAGAGGTACGACCTGAACTCGTAAGACGGTAGATTTTTTTTTTCATTTTCATCTTCGCCTACTGAATACGATCCTACTCCCAAATCTCAGGGTGAGATAGGTCTATGGGTGGGACAGATCTACGGGTGAGACAGATCTATGGGTGAGACAGATCTAAGGGTGAGACAGATCTACGGGTGAGACAGATCTACGGGTGAGACAGGTCTATGGGTGAGACAGATCTATGGGTGAGACAGGTCTATGGGTGAGACAGGTCTATGGGTGAGACAGATCTACGGGAGCCAGGATGTCGTGGGACAGCGTAACATATAACTCATGCCTACCAACGTCGTCGTCGTCATCATCATCATCATCATCATCATCATCAATTGATATCAAAAGATGAGTATACAATAAAATATTCCATCTATTATTAACAAAGTGAATTAAATGAATCACCCCTTCCCCCCTGCATCTGATCCAGATGATCAAAGAGATTACATTTATTACAATACAAAAATACTGTACAGCACTTTTAAAAATCATTTAAGAGCTCTACCCAGAAAGCACTTACGCTGTACTCCTCCCCGACGCCTCCTTTGTCTTTTAGGAAATTGCACAGAATAAAAAGAACGAAAACAAAACCGGTTATCGGTATCTAAACTCAACGGTAAACGGTAGTATCTACACCAGAACGTGTCTCAACCGGGAAGGTGCGTTGATTGGCCTTCCGTTGCGATAAAGAGAGAGATTATAAATTCTGTTTTGAATCTTGAAAAAATATGCATCTGTGTGTTTGTGTCGACGTTCCGCAGTGGAGAGATTTAACTGATTACAGAGAAAAAACAACAACTGGATCAATCAAAAACGTGAAAATCAAAACAAAGTGGAAGATGGTCAGAAGGTGTGAATGGAGAGAGGTATCTGCTCTGCTGGAATAAATAAATTAATGAATCACAAGAAAAGATACAAAGCTAATAACTCCACAACCTCCAGTGGTGTTCAGACCCCCTGTTCCCAACAAGAGGATCTCTAATTTAATAATTAATAATTAATAATTAATTAATAATCTCTAGCCTCTCTGTTGACGTGGTCGCTCATACAGACACACTGGAGGGACACACAGCGAAACGCACTTCAATTTAATTAGGCCACGTTCGCGCCGGAGCGTCCACGTGACTACCTCTGGTCCAATCAAATGACTTGGTTCCATTGTGACGTCGAACCCAGTGTGCGCTCCGGTGAATTTACGAACGTGGCCTTAGTCTGTTCAGATTTAGGGTTTTGCGTTCGTGAAAAACTCGCTCTGGAAATCTGATCAGATCATCACTCATGGGTGGTGGTGGGTTATATGAGTGCTGATCAGATTTCCAGAGCGAATTTTACGAACGCAGCCTTTAGTCTGTTCAGATTGAGTCTAGTCAGGAACCCTGGGGGTGTCGTGCTTTACTGTTAACGCCTTCTATTCCTCTATTCCTTCTATTCCTCTATTCTTCTATTCCTCTATTCTTCTGTTCTGTTCTATAGCCTGGAGGCCGTGGGCAGCAGGGAGGAGGGTTGAGGAGCTCAGCAGTGGAGGAAAGGTCAGAGGTCATGGTTGCAGCAGTGCGTTACAGCAGACAGTGGTGCAGCTCAGCTTCACCTCCACAGGTCTCCAACCAGCTAGAGGATGATGGACTAGAACGCTGGCCTGGGTCCAAATAGTATTTTAAATCATTTTAAATACTTTATACTTGAGAGTTTGTTTCAGACTTCCTACAGTGGTGGGTGGGAGGAGCCTAGAGAGGTGGGAGGAGCTTAGAGAGGTGGGGGGGGTCTAGAGATGCAGGTGGGAGGGGCCTAGAGCCAGGTGGGAGGGGACTAGAGAGGTGGGAGGGGACTAGAGAGCCAGACGGAAAGGGCCTAGAGAGATGGGAGGGGCCCAAAGAGGCAGATGAGAGGGGCCTATATACAGGTGGGAGGGGCCTAGAGAGGGAGGTGGGCGGGTCTTAGTGGCCGGTGGGCGGAGTTTGTTTGCACTTTGGGGACTATTCCATTGGTTCCCATGCAGCAGGCGATAAGTATTATAGATAAGTATTTGAGATGATTTCAAATACTATTTGAGCCCAGGACTGTGACTATATCCGCTCACTAAGAGGTCCTTTAGGCATCAGCAGACCAACACTGCTCAGCTGCCTTGAAGCAACACCACAAACCATCATCATCATTCAAGGTCCTAATACATCGCCCCCCCCCCCACCCCCTCCCAGATTCACTCAATTTTTCAAAATAAAAGTAAATATATCGGTTGCATCTCCTCTCTCTCCTCATGGCTTCTGCACCCGCCTGAGAATCAGCTGTCTGAGCTGCAGCCCCACCCCTCTGGAGCCCCGCCCCCTCTGGAGCCCCGCCCCTCTGGAGCCCTGCCCCCTCTGAGCTGGGGCCCCGCCCCTCCCTCCCTGTTCAATGCAGAATAGAGGCAGAAGGTTCAAGTTTTTTTGGAATAGAAAAGAAACAAAATCATATAAAACAAAACAAACCCAAAAAGAATCTCCAGCAATTCAGAGGAAAAAAATAACAAAAAGAACCCCCCCCCCCCAAAAAAGAGAAATCTGCTTCAGTCTGTTTCCATGTTCACACAGGAAGTAGCACCGTCCATCCCGTCGTGTTTGGGGGAAGTGACATCATTAGCAGGCTGGGCAGAGGAGGCGCTGTCTGAGGGCGTAGGTAGGGTGGGCTGGCGGATCTTGTCTTGTCTCTGGTAGAACAGGAGGTAGGCTGCATTGGTCTGAGGAGGGAGAGGGGGAGGAGAGGAGGAGGGTGGGGAGGAGGGAGAGGGAGAGGAGGGGGTGGGGGGAGGAGGAGAGAAGAGGGGGAGGAGAGGAAGAGGGTGAGGAGTGTAGAGGAGGGACATTACACGGCAGAACCCATTCTATGGTACATAATGATTTAGATTTTATTCGTGCTTATATATTGTTGTTTTTTATGTCCTATGCACCAACTTCACCAAGTCAATTTGTGCAAATATACATGGCAATAAAAATAATAATTATTATAATATTTGTTAGCTATATATCTATCTAATCATTATAATACGATATATCTATATGTTACGGTACATGTGGGAATACAGTACATGTGGGAAAACTAGAGTTAGGGTTAGGTGCTACGTCGACTTGGTACATGCTGGCATGTCTAACCCTAACCCTAATCCTATCCCTAACCCTAACCGTAGCACCCTAGCACCTAACCCTAACCCTAGTTTTCCCACATGTACCGTCTTCCCACATGTACCGTAACATATCATGTCAGCTGTTTTCTCACCACAATGTGTTCCTCCCGGGCGAACGTCACCTTGCTGTCGTCAAAGTAATACCACTGGCCGTTGTCCTTGTTCCTGGCATAGCTGGTGTCTGAGAGAGGAGAGGAGAGGAGAGGAGAGGAGAGGAGAGGAGAGGAGAGGAGGGGAGGGGAGGGGAGAGGAGTGGAGAGGAGAGACACAGCATTAACCTTTAGTAGACCAGGAGACACAGGGTTAATACCCTCACTAGACCAGATACCCTGTCATATTAACCCTCACTAGACCAGATACACTGTCATATTAACCCTCACTAGACCAGATACCCTGTCATATTAACCAGTGTTTCCCCTACCATTGCCTTGGGGGGGCGGGCCGCCCTCCCAACGGAACCCCCCGCCCCCCCAAGAAAGAGGAATTATTACTGACGGAGACACCAAACATCTGACAAGCAGGCTAAAATATCCGCGTTTTTTAAACGCACCCAACCCGAATCTGGCGAGTGGCAAGCCCATAGGCTCGTTGGTAACGTTAGTCCGCCGTAGTCTCGCATAGCCAGACCTATCTCCACACTTCGCGTTGTGCCAGCGCTGGAGAATAATACAAGATTTTGCGCAAGTGTGCGCGCGAGACGCGAGAGTTTTTGCCTGCTGTGATGTCTGCAGATTGAAAGTAAGCAAGTTGAAACGTTAGCAAATATAATTGCTGAGTGTTCTGACAGAGAAAGTTGGTTAAAATTGGTCGTTATTATCGTGACTAGAAAGTGTCTGACTATAGTTCCATAGTGTAAATAGTGTCAAAGAACTAGCAAGCTAGCTAGCTCAGAGGTGA
Source organism: Nansenia antarctica (assembly GCF_963989245.1). Taxonomy (NCBI): domain Eukaryota; kingdom Metazoa; phylum Chordata; class Actinopteri; order Argentiniformes; family Microstomatidae; genus Nansenia; species Nansenia antarctica. The sequence goes on along the minus strand of NC_137688.1, from coordinate 70,954,473 downwards.
TGAGATGAGCTAGTCTCCTTGCACACTTGCCAGCTAAAGAGCTAACTGGAGGCACTTTATTATTTTACTTAAAGTAGATATACTATCTTTCTTATTCTGCTAGAGTTGGGCTTCATGGTAATACCATAATGGCATATTTACAGTACATGGACAGTTGATTGAAGCATTGGAAATGGTCAGTTTTTTATAGTTGGACATACACATTTTTTTCAGGTGAGAGAGTAAAGTCAAAATGACATTATCTGACTGGATTGCCCACAGCAATCCAATATCCAATTATAATTATGTTATAAATTGATATGGATCAATTTATGTCTCTTATTAGATTATAAATACTCTGGCTGTTTTGTTTACCTTTTGGTTGACAGCAAAAGGGAGAGAGGAGGATAGGGGGGGAGAGAAGGAGAGAGAGCAGGATGGTGTCGGCTCGGCACACCAGAGAGAGAGAGAGAGCAAGAACCAGGTGAGAAAGTGGACATGTAGTCAAGACCACATAAGTAAGTAGCCTTGAGAACCGATGGTTCTGCAGCCTAATGGCCCATAGGGCAGGAGCCTATCTCCTGTTTCCGTAGCGTGAGGCGGCTTAATGTACAAGTACACCCCTGGACATGACGCTGGTATGAGGCAGGGTCTTACCCCCTGGGGGGGGGGGGTCTATGCCACGGTCCATGCCACCCCCCCAAGGCAGCAAACCTAGGGGAAACACTGTTAACCCTCACTAGACCAGATACCCTGGCATAGCTGGTGTCTGAGGAGAGGAGAGGAGAGGAGAGGACACAGCATTAACCCTCAGTAGACTGGGCAGGGTTCGACATTAACAGTTGCCCGGGGAAAGTAAAAAATATTACGGGCAAGTAAAACTCATCTTTGCCTCGCCCGGTCGGGCAACAAGACTTCTGACATGCTCTTCAAGTATGAATATATATCATTCATTTAAGTAAAAAAGACAAAATGGCGTCTTACAGTGGCCGTCCCTGAGCCCTCCGTAGTGATTGGACACGGAGATCAGGTCGTATCTGCTGGGAGGCTCCCCATTGGTCCCCGCCTTCCTCAGCAGGCAGCCGGAGAAGTCCAGGTGTCTGGAACAACAACAACAGTTACGATAGCCCTGGAACAACAACAGTTACGCTAGCTCTGGAACAACAACAACAGTTACGCTAGCTCTGGAACAACAACAACAGTTACGCTAGCTCTGGAACAACAACAACAGTTACGCTAGCTCTGGAACAACAACAACAATTATGCTAGCTCTGAAACAACAACAACAACAGTTATACTAGCTCTGAAACAACAGCAGTTATCTGACTCACTAGGGGTGTAAATCACCAGCTTCATCACGATACGATATTATATCGATTTGTTTGTATGACGATACAATGTTTGACGATATCACAATGTCAGTCACGATACGATTTCGATTTGATTCGATTCAAGATCGATATGACGATATGATCGATATGACGCGATATCATATGCCAATCTAACACAATTATCAACTCACAAAAACAACTAGAATATGATTTGACCATTTTATTTGTGAGCTCTTCCAGTTATCCAGCATTTAAATCATATTGTATTATACAGTATTCTTCTGTTACAAAAAGAAAAATAGACCCGTTCACTAGTCTCACAAACAAGAGATATTCAGCTTTAAAACATTAATGTCCTATGAAACAAAACTGGAAGAACTTGTCCCCCCTTTAAAAACGGAATGTTTCTCGTGTCTTCACACCGTCACCGGAGACAATTCATTCACCGAGTTGCGGGACGCTGTGGGTGCGTACGTAAATTCGCTCTGGAAATCACCACTCAAGGAATGCCTCTTGTCCAATCAGATGTCTTGGTCCCTTTATGACGTTGATACCACTGTGCGCTCCAGCGTTCTAAGAGCGAGTTTACGAATGCAGCCTGTGCAAATTCAAAATAAAGGTGTATCTTTAAGATGACGATATAGATCGATGTTTTTACATTGCGTCGATGTAATCAGATCGTTAGTCAATGAATCAATGCATCGATGTGAATCGATGTATCGTTACACCCCTATGACTCACCTGAGAGGGAAGTCCACGATGATGTCCAGCTTCTCCCTGGAGTACTTGGTGTAGGAGAACCTCTTGAGGTGGATGATCAGAACCTCCGGCAGCGACCACAGGTCCAGCTTCTTAGTGGCCAGCTGGTGCCGCTTGCACATGGGGCAGTACCTGGAACACACACCGGACCTTCAGGACACATCTACGACCACCGGACCTTCAGAACCTTCAACCACCGGACCTTCAGAACCAACCACATCTACAACCACCGGACCTTCAACACATCTCCACCACCGGACCTTCAGACAAACATCTCATCTACAACCACCGGACCTTCAGAACCGTCTACTCATTTCCTTCTATCAGACCTTCAGACACAGAACTAATCTCCTTCACCACCAGACCTTCAACTCATCTCCTCCACCTTCAGAACCTTCAACACATCTCCAACCAGTGGTAGCTAATTAAAGGTAAATTCCAGTAAATTACCCAACTTACCTGCCAGCTTAGTAAACCTTTAACCAGCTTAGTAAACTTTAACCAGCCTAGTAAACCTTTAACCAGCTTAGTAAACCTTTAACCAGCTTAGTAAACCTTTAACCAGCCTAGTAAACCTTTAACCAGCTTAGTAAACCTTTAACCAGCTTAGTAAACCTTTAACCAGCTTAGTAAACCTTTAACCAGCTTAGTAAACCTTTAACCAGCTTAGTAAACCTTTAACCAGCTTAGTAAACCTTTAACCAGCTTAGTAAACCTTTAACCAGCTTAGTAAACCTTTAACCAGCTTAGTAAACTTTAACCAGCCTAGTAAACCTTTAACCAGCTTAGTAAACCTTTAACCAGCTTAGTAAACCTTTAACCAGCTTAGTCAACCTTTAACCAGCCTAGTCAACCTTTAACCAGCTTAGTAAACCTTTAACCAGCTTAGTAAACCTTTAACCAGCTTAGTAAACCTTTAACCAGCTTAGTAAACCTTTAACCAGCTTAGTAAACCTTTAACCAGCTTAGTAAACCTTTAACCAGCTTAGTAAACCTTTAACCAGCTTAGTAAACCTTTAACCAGCTTAGTAAACCTTTAACCAGCTTAGTAAACCTTTAACCAGCTTAGTAAACCTTTAACCAGCTTAGTAAACCTTTAACCAGCTTAGTAAACCTTTAACCAGCTTAGTAAACCTTTAACCAGCTTAGTAAACCTTTAACCAGCCTAGTAAACCTCGGCCAGAATCTGAATATTCTGTATTCACCGTTCGTTAGCAACCGCTCAGATTCAAAACGCATCGGAAACATTCCAGTGAAACCATGACGACGACCACTTTAACTGACATTACTCTGAGGTAAAAACAAGAGAGATCCAGTGACTGCAAGTCGATTGTCTGAAGACAAAATGGAGGTTGGAGATTTTCTAAAATGGCGGCCGGCGTTCCTACCAGGGGTTCTCCTCCTCCAGGGTCTCCACCGTGGTGAAGCGCTCGATGCATTCCTGCAGCTGCACGGTGGTCTGCTGGTGGGGAACCTCCATGCTGGCGTGCTTCACGTACTTCTGCAGACCAGACCAGAGAGACGGTTAAGAGGCTGGGGGAGGTAGAACACCAGGGGAGGCTGGGGGAGGTAGAACACCAGGGGAGGCTGGGGGAGGTAGAACACCAGGGGAGGCAGAACACCAGGGGAGGCTGGGGGAGGTAGAACACCAGGGGAGGATGGGGGAGGTAGAACACCAAACACCCACCTCGGCCTCATTCTCGTTGTAATACTTCTTCTTCATGTCGGGGTCCCAGTCGATGGCCACATAGGGCTGGGCTGCAGAGACACACACTGTTAACATACCTGTGTGTGTGTGTGCGTGTGTGTGTATGTGTGTGTGTGTGTGTGTATGTGTGTGTGTGTGTATGTGTGTGTGTGTGCAGGGCTATGTAGATTTGAGTGTCATGTGCATAGTTTGTTCTTTTTTATGATGTGTCCCAATGGAAGCATGTCAAGATTGAATAGAAGGGGGCCAAGGATTGATCCTTGGGGAACCCCACGTTTGTTTCGGACACAAAGTTGCCAATGGAGACATAGTAGCTTCTGTCCTGTAGGTAGGATCTAAACCAGTTTAGGACAGTGCCTGAAAGTCCCACCCAGGTTTTAGTCTATCTATTAGAATGTCTACAGTGTCAAAGGCAGCGCTAAGGTCTAGTAGTACCAAAACTGAGACTTTTCCGGAGTCTGTGTTTACACAAATGTAATTAAGGACCTTAATAAGGGCCGTTTCAGTGCTATGTAGGGGGGGGGGGGGCGAAAACCTGATTGAAAATCATCGAAGAGATCGTGGTTTGCGTGCGGGTATGAGTGTGTGTGAGTGTGTGTGTGAGTGTGAGTGTGAGTGTGAGTGTGAGTGTGAGTGTGAGTGTGTGAGTGTGAGTGTGTGAGTGTGAGTGTGTGTGAGTGTGAGAGTGCGAGTGTGTGAGTGTGTGAGTGTGAGTGTGTGAGTGTGAGTGTGTGAGAGTGAGAGTGTGAGTGAGTGTGAGTGTGTGATAGGGCTTACACACCGGCAGTTCCGAACGCCGGTTCGCGTTCACGTGCCGAAACCTCCGAACGTTGGCGCTAGTGATGGGGGAAACGAAGCTTTCGACGCAATTGACAGTTCGACACAATTGTGTCGGAAAAAGTGTCGATCTATCGATGCAGTCGATACAGCAGCTCCACAATGACATCTGCTGGTCAGGTCATGGTATGGCGACTGTATCGACTGATTCACAAGTCAGGAATTTGAGGCAAAATACAATAAGCCCACCGTCATCTGTGATGTCTTGTTCAATAAAGGTGCTGTGACAAACTGTGTCGATGTATTTGTGGCCATATATGTGGTCTTAAATGTTGGTGTGTCTAGTAGACTATAATAAATACATATGAATAAATAAATAAATGCAACTGTTGTGTCCATTTCTGATATGAATAGGTGGTGTTGTTTCAGGCAGGATTTGAACTCACAACCTTCCGATCACCAGTCCAATTCACTATTCACTCCACTATCCCCTTGACATGTAATTGGAGCAGATATAAATGGTCAACATGTCATAACAGGGCCAACAGTGTTGGGACGTGCTCGTGTGCAAAACAAGGCTATATTGTGGGAACTGGACAGACTTGTGCTTATGTGAACAATCAAATATGTATTGCTTGTGTACATGAACAGGCAACGTTTTTTTAATGTATATCTATCTGGCTAGCCTATGTGTTGCAATTATGAATCTATGACTATCTCTGTATGTTCTATGTCTATCTATCAATATCTACCAATCTCCTGTCTATTTTTATCTCTATCTCTGTCTCTGTCAATAAATGTATTCTGTCTAGCGTCCGTATGTCTCCACAGTCCACTCTGACTACAACCCTCGAATATGAGAGAGTTCCACGTCATTTTATGCAGTACCAAACTTGAAACACTGCCTCGTTTGCGGAATGATTGACACACCGGTCAGAGGTGCTCGTGTGACGTACGAAGCTTCGTTCGAGTAGTCACGTGGTTTTTGCCAATTTGACACAAGCATCGATACATTTGTATCGACGCACATTGCGTCGGAAGATCGACGCCGTGTCCTGACTACTGCGTCGAGCGTAACATCACTAGTTGGCGCTGTCTGGCGAACGAGCCTGCGTTCATACCAGTGTATCATTCGCCAGACAGCGCCAACGTTCGGAGGTTTCGGCACGCGAACGCGAACCGGCGTTCGGAACTGCCGGTGTGTAAGCCCTATGAGTGTGCGTGTGTGTGTGTGTGTGTGTGTGTGTGTGTGTGTGTGAGAGACTCACAGCTGAAGGAGAAGGCGCTGCCCCCCTCCCCCATCCCTCTCTCTGTGGTGCCGTTGGAGTTCACCGCCTGGATGGAGAACAGCAGCTTCCTGCGCCGCGCCTGGCAGCCCCCCTTCCTCTGGCCCCCCGGCCTCTCATTGGCCAGGGGGGGGCTGGGAGGACACACCCCCTTGTCCTCCTCGTCCTCCGTCTCGCAGGGCTGCTGCTTCGCTGCCCCCTGCTGGCTGCCTGCTGTGACTGTGGCGCTGGTGGAGGCAGCAGCAGCAGCGGAGGAGGAGGCGCTGGTGGTGGAGGAGGAGGTGCAGGAGGAGGTGCTGCAGGAGGCCTGGGAGGAGCTGCTGTCTTCCCCGGGTCGGGCAGCGGCGCTGGTGCCCCCCTCAGCCTGGTCCACACCCCCCTGGCCCTGGCCCTGGCCCTTGGAGCGGGTGGTGGCGGTGGACGTGGAGGCGGGGCTGTCCTGGGGGCTGTCCCCCTGGCCCCCGTCACACACGGCCTCTCTCTGGGACGGCCCGGCCTTCTCACCCTCGTCCTCGTCTGTGGCGGGACAGAGAGACAGACGTGTCAGACAGATAGAGAGACGTGGGTTGGGTAGAGATCTCTAACAGGGATGGACAGTCAAGTCAAGTCAACTTTATTTATACAGCACATTTACGTGCAGCAGCAGCAGCTGAACCAAAGTGCTTCACAGGTGGGGAGGAAATAAGGAACACAAATGTAAAACAGGTAAAGTGCAGGATACTAAATAAAATAAAAAACAAGATATGATAACAATTAAGTCTCCTTCTCAAAAAAAGAGAAGGAGACTGTTGCGCATTAAGGATCATATTACCATCGCTCACGCCATTGGTCCTATACAGCTCTTCCTCCTCGTCTTCGTCATCTCCACCCTCCTCATCCTCCTCCTCCTCCACCTCCTCTGAGGGGTCCGGTAGTCTGACGTACCGTCTGGGGAAGAAAGAACAGAAAACAGCGTAACTCACCAACGAACCAAAGAACTCCAGAGAGCCAAGTGTTTTACGTGATGTTTACCTAGCAACAACACCATGATTGGCTACACAATGAAGCATCATCATCATTGATGCATTTCTGGTGAATAAAGTCGCTTCTTGGCACTCTAGAATGTTATAACTAGAACACTAGAACACTCTAGAACGTTGACACTCTAGAACGTTGACCGTTTGGGCCACTTTATTCACCCTCGGCACTGAAGGAGTTAACCATGGAAGTAACGTTTACATTTTTGGCTTTTAGCAGACGCCTTTATCCTAAGTGACTTACAACAAATACATTCGAATCATCTATCCCCCAGTCATAGCAGGAAAAAGTAATCTATGCTAGGATCAGGGGCCATTGGCAGTCGTCGTGCTAGAAGAAAACACTTTATGACACTGGGGAAACAGTACAGGTGGGTAGTAGATGTCTCAGTCGGGACAGTACAGGGGAACAGGTGGTAGAGACTCACGCTAGCCTCTGGACTAGCCTAACAGGCGTTAGAGGCTCACACTAGCCTCCTGGACTAGAGGAACAGTAAAAATGTTGTGTAAGACTCACGCCAGCCTCCGCAGGAACAGGTGGTAGAGGGCCTCGCGGGCACACTGGCTTCTGGGTACAGCCATCAGGAGCGGGTGGCCGAACAGGGACGTCCCGTAGCTGCTGCTGCCTGAGCCGTAGTCCCGGTAGTGGGACCGCTCCCGCAGGTACAGGGCCAGGACCACCTCCTCCCCCTCCTCCTCCACAGAACCCCCGCTCAGCTCATACCTGGGGACCAGGGGAACACACACACACACACACACACACACACACACGTCAGAGGACATGCTGCAGCGGATGAGCTGCTTGTCGAGTAGAAGAAGAAGAAGAAGAAGAAGAAGAGACACGTACACAAAGATGTCGTCGCGGTCCAGGATGCAGCTTAGCGCCTCATCGGCGTGGTAGATCTTATAGAAGCGGTGGTTGAACACGTCCGCCACCACCATCTGAAACACAAGACACAGACACAGGCAACTGACGGTCTGTTGTCAAGGCAACTGACGGTCTGTTTTATAGGCCTGCAGGGTCTTGAGCTTGTTTTGTATGTGTCCTGCATCCCCCCCCCTCTCTCTCCAGTTGATCTCTTTTCTAAGCTTGAACTGGTGTCAGAGCTACCACATGTCATGTGACTGCAGAGTTGAAGGTGACGATGCGTTTGTTGCCACGCCAGACAACAGGCTGCCTTCATAGCAGGTTGGACTCACCTGATTGGCTGGCACGCTGGTCATCTCGGAGAGCGCAGCACACAGGTCCGAGACCTTCCCAGCTTTAGGAACGACCAGCCGGTGCTGAGGGTGGAGGGGGGAGGGGGGGCAGACATGATGACATTAGCAGCACCTTTTCTCCTCTTCCCAGCAACACTTCCAGACCCTCTGCACTACACTCATTCTCTGGCTTATCATCTCTTTCCCCCCTCTCTCCCCTGATGAGATTCTCACACTGATCACAACCACCTGCCCTCTCGATCCAATCCCCTCCCCTCTCCTCCAATCCATTTCCTCAGACATCCTTCCTTACCTTACCACCGTAATCAACTCCTTATCCACAGGATCTGTCCCAGCTGCCTTCAAGATAGCCAGAGTCAAGCCGCTCCTCAAGAAACCTACCTGTCTACCCACAACTACAGACCGGTATCCCTTCTCTCCTTCCCTTCCAAAACCCTTGAACTGCTACATCTAAACAACTGACTGACTATCTCCGTCAGATGGAACTCCTGGACCCCCACCAATCCGGCTTCAAGGCTGGGCACTCCACTGAGACTGCTCTCCTTGCTGTCACAGAGGCCCTCCACTCTGCTCAAGCTTCCTCCCTCCCCTCTGTTCTCATTCTCCTGGACCTGTCTGCTGCCTTTGACAGTCAACCACCAGATCCTTCTCTCCATCCTCTTAGAACTGGGCATCTCTGGCACTGCACACTCCTGGCGTGCTCCCTACCTGACAGCACGCTCCTGCAGATTCTTCCTCTATAACATCAGAAGGATACGACCGTTCCTCACCAGAGAAGCAGCGCAACTCTTGACCCAGTCACTGTTCATCTCCCGCCTTGATTACTGCAACGCACTCCTGGCCGGGCTCCCCGCCTCCGCCATCAGACCTCTGCAGCTCATCCAGAATGCTGCTGCCCGTCTGGAGTTCAACCTCCCCGAATCCTTCCATGTCACCCCCCTCCTTCGCACCCTGCACTGGCTCCCGATAGCAGCTCGCATCAGATTCAAGACCCTGGTGCTCGCCTATCAGGCAGCTAAAGGGACAGCCCCTGCCTACCTGCAAGCAATGGTCACCCCCCAAACTTCAGGGTCAGGTTTAGGGTCAAGGTCAGGGTCAGGGGTCAGGGTCGTACCTGGACAGGTTTGGCCACGGGGTCCAGGGAGACGAAGAACACCTCCATCACGCGGTCCTTGCTGACGGGCAGCGGCACGCTCAGGTAGCAGAAGGGGTCGAAGGTCACGGACACCTTGCGGCACTCGGGGCAGACCAGCGTGGACTTGAACAGCCCGTGGAACGTGTCCACTATCACCGAGTCATTCCGTCGCCGGTGGTTACGCCATGCCTCCTCCGCCACTTCCTGAAAGAGAGAGGAGAGAGGGTTTGAGAACGTGAGGAGAAACACAACACTCTGAGTCTCTGTCCGTCACTATGAACAAAGGGACGAGACGTGACTTCTGAGAGGAAGGAGCAATGTTTTGCTGTAGGTTTAGTAATGTAAATTCTCTAACCTGAGAATATAACACTAGTCTAAGGCTTAGACCAGTCTTAATTACACTGGTCTAACCTGAGAATATAACACTAGTCTAAGGCTTAGACCAATCTTAATTACACTGGTCTAACCTGAGAATATAACACTAGTCTAAGGCTTGTCTAACCGGAGAATATAAGACTTAATCTATCTATATGCAACCGGCCCCTGGTCTCTCCTGGTCTCCCCTGGTCTCTCAGTAACACCCCATGTCCTCTCCTGGTCCTCTCCTGGTCTCTCATAGGGCTTACACACCGGCAGTTCCGAACGCCGGTTCGCGTTCGCGTGCCGAAACCTCCGAACGTTGGCGCTGTCTGGCGAATGATACACTGGTATGAACGCGGGCTCGTTCGCCAGACAGTGCCAACGTTCGGAGGTTTCGGCACGCGAACGCGAACCGGCGTTCGGAACTGCCGGTGTGAAAGCCCTATCAGTAACACCCCTGGTCTCTCCTGGTCTCTCAGTAACACCCCTGGTCTCTCCTGGTCTCACCTGGTCCGGCCTGCCCTCGGCGTCCCTCAGCTCGATGTACTCTTTGTTCTTGACGCGGTTCAGGTCCTCATGGAGCCCGTCCAGCAGGAAGGACAGCAGCTCCTGGGAGTCGTGCTGCTGGTAGCCCAGGAACTGGGACGCGAAGTGGCCCACCTTGGTCTGCACACACACACACACACACACACACACACAGACACAGACACAGACACAGACACAGACACGCAGACACAGACGACACACAAAGACACACACATAGATCAAACCATCAAAAAAGGGCCTCAGGGAAAATAGATTTTTATTTTATTTTACTCAGATTGTTCAAACTGAAGACTGAAGATGAAGAGACAGACCAAAAGCGTCCATCAGTCTAAATGGGTCCTGCGTCTACTACCACCCCCTCCTAGCAGGGGGCCACAGCGTAACTCTGACTGATTGTATCCTGTCTTTTTTGTCACTTAAGTCTACTACTGTCACTTTTTTATCTTGAATTATGCCTAGTTACTCTTGTGCTGCAATGTCAAAGCCTAAGAATTTTCTCTCTGTAATAAATGGTAAATGGTAAACAGACTGACTTACATAGATAGCGCCTTATTCCAAAGCGCTTTACAACGGCCTCTCATTCACCCATTCACACACACATTCACACACCAATGGCGGCAAGCTACCATGCAAGGCACCGGCCCGCTCACTGGGAGCAATTTGGGGTTCAGTGTCTTGCCCAAGGATACCTCGACATGTGGCCAGCCGGGGCTCGAACCGCTGATCTGCCGATCTGCCGACCTTGCAATCATTAGATCTACCTCCTGAGACACAGACGCCCCGTAATGTGAAAACTTTAAACTTGGCTGACCTTGAAGATGCGTGGGACTACAGAGTAGTGTCAGCCCTCTTCCCCCCTCCCTCTCTCCCCCACCACCTTGAAGATGCTTGGGACTACAGAGTAGTGTCTGCCCCCTGCCCCCTGCCCCCCTCCTCCCTCCCCCCCTACCTTAAAGATGCGTGGGACTACAGAGTAGTGTCTGCCGGACCACATCTGCTTGATGACGTCGGCGTAGGCCTCGGCGATCTCCCCCTTCATGCCCAGCGGGTTGGAGAAGTTCAGCTCCTCCAGGTACGCGCTCCGCAGGAAGTACTCCGTCAGGGGGGGCGTGTTACTGAGGCACTGGAGAGACCGGGGGAGGGGGGTAGGGGGTGTTACTGAGAGACCAGGGGAGACCAGGGGTGTTACTGAGAGACCAGATGAGGACTCTGTGTTGAACATGGTTCTGTCCCTCCCGGGCTGGGCTCTGTGTGGGTCTGGGACAGGTGTGTGGGGGGCTGGGACAGGTGTGTATGGTTCTGTGTGAGGCCTACCTGCAGAGCAGAGTTCATGAAGCAGGTGTTCCCCAGGTTGGTGAGCCCACACACCCCCGCCTGCCCCCGGTACTGGTCCTGCTCCTCCACAGAATTCCTCCTACAGCACACAGAAGAAGAATATTGCAAGTTGTAGCTCGTTGTAAAGGTGACTAATCAGGCTTTCCAACCATATAAAATACAATAACAATTGGTATTGTTAAAGGGGAGGAATAATCGACCGAATTAACGTTTCCAAACTTTTTTTGAGAAAGCGCTTTGAGTTGCATTTCATGTACAAAAGGCACTATATAAATAAAGCTTTACTTACTATATATTAACATATTATAATTTAAGTCCATATTCATTATATAACTACTTGAATATGTGACACGTTCTAAAGCTTCGGTCCTCAGACAGGCCAGTGATTGACCATTCAGACAGAGCAAACAGGTAGAGGGGGCGGGGCCTACAGACAGACAGGTAGAGGGGGCGGGGCCTACAGATAGACAGGTAGAGGGGGCGGAGCCTACAGACAGACAGGTAGAGGGGGTGGAGCCTACATTATCTGGGGTCTGGAGCTGGGCCAGGTGCCGTCTGCACTCCTCATCTCCATGATCACCGTCTGGAAGAGAGACACACGTTACAAAATTAAAATTACATGTGGGGTTCCCCAAGGGTCAATCCGTGGCCCCCTCCTATTCAATCTCTACATGCTTCCATTGGGACACGTCATAAAAGAGAACAAAATTGCCTACCACAACTATGCGGACGACACGCGCGCACATGCGCACACACACGCACACACACATGCACACACACCACACACACCACACACACCACACACACACACACACACACACACAGTTACACACCACACACACACACAGCTACACACCACACACACACACACACACAGGTTACACACCACACACACACACACACACACAAACACACACGCCCCTCACACATACAGACACACTGTCTGCAAGGCAGGCACAGACATGCAGGTTACACACCACACCACACACACCTGCCCCTCACTCACACAGTACACACACACACACACACCCGCCCCTCACACACATACACTGTCTGCAAGGCAAGACGCACCATGCCAGAGCTGAGGCAGGAGTCAGGAGTCAGGGTCAGGGTTAGGGGTCAGGGTCAGGGTCAGGGTTAGGGTTAGAGGTCAGGGTCAACGTTAGGGTCAGGGGTCAGGGTCGGGGTCAGGACCCACCATGCCGGAGCTGAGGCAGGAGTCCAGCACGCTCACGTGCACGTTCCTGAGCCTCTCACAGCTGGTGTCTGAGCTCTTCATCCACAGCCGCGTCTCCGCCCCCTCCGCCACCTCCAGCTGGAGCTGCATCGCCTTCTTAATGGTATCTACGGCAATGCACAACACGCTAACCACGTTAACACACGCTAATACTACAACACGGCTTGGACTCCTCGGGATTAAATCATATTTTCAGTAGAAGATCTTCATTGAGGATGTGGTGTAGTTTATAAATATACTAACATATATAATCTGAATTATGATCTGTTAATATAAATATACTAACATAATTAATATAAATATACTAACATATATGACCTGTTAATATAAATATACGAACATAGTTAATATAAATACTAACATATATGACCTGTTAATATAAATATACTAACATAGTTAATATAAATACTAACATATATGATCTGTTAATATAAATATACTAACATAGTTAATATAAATACTAACATATATGACCTGTTAATATAAATATACTAACATAGTTAATATAAATATACTAACATATATGATCTGAATAGTTAATATAAATACTAACATAGTTAATATAAATATACTAACATATATGATCTGCACGGCTGAATTGCTCTGTGACCACGTGTTCCATGTTGCTATGGAGACACAGGAAGACCTCCACTGGGTACACCTCCACCTTGAGCGTGCTGGGGAGATCCACCACCTGGACACCAACGAAGAAGAAGAAGAAGACATATTTATAGTACCAGTCAAAAGTTTGGACACACTTCCCCATTCAGTTGAAGGTGTCTGAGGTGATCGTAACAGGGCTGAAGGTGTCTGAGGTGATCGTAACAGGGTTGAAGGTGTCTGAGGTGATCGTAACAGCTACATTTCACACCGTCACGTCTGATCAACAGGCCATGGTGATCGGTCTGGTGGGGCCTCTGTCAGGGTGGGGGGGGGGCCGGGGGGGGGCCTACCTTGCGCTCTAGGGCTGGGGGGGGTCCAGGGCTAAGGGGGGGGGGGGGGCCTACCTTGCGCTCCAGGGCAGGCTGGTCATCCACCAGGCCGTACCAGGCCAGCAGCTTGTGCCAGGCCTCCGCAGGGACCAGCATGAAGTCCTCGTTCTCCACCAGCCGCTCCTTCAGGTGGTACGAGTCCAGGTCTGGGGGAGGGGGGGGGGGGGGGGGGGGGGCAGGAGGGGGGGACGACGACAGGATGGAACTTTAGCAATATTCCGTAGATGATAAAAAGCATTTCTAGTGATAGATTTGATGTGAGGCTCAAAGCTTAAGTCAGAATCTATAATCACACCTAGATTCTTAGCTTCATGTTTGCAGTTTGAAAGCAAGGTTCTTGAACCTGGGTCAGTAGTTATGAGTCAGTAGTTATGACCCTGGGTCTGTTATGGGTCAGTAGTTGTGCTCACCCTCAAACAGCTCAGTGTTGTCGATCTGTCCGGGGAAGGAGGAGGAGTTCTGGTCTCCTGTCTCCACATACTCCTTCCACTGCTCGTACCAGCGCCTCTCCACCAGGTACCTGCAGGACACCATGGTTACTGGTTACTGGTACTGTGTGTGTAGGAGACTCTGGTAACCCTGTTTAAATGCTGCCTCTGTCTCTCTCTCTCTCTCTCTCCCTGTCTCTCCCTGTCTCTCTTTCTCCTACCTTTCTCTCTCCTCCCTGTCTCTCTCTCCTACCTTTCTCTCTCCTCCCTGCCTCTCTCTCTCTCCCTGTCTCTCTCTCTCCTACCTTTCTCTCTCCTCCCTGTCTCTCTCTCTCCTCCCTGCCTCTCTCTCTCTCTCTCCCCCTGTATCTCTCCCTGTCTCTCTCTCTCCTACCTTTCTCTCTCCTCCTTGTCTCTCTCTCTCTCCTCTTTTGTTTATTAGGATCCCCATTAGCTAATGCCATGACATTAGCTAGTCTTCCTGGGGTCTGACACAAAAATCATATTTGAACAATTGTCAACATTACATACAGACAATTGTAAACGTTGTATACATACATACATACATACATACATCATAATAACAAAATAAAATAAATGAAAATACAACAGATCAGCAAACGAGATAAATCTGTTCTGTGAGTTAATTATTATTAAGTGCTCTTTTATTGTTTTCTTGAAAGTCCCTCTAGAATTAGTTTTACCAACATGCTTGGGTAAAGAGTTCCCTGTCTCTCTCTCTCTCTCTCTCCTCCCTGTCTCTCTCTCTCCTACCTCTCTCTCTCTCTCTGGTCATTGTTGAACAGACCACTGATCTAACATGACTGGAGGAAAGCCAGGTAGAGGAGACTAACCATACTAGATCAGTGATAACGTCATGGCAAGGGCTAGGGATGACTCTCTCCTTATCACATGTTAATCACGTCCACAGATCTCTGGTCTGTGAGTCTAAGGTATGTGCAGCTACATGGTGGTGCCGGCTGTGATCTATGGTCCCATTCAGAGCCGTGCCCATACAGGATTATCTGCAAAACTGCGAGGAATCTAAAGAATTTAAACAGCCCTTCTACTCAGCTGTGGTTCCTGTTAGCAGTACTTCCTTGACTCTTAAACCACCCGTATTATTACCCAACTGAGCTTCTGAACGTATGACTTTATTACACCGTTACATTAGCTAACTTCACACACACACATACGTCACATGCACACACACACACATAAACATACACAGATAAACATACACACATCACACGCACGCAGTGCGCACGCACGCACACACGCATGCACGCATGCACGCACTAGGCTTGGTACAGGTTTATAAACCTGGTCTACTAGACTTGGTACAGGACTATAAACCTGGTCTACTAGACTTGGTACAGGGTTATAAACCTGGTCTACTAGACTTGGTACAGGGTTATAAACCTGGTCTACTAGACTTGGTACAGGACTATAAACCTGGTCTACTAGACTTGGTACAGGACTATAAACCTGGTCTACTAGACTTGGTACAGGACTATAAACCTGGTCTACTAGACTTGGTACAGGACTATAAACCTGGTCTACTAGACTTGGTACAGGACTATAAACCTGGTCTACTAGACTTGGTACAGGACTATAAACCTGGTCTACTAGACTTGGTACAGGACTATAAACCTGGTCTACTAGACTTGGTACAGGACTATAAACCTGGTCCACTAGACTTGGTACAGGACTATAAACCTGGGCTACTAGACTTGGTACAGGGTTATAAACCTGGTCTACTAGACTTGGTACAGGACTATAAACCTGGTCTACTAGACTTGGTACAGGGTTATAAACCTGGTCTACTAGACTTGGTACAGGACTATAAACCTGGGCTACTAGACTTGGTACAGGGTTATAAACCTGGTCTACTAGACTTGGTACAGGACTATAAACCTGGTCTACTAGACTTGGTACAGGGTTATAAACCTGGTCTACTAGACTTGGTACAGGACTATAAACCTGGTCTACTAGACTTGGTACAGGGTTATAAACCTGGTCTACTAGACTTGGTACAGGACTATAAACCTGGTCTACTAGACTTGGTACAGGACTATAAACCTGGTCTACTAGACTTGGTACAGGGTTATAAACCTGGTCTTGGTCTAACCCTAACCCGGCCAGGCTTACTGGGCTGATCACAACAACGTTAGCAACACCAGACTTACAGCCCTGCTAATATGCATCATCATGTCTTTATTCTCCTAGTATGTCCACTTCAATGTCCCATATACATCTGTTCATATCACTGTGACTCCTCCTGTGCCATGAAACCACTGGTAGTCTGTCTATGACACATGAACATCAGAGGCAGACGTCGCATGGACTACAGCTAATGACCTGAAGCTAGCCTAGCCTAGCCTAGCCCTGCTCTCTGCTAGCACTGTGATGATGTTAGCTTAGCTAGCGAACTGCCATCCTCCACGGTGGAGAAACGGACTGTGTCTGATCTATAAACACACTTCTCACATCGACATTAACCCGCCATGACGTCTGTTGTTGTCATTCAAGTGTCTGCAACTCCCTGAAACAAACTGTCAGCTAACAAGCTAACTCGCTATGCTAAGCTAACGCTAGCAGACTGAGCTGAAGCCCAAACAACAACAACAACAACAACAACAACAACAACAACAACAACAACAACAACACACCGTTTATTCATCATCGATTTAAGCTAAAAAAAAAAAATTTAAAAAAAACGGGGCCTTATCGACAGATATAATGTTAGATTATTATACTCTTTAGGGGGAGTGTGTTAGGGTGTCAGAGTGTGTTAGGGTGAGTGTGTTAGGGTGTGTGTGTGTGTGTGGGTGTCAGAGAGTGTTAGGGTGTGTGTGTGTGTGGGTGTCAGAGTGTGTTAGGGTGAGTGTGTTAGGGTGTGTGTGTGGGTGTCAGAGTGTGTTAGGGTGTCAGAGTGTGTTAGGGTGTCAGTGTGTGTTAGGGTGAGTGTGTTAGGGTGTGTGTGTGGGTGTCAGAGTGTGTTAGGGTGTCAGAGTGTGTTAGGGTGTCAGTGTGTGTTAGGGTGAGTGTGTTAGGGTGTGTGTGTGGGTGTCAGAGTGTGTTAGGGTGAGTGTGTTAGGGTGTGTGTGTGGGTGTCAGAGTGTGTTAGGGTGTCAGAGTGTGTTAGGGGGAGTGTGTGGGTGTCAGAGTGTGTTAGGGGGGGTGTGTTAGGGTGTGTGTGTGTGTGGGTGTCAGAGTGTGTTAGGGTGTCAGAGTGTGTTAGGGTGTGTGTGTTAGGGTGTCAGAGTGTGTTAGGGTGTGTGTGTGGGTGTCAGAGTGTGTTAGGGTGTCAGAGTGTGTTAGGGTGAGTGTGTGAGTGTCAGAGTGTGTTAGGGGGAGTGTGTGGGTGTCAGAGTGTGTTAGGGGGAGTGTGTTAGGGTGTGTGTGTGGGTGTCAGAGTGTGTTAGGGTGTCAGAGTGTGTTAGGGTGTGTGTGTGGGTGTCAGAGTGTGTTAGGGTGTCAGAGTGTGTTAGGGTGTGTGTGTGGGTGTCAGAGTGTGTTAGGGTGTCAGTGTGTGTTAGGGTGAGTGTGTGAGTGTCAGAGTGTGTTAGGGGGAGTGTGTGGGTGTCAGAGTGTGTTAGGGGGAGTGTGGGTGTGAGTGTGTTAGGGTGAGTGTGTTGGTGTGAGTGTGTGGGTGTCAGAGTGTGTTAGGGGGAGTGTGTGAGTGTCAGAGTGTGTTAGGGTGAGTGTGTTAGGGTGAGTGTGTTGGTGTGAGTGTGTGGGTGTCAGAGTGTGTTAGGGGGAGTGTGTGAGTGTCAGAGTGTGTTAGGGTGAGTGTGTTAGGGTGAGTGTGTGGGTGTCAGAGTGTGTTAGGGGGAGTGTGTTAGGGTGAGTGTGTGGGTGTCAGAGTGTGTGGGTGTCAGAGTGTGTTAGGGTGAGTGTGTTAGGGGGAGTGTGTTAGGGTGAGTGTGTTAGGGTGAGTGTGTGGGTGTCAGAGTGTGTTAGGGTGAGTGTGTGGGTGTCAGAGTGTGTTAGGGGGAGTGTGTTAGGGTGAGTGTGTGGGTGTCAGAGTGTGTTAGGGGGAGTGTGTTAGGGTGAGTGTGTGGGTGTCAGAGTGTGTTAGGGTGTGTGTGTGTGTTAGGGTGTGTGTGTGTGTGTGTGTGTGTGTGTGTGTGTCAGAGTGTCAGAGTGTGTGGGTGTCAGAGTGTGTGGGTGTCAGAGTGTGTGGGTGTCAGAGTGTGTGTGAGTGTGTGTGAGTGTGTGGGTGTCAGAGTGTGTGTGAGTGTGTGTGTGTCAGAGTGTGTGTGTGTCACTGTCAGAGTGTGTGGGTGTCAGAGTGTGTGTGGGTGCCAGTGTGTGTGTGTGTGTGTGTGTGTGTGTGTGTGTGTGTGTGTGTGTGTGGGTGCCAGTGTGTGTGTGTGTGTGTGTGTGTGTGTGTGTGTGTGTGTGTGTGTGTGTCAGAGCCACCCCAGCGGACGGTCTCACCAGCTGTCCCCGGCGCGCAGCTCCTGTTCCTGCAGCAGAGAGCCGACCTCGAGCCGCTGGGTCTCCAGCCCTGGAGGTTGTTCAGACCCCGGGGGTCTCTCCTGGGTCTCTGGCCCGGGTCCCGGAGGGTCCGTGGCCGTGGCTGGACATGCAGCCGCCATGATAACTCATAAATATCACAATCCTGCCAGATAAACAGAGAGTTCCCCGCAGCATAGATCCTGTAGGAGCGGACCGATCAACCAGGAAGTAGGAAGTCTTTACACGGTGACAACATCCCCTGGCATGGGGGGGGCGGGGGGTTTAAACTAGCATCAATTATATTGGACTACTGTATATTCATTCTGTCTCTTCCTTTGCTTTTTTTTTACTTGGATAATCTGGTGTAACTGAAAACAACAATTTTCGAAACGGTATTACATTCCAAACAACACCGAGGTATCACCATTGACTTCCATACATGCAGTCGCCCCCTAGTGGATGCTGGGGTGCAGTCGCCCCCTAGTGGATGCTGGGGTGTAATAATAATAATAATAATAATAATAAGAATAAGAATAAGAATAAGAATAAGAATAATAACAACATTTTATTTGTATAGCGCTTTTCCTGCAAACATTGCAGCTCAAAGTGCTCCAATCATTATATAATCATAATTTTATGATTTAGTCATTTAAAGGCCATATTAAAAAGTTGGGTTTTTAGTCTTGACTTGAACATATGTGCTGAGGTTGCATCTCTAATGTAAACTGGCAGTGAGACACAATCTGGAGCATAAAATGAGAATGCAGCCTCACCAAATCTCTTCTTTTGTACATGTTTTTTTGTACGTGTGCAACGAAGTCTCATCTGCGTTCTGGAATAAAATGTGAAAACCTACCGACCTCAGTAATAAAGGAGAATGTGTTCATATAATTATACAACAGTTAGTTCCGACCAAGTAATTTGATTGGACAAGAGGCATTCCATGAGTGCCGATATACAGTTAACAGCACTGGGACTTTTAACTATATGTATCACTGCGCCGCACAGGTGTTCTACTAAATGACCGTTAATTAGACTACATTAACGTTAATTAGACTACATTAACGGTCGTTATCTATCAGATTATCTATCAGTGAGTTGGTTTCAAACAATAATTTTAATAATAACAATGTATTGTAAATGTTATGCTGTTCGTTTTTAATTAATTGATTAGGCTACATTACTGCTTCATTCACTTTGAGATTATTCTTGTATAATGAAATGTTTTTAAATGTAATTATAATTATAACCTGTAGTTACTGTAATTCTAGACCAATCATCTGTAGTTACTGTAATTCTAGACCAATCACCTGTAGTTACTGTGATTCTAGACCAATCACCTGTAGTTACTGTGATTCTAGACCAATCACCTGTAGTTACTGTAATTCTAGACCAATCACCTGTAGTTACTGTGATTCTAGACCAATCACCTGTAGTTACTGTAATTCTAGACCAATCACCTGTAGTTACTGTAATTCTACACCAATCAACTGCAGTTAAGGAGTTAAAACAGGCAATTCTGTGCATTTTCTAATTGCTGACATTGACTTTGCTCCACAGCCATCATGAAGGGTTGTTCCTGGTCCTGCAGGCTGTTGAACCAGGCCTCGTCTTGTGAAACGTATACAAAAATAAGTCTGGACTTTCCTTTAGCGACGTTGATGGAACACATCCCAGGACTCTTTCCTAAACCGTTCTGACCTCAGCAGCATCTTAACGTGTAGCCAAAACCCAGCATTTATGTATGCAGTATAATATTTATTGGGGCGGCTGTGTCTCAGGAGGTAGAGGCTGTGTCTCAGGAGGTAGAGGCTGTGTCTCAGGAGGTAGAGGCTGTCTCTCAGGAGGTAGAGGCTGTGTCTCAGGAGGTAGAGGCTGTGTCTCAGGAGGTCGAGCCGGCGTCTAATGATCGCAAGGTTGGCAGATCTGCGGTTCGAGCCCCGGCTGGCCACATGTCGAGGTGTCCTTGGGCAAGACACTGAACCCCAAAATTGCTCCCAGTGAGCGGGCCGGCGCCTTGCATGGCAGCTTGGCCGCCATTGGTGTGTGAATGTGTGTGTGAATGGGTGAATGAGAGGCCG
This sequence comes from Nansenia antarctica, assembly GCF_963989245.1. NCBI lineage: Eukaryota > Metazoa > Chordata > Actinopteri > Argentiniformes > Microstomatidae > Nansenia > Nansenia antarctica. Next base: position 70,933,815 of record NC_137688.1, on the reverse strand, counting down.
TTGTAAAGCGCTTTGGATAAAGGCTATATAAGTCAGTGTATATAAGTCAGTCTGTATAAGTCAGTCTATATACAGTTGAGGCCAAAATTATTAGCCCCCCCTTGTGAAATCAGACAAAACCCATGATTTCTCCATGGAAATGACCATTAACAACAAGTGTTTATAGTGTATTTGTTTCCAAAATAATAAAGACAAAATGTCCACTAAGTTTGATTAGGATATTTTATTGATGCACTGAGTTGAAACAAGAAACGGCAAAAATGACACGTCCAAAATTATTAGCCCCCTGGCCATTAATAGTCAATAGTGTACCCTTTCTGAGCCACAACTGACAAAAACCTTTTAGAGTAGTTCTTTACTAGGTTGGCACAGGTCTCTCGAGGGATTTTTGGTCATTCTTCCATTGCAAATGGTTCCAGCTGGTCCAAACTGCGTCGGTTTCCGAGCATGGACATTCACTTTGAGCACCCGCCACAGATTCTCAAAGGATTGAGATCTGGGCTCTGCGCGGGCCACTCCAGGACCTTGGTTTTGGTGTCCTTTAGGAACTGTTGGACCAATGTATTGATGTATGCTTTGGGTCATTGTCTTGTTGGAAGACCCAGTGACGACCTAAGCCTAGACTAAGAGCAGATTTCTTCATATTATCCCTCAAAATGTCAACATAGTTTTCTTTTTTCATGATGCCATGCACCTGAACAAGGCTCCCTGTGCCTGAGGCTGCAAAACAGCCCCACAGCATGATGCTCCCACCACCACGATTAACTGTGGGAACTGTGTTCTTAGGGTTGAAGGCCTCTCCCTTTCTTCGCCAGACATAAGCAACATCCATGTGCCCAAACAGTTCCAGTTTAGTCTCATCAGACCAAAGCACAGATTTCCAAAACTCATCTTTACCTTTCAAATGTTTACGGGCAAACCTCAGTCTAGCTCTGATGTGCCGCTCTTTGAGTAAAGGGGATCTTCTGGGATGATGGCCCTGAAGCACACCACGATGAAGAGCCCTCACAACTGTATTCCTTGAAACATCAACTCCACAAGAGGGCAGGTCAGCAACAATCATCTTGGCAGAATCAAGGACCCCAATTGAAATAAGCCAGTGGCTTTCTTGGGTTTTTATCCTGTTAGTTGACCTTGTATGTAATATGTACTTTCATGTACCTACTTCTGCAAATCTTCTAATAAAGTTTTCAATCAATCAATCAAAAAGATGTCCTTGGTGTCTTGCTGACATCTCTGACTATTTTCCTCTCCAGAGTTCTTGAAATCTTGAGCTTTCGACCACGCCCCAGGTTTGTTTCTTACAGAATGTGTCTCCTTGTACTTAGCAATGATGCAACGTACAGCGGTTCTAGACACTGAGACGCTTGGAAATGGCAGTGTTGCCTTCCGCCTTATCATGAGCCTCCACTATATTCTTTCTGAGCTCAAGACTGATTTCCTTTGTCTTTGGCATGGTGAGTAAGAGTAGTAGTATAGTCCCTCTCAATAATGTGTTCAAGTGCCCTGTTTCTTGGAGTGCTTTTATGCTAATTGAATGCTCAGGTGTTGTTAGGAAGCCAATTGACTGTACAGGTGTGGTTTGAAATCTGATTGGTTGCTTAGGTGTGTTTTTAAAGCAAATATTCACATGGGGGCTAATATTTTTGACCACCCCATTTTTCACTATATTTGATATAAAGCAAGCCTAAAAACTTATTTTATATTCCAAAATGTACCAAAAGCTAATAAATAGCACTGGTGAATGTTTGATTATATAAAGTTTTGGCAAACATTGGGAAGAATTTTAGGAAAATTTTCCATAATTCCTGGGGGGCTAATAATTTTGGCCTCAACTGTAAGTCAGTCTATATAAGTCCATTCACCAATACCATTTAGCTCTTATCCAGAGTGACTCAGATCAGACAGGACCAACCACACCCTCTCATTGACTAAATAAGCAGACATCAGGGGAGGCTGGTGGAGGTAGAAGCCGTAGGCCTGTCCTCTGATTTCTACCTCCCCACAGGGGGGTACTCCATCAACGTCGCCAAAGGAAAAGCCAGGCTTATTTTTGATAAATCTCAAAACATAAGCCTGGATTTTCCTTTAGTGACGTTGATGGAATACCCCCCCAGGTCTCAAAGAAAGAAAGAAAGCCAAAGTCTCACACAGCCAACCAATCAGACGCCAGGAACAACAGATAATATACCTTTAATGACCATGATCAAATCTAAGCATGTGATAGATAGTGACCGTTAGTACAATGCATATTTAATTCAGGGGGTGATTTAAACGCTTTGTTCTCTTAAATTTTCATATAATATTTCTTTCTCGTGAATAAATTTCCAATCCCGTTATATAAATCTGATTTCTCTCAATAATCACACTGCCTCCCTCTCCTTTGTCTTTCACACTCGCATACAGACACACACAGTACAGCAAGCAGGGCCAAAAGAAAAGTCACACACAGATACCATATAGACTATTCTCTGGGGTTCCGTACACTTGACAAGAAGAAGAAATCAGTAACATTAGTATTATTATTTAAAAAGGTTACACATCTGAGGCCATCCTCAGTTAGGCCTTGCCAGAACATTACAGCTTAACATCTGTGAGGGTGGGGGGGGGGAGGATGAGGGTGGGGGGGGGGGGTGGTGGAGATGAGGGTGGGGTGGAGTATGAGGGTGAGGTGGAGGGGGAGGGTGGGGTATGAGGTGGAGGGTGAGGATGAGGGTGGGGTGGAGGGTGAGTAGAGGATGAAGGTGAGGAAAAGAGTGAGGTGGAGGGGGAGGATGAGGGTGAGGAAGAGGGTGAGGGTGAGGTGAGGGTGGGGTGGAGGGTGAGGGAGGGTTATAGCCACAGTTTAGTTCTGTTAAGAAAGGACAAGGAGCGGAGACAGAGAGTGACAGACCTAGGTTGGTTTGAGAAGAAGCGCTACATGCTACATTTGTCCTCCCCAACATGACTCATCAGCACCCCCTGGTGGAACGGCCGGGGAACACAGAAAAGTTAACAGTTATGATTTTTTTAAAAACAACAACAACAAGGAAAAAAAAGAAGCCAACGTTATCCTATGGTCTGACTGAGAACCTGAAGTCAGCAGTTTGTTTGTGTTCCACCCCCCCCCCCCATCACGGAGAGAGACGGAGAGAGGGAGAGAGAGAGAGAGAGAGAGACCTTGGAGAAAGGACGTTCTCTACAACATCTTTTCCCTGAATCTTGCATTGACACACTTGAGGTACGGTACAGAGTTTGAGACTTGCTGCTGCTGGAAAATGAAATGTTAAGGCTCCTCTCTGGACCAAACAAAAAGAAGAAGAAGAAGAAAAGAAGGAAATGAAAACGTCTCTTCAACATAATCGGGTTGTCAGAAGAACAGTGATCAGCCCCAGTCCTCCATTACCCCAACAGATCAACCGACAACATTTCTGATGTCACAACTTGTGATGTCACAATGAGGTCACATGACCACCTGTCTCAGCGGACCACCAGGGACAAAACTGGCCTCCTCTCGATTCTGCTAAAATAAAACTGGCCGAGTTTAACAGTTATCAGTTATCAAACGTCTGTCAAGAAGATTCAGTAAAACGCTGCGTTCACACGCTTCCCAGAAATAATCAGAACGACCGACACGAGCAACTAGACGTCCTCCACCACTCACACCGTCACAGGAACACTCACTGAATATCAGCAGCATGTTGTTAAGAGACTTTACAGTCGTGCAGATATTTTGTTAATTAATCAGAATCGATAAGGATGTCAGTGAGGGAGCAAATAATGACCTGCAGGCAATTTCTTTTTAATAAAACAGAAAAGAGTCAAAACTAAAACAATGAAGCGTTTTGATTGGTGGGACTGGCTTCATCCCTGCACGCAGCTCGGTGGCGGGGCCCGGGGGACCAGGAGCTCGGGGGCTCACAGTCTGTCGTGGGCCAAAGTCATCGAAATTAAATAGAAAAAAAACATTAGTAGTTTCCAATTTCTTTATGTCCTCATTCTTCTGGTTTCAATCTAAATTCCAATATGTCCATCCGCTGTCCAACCGCTGTCCATCCGCTGTCCAACCGCCAAGCAGCCGTCTTCTATTGTTTACTTCGATTTTGGCGTTCCTTGGGAGGGGAGGGGGAGGGGAGGTGGAGGAGGGAGAAATAACACAATCAGAACTAGGGGTGGGCATCAATGATCGATGATCGATTAATTGATCGATAAGGTCTTGGTCGATCACAAAATATTTTGCTCGATAATCGTTTTTTATTTTATTTTATTTTTTTATAATAATAATAATAATAATAATGGAAATTAGTTTGTCCACGTTATGTGTGAGAAATTAACTTTGCATTTGCCTTCGCATTGAATTTCGCAACGCAGTACGGCATGGCGGAAGTTCCCGTACGTTAGTGTAACCTGACTCCGGTCAGCGCCATGGCACAGCTCCTCGGGGAGCAATACGCAGCAGGTGCAAACTTCGAAACCGAAGTTTGCACCTTTCTGAGGGAGCCTTCTGCGGGCCTGAACTGCGACCCAACTGACTGGTGGAAATTAAACGAAAGAAGGTTTCCTCGGTTGGCCAAATTAGCGCGGACCTACCTCTGCATCCCCGCAACCTCGAGCGAGTGTTTTCTGCGGCTGGCCTAACTGTCACCAGATTGCGTTCGTCTCTCACCCCTGAACATGTTAACATGATCATCTTTTTGAACAAGAACCAGTAGGCCTGCCGCCTACAGTCTCTCGCTGGAGTTTAAATTTAAGTTAAGCTGGACGCTCTTAAGGACACTAACGTTTTCAGTCATCCTCCTATTTGTGAGTAACTGTTTTTTTACTGCTCCTATGGTGAGTTACTTATTTTCTATATTTTTATTTATAATGTAAAATGTGTTTTTAAGTTAAACAATTTAGGCTACTCACTGCCTTGTTTAAGAGGATTGTTATCTGACTGTAGTGTCTAGTTAATGTGAATGAATGAATGTGTGCATTGTGCAATTCTGCAATAGCAACACAAATAAAGTTTTTTCCCCAAGGAAAACATGCTTGTTATTTCTGCCCTAGTTTTTTTTTTTTTTTGTTATGAAAAAAAAAGCTTATTGATTAATCGATAATTGATCGTTAATTCGTTACGATTATCGGAAAAAAAATGTTGATCGTTTGCCCAGCCCTAATCAGAACACTATCAATACATCACTGGGGAGGCTGGCGGAGTTAGAACAGGAAGTACAACAGGAGAGGAACAGGAAGCTGCTGTACCTGATCCAGCCGCGGGCGGGGCTGTAGGGGCGCGGGCTCGTACGTCTGCGGGGGGGGGGGCAGAACAGGAGGGGGGGGGGGGCAGAAGAGGAAGGTTAGTGATGGTGAGACCCAAAACTACACGACATCACAACTGTACATTCCTCTAAGTAACAACACAACATACTGACATTGGCCCCCAAAAAGTCAAACAAATACCAACTATTTATCATAACTTAGTTCATGTTGAGAATCCCTGATCAGTTTCTCCACCCTAAACTCCAGTGAACCACATCCATGTTCAGCTGACAGGGATCTTCTGGATCACCAGGGATCTCCTGGGTCAACAGGGATCTCCTGGGTCAACAGGGATCTCCTGGGTCAACAGGGTTCCTACACATTTCAACAAGTACATTTTAAGACCTTTTGGACCTTTTTGAATAGAATTTTAGACCTATTTGCAGCACCATATGATAGCTTTTTGTCATCCTCGAGGTGATGAAATTAGGGATTTCACTGCCATACAGACAAAAAAGGAAGCGAATTGCCATTTTTTGGGTTCCAGCTTGATTCATTTCCGCGTTAATAGATGTGGTCAGACTAATTTCCTTGCAGGATCTCATTTTTAAGACCTAGCACCTAATTTTTAAACAGAATAACAGACATTTGGGACATTTTTAGGCCTTATATTTTGGATTGCTGGATTTTAGACTTTAAGGTTTTTTAAGACCAGCGCGGGACCCTGAACAGGGATCTCCTGGATCAACAGGGATCTCCTGAATGAACAGGGATTTCCTGGATCACCAGAGCTCTAAGGAAGGAATCCAGCAGTTTGAGGGATAATTACCTTCCTCACCACCTCCTCCTCCTCCTGCCTCTTCTCGTAGTGGGAGAAGTCGTCGAAGATGGAGGTGGTGTGCTTGTAGGTGGCGATGATCTTCAGCACCTGCTTGGCCTTCTCCAGCGGGACCTCCTGGGTGTCCCGGGAGTTGGTCACCGGCTTGTTGTCGTTGTTCTCCAGGCGGATGTGGCGCAGCTGGCTGTTGGGCACGTCCTTGACGAACAGCCAGTCCACGTCGAACTTGCCCTTCCACTTGTCCTGCGCCCACACTCCCGCGCTGGTGCCGTAGTCCACGGGCGAGCGCATCTCCGCCACGCCGCAGAAGTGGCCGCTGCCGTTGACGCTGTACAGCAGGTAGACGGGGCCCTTGGCGCCCAGGGCCCGGAAGGCGCCGTCCAGCCGCTTGTTGCCGTGCTCCGTGCTGCACCAGATGCTGTACTTGATGGAGCGGTGGATGTCGTCCTCCGAGTAGCTCTTGATGATGAACACGCGGCCGTTCTTCAGGTTCCACTCGAACTCCTTGGGGTTATAGGCGTGGCCCGCGCGCAGCTTCTCCAGCACCGGGTGGTTCTCCAGCCCCGGGCCTGGTCCCCCCGGTCCCGACCCGGGAGGAGGCAAACCCCCCCCTCCCCCACCACCACCACCACCTCCGTTCCCCACCCCACCACCAGAAGAGCCGCCGCAGCCGCCGCCGCTGTCCAAGTTGAAGCCGGGGTTGCGGTTGCGCGGGGCGACCCAGCGGGTCTGAGATGGGGGGGGGGCCGAGGTGTGGTGGTGGTGGTGGTGGTTCTGGTAGGACTGGGGGGGAGGAGGGGGGGGGGCCCTGCTGCTGCAGGGTCATCTGCTGCTGCACCAGGGACTGCTGCTGCTGGTGCTGGTGTTGGTGGGGGGGCGGGGGGAGGCCGTGGTGGGGGGGGAAGTGTGCGTTGGCGTGGTGGGAGTGCATCTGCTGCTGCTGATGTTGCTGCTGGTGCTGCTGGTGGTGGTGGTGGGGGGCCAGCGGGAGGGGGGGGGGCACCTTGTTGACGTGCGGACCCTTGTTGTCCCAGGTGCCGATGTCCATGTTGTGTTTGATGGGCGGCGGGGGCAGCGCCCCCCCGGGCATGAGCAGGCCTGGCTTGGCCTTGGCCTTCATCTGCGGGGGCTTGGCCGGCTTGCTGGCGATGGCGGCCCAGGACGTGGGCTTGGGGGGGGGCATGCCGATCGGCGTCCCGCCCCCGCCGCCACCGCCGTTACCCGCGGCAACAGCCCCCACCGCCATGGGACCTCCACAGCCGCCGCCGATCACGGAGCCCACCACGCTCTTCACGCTACCGCCCACCACGTCCCCCCCCCCCAGGCCCCCCACCTTCAGCCCCAGCATGCCGTGCTCCAGGCTGTTCATGGCCCCTGGCGCCTTGCTCAGGGTGTCGCTGTGGAAGCCCGTCTGGCCCTCGGGCACCAGCGTGCCCCCCAGGGAAGAAGGCGGGTAGCTGTAGCTGCCCCCCCCGCCGCCGCCGTACGCAGAATTCTGAGTCTGCTGCTGCTGCTGCTGCCCCCCCCCCTGAGAGCCGCCCGTGGCCCCCCATGCGGAGAATGCCGGGTTCTCCGGGAAGAAGTTGAAGCGGTGGTGGGGGTAGATGCTGCTGCCCAGCCCCCCCGGCTGGCCGAACACTGTGTCGTGCATGAAGTGGTGGTCCCCGTTGCTGAGGGGGGCGTAGGGGGTCAGGTAGGGGATGGGGGGGTCCCCACCCGTGGACCAGGGCGCCTCACTGAGCGGGTAGGGGAAGCCGATGGACGGGGCGTAGTAGCTGGGCATGTACGGGTCGCTCATGGACTGGTAGCTGTTGTTCTGGAACGACCCCACGGACACACAGGGTGAGTCAGGGTGTTAACACACACACACACACACACACACAGACACACAGACACACACACACGCGCACGCACGCGCGCACACGCACACACAACCCCCCTCACCTGGTTAGACTGGCCGGTGAGATAGGGTTCAAAGTCGTTGTCATGGAGAGCAGTTTCCTTCTGGTGGAGGGAACCATTCTGCACTGAAACCGGAAAGACTGTGATGGGAGGTTAATCATCAATGTTTCAGCCATAGAAAGACTGTGTGATAGGAGGTTAATCATCAATGTTTCAGCCATAGAAAGACTGTGATAGGGGAGTTAATCATCAATGTTTCAGCCATAGACAGACAGTGATAGGAGGTTAATCATCAATGTTTCAGCCATAGACAGACTGTGATAGGGGAGTTAATCATCAATGTTTCAGCCATAGACAGACTGTGATAGGGGAGTTAATCATCAATGTTTCAGCCATAGAAAGACTGTGATAGGGGAGTTAATCATCAATGTTTCAGCCATAGACAGACTGTGATAGGGGAGTTAATCATCATGTTTCAGCCATAGAAAGACTGTGTGATAGGGGAGTTAATCATCAATGTTTCAGCCATAGAAAGATTGTGTGATAGGAGGTTATACATCAATGTTTCAGCCGTAGACAGACCATGATAGGGGAGTTAATCATCAATGTTTCAGCCATAGAAAGATTGTGTGATAGGAGGTTATACATCAATGTTTCAGCCGTAGACAGACCATGATAGGGGAGTTAATCATCAATGTTTCAGCCATAGAAAGACTGTGTGATAGGAGGTTAATCATCAATGTTATTTATCAACACATGCAGGTGAACGCACACGCTATTTACCTTCAAAGGCATCACTACTATAGATATATACAGTAGTAGTATAGTACTACTTTTTAATATTGCCTTTAAATTACTAAATAATGACATGTTGATTATATAATGATTAAAGCCCTTTGAGCTGCAACGTTTGCAGGAAAAGTGCTATACAAAGGTTATTATTATTATTACAGCGCTAATTGTACTGACTTATATAGCTCCTTATTCCAAAGCTCGATCTGCCGACCTTGCGATCATTAGACGCCGGCTCTACCTCCTGCACCACAGCGCAACCCCCCCCATCACACAGTCTTACAGTGTTATAACACACTACAGTACTATTACATTTTACATTAGGGATGCAACCTCAGCAAATATGTTCAAGTCAAGACTAAAAACCCATCTTTTTAATATTGCCTTTAATATTGACTCTAAATAATTAAATTAAGATTATAAAAACCCATCCTTTTAATATTGCATTTAAGTTACAAAATAATTAAATAACATTATGATTACATAAAATTAAAGCATTTTGAGCTGCAACGTTTGCAGGAAAAGCGCTATACAAATAACGTTATTATTATTATTATTACAGCATTATAATTACACAAATAAAGCAACAATCTGAATCTGACATCATGCCCCCCGACTCAACACACACACAATCATGAAATGTGTTTGTATTAAATAAATAAATGCAGTTGTGATGGTCATGCTGTGTAGGACAGAGGCAGGTCTGTCTGTCTAACCCTCAGGTGTGTGACTAGGTCTGTCTGTCTAACCCTCAGGTGTGTGACTAGGTCTGTCTGACCCTCAGGTGTGTGACTAGGTCTGTCTGTCTAATCCTCAGGTGTGTGACTAGGTCTGTCTAACCCTCAGGTGTGTGACTAGGTCTGTCTGTCTAACCCTCAGGTGTGTGACTAGGTCTGTCTGTCTAACCCTCAGGTGTGTGACTAGGTCTGTCTAACCCTCAGGTGTGTGACTAGGTCTGTCTAACCCTCAGGTGTGTGACTAGGTCTGTCTAACCCTCAGGTGTCTGGCTGTCTAACCCTCAGGTGTGTGACTAGGTCTGTCTGTCTAACCCTCAGGTGTGTGACTAGGTCTGTCTAACCCTCAGGTGTGTGACTAGGTCTGTCTAACCCTCAGGTGTGTGACTAGGCCTGTCTAACCCTCAGGTGTGTGACTAGGTCTGTCTGTCTAACCCTCAGGTGTGTGACTAGGTCTGTCTGTCTAACCCTCAGGTGTGTGACTAGGTCTGGCTGTCTAACCCTCAGGTGTGTGACTACAGTGTTTCCTCCAGGAATTTTTACAATGGTGGCGGGTAGCGTTGACCGCGCGCGCGCGATTTTTTCCGCGTGCACGCGCGCTCAAAACAACGACGTAATTTCAGCCAAAACTCGAGGATGGCCCAAAAAAATAAAATGTTTTCCCGTACTTCTCCCGTGTGTCTCTTATTGTCTGTGTCTGCATGTTTTTCCAGCATGTAATTACGTTGTCAATAAAAAATTCGTCTCCCCTTCTTTTCATTATCATTATGGAGGCTTTATGGTTGTTGTAACTATTATGGGAAGCGGTTGACACAGTAGCCGCTTTTCGTGTACGCTGCAGTGGATCCCTTCACAACGCAGAAGAAAGAGGAGAGAGAAAACATTGTCAATGTGCAGGGAAGAATCATGTATCAGCAGGGTTCAACAGTAACGCTTGCCTGGGGCAAGTAAAAAAATTCGCCGGGTTTGTTTGCGCGAGCCCGAAGACGCTGCTGGATCCTGGATCTGTTTACCTGTGTGCAGGAAGAAAAACAGACGGAGCAGGCGCCAGACCAGACTAGATGATTGTGGAGTGAAGAGATTATTAAAGCGTACGCGATGCGACGGGTGATCGACAAGCACGTACACTTTCATAATATCTTCACTCCACGATCATCTAGTCTGGTCTGGCGCCTGCTCCGTGTTCTTCCTGCACACCGATGCACAGATCCAGGATCCAGCACCGTCGTCGCGCATATTGTAACATTTGAAGTAGTTTGTAGACTACACGCAGCCTAGATGTATTCGACCAATCACAAAACAGTTTTGCAAGCGCGTCGCTTCGCGCTTGTGGGTGTGTCTAGCGCTGTGAAGGTCTGAAAAGCGGCCTAATTTTTTTTTTTTTTTTTTGAGAAATCTGAATGGTGGCGGAGGAAATTCCATCGTGGCGGCCCGCCACGATGAAATGCATGTAGAGGAAACACTGGACTAGGTCTGTCTGTCTAACCCTCAGGTGTGTGACTAGGTCTGGCTGTCTAACCCTCAGGTGTGTGACTAGGTCTGTCTGTCTAACCCTCAGGTGTGTGACTAGGTCTGTCTAACCCTCAGGTGTGTGACTAGGTCTAGCTGTCTCACCCTCAGGTGTGTGACTAGGTCTGTCTGTCTAACCCTCAGGTGTGTGACTAGGTCTGTCTGTCTAACCCTCAAGTGTGTGACTAGGTCTGTCTGTCTAACCCTCAGGTGTGTGACTAGGTCTGTCTG
>NC_137688.1:70915089-70917589 GCF_963989245.1 Nansenia antarctica | reverse complement strand
GCAGAGTCACTACCCATCTTCCGCCGGAGACTGAAAACCTCCATCTCTTCAGGTTACACCTTAATTGCTCCTCCTGAGACATCTACTACCCCCCAGCACTGTGTCTCCTGAGACATCTACTACCCCCAGCACTGTGTCTCCTGAGACATCTACTACCCCCTGTACTGTCCCTCCTGAGACACCTGCTTCCCCCTTTACTGTGTCTCCTAACATTTCTACTTCCTCCCCCTTGTACTGTTTCTCCTGTGTCTAAAAATAAAAATAAAATAATAATGTCTTTCTTCTTCTATCACGACGACTGCCAAAGGCCCCTGGCCTGAGCTAGATTACTCTTCCTGCTATACGACTGGTGAATTGATGATTCACTTGCTTAGTCAAATGTACCGATTGTAAGTCGCTTTGGAATAAGACGTCTGCTAAATGCCAAACATGTAAATTGTTACCTTGGAGAGCCCTCCCAGGTCCAGGTAGAGGCAGCACACCAACACGTTCCAGGCGACCCAGAGAACCGTCCAGACCAGGTACTGACCCACCAGGAGAGAGAAGAAGAACACAGTTAGACTACTAATAAGTAAACAAGAAGTGAACGACCTGGTAAACAGGAAGTGAACTACCTGGTAGACAGGAAGTGACTCACAAGAACCACGTAGCGCTGCCTGTACTGGACCGTGCCGAACAGGCCAAGGAGGACGACGATGATGTGCAGGAAGTTCACCATGATGGGCAGCCACTGGTACCCCAGGAAGTCAAACGCCTGCCGCTCCAGAGCCGTGATCTGTGTGTATGTGGGGGGGGGGTTGAGAGAGGGGGGGTGTATGGGTTAAGAATCCCTAGAACAGCCGTGCCTTTTTACCTACTAAAAGAGTCAGGGGTCAAATCAAATGACCATAGTCTTTACAATGGAAAGCTGCTACTTACACACAACGACCACTAGTTGGCCGCTTATAAAGTAGTCTGCTTCCTACACAGAAAAACTACTAAATATCTTCATATTAGCTTATCCTGATGTGATTTAGAAAATGTAAGGATACTGGGTGGTAGAACGCACATATCTAGGAAAAGTCATGAAAGGAGGGGCCTGAAATTTGATCGAGTGCAAAGACATAACATGTTTTTTTACTCACATGGGTCATAATGACCCCTCGTGGCTGTTCTAGTGTTAATATAATAATAATAATAATAATAATAATAATAATAATAATAATACATTTATTTTATAAGGCGCCTTTCATGGCACTCAAGGTCGCCGTACAACAACAGATTTTAAAACAGTTACAAAATACAAAATACAAAATACATAGAAATATACAGTATAAAACATAGCTAGCAGCAGAGCAGCACGGGAACAGTAAATCAACAGGGATACGCCTGCGTAAACAGGTGGGTTTTGAGGTGGGTTTTGAATGAGGAGATTGAATCAATGTTCCTGATGTCGGGGGGGAGGGAGTTCCAGAGGCGAGGGGCGGAGCGGCTGAAGGCTCTAAACCCCATGGTGGACAGACGGGCTGGGGGGACGGTCAGGTTGATGGAGGTCATAATATGATGACCGTATGATGACCGTTGATGGAGGTCATAATATGCACCACACTTGGACCTGGAGCTGTTCCTATAAGCACTTGACCTGAGGAGAAAAACTCCTGTGTCCTCATTACGACCCTCTGGCCCTGAGGTCAGACACACACTAGAGGCCCTGGTGTTCTACCTCCCCCAGCCTCCCCTGGTGTTCTACCTCCCCCAGCCTCCCCTGGTGTTCTACCTCCCCCAGCCTCCCCTGGTGTTCTACCTCCCCCTGGCCCTGAGGTCAGACACACACTAGAGGCCCTGGTGCCGTAACCTGTTAAATGGCTGCCGTCTATCCCACAAAGCACTGCACGCATTCTTCACGGGGGGTGACTTGCTCTTCCTGGGTTGTCACGGTAACCGAGCCATGGGCGACAAGAGCAGAGAGGCAGAGCAGGCAGGGGGGGGGAGGTCTGGGGGGAGGGGTTCAGACCAGGGAGGGGGGAGGTCTGGGGGGAGGGGTTCAGACCAGGGAGGGGGGAGGTCTGTCCTCTGGGGGGAGGGATGTGAGGTCTGTCCTCTGGGGGGAGGGGGGGGGGGGTGCGGTTCAGACAGAGTGGGGGTTGGTTGACTCCCTTTCATGGGCAGCTCCAACTTGCACGATTGAAAACAAGCATGTTTTTGTCTTATTAAAGAGACACTACAATGTGACGTTAGAAATATAAGGTTCTATCTCCATTTTTTGTTTTTTACATAATCTGATCCATTAGGTGTTTATTAATGCCTGTGTGGTGTTATTTTTAAAATGTTGACATATTTGAGTTAGTAATTAATAAAATACAAAGGTTCCATCTCACAAAACATAATGGCATGGAAAAACTTTGACGCTCAATATCTCTGAACTACCCTAAACGGAGATAGAACCTTATAATTCTAAGAGCAATATGCTAATAGACTATACAGTAGTAGCTTATACAATAGTAGTTTCGTTTTAAAAGGA
>NC_137688.1:70892055-70909889 GCF_963989245.1 Nansenia antarctica | reverse complement strand
CAGACATTTTGGTACACAATTCAAATTAGCGTATTATGTTATTTTATCATATGTGACATGATTTTGAGTTGTATATGGATCACAATAGTTACATCATCAGGTTGCAGAGAAATAGGAAATGTTAGAATAGGTATAGCATAGCATAGAGTACAGCACAGTGTTTTATCTGTACAGTATAGTATAGTGGATAGTGTACATAGCCTTTATTTATGTAAACCAGCTCCTTTCCCTTCTTGTTTTTTTTGTTTTTTTGTTTCCTAGCACCAGGGGAGCCACCCCTCCCAAATTTCGTTGTTTGGTACCTGTACTATAGCAATGACAATAAAGACCATTCATTCATTCATTCATTCAGCCTCATGTTATCAATATCCTTTGTGCCTTTCTATGACACATCCTGTGGGGCGGCTGTGGCGCAGGAGGTAGAGTCGCCGTCTAATGATCACAAGGTTGGCAGATCAGTGGTTCGAGCCCTGGCTGGCCACATGTCGAAGTGTCCTTGGGCAAGACACTGAACCCCAAAATTGCTCCCAGTGAGCGGGCCGGCGCCTTGCATGGCACCTTGCCGCCATTGGTGTGTGAATGTGTGTGTGAATGGGTGAATGAGAGGCCGTTGTAAAGCGCTTTGGAGCAGCAAAAAAGGCGCTATATAAGTGCAGTCCATTTACATCCTGGATCTTGTGTTTTCCCACAGCTGAGCTGAACCCTTCTCTCCTGGCGCTGGACTGGCTGCTTGGGTCCTGGGAGTCAGATGAGCCTGGGGAGGGCTCTTTTCCTTCCATACAACCTTTCCGCTTCACAGAGACACTGCACTTCTCCCATGTGGGCCAACCCGTCATCAACTTCATGTGAGTTTTGATGGCTGACTGACTGAGCCCTAGAAACTAGCTGATATTATCGCTGAAAATCACATCACTTCAAGTTGTCAAGGAGGTTACCTCTCCTCTCCTCCTGTCTGTACCTCTCCTCTCCTCTCCTCTCTCTACCTCTCCTCTCCTCTCTGCACCTTTCCTCTCTTCCCCTCTTCTCTTCTCCTCCCCTCTTCTCTCTGTACCTCTCCTCTCCTCCCTGTTGAATCATCACATCAAACTGCCCTACTTCTTCTTCCCCTTCTTCACTGAGAGAGGGGGAGGAGGAGGAAGGGGGGGAAAACAAATCAAAGAGAAGCTGGTTTCCTGCTGTTCTCTCTGTTCTGTGCCCCCCCCCCCCCTCCCTCTGCCCCCCCCCCCCCCCCCTCCCTGCCAGCCCTCTGTGACTCATCCTTCATATTCACACCAGCGTGTGAAACAACCTAATGATGATCATCATTACCGGGGTGAGGAATATCACGTCTAACCCAACAGATACATCAGATAGCATCATTGGCTGATATTGGATGTATCATCTTCACTGTGTGTCTTGTATTTGTATTTGTGTGTGTGCGTGTGCGTGTGTAGGAAAGGTGAGGGCACCCTAACCACTCTCACTTGTCTCCCCGGTGCCCTGGTCTTAATTTCATTAATAAAAATAAAAAAAGTGCCCCACCCCTCTCACCACACACCAACCTAAGATGCCCACTCAGACTTTTATATCAACACACACATCACCATAACTTATTTTTTAATTGTCTGTATATCTGTTCATTATGACTTTATCTGCTATGTCACTATTTGTCTTTCTACAAGAGACAGAGTGAGAGAGGGAGGGAGGGAGGGAGGGAGAGGGAGAGAGGGAGGGAGGGAGGGAGGGAGAGAGAGAGAGAGGGAGGGAGAGAGATGTTCTTCTTTCGGGGCTTTTTAGATTTGGTTCCATTTTGGCTTCTTCTGTCTTCTAACCAACAGACACCTGGGCCCGGATTCACAAAGCGTTCTTAAGAAAAAAATTGTTCTTATCTTTTCTTTAGTTTTTTCTTAACTTTCTTCTTACGCTTTTTCCTAAGATAGAACTTAAGAACAAATGAGATTCTCGAAAACAAAGTTCTTAGATTTCTTCTCAAATTTCTTCTCAACTTTAAGAGAAGCTCTCACCTGTCTTAAAACATCCCGGCGGCCTAGTTCGTTATGTTTCTGCCCGATCTGAGTCGCATTTACGTGCACTAGCAGCTGGGATAACGTTGATTGCCTATGCTGTTGCAGTGGGGCTTTCTCAAAGACCGATACTTGCGGATGTTTCAGTTTTATATGATTTAACATTGAACTAGTTGAATGTCTGTAAACAAGTTGTGTTTCACAGAGTTTGCGCAAAACATTGTCATTTTCCAAACCAACTTAATTTCACACTTTTATTGTGTAGCTGTTGATATTTCTTATGCAAGTAAACACACTGTTAAATATGTCTTCTAGTTTACACTGTAGCATTACACTCAGGGCTCGACATTAAGGCTTGTCCGCTTGTCTGGGACAAGTACATTTTATGTTCGGACAAGTGGACTTCCTCCTGCAGTTGTCCGATGGACAAGTCAAAACAAAAAAAGAAATCAATATGTATTAATATCTGCAAAACATTAATTCCTCCTTCCGATCTGAATAGTAAAACATTTTTTTACAAGCAAAGCGATGCCGCGCCTCATTCTCGCTGAGGCTATTTCAGTCTCTCGTAGTTCGTTATCGTCATAGTTTGTAAATTCGCTCAGAGTGCCAGAGCGCACACTGCGTTCAACGTCACAAAGAGACCAAGTAATTTTATTGGACAAAAGGCATTCCATGAGTGCTGATCAGATTCCAGAGCGAGTTTACGAACGCAGCCATAGTGTAGCCTACGTTGTGGGTCTCCTGTCACTAGTGCCATTCGCGTGAACGCATATTCGCTTCTTCTCAATGCCGCTTATTTTCATGTAGTTCTATATTTTAGGTTTGAAGTTTTAAGACCAGCACATCGCAATGCGAACTTCAGAATGACACTAATGATAGATTTCTCAATTTGAATATAGGATACTATCCAAAAGCTAGCAAATAAGATTGCTTCCATTGGGGAGGGACTATAGTTAAAACAAATTTGGGTTAATATTCCTAGATATTCATCCCTTTTGTGGCCAATCAACTCAGTAGTGAGAAAACTAAGAAGTTCCTAAGACATACGACAATTCTTAAGAAAAAAATGGTGAATAGCGTTTAAGAACATTCTTAGGAACATCTTATATTTTTTCTTAAGAATTGTCTTAAGAAATATCTTAAGAACACTTTTGTGAATCCGGCCCCTGGTTCCCCTGACCTGCTGCTCTGTCTGTCTCTTAAAAACAACCCAGTATCTGAATGAAACACAACCTCCTCTCCCCCCTCCCCTCCCCTCCCTCCCCCCCCCCCCCCCTCCCCTCCCCCTCCCCCCCCCCCCCCCCCCTCCTCTCCCCCCTCCTCCACCACAGGACCCAGGGAGATTGCTTCCGTGCGTGCATGTGCGTAAGGGAGCGAGTGTGAGTGAGTGAGTGAGTGAGTGAGTGTGTGTGTGTGTGTGAGTGTGTGTGAGGGTGTGAGCGTCCCGGCGCCCCCCCATGGCCTCCATGCAGGACAGCCTGTCCATCACGGCCCCCCCCTACAGCAAGGTCCTGCTGCTGGGCGCCATCGCCGCCGCCTCCGCCGCCTTCGTCACCGTCATCATCCTCGTTCTCTGTGTGGGCTGCCAGAGGTGAGACTCACACACACACTCACACACACGTGCACAGACCAACACACACACACACACACACACACACACACACACATACACACACACACACACACACACACACACTCACACACGCGTGCACAGACCAACACACACACACACCAACACCCAGTATCTGAATGAAACACCACAGTTCTGGTCTGGGGTGTTGTCATGGTTTGGGCCCCTTAGTTCCAGTCAAGGGACATCTTAATGCTGCAGCATACAGAGAGATTCTAGAGGATTCTATGCTTCCAACTTTGTGGAACAACAGTTTGGGGGAGGCCCTTTCCAGTTTCAGCATGACAACACCCCCATACACAAGGTGAGGTCCATAATGACATGGTTTACCAGGTTTGGTCTGGGAGAACTTGACTGGTCTGCACACAGAGCTCTGACCTCAACCCCATCCAACACCTTTGGGATGAATTGGAACGCCG
Source organism: Nansenia antarctica (assembly GCF_963989245.1). Lineage (NCBI taxonomy): Eukaryota > Metazoa > Chordata > Actinopteri > Argentiniformes > Microstomatidae > Nansenia > Nansenia antarctica. The sequence continues at coordinate 70,905,834 of NC_137688.1, read as the reverse complement.
ACCGCAAGCCAGTCCTTCTCACCCCAACATCAGTGCCTGACCTCATTAAAGCTCTTGTGGCTGAATGGGAGCAAATCCCCGCAACCATATTCTAAAATCTAGTCGAAAGTATTCCCAGAAGAGTGGAAGCTGTTACAGCAGCAAAGGTGGGACCAACTCCATATTAACGCCCGTGGTTTTGGAATGAGAAGTTCAACAATCACATGTGGGTGTGATGTTCGCGTGTCCCAATACTTTTGTCCATTGAACCCAGCTCTGTTGTGTTTATTGCGTAGGAAAGGAAAGACTCACAATGTTTCCAGTGAAGGTGGGAAGCAGCGGCTGATGGACATGGTGAGCAGAGATCTCTCCACTTACACTTCCTCACTTCAGGCTTTAACTCACTGAGAAGCCTCACTGTTAACCCATGGGACACTTACCGGTAACTATGTCTACAGTCCCCACGTTATACTGTTGTTTAACTAAATAAGTTTGATATTTGAGGTGTTATATATATATATATATCTGGGTGTGTGTGTGTGTTCAGCGCGGTGTGTGTGTGTGTGTGTTCCAGAGCATCCTTCGGCAGACCAAGCTGAGATCCATCAGCAAGTCGGACGGAGAGATGAACAAACTCAACTGCAACGGCAAGAGTGAGTCACCTGACCTCTGACCTCCCCTGACCCCTCCTGACCTCCCCTGACCCCTCCTGAAATCTCCTGACCTCCCCTGACCCCTCCTGACCCCCCCTGACCTCTCTTGACCCCTCCTGACCTCGCCTGACAGCTTTTACAGTAGGTGTCTCTATGGACCAATGATCAATCAGCTTTTACAGTAGACGTGGTCGCTACAGTGCGATGCTGAACCGATGCTAACCAGTGCTAACTGATACTAACCGATGCTGAACCCATGCTAACCCATGCTAACCGGTTCTCCCGTTCTCCATCATCCCCGCAGAGTCGTCTAAGAAGAACCGTCCGGCCAGCATGGACCTCCTCCTCCTGCCCAGCCGCCGCTCCACCTCCGACCTGCGCTCAGGGGGGGGCCGCCAGCTGCCCCAGATCCCCCCTGGAGGGGGGGGCGAGGACGGGGAGCACACCTACTCCGAGGTGGGCGGGGGGAGCCACCACCACCGCTCCTCCTCCCCCAAGCGAGGCCCCGACGACAACCTGTACGCCATAGTGGCCGGCAGGGCCGGGGAGACGGACACGCCCGCCCCCCCCGCGGTCCCTGCCAACACCCCCGCCCCCCCGGACCCCGACGGAGACGCGGAGGAGGGGCTCCCCGAGTCGGAGCCGGCGGCACAGGCCATGCAACCCCCCTCCCAACACCCCCACCCCCAGGGCATGGCCCCCCAACACCCCCACCCTCAGGGCATGGCCACCCAACAACACCCACACCCCCAGGGCATGGCACCCCCCCAACACCCACACCCCCACCCCCAGGGCATGGCCCCCACCCACCCCCACCCCCAGGGCATGGAGCCAGCAGAGTACGCGTGCGTCAGGAAGCTGAGGAAGGTGGACAACAAGGGGCTCCCCCAGAAGAGGGACAGTGGCACGGACATGGGGGAGCCCCCGGCCCCGCCCCCGCGCCACGCCCCGCCCTCCCACCCTGCTCCGCCCCCGCCTCACCCTCACAGCATGAAGATGCCGCGGAAGAACGTGGAGGCGTTTAACCTCCCCACCTTCCCCAAGGTAGGTGACGGATGACCAGGGGTCAGGGGAGGTCAGATGGGTTCCTGTACAGACACAGATGGGTGTTGTAGTTCCTGTACAGATACAGATGGGTGTTGTAGTTCCTGTACAGATACAGATGGGTGTTGTAGTTCTGTAGTACAGATACAGATGGGTGTTGTAGTTCCTGTACAGATACAGATGGATGTTGTAGTTTCTGTACAGATACAGATGGATGTTGTAGTTTCTGTACAGATACAGATGGGTGTTGTAGTTCCTGTACAGATACAGATGGGTGTTGTAGTTCCTGTACAGATACAGATGGGTGATGTAGTTCCTGTACAGATACAGATGGATGTTGTAGTTTCTGTACAGATACAGATGGGTGATGTAGTTCCTGTACAGATACAGATGGGTGTTGTAGTTCTGTAGTACAGATACAGATGGGTGTTGTAGTTCCTGTACAGATACAGATGGATGTTGTAGTTTCTGTACAGATACAGATGGGTGATGTAGTTCCTGTACAGATACAGATGGGTGTTGTAGTTCTGTAGTACAGATACAGATGGGTGTTGTAGTTTCTGTACAGATAAAGATGGGTGATGTAGTTCCTGTACAGATACAGATGGGTGTTGTAGTTCTGTAGTACAGATACAGATGGGTGATGTAGTTCTGTAGTACAGATACAGATGGGTGTTGTAGTTCCTGTACAGATACAGATGGGTGATGTAGTTCCTGTACAGATACAGATGGGTGATGTAGTTCTGTAGTACAGATACAGATGGGTGTTGTAGTTCCTGTACAGATACAGATGGGTGTTGTAGTTCTGTAGTACAGATACAGATGGGTGTTGTAGTTCCTGTACAGATACAGATGGGTGTTGTAGTTCCTGTACAGATACAGATGGATGTTGTAGTTCCTGTACAGATACAGATGGGTGTTGTAGTTCTGTAGTACAGATACAGATGGGTGTTGTAGTTCCTGTACAGATACAGATGGGTGTTGTAGTTCCTGTACAGATACAGATGGGTGATGTAGTTCCTGTACAGATACAGATGGATGTTGTAGTTTCTGTACAGATACAGATGGGTGATGTAGTTCCTGTACAGATACAGATGGGTGTTGTAGTTCTGTAGTACAGATACAGATGGGTGTTGTAGTTCCTGTACAGATACAGATGGATGTTGTAGTTTCTGTACAGATACAGATGGGTGATGTAGTTCCTGTACAGATACAGATGGGTGTTGTAGTTCTGTAGTACAGATACAGATGGGTGTTGTAGTTTCTGTACAGATAAAGATGGGTGATGTAGTTCCTGTACAGATACAGATGGGTGTTGTAGTTCTGTAGTACAGATACAGATGGGTGATGTAGTTCTGTAGTACAGATACAGATGGGTGTTGTAGTTCCTGTACAGATACAGATGGGTGATGTAGTTCCTGTACAGATACAGATGGGTGATGTAGTTCTGTAGTACAGATACAGATGGGTGTTGTAGTTCCTGTACAGATACAGATGGGTGTTGTAGTTCTGTAGTACAGATACAGATGGGTGTTGTAGTTCCTGTACAGATACAGATGGGTGTTGTAGTTCCTGTACAGATACAGATGGATGTTGTAGTTCCTGTACAGATACAGATGGGTGTTGTAGTTCTGTAGTACAGATACAGATGGGTGTTGTAGTTCCTGTACAGATACAGATGGGTGTTGTAGTTCTGTAGTACAGATACAGATGGGTGATGTAGTTCTGTAGTACAGATACAGATGGGTGTTGTAGTTCTGTAGTACAGATACAGATGGGTGTTGTAGTTCCTGTACAGATACAGATGGGTGTTGTAGTTCCTGTACAGATACAGATGGGTGTTGTAGTTCTGTAGTACAGATACAGATGGGTGATGTAGTTCTGTAGTACAGATACAGATGGGTGTTGTAGTTCTGTAGTACAGATACAGATGGGTGTTGTAGTTCTGTAGTACAGATACAGATGGGTGTTGTAGTTCTGTAGTACAGATACAGATGGGTGTTGTAGTTCTGTAGTACAGATACAGATGGGTGATGTAGTTCTGTAGTACAGATACAGATGGGTGTTGTAGTTCCTGTACAGATACAGATGGGTGTTGTAGTTCCTGTACAGATACAGATGGGTGATGTAGTTCTGTAGTACAGATACAGATGGGTGTTGTAGTTCTGTAGTACAGATACAGATGGGTGTTGTAGTTCCTGTACAGATACAGATGGGTGTTGTAGTTCCTGTACAGATACAGATGGGTGTTGTAGTTCTGTAGTACAGATACAGATGGGTGTTGTAGTTCCTGTACAGATACAGATGTGTGTTGTAGTTCTGTAGTACAGATACAGATGGGTGTTGTAGTTCTGTAGTACAGATACAGATGGATGTTGTAGTTCCTGTACAGATACAGATGGGTGTTGTAGTTCCTGTACAGATACAGATGGGTGTTGTAGTTCCTGTACAGATACAGATGGGTGTTGTAGTTCCTGTACAGATACAGATGGGTGTTGTAGTTCCTGTACAGATACAGATGGGTGTTGTAGTTCTGTAGTACAGATACAGATGGGTGATGTAGTTCTGTAGTACAGATACAGATGGGTGTTGTAGTTCTGTAGTACAGATACAGATGGGTGTTGTAGTTCTGTAGTACAGATACAGATGGGTGTTGTAGTTCCTGTACAGATACAGATGGGTGATGTAGTTCCTGTACAGATACAGATGGGTGTTGTAGTTCTGTAGTACAGATACAGATGGGTGTTGTAGTTCTGTAGTACAGATACAGATGTGTGTTGTAGTTCTGTAGTACAGATACAGATGTGTGTTGTAGTTCTGTAGTACAGATACAGATGGGTGTTGTAGTTCTGTAGTACAGATACAGATGGGTGATGTAGTTCCTGTACAGATACAGATGGGTGATGTAGTTCTGTAGTACAGATACAGATGGGTGTTGTAGTTCCTGTACAGATACAGATGGGTGTTGTAGTTCTGTAGTACAGATACATATGGGTGTTGTAGTTCTGTAGTACAGATACAGATGGGTGTTGTAGTTCCTGTACAGATACAGATGGGTGATGTAGTTCCTGTACAGATACAGATGGGTGTTGTAGTTCTGTAGTACAGATACATATGGGTGTTGTAGTTCTGTAGTACAGATACAGATGGGTGTTGTAGTTCCTGTACAGATACAGATGGGTGTTGTAGTTCCTGTACAGATACAGATGGGTGTTGTAGTTCTGTAGTACAGATACAGATGGGTGTTGTAGTTCCTGTACAGATACAGATGGGTGTTGTAGTTCCTGTACAGATACAGATGGGTGTTGTAGTTCCTGTACAGATACAGATGGGTGTTGTAGTTCCTGTACAGATACAGATGGGTGTTGTAGTTCTGTAGTACAGATACAGATGGGTGTTGTAGTTCCTGTACAGATACAGATGGGTGTTGTAGTTCCTGTACAGATACAGATGGGTGTTGTAGTTCCTGTGCAGATCAGGAGTGCAAACTGGCGATGGCCCAAAAAGGTGACAGAATCGTTTTTTTCAGAAAATGAAAAATAAGAGAAAGTGCAGTAACCTTAACATACTTTTTTTTGTCAACGAGACGGGGGGGACAGGGGGTTGCGGAGGGGAAGGGGGACGCTAAGGCACTAATAGTGCTAAATGAGTAGCGCTAGTGTTACACCCATAGAGCGCACGCTGACTCAAGGGGTGACATATTTTAGAAATTCTTTATTCTGAAATAATATAAATACTATTATCAGGGCTCGACATTAAGGCTTGTCCGCTTGTCCTGGACAAGTACATTTTATGTTCGGACAATTGGACTTCCTCCTGCAGTTGTCCGATTGTCAAAACTAAAAAAGAAATCAATATGTATTAATATCTGCAAAACATAAATTCCTCCTTCCGATTTGAATAGTAAAAAAATATATTACAAGCAAAGCGATGCCGCGCCTCATTCTCGCTGAGGCTATTTCAGTCTCTCGTAGTTCGTTATCGTCGATGTTATAGAGTAGTTCATTCATAGTTCGTAAATTCGCTCAGAGCGCCAGAGCGCACACTGCGTTCAACGTCATAAAGAGACCAAGTAATTTGATTGGACAAAAGGCATTCCATGAGTGCTGATCAGATTCCAGAGCGAGTTTACGAACGCAGCCATAGTGTAGCCTACGTTGTGGGTCGCCTGTCACTAGTGCCATTCGCGTGAACGCGTATTCGCTTCTTCTCAATGCCGCTTATTTTCATGTAGTTCGATGCGATCGTATATTTTAGGTTTGAAGTTTTAAGACCAGCACATCGCAATGCGAACTTCAGAATGACACTAATGATAGATTTCTCAATTTGAATATAGGATACTATCCAAAAGCTAGCAAATAAGATTGCTTCCATTGGGGAGGGACTATAGTTACAAACAGTGGTGTAGTCTAGTTTTTTCTAGTGGGTATACTGTGATTTTTCCCTCCCAGCCTCATATTGTTCATTTCGGAACGCCATAAAAATCCGCTCCCTGTCTAACGTTATATATATATACATATATATATATATATATATAAATTACATGTTATAAGGCTGATCTGTTCATGATAGTGCTGCATTTTGACATATTTCATGTCGCATCTCCCCCCTTTGATGGTGTAGCCTATGACGCTATAGTCAGTCCCAATGGTCCAAAATTCAAGTGCTTCGTAACACAGACGGGGTGAATTTTATGAATGAAAGTGAAAGTTCTGTCACAAAACGCTGTTACGTATCCTCACACATGTTTAAGTGGGTATATGGAAATCCTTGGCCTTTCCTAGTGGGTATATCACTGCGTATCACCTAGACTACACCACTGTGTGGAGCCCTTATGGCTCACCTACCTCTGAGTGGGGGCATTGAGCTCATTCCAATACCACCTGGACTTGATTCCCTGGAGAAGCATCCACAGAATATTTAGAAATACATTATTTGCAGCTTCCCGAGAGATACAGTATTTTCCAGGGTTTTGTAAAGTAATGTTAGAATGATAAAATACTTTGCTACATTTTATTCTTTGGAGTCACAGGAGATGTTTTAGAAGTCTAGATAGCAATCGTTAAGCCAAAGCCAGTGTGTGTGTAATGATGAGTTGCTTTTGTGTTTTGTTGCTTTTGTGAGTTCAGGTCAGAACAAGAGACAATGTGCAAGTGGGCACTAGATCATATACCCAAGACCTAACTCGTCTACGTCGAGGGGTGTAGAGGAGCTGACACAAAAAAAGAGAGAGAGAGAGAGTACACTAAACTAATGTTGGGATCTAAAACAAGCCACATCCAACAGAACTAAAGTGCAGGATTTTATTTACAGTAATGGTGGTGGGCAATGTATAATCTGTATGCCAAGGGGAAAAGGAAACGACAAGTGGTGCCAATGAAAATAAATAATAAATAATGTGATATACTGAACTAGTGCATATATATATATACAACCTAATCTAATAAATACAGAGGGAGGCACCCACTCCTAACCCTGTGAATTAACAGAGGTAAGCCTATGTGATGAAGATGTAAACCCAGGGGGGTATTCCACGTACATGGATTAGTATATCGGTGATGATAATTCAGATGGACGGGAATATTTACTACCGTGGTGATATCAGCAGCAGGCTACATATAATCATATTGTCATGATGGCATAGTGGTATTGACCGCTGCCATAGTATTAATTCATCATTTTAAGACTGTGGTTCAAATCCTTCTTCTGACACACTTTTTACTGCATTTCATTCGAAATCTAATCTAATCTAATTGAAAATCTCATCTAAAAAAGTATGTAGGCTATAAAATGATGGTGTAGGCTAATTTACAAGAACTGACACAATTACAATGGTGTTTGAAGCCTTTCTGAGTAATTAATGATGTTCTTCTAACTGGACCCTGGATTTGGCATAGATCATTTTTTCTTATGATAACTGATGGATAGATGATTTACTTAGACAGATATATATATATATTGTAAATCGATTTGCATGAAGGCTTCGGTTAAATGTAAAAAGAAAAAAACAACAACATTAAACTAAATCAAGTATTAAACCGGCAACCTTCGGACCTCTAGCTGGCTGCCTTAAACCCTGCGCCAAAGACACCACTGTGATGACAGTAATGCAAGTTGATAGACATACCTATTATTATTTATTTTTTTACACTTTTTTATTTATCTATTTATCTATCAGTTTGCTGCCCCCTCTGACTGGAATGCTCTGCAAAAAAACCTCAAACTGGATAAACTCATCTCCCTCTCTGCCTTCAGACTCACTATTTCAGACACCCTCACTGATTCCTGCACATGCTTCTCTTCTCTGTAGGGCAGCACTTGTATTCATTCCCTTTACACACCCCCTCTGTCCACCTGCACTTGTTTTTATGCCCCCATACGCTCATGTCTGCTCATTCTCTGCTTTTAAGCTTTTCTGTGTTAATGTTAATACTGTTTTCTAATGTTTGTTGGCCTGTTTCGTAAGTGCTTATTGCTGTTGTTGTATTTGGTGGCTGTGTCTCAGTGGTTATTGTTGTACCGTATTTATGTTTGCTTGACTGTGTCTCAGTGTGTATTGTTGTATTGGTTTGTTTACTGGCTGTCTTAGTGTCCATGTTGTATCGCTGTGTTGATTGGTTGTGTCCCAGCGCTTGTTGTTGTATTATTGTCTTTCCTGACTGTGTATCAGTGCTTGCTGCTGTATTGTTGTTTGCTTGGCTGTGTCCCAGTGCGTTTTGTTGTATTGTATTGTCTTGTGTTGCCTGTCTGCTTTTTGGCTGTGTCCCAGTGCGTTTTGTTGTATTGTATTGTCTTGTGTTGCCTGTCTGCTTTTTGTGCTTGCTGTTGTGTTCCATTGTTGATGTCCGTTGGTGCTTTTGTTGTATTGTTTGTGTTGCATGCATGTGTTTAATGCTTATTGTGCTTTGTTTTTAACATGTTTTATCTTTCAGCCCCCCTCCCCTTTCCCCTTATTGCAGGCCGGCATTGTAAATAAGAATTTTGTTCTTAATTGTCTCGCCTCGTAAAATAAAGGTAAAATAAAAAATAAAAAGATCTATCACACTTTCAAAATATCAAGTTATCTATCACACAATCAAACTATCTATCTATCTATCTATCTATTTATCGATCACACTTTCACAATATCAAATTATCTATCTATCACAGTCAAAGTATCTATCTATCTATCTATCTCGTAAAAAGGGGGAACTAATATTTCCTAAAAGACACTTGACGGAACTGTCGTTCGGGATGTAGTTTCCATCTGTGAGACATTTTTGACGCACGTATTACCTAAACCAGCCTGTAAACCTGCTCGCTACCAGGTTTGCTCAGAAGGATTGGTTGCATAGCAACCAAGCAGCGAATTATTTGAGCCACATTGATGGAAGCTGAAATTAGCGCCCGGATCTGATTTAAACCTGGATCAGAGTTAATCACCCTACGTGGAATACCCCCCCAGGTGTGTTTTACCTATTTACCTTACCCCTATGGTGTACAAAATAACAAGACAATATTTATGTTTCAAATGTTTTTTATTGCAGCAAAACATCTTATACATACACTGTATCCAGCGGACAGCTTTTAGAACGTTACCTAACTGGCTACATACAGTATATTGTTGTGTCAATGCTAATTTTCATTTATATGAACGAGTTATAAAATTACACTCACGTATTTTCACATATAACAGATAATACAAAAAAATATAGGATTGCACCTTGAGATATGGAACAGTATCAAAAAAACTAAAAGAGAAAGGAACCTGTGTTTTATTCTCGTGCTGGTTTACTCTACTGGGGAGAGGAGAACCTGCCGAGGAAGAGGATGGACTTGGTCTTGTTGTGTCTGATGAAGAAGAGGAAGGGGTGGTCTGTGGTGAAGTGTTCCTCTCGGGGCATACAGTAGCTATCCACCATCGTTCCGGTGGCGGCGGCAGCCTCTGTCCCCTCCTCATTCAGCTCCACAAAGGCCTTATGGCTTCAATGGGAGCTGATCGGTCAGGTGTGTGGACACGCCCCACACGAAAGGAGACACAACCTCATCTGCCTCTGCAACAACAGAAACAGCATTATTATAACAACATCATACAATAACCTTTCCTTGTTCCACACCCTGCTGGGCATGCTTTGAAAATTAAATGGTTGCCCGAATTAGGTACAGCTCCCCAATGCATTCAGTTATGCATAGAAATGATCAGTATGTCACTTAATTAGCACGGCATCTGTACATCTGAAATTTGCATTGGCTCAAGTGTGCATCAACTTCACACTGGGATATTTAGTCACTCACATTTAAAGTCATAAAAGCATCTTTGGGCTTGAATTAATCACAGGCCCAGCTCACTAGAGTACCGACCTTTATCCCAGTCCTCCTCACTGTTGTTTGGTATCCAGGTGCTGACAGGGACGTGCCACTTGCTCTTCACATCAGCACTGTCCACTGTTAACCAAAGAACCTGGTTAGACTCACTACAATGGGTTTTATTGACAAAGATAGTATCATTGAAGATACAACAACATTTAAATCTTACGGTCTTCGCTATCTTCAGATCTCCTGTCCTCACAGTTCTGGATGTGGTGTGATAAGTCACGTTTGGGCACCAGGTGGCGGGCATTGAAAGGGCAGGTTTTCAATGTCTTGGCCAGTTTTAGGTGATTCTAAAAAGACGAAAAAGATGCTTTACGAAAAAGAGCATATTTGAGAACATCTCATTTGAGATTTCAATGTCTGCAACGGCAGACTACTCAGTAGTTATTCCAACAGTTATTCCACGACAAGCACTACAGTTCTTACCTTACGGCACTTGATCAGATGGTATGGGAAGCGGCTGCCACGGATCTGGTGGTTCTTGTCATATGGACACTGAAGGACTTTGTTTGGGTCACTGGCATCTTTCACTTCTATGAGCAATGGTAAGAGAAATGTGAATGAGAAATCAACATCACTCAATTCAAACGTTGGGTAAAGTGTGGTTCTTTTTAAATATACAGTACATATAGTATATAAGATAGGAATATGTGAAAAAGATAGGAAGGACATCCAAAGAAAATCTTTGTCTTTTTCAATATTTTAACATATGGACATTTGATTTTAATTTTAACAATATTGAGAGATGGTGGCAATATAACTAAACAAAGAAAACTTGAAACATCTTCAGTCTTAAAATTCAGATAGGCTATAGTTTTATGTAATAAAAATGAATAAGATATCACATCATGTGTGTTCCATTTCTGCATAGCAGTGACACCTTGTTAGTTCTAGATTCTATTGATATAAATTCCAGTAATTAGCATGTATATGTAAAGAGGTAAACCTTGATCACTTTTGAACCATACATGATTTTCTCATGCAATTCTCTATGTGATGGACATATTTATTTTAATCTAAAGTGAAAGCAAAATGAGTTGTGTGGACACCCTACATAGGGTGTCCTAACTTTTTCCTCAGTAGGAATTGGCATCTTTGTTCATATTTTGTTATACATGATAAGTTACATTTTCATTGTTTTTGTTTAAATTACATCACCTTTATCTATAGATATTGTTTAAAAGATCAAATATTGATGTAGTGTCCTAATTTTTTCACACTGTAAGATCTTAAGGACTTTCAAGAGATGAGTGCAGGAATATTTCACAATGGTTTCTTAAACCATGTTTTGCCTACCAGTGTCTTCAAAGCGTTGCAGCTCCCCAATTGTAGCAGTGGTCTTCGTGGGAGTGCACGTTGATCCCAATGAGAAGGCCATCTGTTAGCCAAAATGAAATGAGCAGAAATTAGTGATGAATTCGTTAGCTGAAAAAAGAAAAAAGACATAAAATGAAAGAGCTATGCTAGCAAGCAATCTCTGGCTGCATTCGTAAATTCTCTACGAGAGCGCCGGAGCGCACGCTGTGTTCAACGTCATAAAGGGACCAAGTAGTTTGATTGGACAAGAGGCATTCCACGAGTGCTGATCAGATTCCAGAGCGAATTTACGAACGCACATCCCAGGCAGTTGCCAGGGAGTCGCCAGCCAATGAGGGGGCTCTTCATGAGTGCTTCGCCAACCAATCAGGTAGCGGTATTACCCTACCTTCCCCTACCATCCTAGGTTCCGCAAATTCGCCCACCGGGCTAGCTAATAGACTTTACCATATCTAGTTCAACCAACTTAATAAAAAAAACACGTAACATATTAATAAACAACACATAATCGGAAACAGGTATACATTTGGACCCATGGAGTCAAGCCACATTTACATTTGACTCCAAATCATGAAAATATTATTGCCACAAAACCCACTCGGTTTTCACTCCTAGCTAGCATGCGAACGATTAGCCTAGCGTAGCAAGCGAACTCTACAAGCCAACTCCAATCAATCATTCAAAATACCTTTAACACCATCTACATATTCGGGTTAGCTGGTATATGCCTAGTCTAACTGCAGAGGTGTTTGTTGACATGTCACTAACCTGAAAGATAGAGATGACGTTTTTAAAAGGAAATTCAAGGTGAGCTGTCTGTCGTCAGGGCTGCTGAGTCTGAGGTAAATGTAACTGCCAACCGCAGCTCGAGCCCATGCACAAGTGAACCCTCCACCTAGGGTTGCCAGATGGGATTGACAATTCCCAGCCTAACCACAGTCTAAAAACCGCTAAATCCACCAAAACAACCAGCCCATCTGGCAACCCTGCCTCCACCTGCCTGCCTGCCAGTCATAAGGAGTAAACAGTTATACATTGAAGGGTGATCTGTTATACAATACAAACGAGCAGGTCGTCACCTTTAAAATAATGGCTTGAGTCATATTTTCAAGTTATGCGAATATTATTTTATTTAGGGTACTTAAAATATATTAATAATATAATTTATATTAATGAATAATATATATTATTATTATTATTATTATATTATTCCAGAATAAACTGAACCAAATCTAGAATATAATTTATGATATTTAGGCAAAAACATACTTTTCAATGTCATTATTTTAATGTGACAAGGTGTTAAAAAAAAACTAGGTTTTAGAAGAAGGTGATAGGAGAAGGTTTTTCCTGAGCTTTTACATTTTCGGCGTTTAGCAGACGCCTTCTTCCAAAGCGACTTACAATCAATACATTTGACTAAGCAAGTGAATCATCAATTCACCAGTCGTAGCAGGAAGAGTAATCTAGCTCAGGCCCAGGGCCATTGGCAGTCGTCGTGATAGTACAACAGTACAAAGGGGGAAGTAGAAGTCTTAGGAGACACAGTATAGGGGGGAAGCAGGTGTCTCAGGAGACACAGTGCTGGGGGGTAGTAGATGTCTCAAAGTAGTAGTATGTCTTGGCAAGCACCAGGGTCTTGAATCTGATGTGAGCTGCTATCGGGGGCCAGTGCAGGGTGCGAAGGAGGGGGGTAACATGAGAAAACTGAGCTGCCTGCAGCTAAACATTATTTCAACAGATGGGTGTTGTAGTTCCAGTCTAGGTCGTCAGACTGGCAGTTTGTGAATTAATGTTCAGTGTAGTAAATGTGTTAACACTGTGTGTGTGTGTGTGGGTGTGTGTGTGTGTGTGTGTGTGCGTGTGTGCGTGTGTGTGTGCGTGCGTGTGTGTGGGTGTGTGTGTGTGCCTGCCTGTATGTGTCTGTGTGTGTCTATGTGTGCCTGTGTGTGTGTGTGTGTGTGTGTGTGTGTGTGTGTGTGTAGTATATACAGTAGGTTTCTGTGTTGTACTTAGCATTCAGCACGGCGCTCTCAGGCAGGCTGCCATGTGGGTGACGCAACACAGAGAAACAGGCTGGCCGCTGCACAAGCTGCTATAGGCTGGTCTCTCTCTCTCTGGTCTCTCTCTGAGACAAGCTTCTATAGGCTGGTCTCTCTCTGGTCTATCTCTGAGACACAGCTTCTATAGGCTGGTCTCTCTCTGGTCTATCTCTGAGACACAGCTTCTATAGGCTGGTCTCTCTCTGGTCTCTCTCTGAGACAAGCTTCTATAGGCTGGTCTCTCTGGTCTCTCTCTGAGACAAGCTTCTATAGGCTGGTCTCTCTCTGGTCTATCTCTGAGACAAGCTTCTATAGGCTGGTCTCTCTCTGGTCTATCTCTGAGACACAGCTTCTATAGGCTGGTCTCTCTGGTCTCTCTAACAGGCTGGTCT
>NC_137688.1:70874555-70889555 GCF_963989245.1 Nansenia antarctica | reverse complement strand
GAACCAGCACAACCTGTAGCTTCCTCTTCCTGTCCCCCCCCTCCCAAAAAAAAAAAAGATAAAAAGGAATTTAAAAATACCAATCAAAAAAAGACTTTGAAAGCTCAGGGACCAAGAGTAACAAATTATCAGAGAATAATAATAATAATAATAATACTAAATTGCACATTTTTGCATTCCTCCTTCCTTCCTTGAATAAACGGACGATCATTTTTGACCATTATTCACTCATGTGAACATAGACCAGATATTCCCCCCCCCCTATTTCATGTTTTGTTTCATATCCCACATGGACTAAATATATGTCTCCACACTGCCATCTGTAAGAAATGAAAAGTGTTTTACTTTGATTCTCCTGTTTACTGCACTTTGCCTGCTCTAAAACGTTACTAAAAAGTTGCATGCTGATAAAAAAAAAACAAAGAAGAAAGGAAGAAAAAAAAAACAATCAAAAGATGATCCTGAGAAGGTTTCTGTTTCTGTGGTTTTGGTCGTCTGGTTCTTTGCTTTGTTCCTCTAGAAGCACAACTGTCAGCCTGGTTATTCAGGACGCCCATGGTTACTGGGACCCTGGAGGTGAGCACTGTCAGGTCTCTCCCCTCCTTCCCCTCCCTCCCCTCCCCTCCTTCCCCTCCCTCCCTCCCCTCCCCTCCTGTCCCTTCCATCCCTCCCCTCCTGTCTCTCCCCTCCCTCCCCTCCCCTCCCCTCCTGGTCCAACAGAACAAGGACTGGGGTCGTGACAGTGAGCATTGTCAGGTCTTTCCCCTCCCTCCCCTCCCCTCCTGTCCCTCCCCTCCCCTCCTATCCCTCCCCTCCTATCTCTCCCCTCCCCTCCCCTCCTGTCCCTCCCCTCCCGTCCCTCTCCTCCCCTCCCCTCCTGTCCCTTCCCTTCCCTCCCCTCCCCTCCTGTCCCTCCCCTCAGAGAGACCCTGAGCCTGGTTCACATCACAGAGCCAAACCAGACCGAGCCAGGCTGAGCTGTACTGGGTTGGCATGGTAACAGACCCGCCCCCCCCCCCCACCCCACCCCACCCCAGTAGCTAAGCTGTACTGGGTTGGCATGGTTACTGACAGCGTGATGGAGGACAGCGGCGCGGTTCGGCCTGGTCGTCTGTCTGGGCCAATCAGAACAGCCCTCTCTCTGCTCCAATCCCCTTCTCTCACACCTGTGGACCAATCAACACGCAGGGATGTACGGCTGTGGCCTCATCGTCATGACGACAGCCTGTGGAACTGATGTGACCCCCCTCCTCCTCCTCCTCCTCTGTAATTTACATAAGAATAAAATAAAATAATACAGCAACAATGAGACCCACAGAGAGATGAACAGAGGAACATGAGAAGAGAGAGATGAACAGAACAGAGTGATTATGAAGGAGGGGGATAAAAGGAGAGGATCATGGGAGGAGTAGACGCGGCGTTGTCTCACCCTGGACACTAAAGAAGAAGAAGAAGAGTCCGTCAGACCAAATATACCCAGCACACCCCGTGACTATCCTGTATGTTGATGCAACGTGTATGTACCCTATAAAAGAGAAAGAATAATAAATATATCATTGGTGTCAAGGCATTTTATCTTTTTACTATTTATGTTTGGTTGTAATGATTTTTTTGGAATGATTTTATCTGGTGACAAAAATGCAAAACAAGTTACAATGTGAATTTTGATGTGATTCTGTTGGCTCTCTGTTGGCCATTAAAGCTACGGTGTCCTCTTTGGCCCAGTTTAACGTGGCAGCTACTGTTGTGTGTTTGCTAATCAGACTACAGGGTCTTGTACTCAAAAAGCGTGTAATTAAGTGCTATAAGTGCAAAAGATTGTAATGTTTTATATCAAGATTACTATTCATGAAAATGTCAGTCAAGTTTATACTTTTGTAATAAAGTGGCACTTTAAAAAAGAAAAGAAAAAAATATGTGTTTTCTCGTATAGTCTCCATTTCTCTACAAACCGTTTTAATAATAACAGAATTAACCTGGATGTTATTATTCACCTGACTATGCTAGCAACCATGCTAATAACATGCTAGGAACCAGGCTAATAACATGCTAGCAACCAGGCTAATAACATGCTAGTAACATGCTCTAACAACCATGCTAATAACATGCTAGTAACATGCTAACAACCAGGCTAATAACATGCTAGTAACATGCTAACAACCATGCTAATACCTGTTAAACTAACATGATCAAAGCTTCTAACAAACCCCACAGCTGGACTGAACCCTCAGGCTAGAAATAATGGATCCTTCTGAAACCAGGGAGGGTGTGTGTGTGTGTGTGTGTGTGTGTGTGTGTGTGTGTGCGTGTGTGCGTGTGTGTGTGTGTGTGTGTGTGTGCACGTTTGTGAATCAGACAGGCTCTAAGTCTAAGAGAACATCATCTATGTGTGTTCGTAGTGAGTTTCTATAAAGGCTTTGATGAAGCCAAACGCCCTGAGGAGCTGAGATCTGTACTGCCACTCATCATCACACGCTAACAACACGCTAACATCCCAGATACACACGCTAACAACACACTATGAACCTACCTACACACACTAACAACCCAGATACACACGCTAACAACACACTATTAACCCAGATACACACGCTAACAACACACTACACTACACGCTAACAACACACTATTAACCCAGATACACACGCTAACAACACACTATTAACCCAGATACACACGCTAACAACACACTACACTACACGCTAACAACACACTATTAACCCAGATACACACATTATCACACACTAACAACACACGCTAACAACACACTATCAACCCAGATACACACGCTAACAACACACTATGAACCCAGATACACACGCTAACAACTCACTATTAACCTAGATACACACTCTAACAACACACGCTAACAACACACTATTAACCCAGCTACACACGCTAACAACACACTATTAACCCAGCTACACACGCTAACAACACACTATGAACCCAGATACACACTCTAACAACACACTATGAACCCAGCTACAAACATCTAATAGCATGGCGTGTCAAACATCTAATAGCATGGCGTGTCAAACATCTAATAGCATGGTGTGTCAAACATCTAATAGCATGGCATCTCAAACATCTAATAGCATGGCGTGTCAAACATCTAATAGCATGGCGTGTCAAACATCTAATAGCATGGCGTGTCACACATCTAATAGCATGGCGTGTTAAACAGGTTCATAGATGTTGTTGTTTATGATGTGTAAGTGTGATATGGCTCACATTCACACAACTTCCATTCAGCATTATTATCATCTCCATGTCAATGATCTCTGTGTGTGTGTGTGTGTGTGTGTGTGTATGTGTGTGTGTGTGTGTGTGTGTGTGTGTGTGTGTATGTGTGTGTGAGTGAGAGAGAGAGAGAGAGAGAGAGAGAGACAGTGTGTGTACATGACATGCATGTGTGTGTGTGTGTGTGTGTGAGTGAATGTGTGCATGCATGCGTGTGTCTGTGTGCATGCATGCATGCGTGTGTGTGTGTGTACATGTGTGTGTGTGTGTGTGTGTGTGTGTGTGCAGTGGGGTCTGCGATTGAGTAGCTGTAGAAAAAAAAATAGGTCACCATTAAAACAAAAAGCTTGCAGTCAACATCGCAACCGTCTGCTGGTCTCCCATTGGTCGACTTGTCTCCATAGTAACAGGTTAACCTTGAGGCAGTAGTCACATGACCTGGCGCTGTCTTGCGCTGTCTTGGTGGATTCAGCATGCGTTGCATGACATGCACCATCACGCGGTCACACACTCTGACAGAACAAGAGAACCCCCCCGCACAGCGCTAATGGACGCTAAGCCTGTTAGCTACACAGCAGAGCTACACCCAGACTCTGATACACACGCTAACTACACATACACACATACACACTCTGATACACACTCTAACTACACACTCTAACAACACACTGTTAACCCAGCTACACACTCTAACAACACACTCTAACAATACACTATGAACCCAGCTACACACTCTAACAACACACTGTTAACCCAGATACACACTCTAACAACACACTATTAACACAGCTACACACTCTAACAACACACTATGAACCCAGATACACACACTAACAACACACTATTAACCCAGCTACACACTCTAACAACACACTACTAACACAGCTACACACTCTAACAACACACTATTAACCCAGATACACACTCTAACAACACATACACATATACACACTCTGATACACACTCTAACAACACATACACACATACACACTCTAACAACACACTATTAACCCAGATACACACTCTAACTACACACTACTAACCCAGCTATACACTCTAACAACACATACACACATACACACTCTGATACACACTCTAACAACACACTATGAACCCAGATACACACGCTAACAACACACTATTAACCCAGATACCGTTTTACAGTTTGTTGTGTTCTGTCTGTACTGCTGTCTGTCCTGTGTTGTTTTGTTTGCATTGCATTTAGAAATGCTCTTACTGTAACGCCAAATCAAATTCCTATATGTGTATGCTTAAATGGCAATAAACGTTATCTCATCTCATCTCTCATCTCTCTCACACTCTAACAACACATACACACATACACACATACACACTCTAACAACACACTATGAACCCAGATACACACTCTAACTACACACTACTAACCCAGATACACACTCTAACAACACACTATTAACCCAGATACACACTCTAACTACACACTACTAACACAGCTACACACTCTAACAACACACTACTAACACAGCTACACACTCTAACAACACACTATGAACCCAGCTACACACTCTAACAACACACTGTTAACCCAGATACACACTCTAACAACACATACACACATACACACTCTAACAACACACTACTAACACAGCTACACACTCTAACAACACACTACTAACACAGCTACACACTCTAACAACACACTATGAATCCAGATACACACTCTAACAACACACTATGAACCCAGATACACACTCTAACAACACACTACTAACACAGCTACACACACTAACAACACACTGTTAACCCAGATACACACACTAACAACACACTGTTAACCCAGATACACACGCTAACAACACACTATGAACACAGCTACACACTCTAACAACACATACACATATACACACTCTGATACACACTCTAACTACACATACTGTACACACATACACACTCTGATACACACTCTAACTACACGTACACACATACACACTCTGATACACACTCTAACAACACATACACATATACACACACTCTGATACACACTCTAACAACACATACACACTCTGATACACACTCTAACAACACATACACACATACACACTCTAACAACACACTATTAATCCAGATACACACTTTAACTACACACTACTAACCCAGCTACACACTCTAACAACACATACACACATACACACTCTGATACACACTCTAACAATACATACACTCATACACACTCTAACAACACTCTATTAACCCAGATACACACTCTAACAACACAATAATAGCAATATTATTATTATTAATAATAATGTTATTATTATTAATAATAATGTTATTATTACAGAACACAGATGTGTCCTGTACACAGATGTGTCCTTCTGGACAGGGTACAGGGCCACCAGGACAAAAACATCACGCCACTTGAACAGTTTCTTCCCCAAAGCCACAGCCCTTCTCAATAACTGCTGATCATTGTACCTTGCACTTAACATGTTCTTGCACTTAGTTGTACAGTATTTATTCTTAATATCCACTGGTATTGGTACTGTATATTTTGTCTTGAGTATTGTCGTGCTGTCGTCTTGTTGTTGTATGTACTGTAGCTTGTTTAGTATGGTAGAATACCAAATCATGTTCCTAGTGCACTGCACATGGCGAATAAAGTTGAATTGAACATGAATGTGAGATATCCATGCAACATTTAAGCCCCAAATCAATAATAATAATATTAAAAAAGGATAAAATAAAGATGAAAGTTATTGAATAGGAAATATGTTTGTTAATCAGATAAGAACTGAACCCCAGACAGGATCTGAGTCCAGGGTTAAGATCATTAAAGCTGGAGTTTATTTATTTATAATTAACCCTTTAAATATCCACGTTAGTCTTAATGAGACTCAGACAGCAACAGTGGACACATACACACACACACACACGCACACAACACACACACACACACACACACACAACAGACACAGACAACAGACAGACAGAACACAATAGACACACTGACACACACACACAACACACACACACACAGACAACAGACACACTGACAACAGACATCCTCACAGACAACAGACACAGACAACAGACACAAACACAACAGACGTCCTCACAGTCAACAGACACAGACAACAGACACAAACACAACAGACGTCCTCACAGTCAACAGACCACCTGGTTCTCACTGAACACCTGAGATGTATGGACACCATGTGTGAGGTCTAAGGTGTTGAGGTCTGAGGTGTTGAGGTCTCAGGTGTTGAGGTGTTGAGGTGTTGAGGTCTGAGGTGTTGAGGTCTCAGGTGTTGAGGTCTGAGGTGTTGAGGTCTCAGGTGTTAAGGTCTGAGGTGTTGAGGTCTGAGGTGTTGAGGTCTCAGGTGTTGAGGTCTCAGGTGTTGAGGTCTGAGGTGTTGAGGTCTGAGGTGTTGAGGTCTGAGGTGTTGAGGTCTGAAGTGTTGAGGTCTGAAGTGTTGAGGTCTGAGGTGTTGAGGTCTGAGGTGTTGAGGTCTGAAGTGTTGAGGTCTGAGGTGTTGAGGTCTGAGGTGTTGAGGTCTGAGGTGTTGAGGTCTGAAGTGTTGAGGTCTGAGGTGTTGAGGTGTTGAGGTGTTGAGGTCCGAGGTGTTGAGGTCTGAGGTGTTGAGGTCTGAAGTGTTGAGGTCTGAGGTGTTGAGGTCTGAGGTGTTGAGGTCTGAGGTGTTGAGGTCTGAGGTGTTGAGGTCAGAGGTGTTGAGGTCAGAGGTGTTGAGGTCTGAGGTGTTGAGGTCTGAGGTGTTGAGGTCTGAGGTGTTGAGGTCTGAGGTGTTGAGGTCTGAGGTGTTGAGGTCTGAGGTGTTGAGGTCTGAGGTGTTGAGGTCTGAGGTGTTGAGGTGTTGAGGTCTGAGGTGTTGAGGTCTGAGGTGTTGAGGTCTGAGGTGTTGAGGTCTGAGGTGTTGAGGTCTGAGGTGTTGAGGTCTGAGGTGTTGAGGTCTCAGGTGTTGAGGTCTGAGGTGTTGAGGTCTCAGGTGTTGAGGTCTCAGGTGTTGAGGTCTGAGGTGTTGAGGTGTTGAGGTCTGAGGTGTTGAGGTCTCAGGTGTTGAGGTCTGAGTTGTTGAGGTCTGAGGTGTTGATGTCACAGGTGTTGAGGTCTGAGGTGTTGAGGTCTGAGGTGTTGAGGTCTCAGGTGTTGAGGTCTGAGGTGTTGAGGTCTCAGGTGTTGAGGTCTGAGGTGTTGAGGTCTGAGATGTTGAGGTCTGAGGTGGTGAGGTCTGAGGTGTTGAGGTGTTGAGGTCTGAGATGTTGAGGTGTTGAGGTGTTGAAGTCTGAGGTGTTGAGGTCTGATGTGTTGAGGTGTTGAGGTCTCAAGTGTTGAGGTCTGAGGTGTTGAGGTCTCAGGTGTTGAGGTCTGAGGTGTTGAGGTGTTGAGGTCTGAGGTGTTGAGGTCTGAGGTGTTGAGGTGTTGAGGTGTTGAGGTCTGAGATGTTGAGGTGTTGAGGTCTGAGATGTTGAGGTCTGAGGTGTTGAGGTCTCAGGTGTTGAGGTCTCAGGTGTTGAGGTGTTGAGGTGTTGAGGTCTGAGATGTTGAGGTGTTGAGGTGTTGAGGTCTGAGGTGTTGAGGTGTTGAGGTCTGAGATGTTGAGGTCTGAGGTGTTGAGGTCTCAGGTGTTGAGGTCTCAGGTGTTGAGGTCTGAAGTGTTGAGGTCTGAAGTGTTGAGGTCTGAGGTGTTGAGGTCTGAGGTGTTGAGGTCTCAGGTGTTGAGGTCTCAGGTGTTGAGGTCTGAGGTGTTGAGGTCTGAGGTGTTGAGGTCTGAGGTGTTGAGGTCTGAGGTGTTGAGGTCTGAGGTGTTGAGGTCTGAGGTGTTGAGGTCTGAGGTGTTGAGGTCTCAGGTGTTGAGGTCTGAGGTTTTGAGGTCTCAGGTGTTGAGGTGTTGAGGTCTGAGGTTTGTTTGTTTGTTTATTAGGATCCCCATTAGCTAATGCCAGGACATTAGCTAGCAGTCCGGTTCCCCTGCTTCTGAAAGTCGTGAGGAGTAGCTGAGAGGGGAGGGGGGGGCTGGTCTGATAGAGGTGGGGGGGGGGGCTGGTCTGATAGAGGGGGGGTCTGATAGAGGGGGGGGGGACTGATCTGATAGAGGGGGGGGGGACTGGTCTGATTGAGGGGGGGGCTGGTCTAATGGAGGGGGAGGGTCTGATAGAGGGGGAGGGTCTGATAGAGGGGGCAGCTGGTCTAATGGAGGGGGAGGGTCTGATAGAGGCGGGGGTGTCACTACAGGTTTAATTCTTAACAAAACTGTTCTGCAATGTCCGGAACATTCCATGAAATTTCGATCGACATCTCTGAGACGGAATAAACACCTTCACGCTACACACACACACACACACACACACACAGACACAGACACAGACACAGACACAGACACAGACACAGACACAGACACACACACACACACACACACATACACATACACATACACACACACACACACACACACACACACATACACACACACACACACACACACACACACACACACACACACACACAGCCTGGCAGGAACGGAGGCTGGACTATGCTGCCCTCTACAGGCCAGGCAGGGCCTCACAGCAGGGGAATAGGAAGAACACTGACGAACACTAACAGGCTCAAAAGAGTTAAAGGATTTCAAGGCTTACACACACACACACACACACACACACACACACACACACACACACACACACACACACACACACACACACACACAACAGACACACACAACAGACACACAGACAACAAACACACACACACACACACACACACACTCCAACCCGCCCAAACACCAAAGATTCAAAGAAATCTACTTTGATTGATCATTGATCATGTCGATAGATAACCCTGACAAGAGCAGTCAGATTGGTACGTTGTTCCCTAGTCAGGGAATATGGGTCATGTTCATTTGTTATTTGAATTTAGCCATTTAGCATATTAGCTTTTTAATCCAAAGCGATTTACAATTACAGATTACTGGGACATTCCCCCTGGAGTAACTGAGGGCTGAGAGCCTTACTCAAGGACACACTAGTGGTGGTGTTCCCAGGTCTTACTCAAGGACACACTAGTGGTGGTGTTCCCAGGTCTTACTCAAGGACACACTAGTGGTGGTGTTCCCAGGTCTTACTCAAGGACACACTAATAGTGATGTGGTTTCAAGTGGGATTTGAACTCACAATCTTCCGATCACAAGTCCAACTCACTATCCACTAGACCACCACTACCCCTTCATGTTCTCACATGAAAGTCCAAATCGAGACCCGGAGCAAGTGGATGAGTTTGCAACATTGTTGCATAAATCATTTCTCTGATTTGCGTTCTCACAGCCCTTCATGTAAACGAAGTAACATACGCAATCGAAGCAACAGACGTGGTAGTTGATTGGTCAGAATTTTTTTAAATTGCCCGTTCGTCCCGCTCTTATCCAGATCAACACGCATGCGCTGTTGTTTTCCTATGGACAGCCTCGAGCAGCGTTCTCACCAAAAGCGAAGCGAAGCAAAGTGATGTATGCGTCGTTCCTAACCGGAGCGAAACCACCCTTTTCAAGCGGAGCATCCGTTGGTTCTTTGCTCCGGGAGCGACTTCGAATGCGCGTTCTCACAGCTCCAAACGACGCAGAGCAAAGCGAATTTGATCCTAAACTCTGTTTTAAATGAAGCAAATGTTCTAGTGAGAACACACCCATATATAGGGTATAGCAAGGACGTGTCGTCCATATAAGCATAGTAAGCAGTGCTTACCCAACGAAAAAATAAAAAAGGACAGTGAAAATATTTAAATAAAAGTGCATGTAACCGTTTGTTTGTTTTCATTAAAAGAGTCGTATTTTAGGTCCCAGGGCAGCAGGAGTCATTCATTTTGGCGCCACCTGCAGGAGTAAGCACTCGCTATTCTGCTTGCTTGCATTGCGTTGCATTATAAGCACTTCTCTCTCTGCTTTCCCTTGCGTACATTCGAATGCGTGATTTAAAAAAAAAAAAAAAAATCTGTGCCTCAGCCCGCTGTTTAATGTGGCCAGGGTAAACATGCTTACCAGCCAATCAGTATTCGTTCATTCCGATGAGAGCTACTGATTGGCTCTTATCACTTTCAAGTTCACTTAACATTTCACCTTACTTTCTCTCGCCCGGCAGAATAGCTTATGCTAGCTAACTCAAACGATCTAAATAATAATAATCAATAAGGATAACTTGCTTGATTTTGTGAATATGGACATTACTGTCAGCGACCTAAAGGGATTTCGTAGACTCGACTGGACTGGAAAAATACAACTACTGGCTAAAGGCCGCCCGAAGCCACCGCTCACCGATCTTCACACCCAGAAAGGGAGAGTCGCTAGGGGCTACAGCAAGCCTGGTATGAGCGGTTTATATGATTCGCGAGGCTGGTGGCGATCTGTGCTTGTTTATATGGTTTGAGTACTACTGTGCTGCTGGTTATGGCTTCTTATTTAAGACTTCCTCTGCTTTTACCTTTGAATGTAGGCCTGTGCCGTTGTGTTTGGAGAGAGAGCTGCTTAATCAATCGCTGAGATAGGCCTAATGTCGCTGTCCGTGCCAGTGGTTCTGGACCAAAAGTGTTTGAGAGAGATAGAGAGGGAGGGTTTGTGATGTGATGTCAAGTGCCTGTGTGACAAAAGTGTGAAAAGAAAGTGTGTTGTGAGTTTACTATGGAGGATGGAAACGGTGTGTGTCTGTGTTGTGCGTGTGTGCGTTTGCGATGTTGAAACTGGACTTGTAGATTTCAACAGGTTGGCTACTTGAAAAGATCTTGGTTCAAAACTGGCAACTGTTTTTTTTGTTTTTGGTAATCTGATCACAAAGTGACCCTACAGTTTATTAGCGGGTTCTAGGGCATCAAAATTGCATTTCCTTGAAACTGCGTTCACTGATAGCGTGTATGTGTAATTATGTGTATTTCTATATATTATGCTTACCCAATCTAAAAGCTCACGGCACGTACCTGGGGTGTATAGAATATATAGGGTATAGGGTATATAGGGTATACCCTATATAGAGACTTAATCAGCTAATCATTCCAAGAGTAAAAACAAAACACGGTGCAGCAGCTTTCAGTCACGCTGCTGCACGCTCCTGGAACAAACTCCCTGAAGAAATCAAACAGGCCCAAACGCTAAACATATTTAAATCTAAGCTAAAAACCTTCATGTTTTGCAGCAGTTATGATTAAACAGAAACACTTCTATCAATGTCTTTTTTCCATTAACTATTGTCTTATTAAATGTTTTATCTATTTACTTCCTATATTTGCTTTTATTCATTGTCATTTTTATTGTCTTACTATGCTCCTCTTGCTGTATTTTTAAATAATGTATGTAAAGCACTTTGAATTGTTTGTTGTTGTATGTTGTATGAAATGTGCTGTACAAATAAACCTGCCTTGCCACAATTTTACTTGGATGAGACAACCAGAAACCTGCAGAATCCAGTGAAATTTTGGAAAGCTGTCAAGTCTTTGAAGTCAAGTTCCACATATTTCATTCTACCTAAACAAATTCGTGTTAACACTGTACAACTCACTGATAAAAAGATAAAGACATACTCTGGTCTTCTACTACTTACCACCCCTCATTCTGCATTACAATGAGCCTGTCCTCCCCATTCCTACCTCCCTCAGCCTCCCCTGGTGTTCTACCTCCCCCAGCCTCCCCTGGTGTTCTACCTCCCCCAGCCTCCCCTGGTGTTCTACCTCCCCTAGCCTCCCCTGGTCTTCTACCTCCCTCAGCCTCCCCTGGTGTTCTACCTCCCCCAGCCTCCCCTGGTGTTCTACCTCCCTCAGCCTCCCCTGGTGTTCTACCTCCCCCAGCCTCCCCTGGTGTTCTACCTCCCCCAGCCTCCCCTGGTGTTCTACCTCCCTCAGCCTCCCCTGGTGTTCTACCTCCCCCAGCCTCCCCTGGTGTTCTACCTCCCCCAGCCTCCCCTGGTGCTCCTCTTCCTGTTGGATTCATAA
Source organism: Nansenia antarctica (assembly GCF_963989245.1). Classification (NCBI taxonomy): domain Eukaryota; kingdom Metazoa; phylum Chordata; class Actinopteri; order Argentiniformes; family Microstomatidae; genus Nansenia; species Nansenia antarctica. The sequence continues at coordinate 70,877,347 of NC_137688.1, read as the reverse complement.
TCAGACACCAGAGAAACAACGCCAGAAAACAACAAAACAAAAACAGTGATCACAGTGACAATGATCTTTTCTGACCAACATTAAGAGCTTTATATAAATCACATCATCATCATCATCATCATCACCTCCACAAGCTGTATACAGTCACATCATCATCATCATCACGTTTCCAAGAAAAGTGCTATACAAATAAAAGTAATTATTATTATTGTTATTATTATTATTGTTGTGGTTATTATTATTATTATTATTATTATTGTTGTTGTTATTATTATTATTATCACCTCCACAAGAGTGAAACTCATTTAGTTCTATGATGCATCGTGTCTGAGGTAAAACAGGTCACCAGAATCCTTAAAACACACACACCACAGATAGATAAAACACACACACACACACACACACACACACACAACAGATAGATAAAACAACAGATAGATAAAACACACAAAAAACAGGTAGATAAAATGCACAAACAGCACCTCATAAAATAACTTGCCCACTGAATCGGTCCCCTGTAGCATAAAATAGAATACAAAATGTCTGCCCTGCTTTCAGACTGTACATACAGTATCTGGGACTGCTGACTGTTACAGTAACATTGTTTGTCTCCATGACGACCGGCAGAGGAGGGTGTGTGATTGACAGCTCCAGGTACAGAAGGCCTGTTCTTCAGGGGAGGCTGGGGGAGGTAGAAATCGGAGGACAGGCTCATTGTTATTCAATGGAGAATGTATCAAACGAGTTGCCATGCATTACAATGAGCCTGTCCTCCAGTTTCTACCTCCCCCAGCCTCCCCTGGTGTTCTACCTCCCCCAGCCTCCCCTGGTGTTCTGCCTCCCCCAGCCTCCCCTGGTGTTCTACCTCCCCCAGCCTCCCCTGGTGTTCTACCTCCCCCAGCCTCCCCTGGTGTTCTACCTCCCCCCAGCCTCCCCTGGTGTTCTACCTCCCCCAGCCTCCCCTGGTGTTCTACCTCCCCCAGCCTCCCCTGGTGTTCTACCACCCCCAGCCTCCCCTGGTGTTCTACCTCCCCCAGCCTCCCCTGGTGTTCTACCTCCCCCAGCCTCCCCTGGTGTTCTACCTCGCCCAGCCTCCCATGGTGTTCTACCTCCCCCAGCCTCCCCTGGTGTTCTACCTCCCCCAGCCTCTCCTGGTGTTCTACCTCCCCCAGCCTCCCCTGGTGTTCTACCTCCCCCAGCCTCCCTTGAGTACCCTCCAGTAGTTTGGTGTGTGGCTGTCCTGCAGTGAGACAGTGAGACAGTGAGACAGAGTAAACGTCTGTAAGCTCTGTCTTCTGATAGCAGCAGTTATGTGAGTGTCCTGTAGCCAATCACAGAGTGACAGGGCGGTCCTGTAGCCAATCACAGAGTGACAGGGCGGTCCAGGTCGGTGCTGGACCTCGACACCAGAGGTCAGAGGTCAGACCACAACAGAACAGTGCTCTTCACTGAACCTCCTTCGTCATGTGATCCGTTTCTTATGGCAATTTAAGACTACTGTGTTGTGAAGCTGAGAACTTCCATGGTGGACCTCCATCTGGGTTCTGAAGCTCAGAAGTTCCATGGTGGACCTTCATCTGTGTTCTGAAGCTCAGAAGTTCCATGTTGGACCTCCATCTGGGTTCTGAAGATCAGAAGTTCCATGGTGGACCTTCATCTTGGGTTCTGAAGATCAGAACTTCCATGGTGGACCTCCATCTGTGTTCTGAAGATCAGAACTTCCATGTTGGACCTCCATCTGGGTTCTGAAGATCAGAACTTCCATGGTGGACCTTCATCTTGTGTTCTGAAGATCAGAACTTCCATGTTGGACCTCCATCTGGGTTCTGAAGATCAGAAGTTCCATGTTGGACCTCCATCTGTGTTCTGAAGATCAGAACTTCCATGGTGGACCTCCATCTATGTTCTGAAGATCAGAAGTTCCATGTTGGACCTCCATCTGGGTTCTGAAGGCCAGAACCTCCATGTTGGACCTCCATCTGGGTTCTGAAGATCAGAAGTTCCATGGTGGACCATCATCTTGTGTTCTGAAGATCAGAACTTCCATGTTGGACCTCCATCTGGGTTCTGAAGATCAGAACTTCCATGTTGGACCTCCACCTGTTTTCTGAAGGTCAGAACCTCCATGTTGGACCTCCGTCAGCACGCCAGCCGGTCCTGGTCCTCCTCGTCCCTCCAGCCCGCTGACCCGACCCCGTCTGTCCCAAAGTATCGGTCCCCGAAGTCCCCTGGAACCACACACACACACACACACACACAGACACACACACAGACACACACAGACACACACCACACGTACATGCACACATGCACATGCACACACGCACATACGCACGCACACAGGAGGGTCAGGACAGTGTTCTGGCCAATCAGAGGTGGTGTTATTCAAACAGGAACAGGTGGTGACAGAGGTGGTGTTTTCTACACAGATGAACAGTTTGAACATGAATGAGAAATGAAATGTTGAAACTAGGTCTGTCAATGTTAACCTTAGACCTTAGTTTATAAAGCAGTAGTGGAACTAAATTGCATTTTAGGGGATTGGATGTATTATTATGTTGTTTAATGTTTATATCTATATGTATCTATTATGGCCATTTTTATTTCTATTTAAATTTGTAAAAGAAATTCTTACTTTCTATTTCTATTCTATTCTACTATTTTTCTGTATTTCTTTTAATAATGTATGTAAAGCACGTTGAATTGCCCCTGTTGTATGAAATGTTCTATACAGATAAACTTGCCTTGCCTTAACATGTTAACACTAATCTGGAAACCTTTTTTAACGCAAA
>NC_137688.1:70854555-70869555 GCF_963989245.1 Nansenia antarctica | reverse complement strand
ACAGGTGTGTGGGTAGGACAGGTGTGTGGGTAGGACAGGTGTGTGGTTAGGACAGGTGTGTGGGTAGGACAGGTGTGTGAGTAGGACAGGTGTGTGGGTAGGACAGGTGTGTGAGTAGGACAGGTGTGTGAGTAGGACAGGTGTGTGAGTAGGACAGGTGTGTGGGTAGGACAGGTGTGTGGTTAGTACAGGTGTGTGGTTAGTACAGGTGTGTGGTTAGGACAGGTGTGTGGGTAGGACAGGTGTGTGGGTAGGACAGGTGTGTGGGTAGGACAGGTGTGTGGGTAGGACAGGTGTGTGGGTAGGACAGGTGTGTGGGTAGGACAGGTGTGTGGGTAGGACAGGTGTGTGGGTAGGACAGGTGTGTGGGTAGGACAGGTGTGTGGTCTGTGGTTGTCTACCTGATGATGGTGTGGAGACCTCTGACCTGGGGGGTGCTCTCCAACACACTGAGGGTCTGGGGGAGGGGCTGGCTCTGCTGGGCAGAGGCCAGGACAGCTCTGAGGGAGGGGGGGGAGAGAGAGGGGGGGAGGGAGAGAGGGCGGGGGGAGAGAGAGGGGGGGAGGGAGAGAGGGCGGGGGAGAGAGAGGGGGGGGAGAGAGAGGGGGGGGAGAGAGAGAGGCGGGGGGGAGAGAGAGGGAGGGGAGGGAGAGAGAGGGGGGGGGGAGAGAGAGGGGGGGAGAGAGAGAGAGAGAGAGAGAGAGGGAGAGGGGGGAGAGAGAGAGAAAGGGGGGAGAGAGAGAGAGAGGGGGGAGAGAGGGAGGGAGAGAGACCAATTAAACAAGGAACCAAAGGAGCCACACACACACACACACACACACAGTGACGGCGGTCAGATCAGTGTTGTCTCTGATCCTTTAGAGTGGAGCTCTCCCCACAGTTATCAACACTAGAGGGCGCTAGTATACTCTCCTAGCACAGTGAATACACTGGAGACAGCATGTTGACCCACCTCTTTTTAACCGCCTATGGATGCTCTTTTAACCCCCTATGTTATGCCCTTAAGCTAAATGCTTGTCCTGTCTACTTGTTTGTGCCTAGGTCTACTTTGTACTTTTTTCCTCCAGGGAGCCGTATACAACATCATGGCATAGGGACTGCGGATGAAAACTAGCTTTCGGGCTAACTCTGGCGTATTTACAATTTATTTTTGTTTTATTAATATGACTTGAATAAATAAATTAATCTGAATCTGAATGTTGCCCACCTTCCTCAGCACAGGTAATGAAGGGGACAGGTCGTCTGTGTCTTCTCTAGTCATACACCTGTATGGCTCTAGATACCTCTATCTCTACTCTATCTCTACTCTATCTCTACTCTATCTCTACTCTATCTCTACTCTATCTCTACTCTATCTCTACTCTATCTCTATCTCCATCTCTACTCTATCTATACCTCTACCTCTACTCCATCTCTACTCTATCTATACCTCTATCTCTACCTCTACTCTATCTCTACTCTATCTCTACTCCATCTCTACTCTATCTCTACCTCTATCTCTACCCTATCTCTACCTCTATCTCTACTCTAGCTCTACTCTATCTATATCTCTATCTCTACTCTATCTCTACTCCATCTCTACTCTATCTCTACTCTATCTCTACCTATATCTCTACTCCATCTCTACTCTATCTCTACTCTATCTCTACCTCTATCTCTACCCTATCTCTACTCTATCTCTACCTATATCTCTACTCCATCTCTACTCTATCTCTACTCTATCTATATCTCTATCTCTACTCTATCTCTACTCCATCTCTACTCTATCTCTACTCTATCTCTACCTATATCTCTACTCCATCTCTACTCTATCTCTACTCTATCTCTACCTCTATCTCTACCCTATCTCTACTCTATCGCTACTCTATCTATACCTCTATCTCTACCCTATCTCTACTCTATCTCTACTCTATCTCTACTCTATCTCTACCTATATCTCTACTCCATCTCTACTCTATCTCTACCTCTATCTCTACTCTATCTCTACCTATATCTCTACTCTATCTCTATCTCTACCTCTACTCTATCTCTACTCCATCTCTACTCTATCTCTACTCTATCTCTACCTCTATCTCTACCCTATCTCTATCTCTACCTCTACTCTCTCTCTACCTCTATCTCTATCTCCATCTCTACTCTATCTCTACCTCTATCTCTACTCTATTTCTACCTCTATCTCTACCTCTATCTCTACTCTATCTCTACCTCTATCTCTACTCTATCTCTACCTCTATCTCTATCTCTATCTCTACTCTATCTCTACCTCTATCTCTACTCTATCTCTACCTCTATCTCTACCTCTACCTCTATCTCTACTCTATCTCTACCTCTATCTCTACTCTATCTCTATCTCTACTCTATCTCCATCTCTACTCTATCTCTACCTCTACCTCTACTCTATCTCTACCTCTATCTCTACTCTATTTCTACCTCTATCTCTACCTCTACCTCTATCTCTACCTCTATCTCTACTCTATCTCTACCTCTATCTCTACTCTATCTCTACCTCTACCTCTACTCTATCTCTACCTCTATCTCTACTCTATCTCTACCTCTATCTCTACTCTATCTCTACCTCTATCTCTACTCTATCTCTACTCTATCTCTACCTCTATCTCTACTCTATCTCTACCTCCATCTCTACTCTATCTCTACCTCTATCTCTACTCTATCTCTACTCTATCTCTACCTCTATCTCTACTCTATCTCTACCTCCATCTCTACTCTATCTCTACCTCTATCTCTACTCTATCTCTACTCTATCTCTACCTCTATCTCTACCTCTATCTCTACTCTATCTCTACTCTATCTCTACTCTATCTCTACCTCTATCTCTACTCTATCTCTACCTCCATCTCTACTCTATCTCTACTCTATCTCTACTCTATCTCTACTCTATCTCTACCTCTATCTCTACTCTATCTCTACCTCTATCTCTACTCTATCTCTACCTCTATCTCTACTCTATCTCTACCTCTATCTCTATCTCTACTCTATTTCTACCTCTATCTCTACTCTATCTCTACCTCTATCTCTACTCTATCTCTATCTATACCTCTACTCTATTTCTACCTCTATCTCTACTCTATCTATACCTCTATCTCTACTCTATCTCTACCTCTATCTCTATCTCTATCTATACCTCTATCTCTACTCTATCTCTACTCTATCTCTACCTCTATCTCTATCTCTATCTATACCTCTATCTCTACTCTATCTCTACCTCTATCTCTACTCTATCTCTACTCTATCTCTACTCTATCTCTACCTCCATCTCTACCTCTATCTCTACTCTATCTCTATCTCTACCTCCATGCCATCTCTACCTCTATCCTGAATAAATCAACTCCAGTATGAAGTCACCTTGCGACACCTTGTGGCTGAACTATGAATTACACCCTCCATCTCAGATACACACTGTACTGGTGTCACACTGGTGTCATACTGGTCAGGAGGGAGAGGAGGGGGAGGGTTGGGGAGGGGGAGAGGGAGGGAGGAGGAGGGTCAGGTGGAAGAGGTAAGAGAGAGATATTAACCTACCTGACACTGAGCTCACGCTGAGAGAGAGAGACAGAGAAAGATAGAGACAGAGAGAGAGAGAGACAGAGAAAGACAGAGAGAGAGACACAGAGAGAGAGAGAGAGACAGAGAAAGACAGAGAGAGAGAGACACAGAGAGAGAGAGAGAGAGAGAGAGACACAGAGAGAGAGAGAGACAGAGAAAGACAGAGAGAGAGAGACACAGAGAGAGAGAGAGAGACAGAGAAAGACAGAGAGACACAGAGAGACAGAGAAAGACAGAGAGACACAGAGAGAGAGAGAACAAAAGAGAGAGAGAGAGAGAGAGTAGGAAATACAAAGAATGCGAAACAAAGATGAATAAATCAACACATTAGTTAAAGAGGGATTTGACAGATTATTGAAATAGAACACATGACCTTTGGGGGGACTGAACCGTCAACCTAAGTGTTGTTAGGGCGTTGCTAGGGCGTTGCTAGGGCGTTTCTAGGGCCACACCAGCTGACAGCTGTCAATCACTCACCTCCTCCAGCTGGCTGTGGACGTGCTGGACGATCAGGTCGATGGCCACCATGTTTCCCCCGCCTGAGGGGGGGGGGGGGGGGGGAGGGGGGGGAGAGGGGGGAAGAGGGGGGGGGGAGGGAGGAGGGACGGAGGGGGAGGGAGAGGGGGAGGGGGGGGGAGGGTGGGACACGTCACACACGCGTGTCACATTAACCCAACTGTTCCAAACTGCCAAAGACTTCCAGAACACTCACCACCAAATGTTGCATACTGTACTGTGTGAACGCTCTCGCATACTGAAATCTGCGTCATGTCTAGTACAGGGTTCCTACAAGTTTCAACAAGTCAAATTTAAGATCTTTTTAGACCTTTTTTTGACCTCTTTGAATATAATTTTAGACCTAGTGCGACACTATATGATAGCTTTTTGTCATCCTCGAGGTGATGAAATTAGGGATTTCACTGCCATACAGACAAAAAAGGAAGTTAATTGACTTTTTTTTGGTTCCAGCTTGATTAATTTCGGCGTAAATAGATGTGGTCGGACTGAATTCCTTGCAGGATCTCATTTTTAAGACCTAGCACCTCGTTTTTAGACCGAATAAGTGACATTCAAGTCCTTTTTAGGCCTTAGAATTTGGTTTGCTGGATTTTAGACTTTAAGGAATTTTAAGACCAGCACGGGAACCCTGTAGTATGAGTAGTATGCTATTATGAGTAGTATGCTAGTATGAGTAGTATGCTAGTATCTAGTATGAGTAGTATGCTAGTATCTAGTATGAGTAGTATGCTAGTATCTAGTATGAGTAGTATGCTAGTATGAGAAGTATGCTAGTATAAGTAGTATGCTAGTATGAGTAGTATGCTAGTATGAGTAGTATGCTAGTATGCCATTCCGAACACATGTGTGTCTGTCTGTCTGTGTGTCTGTCTGTGTGTCTGTCTGTGTGTCTGTCTGTGTGTCTGTCTGTGTGTCTGTCTGTGTCTCTGTCTGTGTCTCTGTCTGTGTCTCTGTCTGTGTGTCTGTCTGTGTCTCTGTCTGTGTGTCTGTCTGTGTTTCTGTCTGTGTTTCTGTCTGTGTCTTTGTCTGTGTGTCTGTGTATCTGTCTGTGTCTCTGTCTGTGTCTCTGTGTCTGTCTGTGTGTCTGTCTGTGTCTCTGTCTGTGTCTCTGTCTGTGTCTCTGTCTGTGTCTCTGTCTGTGTCTCTGTCTGTGTCTCTGTCTGTGTCTCTGTCTGTGTCTCTGTCTGTGTTTCTGTCTGTGTTTCTGTCTGTGTTTCTGTCTGTGTGTCTGTCTGTGTCTCTGTCTGTGTGTCTGTCTGTGTGTCTGTCTGTGTGTCTGTCTGTGTCTTTGTCTGTGTGTCTGTCTGTGTGTCTCACCACGGGGGACCACGATGTCGGCCAGCCTCATGGTGGGTTCTATGTACTGGTCGAACGCCGGCTTCACAAACTTGTTGTACTGCTTGATGACGCCCTCGATGTCCCGCCCCCTCTGCGTGATGTCACGGCGCAGCCGGCGAACCAGGCGGATGTCTGAGTCCGTGTCCACGAAGATCTTCATGTCCAGGAGCTGCGGCCAATAGGAGGAGAGGAGGGGCGGGACTTACAGGTGTCTGTATCTGACCAGGTCAACACCTAAATGTGACCCTAACCCCTGACCCTAACACCTGACCTTTAACCCTAACCTTAACTGGAACCCTCATTTGGTCATGGTCACACAGCAGTGGAGACGCTGCAAGATGGACGCACTAAATCTGTTTATGACAGGAGCTCCTCTATTTCCACTCTCATATCTCTCTCTGACCCTAACTGACTAAAGCCATCTCCGTTTAACATAACCACACTGATCCACTCAATCGGATTTTTATTTTTATTTCTTCACTTTTTTTATCCGTTTAGAGAAATCTCCGTTTATGTGAGTGTTCGTATGGTTGAGAGGCCCAATTGTACAAAAAAGTATCTGTTTAAAAAAAAAATCTATATACGTGTGTAGTCCAGGCCTAACTCTCTACTTCCTCTTTATGAACAGGGCCCAGAGGTGTTCTGGGTCAGAGGAACACTCCCCATCTCCTCCAACCATCAACCCCCTTCATCACTCCCCACCCCCATGCCGCTTCACCCCCCAAGAGTTACAGATACACGTACAGGACAGCCTCACCTGCAGTAGCTCCTTGTCAGCGAAGGACATGATGCCCTCAAAGACGATGACGCTGGCGCCGTACACCGTCTTCTACAGGGGGGACAGACAGACAGACAGTCACGCTGTCTGGTATGAACCTCGGTTTTTGGGTCATGGTTTCGTCACGTGTTTTGTGTATAAGGAAGGAGAGAAGGACTAGGAGTAAGCTGCTGTCCATCAGGGACAACCCCAACCACCCCCTCCATCATGTCCTCGCTGGGCAAACCAGCAGCCGCCGCAGAGGGCGGTTCATTACGATACGCTCCCGGACGGAGCGATATAAAAAAATCATTTATCCCGGCTGCACTAAGACTGTTCAATGGCAACTAAAGTAGCAGTCGGGGTCAAGGCTCCTGAATTTTTATTTATTATTTATTTTAATCATCATCATCACTTTTTAGTATTTTAATATAATAACTATAGCCATCTTTTTAATCCACTTTTATATCATGATCTCACTGTTTTTTATATACTGTACATGGCTGGCCCAGTGTTGTTGTCTGTCCTTTATGTTGTGTTGTGTTGTTATGTGTGGTTTTTAGTGGAGTGGCGCGGGAAAATGAATTTCCCCACGGGGATAAATAAAGTATCTTTGAATTGAATTGAATTGAATTGAGAAAAAACTGTTACTTTACTTTATTTTGCTTATACTTATGGAACTTTAACATTCAGACACATTCCAGAATATGACTGGTATATTATAATATATAAATATAAATATATATAAACAAAAAACACTTTCAAATGTAAAAGTGCCTCTTAACCGTGACTACTGGTATAGGAGAGGAAGAAATAAAAGTCAAAGTGCACTTTAGCCATGACAGTTGGTAGCCCACATACGCATTATGTGCATATTATGTTACGTACCACCCAGCTTACATTTTCTAAATCACAGCTAAAGCTAAAGATAAAGCTATTTTGCTAGTTTTTCTGTGTAGGAGGAGGCAGGCTAATTTACAAGCCGTCTAGCCAACTAGTGGTCGTTGTGTGTGAGTAGCAGCTTCCCATTGTAAAGACTATTATAGTAGGTGACATAGACACGGCTGTTCTAGTGGGGGTCATCCCTATGTTCCCCGGGTTCTATGTTCTCCGGTACCTTAGCTCCCTCCCGAAAAAAGGCTCCTATGTTCCCCGGGTCCTATGGCGGAACATAGGAGCCTTTTTCGGGAGCAGGAAACCGTAGGGAGCAGGGAACATAGGTACACTCCCGTTCTAGTGCAAGGCGTCTTGCCGCCGCCCCCCCCCCCCCCCCCCCCCCCTCACCCAGTCCTTCTGGCGGCCGTGCGTGGTGAAGTCGTAGACGGGGATCTTCACACTCTTGCCCTGCTTCAGCCTCCGCAGCGTCGCCACCAGCAGCTCGAAGTCGAACGCCCCCGGGTGGTCGAAGTTGTAGTCGTTGCTGCCAGCCAGAAGCTGCTCCTCAGGGGACAAGACCTGGGGAGGGGGGGGGGGGAGAGACGTTAGACCTGGGGGGGGAGGGGGGGAGGCCAGGGCCTGCTCCTCAGGGGACAACACCTGGGGGGGGGAGAGGTTAGACCTGGGGGGGAGGGAGGGGGGGAGACCAGGGCCTGCTCCTCAGGAGACAACACTCTCTTCTGGCTAGTGTTATTCCGGCTAGCGTTATTCTGGCTAGCGTTATTCTGGCTAGCATTATTCTGGCTAGCGTTATTCCGGCTAGCGTTATTCTGGCTAGTGTTATTCCGGCTAGCGTTATTCTGGCTAGCGTTATTCTGGCTAGCGTTATTCCGGCTAGCGTTATTCTGGCTAGCGTTATTCTGGCTAGTGTTATTCCGGCTAGCGTTATTCTGGCTAGCGTTATTCCAGGCATTCCAACGGGGGGAGAGGTTAGACCTGGGGGGGAGGGAGGGGGGGAGACCAGGGCCTGCTCCTCAGGAGACAACACTCTCTTCTGGCTAGCGTTATTCCGGCTAGTGTTATTCTGGATAGCGTTATTCCGGCTAGTGTTATTCTGGATAGCGTTATTCCGGCTAGGGTTATTCTGGCTAGCGTTATTCCGGCTAGCGTTATTCCGGCTAGCGTTATTCTGACTAGCGTTATTCCAGGCATTACAACGGGCCCATCCTCCAGGTTCTACCACCACAAGCCTCCCCTGTAGACTAGTAAAAAGAAAAAGAAACCTTTGAGAGTTTTAAATTGAATCATGTGGTGAAGTACCCTTTATGGATCAGCCTGGTGTGGGACAGCCTCTGCCCTGCTCATTAGCAGTGAGGGATTCTGGGAAGGCTCACACCATTAGATCTGCCCTGGCTGACTGGTCTATACGCACGCACGCACACACACTACAGACACACACACACAGACTAGGGGTGTAACGGATCACGGATAATCCGTGATCCGTTCGGATCGCCCTCCACGGTTCGGAACGCATGTGTACCGCGGATCAATAGCAAAATCGTTTTTTTTTTTTTTCTTCTTTTCTTTCCTAACACCAGGGGAGCCACCCCTCCTAAATTTCGTTGTTTGGTACCTGTACTGTAGCAATGACAATAAAGACCATTCATTCATTCATTCAAATGTAACCGGTAGAAAAACAATCATGTGCGCTTTATTCTCACTCTCTGCATGTGTACAGAGTTGACAACAACATTCATTCACTCATCTCTGTCCCAATTATATCACGTCATATCACCCGCTAAGCAGCCTGGGTGATTGTGTAAACACACACAAAAAGTACTCTGTTACTTTGCAGCAGTGATGTTATATATATGTTCAGGGGTGCACATAACTTTTTGGGGCCAGTGCTCAGAGGAGCACCTAGGGATGCTGCTTGGTGCTCCCCGAGCTCGCGAGTCACGACCCGTCCCACAGGATGGATGAAAAAGGGATACATGGATAACTTATATTAGCAAAACGACATTTATTCATAAATAAAGATGAACGAACAAATGATTGTGTGCAAAACAAAATAAACAAATGCAAAATCAAATGACTGCTCTTTAAGCATGAAAGTCTGTCAGACTCCTTTAAACACACTGAAATCAACTGACATCTCTTTAAGCACTAACTGAATGTCTGTTCTTTAAACATAATGAAATCAACTGACATCTCTTTAAGCACTAACTGAATGTCTGTTCTTTAAACACAATGAAATCAACTGACATCTCTTTAAGCACTGCTCTGTTCTGTAAACACTGAAATCAACTTTTCAACAAAAAGTTACAGCCTAAGCATTTACTTATGCTTAATCATCATCACTGCTCTCTTGACTGCTGTAAGTTATCACTGTCCTCAATTTCAACCATGGTAGAGGATGTTGTAGGGCAGGCCATCACTTTAAATAGCTCGTTATTTTGATTGTGCAACAAAGTCTTTTTTTTTTCTTTTTTCTAATAGAATTCCCAACCATATTCCCTGGGTCAGGGGTCTAGGTGCGATAATGAAGCTGTAAAACAAACGTCTGAACGTTTGAAAGCTTCAGAGAAAAGAAACGTGAAGTCCCTTGGTGTTGTTTTTCCTTTTAGCGACGAGTCGTTCGGGACTGAATTTTCACGTGTCGGCGTGATAACCGTGATAACCGTGCGATACGCGATACGCGGAATGAAAGTACGAGTTACGATACTTTCCGAATGTTTTCGTGAGGGGAGTCTCCGTGGTCGTCGTGATGGATACTCGTCGGGCCTTCGGCTGAGGGGACGGCAAATAGTTACTTACTTGGTGGGGCTTGCTTCTTGGACCCAGCTGTTGGTGCGCAAAAGCGCCTTCATGCGGCTGATCTGCCGCGCAGCACGCATTTTGGCGACGCATGCGCACTGGCGCACCAGTTATGTGCACCCCTGTATATGTTGTTATATATATATGTTGTTATATATAGATGTTATATATATGTGATATATATATCAGTTTTGACATCTTGAATGTTGTTTTTTTGTTTCACACATTAAAAGTGGTGTTTTTACAGAATTCAAGGAAAAAATATATGTTTTGTGTTGATCCGAAAAATGATCCGATCCGTGACTCAAAATCCGTGACACGATCCGATCCGTGAGTTAGGTGATCCGTTACACCCCTAACACAGACACACACCTTGTAGAAGGAGTCCATGGACAGCAGCACCACCCAGGGGACGTCCAGAGCTTCTATGATCTTATTGGCCACAGTGGTCTTCCCTGACGCACTGCCCCCACACAGCCCTGCACACACACACACACACACACACACACACACACACACACACACACACACACACACACATACAGTCAGTCACTTCAACACATGTAGTGTGTGGGTGTGTGTGTGAGAGAGAGACAGACAGACAGAGAGAGACAGAGAGAAAGAGACAGAGGAGAGAGAGAGAGAGACAGAGAGAGAGGGAGAGAGAGAGAGAGACAGAGAGAGAGAGAGAGAGAGACAGAGACAGAGAGAGACAGAGAGGGAGACAGAGAGAGAGAGACAGAGAGAGAGACAGAGAGAGAGACAGATACACAGAGAGAGACAGAGAGAGAGAGACAGAGAGACAGAAAGAGAGAGAGACAGAGAGACAGAGAGAGAGAGAGACAGACAGAGAAACAGAGAGAGAGACAGAGAGAGAGACAGAGAGACAGACAGAGAAACAGAGAGAGAGACAGAGAGAGAGACAGAGAGAGAGAGAGACAGAGAGAGACAGAAAGAGAGAGAGACAGAGAGACAGAGAGAGAGAGAGAGAGACAGAGAGAGAGAGACAGAAAGAGAGAGAGACAGAGAGACAGAGAGAGAGACAGAGAGAGAGACAGAGAGACAGACAGAGAGAGAAACAGAGAGAGAGACAGAGAGAGAGACAGAGAGAGACAGAGACAGAGAGACAGAGAGAGAGAGAGACAGAGAGACAGAGAGACAGAGACAGAGAGAGAGAGAGAGGGAGAGAGAGACAGAGAGAGAGAGATAGAGAGAGAGAGAAAAGTGCAGAGGTGCAGATTTGTAGAGATGAAGCACACAATATGAAAAGACATTGCACCCCCCTAAAGGAAAATCTAGGCATATTTTGAGAAGCCTGGATTTTTCTTTAGCAACATTGATGGAATACCCCCCAGGAAGCACTCCCACCAGTACACCACAACAACAACCCCCCCCCCCCCCAGCCTACCGATGGTGAACCCCCCCCTCCCCCCTCCCCCAGCCTTACCGATGGCGAAGGCCTCCTTGCTCTGGGCCCCCCTCCCCTCTCCCCCCTCCCTACCGATGGCGAAGGCCTCCTTGCTCTGGGCCCCCCTCCCCTCTCCCCCCTCCCCGCTCCCCCCCCAGCCTTACCGATGGCGAACCCTCCCCCCAGCCTACCGATGGCGAACCCCCCCCTCCCCCCAGCCTTACCGATGGCGAAGGCCTCCTTGCTCTGGGCCCCCCTCCCCTCTCCCCCCTCCCCCAGCCTTACCGATGGCGAAGGCCTCCTTGCTCTGGGCCCCCCTCCCCTCTCCCCCCTCCCCGCTCCCCCCCCAGCCTTACCGATGGCGAACCCTCCCCCCTCCCCCCAGCCTACCGATGGCGAACCCCCCCCTCCCCCCTCCCCCCAGCCTTACCGATGGCGAAGGCCTCCTTGCTCTGGGCCCCCCTCCCCCCTCCCCCCCCCCAGCCTACCGATGGCGAAGGCCTTCTTGCTCTGGGCGCCTCTCCCCCCTCCCCCCTCCCCCCCCAGCGTACCGATGGCGAAGGCCTCCTTGCTCTGGGCTCCGTGCTGGTCGTACCAGGGGGGGCGCCCAGCGGTGTAGATGGTTCTGGTTCCGGTCCGCAGGAAGGGGGGGTCCTTGCTCAGCGTGGCACTGCGCCTGCGGGGGGCGCTCACGGGCAGCAGGCGGTCCAGAGAGTCCTCCCCACTCCCACTGGAACACAGGCAGCCAATCAGAGCCCTCCCCACTCCCACTGGAACACAGGCAGCCAATCAGAGCCCTCCCCACTCCCACTGGAACACAGGCAGCCAATCAGAGCCCTCCCCACTCCCACTGGAACACAGGCAGCCAATCAGAGCCCTCCCCACTCCCACTGGAACACAGGCAGCCAATCAAATGGACTGACTTATATAGCGCCTTTATCCAAAGCTCTTTACAACGGCCTCTCATTCTCCCATTCACACACACATTCACACACCAATGGCGGCAAGCTGCCATGCAAGGCGTCGGCCCGCTCACTGGGAGCAATTTGGGGTTCAGTGTCTTGCCCAAGGACACCTCGACATGTGGCCAGCCTGGGCTCGAACCGCCGATCTGCTAACCATGCGATCATTAGACACCGGCTCTACCTCCTGAGACAGCATCTACCACCTGAAACACAGCCTCTACCTCCACCAGCCTCACCCCCGACCTCTCCAGCCTCACCCCCGACCTCTCCAGCCCTACATTCTCACCCCCGACCTCTCCAGCCCTACACTCTCACCCCCGACCTCTCCAGCCCTACACTCTCACCCCCGACCTCTCCAGCCCTACACTTTCACCCCCGTCCTCTCCAGCCCTACACTCTCACCCCCAGGTCCTCTCCAGCCCTGCACTCTCACCCCCAGGTCCTCTCCAGCCCTACACTCTCACCCCTGACCTCTCCAGCCCTACACTCTCACCCCCGGGGCGTCCTCTCCAGCCCTACACTCTCACCCCTGACCTCTCCAGCCCTACACTCTCACCCCCAGGACCTCTCCAGCCCTCCACTCTCACCCCTGACCTCTCCAGCCCTACACTCTCACCCCCGTCCTCTCCAGCCTTACACTCTCACCCCCGTCCTCTCCAGCCCTACACTCTCACCCCCAGGTCCTCTCCAGCCCTACACTCTCACCCCCAGGTCCTCTCCAGCCCTACACTCTCACCACCGACCTCTCCAGCCCTACACTCTCACCCCCGACCTCTCCAGCCCTACACTCTCACCCCCGGGGCGTCCTCTCCAGCCCTACACTCTCACCCCCGGGGCGTCCTCTCCAGCCCTACACTCTCACCCCCAGGTCCTCCTAAACCACAGCAGCACGCTGGTCATTACTGTCAACGTCACGTTGTCCAGGGCTTAGGGTTAGCATTAGCATGTTGCCCAGGGCTTAGGGTTAGCATTAGCATGTTGCCCAGGGCTTAGGGTTAGCATTAGCATGTTGCCCAGGGCTTAGGGTTAGCATTAGCTAACATAGCATGTTTACTACACAGCTGAAGGCAGCTTAGCAGGCCTGCCAGTCTCTCAGAGCACATGGCTGGTCTGGCTCCACTGAAACCACCTGTTTACAAAAGCTTCCTCATCTGTTAACTCCACAAGTGATATATATGTGTATATTATATGTGTGTATATATATTATATAGATTTGGTGGTTGGTGTTGCTGAACAGCCTTAAAACTAGAACAGCCATGGATGGAGTCTTTTGACCAAGTGAGTAAAAAGGTGTTCTATCTCTATCTAATTTCAGGACCCTCCTTTCATAATTTGTCCTAGATATGTGCGTTCTACCACCCAGTAATATCCTTACATTTTCTATGAAGCTTCTATAAAGCTATTTTGCTAGTTTTTCTGTGTAGGAAGCAGGCTAATTTACAAGCCGGCCAACTAGTGGTCGTTGTGTGTGAATAGCAGCTTTCCAGCTAGTAAATAGCAGCTACTAAAGACTATGGTCACCGGCTCTTTTAGGAGGTAAAAAAGGCACGGCTGTCCTATTCTTAATGAGAGAGGGCTGACCATTCTACCACACAGAGAGAAGACCTTAACAAGCTTCAAGCACGGACAACAACAACAACAACATCCCCGGTCGTGGACAAAATGGCGCCTGGCGTGGACCAGCGACTCACCCTCCTCCGGGCCTCATTGACCAGCAGCCGGACACCCGGGCGCCTGTGTAGCCTGGCAATGTCATGTCTGCCTCTGGGAGCGTCTCCCTACAGCCCTCCATCCCCGCCCTCGCTCACAGGTAACCCAGGTAACACTCCCAGGTAACCCAGGTAACCAAGGTAACGCACTCAGGTAACTCAGGTAACACTCCCTGGTTACATGTAACCACAGGTTAGACCCTGAGCCCTGGAGACAGCTCTCTGTCTGTCTGTCTCTCTGTCTGTCTCTCTCTCTCTCTCTCTGTCTCTCTCTGTCTCTCTCTCTGTCCCTGCTTCACTCTCTGTCTGTCTCTCTCTCTCTCTCTCTCAGCGTTCCTCCACTCCCGTCTTCCCTGTCAACATCTCACAACAGAGGAGAATCTCACAATGACGTCTCCTCTACTTTTCCCTCCCTTTCTCTCTCTCTCCCTCTCCCTCCCTCCCTGCGTGACTTTAAGAGGATCAAACAGTGTGACATCGGAGCGGTGTGTCTGCTGGGGTATTAATAGAGACACTGTGAGAGGGTGGACGTCCTCTACTGATCTGAGATAAAGGTGGACGTCCTCTACTGATCTGAGATAAAGGCCTCCTCCCTCCACCCCCATCCACCTCCCTCCTCCTCCACCTCCCGCCTCCCTCCCTCCTCCTGCCTCCACCTCCCTCCTCCCCCCTCCTCCACCTTCCTCCTCCCCCTCCACCTCCCTCTTCCCCCCTCCACCTCCCTCCTTCCACCTCCCTCCTCCTCCTCCTCCCCCTCCCTCTTCCCCCCTCCACCTCCCTCCTTCTCCTCCACCACCTCCCTCCACCTCCCACCTCCCTCCTCCTCCCTCCCCCTCCCTCCTCCCCCTCCTCCCTCCACCTCCCTCCTCCCTCCTCCCCCCTCCACCTCCCTCCTCCTCCCTCCTCCTCCCTCCCTCCACCTCCCTCCTCCCTCCCTCCACCTCCCTCCACCTTCCTCCCTCCTCCTCCCTCCCCCTCCCTTCACACCTGGCTCCTGATCTAAGCTAAGTGTCTTATCCTGTCTGACGTTCACACCCATCAACTCCC
>NC_137688.1:70819555-70849555 GCF_963989245.1 Nansenia antarctica | reverse complement strand
TCCGCGTCAGACCCAGGGGAGGCTGGGAGGCTACTGGAGGTAGAAATGGGAGGCGGGGAATAAAGCATGGTATCACAGACGTGTGTTTTGATTTAACCCCTTTCCTCATCCTGTCCCACACACACACACACCCATGTGTCACAGTGAGCCCTCCTCCATCCTCCGTTTTCTACCTCCCCCAGCCTCCCCTCTGATGTGGGTCAGCCTCCGGACTCCTTCACTCTGTTGGGATCCGTTCAGGATGAAGAACCTCTGGGAGCCAATCAGACGAGGCCTTTGATCACTCATTCACTGTTAAAAAATCAATGAGCTCAGTGTTCCTCTCTCTCTCTCTTCCTCTCCCTCTCTCTCTCTCTCTCTCTCTCTCTCTCTCTCTCTCTCCCTCTCTCTCTCTCTCTCTCTCTCTCTTCCTCTCTCTCTCTCTCTCTCTCTCTCCCTCTCCCTCTCCCTCTCTCTCTCTTCCTCTCTCTCCCTCCCCCTCTCTCTCTCCCTCTGGGGCTGGGGGAGGTAGAACACCAGGGGAGGCTGCCCCGGTATATAAACTCCTCAAAAAAAGTTCGGAAACGTTATTTCGGTCGGTTATTCTTCCCCTTTAATAACACCAATTGGTATTGTGTTTTATATCGTTGGAAAGCCTGATTAGTCACCTTTACAACGAGGTACATCTTGTACGGATCATGCATTCGTGGAATGAGCAACACTGCTAAACGTATGGGTATAATGTTCTATCCATCCCATAATGTGTGTCCAACCCAGTCATCCCCAGACCCAGCTCCACCCCGCCCTGCTGTACATACTAGAATGGGAGCGCCTCTATTTAAAGCTGTCCTGAAAGGCCGTGAGTGCCCCATGGCCCTCTGGGTAAACAGCGTGCTCCATTCTGCCTGCTGACAAAGGGCTCACATCATCTGAACAATGGACGGTGGCCTGGAAAGGCCATTTATCATCTAATGGCTTTCCATCATTCTGCTGTGTGTAGAGAGCAGGGGAGGCTGGGGGAGGCTGGGGGGAGGTTGGGGGAAGCTGGGGGAGGCTGGGGGGAGGCTGGGGGAGGTTGGGGGAAGCTGGGGGAGGCTGGGGGAAGCTGGGGGAGGCTGGAGGAGGCTGGGGGAGGCTGGGGGGAGGCTGGGGGAGGCTGGGGGAGTTAGACATCGGAGGATGGGCTCATTGTTCAACTTGTAAGCAGGGCTGCATGAAATAGGTCAATACATCCCTCTATCATCCCTCTATCAACTCTCTATCATCCCTCTATCAACCCTCTATCATCCCTCTATCATCCCTCTATCATCCCTCGGACTAGACAGAGGGTAGAAGATGACAGGAAGAAGACATGAAGAGACAGGCGTGTGTTCGTTCTGTCAGTGTGGGTGACTAACAACACACACATGAGGTCATGTCTTTGGCATGCTGGCATTTCCCTCTCTCTGTCACCAGACCAAGCAGACAGGTCTGTTTGTTGTGCCGCACAGACAGTCTGGATACAACATGTTTTAAACAACGTGTTGAAGTATTCATGACTTCATGGCTTCACTCAGCCTTGTTGACATCAGTCATCAAACAGACCAAGAGGATGACGTAACCCCTTAGACACTATACGCTTCTGGCTTTAAGGGGTTATGTCATCCTGTTGATCTGGTTGATGACTGATGTCAACAAGGCTGAGAGAAGCAGAAGTCGTGAATATGTGTGTGTGTGTGTCTGTGTGTTAGGGTGTGTGTGTGTGTGTGTGTCTGTGTGTTAGGGTGTGTGTGTGTCTGTGTGTTAGGTTGTGTGTGTGTGTGTGTCTGTGTGTCTGTGTGTGCCCATCCCTTTAAAAAGCAGCTCTGCCCGTCCCTTCAAGAAGCAGTCCGGCCCATCCCTTTAAGAAGCAGGCCTGCTAAGCTAAGCTAAGCTACACTAAGCTAAGCTAAGATAAGCTATGCTATGCTACACTACGCTACACTACGCTACACTAAGCTACACTAAGCTACATTAAGTTACGCTAAGCTACGCTACTGCAACTCCCCAGCGGTGTGTGGTTGACGTGCTGTTACCTGCAGGCTGCTGCGCTGCGTCCCCGGCTGCTGCAGCAGCTTCACGGCGCGCCCCCCCGCCGTCCTCTGGCCCCGCCCCTCGGCCCAGGTCAGGCTGGCCCCGCCCCTCCGGCTGGGCTGGCCGGCCTCCTCGGGCGGGCCGCGGTACTCCACCGCCGGGCGGCAGAAGCTGAAACTGGAGGCGGCTGGTCGGGGGGGGAGAGAGGGGCAGTAGAGGATGGAGAGAGGGTGGAGAGAGGGGGAGAGAGGGTGGAAAGAGGGTGGGGGGGTGGAGAGGGTGGAGAGAGGGGGAGAGAGGGATGGTAGAGGGATGATAGAGGGATGATAGAGGGATGATAGAGGGATGATAGATGGATGATAGAGGGATGATAGAGGGATGACAGAGGGGAGAGAGAGGGAGAGATGGGGGAGAGAGAGGGAGAGAGAGCAGATTAACATCAGGATCATATGGCTGCTGCTTCAGGTCCCTAACCCTGCAGGTCCTCTGAGAGGATAGACACACGTGGAACAGGAAGGGGTTCTAGAACAATCCGTAGAGAACGTCGACCCTGTTCTGTACACAACGCTGGTCTCTGCCAGAACAGGTCGACCTGGTTTACAGACGGAACATCCTCGGTGTTCCAGAACATCTGAGCTCCTGGGCTTGTCTTCCAACACCCTACCAGAGAACAGGTCATGTGAGTTTGAACAGGTCACACTTGAAAATGAGCCCTTGGGGCTCAATGTGTTTCTTACCTGTATAAATAAAGGTTAAATAAAAAAATAAAAAAAAGAGAGAACCTGAGATTGGCCAAAACTCATTTAAAACATTTAAATGAGACCTCAAAACTTATTTATTCAATCTCGCCTTTTAAATGTCTACTACAATTGTTGTTTTATCTCTATTGTTGTTTTATTTCTGTTGTTGTTTTATTTCTATTGTTGTTTGTATCTGTTGTTGTATCTCTATTGTTGTTTTATTTCTATTGTTGTTTTATTTCTATTGTTGTTTTATCTGTTGTTGTTTTTATCTGTTGTTGTTTTTATCTGTTGTTGTTTTTATCTATTGTTGTTTTTATTTCTATTGTTGTTTTATTTCTACTGTTGTTTTATTTCTATTGTTGTTTTATCTTCCTTATTTCTTGTTCCTTCATTGTGTCACATTGTTTGTGAGAAATGCGCTATACAAATAAAGTTTGATGTGATTGACTGTGCATAAAGGCTGGCAGCTCAGAGCAGAGCGTCACATACTTGTGGTGTTTCAGACGCCTTCCCTGTCTGTAATTAAGCTGCATCCCTGGGAGAGCTGTCCTGTACGGGAGGCGTGCCAGAGACACGTAAACACACAGGAGGCCCCCCCTCCCCTGGTGTTCTACCTCCCCCAGCCTCCCCTGGTGTTCTACCTCCCTCAGCCTCCCCTGGTGTTCTACCTCCCCCAGCCTCCCCTGGTGTTCTACCTCCCTCAGCCTCCCCTGGTGTTCTACCTCCCCCAGCCTCCCCTGGTGTTCTACCTCCCCCAGCCTCCCCTGGTGTTCTACCTCCCTCAGCCTCCCCTGGTGTTCTACCTCCCCCAGCCTCCCCTGGTGTTCTACCTCCCCCAGCCTCCCCTGGTGTTCTACCTCCCCCAGCCTCCCCTGGTGTTCTACCTCCCCCAGCCTCAGTGATGATCTCATTACTTGGTGGTTTCCAGCCAGACAGATAAAACCTGAGCTGCTCTTCAAAGGAATCCCAACTGCTACCTCCAACGCCTCAGAGAAGATTCCAGAAACTTGACACACGCACACACACATGCACGCACACACAGACACACACACACGCACACACATATACATACACACACACATACACACACACACACGCACACGCACACACAGACACACACACACACACACACATATACATACATACATAGATACATACACACACACACACACACACAGACACACACACACACACATACATACATACGTATACGCACACACACACACACACACACACACACACACACACACACGCACACACATATACATACACACACGCATGCACGCACACACACACACACACACACATACACACACGCACGCCCTCACATATACAAGGGAGTGCGGGACACACTAGTGATGGTGTTTCAGACGGGATTTGAACTCACAACCTTCCGATCACCAGTCCAACCCACTATGTGTGTGTGTGTGTGTGTGTGCTCTCATTAACATATCTCTCCTCTAATTAACAGTTTAGTTGAAGTGAGGACATGATACCAGAATACAAGAGTCTGATGAGATGAAAGGAAGAAAGGAAGGAGTGAGTTTGGGTCCTTAGCTTCTGCTCCTCCTACATCCCCCTCTCCCCCCCCTTCCTCCTCTGCCTCCCTCCCCTCCCTCCTCTCCCTCCCTCCATCCTCTGCCTCCCTCCTCTCCCTCCATCCTCTGCCTGCCTCCCTCCCTCCCTCCCTCCTTCCTATGTGTCTAAATCCCCCCCTCCCTCCCTCCTCTGCCTCCCTCCCCTCCCCTCCCTCCTCTCCCTCCCTCCTTCCTATGTCTCTCCCTCCATCCCTCCCTCCCTCCTTCCTATGTCTCTACATCCCCCTCTCCCTCCCTCCTCTCCCTCCCTTCTCTCCCTCCCTAGTGTAATGCAGGTGATGAGTCTGATTGGCTAACAGTACCGTAGTCTGATTGGCTGACAGTCCTGTGGTCTGATTGGCTAACAGTACCGTAGTAAATCATGTGACACAGGCTATGGATAACGTGTTGCAGGTGATCTGTCACCATGGCGATGGCCTGAAGGGACAGGGATGCTAAGTGAGATGCTTGGGATGACCCAACTGAAAAGGGTTAAGGTTTAATGTTAAGGTTAAGGTTAAGGTTAAAGTTAGGGTTAGGGTAGGGGTTCATGTTAGGGTGGTGTGGGGAGCATGGCGCGTTCTGGCCTGCAGAGGGAGCCAGACTGTCGTTTGGAGGGGGATAATGAGCTGATTACGGACAGGTGTCAGTGATCAGACTCCTTATCCCACTGGTCTATTTAACCTGTGTGTGTGTTTGTTCCCTCGGGAGAAGGAAGGTGGCAGGAAGTACCTTCCGCACGGAGACACACAGACACAGACACAGACACAGACACAGACACAGACACAGACACAGACACAGACACAGACACAGACACAGACACAGACACAGACACAGACACAGACAGAGAGCCACAACAACAGATCCCGAAAGGGGGTGTGGAGCGGAGACAGAGCCGAGAACTATCCCGAAAGAGGAACAGCTGGGCGGGACGCGGAGAAGCGGCCGCGCGCCAGTAGTGTTCTAGCGGACAGTATTATTATTTATTATTTGTTATTTTGAACGACGAGCTCAGAACGTCAGTGACGTTGCTGAGCCGTGCTGTAGCCAATAAATACGTATTCTACACCTGTTCCTCTGTGTCGACCTCCCTCTGTGCCTAGAGACTCTTACAGGTGGGTAGTGGATGTTTCAGCACTACTGAAGCATCAATTCTGCTAAATGTTTTCACCTGAAGCCGTCTAGACTCACCTAACCCCAAACCCTGACCCTGACCCTAACCCTAACCTTAACCCTAACCCTTACCATAACCCTAACCTTAACCCTAACCTAACCCTAACCTAACCCTGACCTTAACCCTAACCATAACCTTAACCCTAACCCTTACCATAACCCTAACCTTAACCCTAACCTAACCCTGACATTAACCTTAACCCTAACCATAACCCTAACCCTTACCATAACCCTTAACCCTAACCTAACCCTAACATTAACCCTAACCCTTACCATAACCCTAACCATAACCCTTACCATAAACCTAACCCTGACCTTAACCCTAACCTAACCTAACCCTGACATTAACCTTAACCCTAACCATAACCCTAACCCTTACCATAACCTTAACCCTAACCAAACCCTAACCCTAACCTAACCCTAACATTAACCCTCACCTAACCCAGCCAGAACCTAAACACAAACACAGGTACATCAGATGGAAGTCAGCTTCTACCTGCACTCCGGACAACACCTGGATATCAGACCAGATGACTAACGTACTAATGACTGACATGTCCGTCCGCATGCGTTATATTACTATAATTACTATATTACTATAACTATATTACTACATTACTATAGACTGTTACCGTCCACGGCCATGGAGCTGTGCGTCTCCGCGCGTCTCCGCGTTGCACCGTCAAAGCTCTAGAGAACGTGTCCCATCGCCAGGCTCCGGTGACCGACAGGTGTTGTCTCCGGTGGTCCGGTGGTGTGTGTGTCCTCCTCCGGTGGTGTGTGGGAGTCCTCCGGTGGTGTGGGAGTCCTCCCGCCGTGCCCCTGTCCCGCCGTGTTCAGAGTCTTCAGACCCAGGGTTAGGGAGGTGGGGAGGTGGGTCTGGGTGGGTGATCTCCGGGTGTCGGTCTCTGGAGCTCTGCAGAAACGAAACACACCTCCGGTAGAATGATTCTCCAACGAGCTCTCCGTAGTATAGCCTCCAGTCCCTCCCGGGTAAAGTTCATCTGCGTGCGTGCGTGTGTGTGTGTGTATGTGTGTGTGTGTGTGTGTGTGTGTGTGTGTGTGTGTGTGTGTGTGTGTAGGTGTGTGTGTGTGTGCCCGCGCGTGTCTGTCTGTCTGTCTCTCGGTATACGGAGTGTCCCGCTGGCGCTGTCGCTGGCGGACTGGCTCTACCAGTGCGGAAGTTCGCTATGTGTATAGGCTAAGTGTGTGTGTGTGTGTGTGTGTGTGTGTGTGTGTGTGTGTGTGTGTGTGTGTGTGTGTGTGTGTGTCTGTGTGTGTGTGTGTGTGTGTTATCTAGTCGTGAGAAGTGGCCGTACGGGTATTTCTCAGAGCTGCCAGGCAGGAGGAGCAGAAAGTGCCGCCCGGAGCAGCGGCCTGTAATTAACATCAGCGGAAGGAAAAAGAGAGGAGGAAAGAAAGAAAGAAAGACAGAAGGAGGAATAGAAAAAAAGAGGGAGCTCGTGAGCCCCCGGGGCCGTGGTGGAACTCCAGCAGCCCGGTGGGGGGGACGGGGGCGGGGGGACGGTGGACGCACATCCCTGTTCCAGCACGGCATTAACACTTTTCAGTCACTTTCTTTTAAAGCCGTATAGCATCAGAATTGCTCCCTCTCTCTCTCTCTCTTTCCCTCTCTCTTTCCCCCCCCCTCTCTCTCTCTCTCTCTCTCTCTCTCTCTCTCTCTCTCTCTGTCTCTCTGTCTCTCTCTCTCTCTCTCTCTCTCTCTCTCACTCTCTCTGTCTCTCTGTCTCCCTCTCTGTCTCTCTCTCTCTCTGTGTCTCCCTCTATCTCTCTCTGTCTCTCTCTCTGTCTCTCTCTCTGTCTCTCTGTCTCCCTCTCTGTCTCTCTCTCTCTCTCTCTCTCTCTCTCTCTCTCTCTCTCTCTCTCTCTCTCTCTCTCTCTCTCTCTCTATGTCTCTCTCTCACTGTCTCTCTCTCTGACTTTCTTTTAAAGCCGTATAGCATTTTTTGTCTGTCTTACATGTAACGATGAATTGAGAATCAAGGACCCCAATTGAAATAAGCCAGTGGCTTTCTTGGGTTTTTATCCTGTTAGTTGACCTTGTATGTAATATGTACTTTCATGTACCTACTTCTGCAAATCTTCTAATAAAGTTTTCAATCAATCAATCAAAGCATCAGAATTGATGCTACCATTCTTCTGTTCTTCAGTCCATCCCATGCATTACAACGAGCCCGTCCTCCGATGTCTACCTCCACCAGCCTCCCCAGTGCCTTGGACAGATACACCGCAGGATGTCTAACTATTGTTATCTTATTTACTTCTTATATTTGCTTTTATTCATTGTCATTTCGTGAGCTTAGAATGATAAGGTTCTATCTCCGTTTAGGGTAGTTCAGAGATATTGAGCGTCAAAGTTTTTACATTCCATTATGTTTTGTGAAATACCGTTGTATTTTATTAATTACTAACTCAAAAATGTCAACATTTTAAAAATAACACCACACAGGCGTTAATAAACACCTAATGGATCAGATTATGTAAAAAACTCAATTTTGACAAAAATGGAGATAGAACCTTATAATTCTAACGTCACGTTTGTATTGTCTATTTACGATGCTCCTCTTTTTTCTATTTTTATGACGTAGACCTATGTAAAGCACTTTGAATTGCCCCTGTTGTATGAAATGTGCTGTACAAATAAACTTGCCTTGCCTTTAATCAGAGGGGTTTGGGTTTGGGTTTCCAGTCATTGTGTTAGATAGAATCAGACCTTTAATTACTAGAATGAACCTTCCGCTTCAAAGCATCACGTGGTCCCCTCACAGCGTCTGCATATAGACACATCAAACCATCCATCCATCCATCCATCCCACCCTGTCTATTTGTATACAGTCGTTCTTGTAAGTCGCTTTGGATAAAATGCGTCTGAAGTTACAGATGTAAATGTAAATGTCTCTGGGGTGTAATATGTGTGTACGGTCTGGCGGACCACAGACCGCGCGTGGGTCTCGTGGGACAACAACAACAAACAGCGACTCTGGGGCTGTGTTCGAAATGGCATACTAGCATACTAGCATACTGCATACTAGCATACTAGCATACTACTTATACTAGCATACTACTCATACTAGCATACTACTACTCATACTAGCATACTACTACTCATACTAGTAACTACTCATACATACTAGCATACTACTCATAATTAATTACTAGTAACTACTCATACTAGCATACTACTCATACTAGTAACTACTCATACTAGCATACTACTCATACTAGCATACTACTCATACTAGTAACTACTCATACTAGCATACTACTCATACTAGTAACTACTCATACTAGCATACTACTCGTACTAGCATACTACAGTGTTTCCTCCAGGAATTTTTACAATGGTGGCGGGTAGCGGTGACCGCGCGTGCGCGATTTTTTCGCGTGCACGCGCGCTCAAAACAACGACGTAATTTCAGCCAAAACTCGAGGATGGCCCCAAAAAATAAAATGTTTTCCTGTACTTCTCCCGTGTGTCTCTTATTGTCTGTGTCTGCATGTTTTTCCAGCATGTAATTCCGTTGTCAATAAAAAAATCGTCTCCCACGACTCTTTCCGGACACGTTGGAATTTTTACCGTAACCCCCGGAGAACCAAAGTTATTAAGCCGCAAAGGGTGCCTCATTTACCGCTGCTGGAGGAAAGTACCGCTTACCGCTGACAGCGGGGAGAGGAAATATTTCTACCCGGGAATTCGCTCCTTGCTTTGTCCACGGTGATAGGAGTGGAGGATCGACTCCATTCAAAAACTTTTCGATTCCATGGCTTGTCCTCTTTCCGGACACATTGGTGGCTGCTCTCCGGGAGCTCCCGGAGCAGTTGGACGGTATAGTGGCGCTCTCGGTGCAGGTGGACAATCGGCGCCGAGAGCGAGCTCATGAGAAGGGCTCGTCACAGAGTGCTCCGTCCCAACCCCCTCCGGCTAGAGAGGCCGCCCGATGGTTTCCGGAGGAGACCACGGAGGGAGAGGAGGCCATGCAACTGGGCGCGGCACATCTCTCAAGCACGGAGAAACGGCGTCGGCTGGACGAGCGGCGCTGTTTTAGGTGCGGGCGCAAGGGTCACCGCTATGCCACCTGCCCAGGGACCTCGGGAAACGGGGCAGCCCGCTAGTATCGGGAGGGGTACTGGCGGGTGGGGACCTACCCTCTGGGTTTAACGACCCACGAACTTTTTTTTATGTAAGGTGCGCTGGGGGGACAGTATTCGTCAGGTTCGGGCACTCGTGGACTCGGGGGCAGCGGGGAATTTGATGGACGAAGGTCTGGCTGGGGGGTGGGGGGTTCCTTTAGAAAGGTTGGAGGAACCGGTACCAGTTCGGGCCCTGGACGGTCGGCCTTTGGGGTCGGGTACCATCACTCAACGCACGGTGCCGGTGCGCCTCCAGGTAGGGGGGGGTAGTTGGGAAACCATACAGTTTTTTATTGTAACCTCGCCCGATTGCCCTATCGTACTAGGCCACCCCTGGCTAGCGGCCCTCAACCCCCATATTGACTGGTCTACAGGACGGCTCGCCGTGGAAGCAGCCGCTGTCACTATGCACGATGACACCCCCCTCACTACCCCACCCACTACTCTCCCATCCCCGTTGCTATCCCTATCCCAACCTAAGTCACACACCACTCCCTCTAGTCTCGCTGTTCCCGCTCCCCTCCCCAGTTCTGACCTGACAGGCGTGCCCCGGATATATTGGGACCTGGGGGAGGTATTTAGCAAATCTAGGGCCCAGGAGCTACCCCCCCATAGACCCTATGACTGCACTATCGACCTTCTACCGGGTACGTTGCCGCCACGGGGACGCTTGTTTTCTCTTTCTCGCCCGGAGACTCTCGCCATGAATGACTACATCACGGAGGCACTGGCCGCGGGTCAGATCCGTCCCTCCACCTCGCCGGCTGGCGCAGGCTTCTTCTTCGTGGCGAAGAAGGACGGGGGACAGCGTCCCTGCATTGATTACCGGGGGCTGAATGACATTACAATTAAGAATCGGTACCCCCTTCCTCTGATGGATACCGCCTTCGAATCGCTGCAGGGGGCGCGACTGTTCACGAAATTGGACCTTCGCAACGCTTACAATCTGGTGAGGATGAGGGAGGGGGATGAATGGAAAACCGCCTTTAACACACCCAATGGACATTACGAATATCTGGTTATGCCGTTTGACCTCGCCAACGCTCCCGCAGTGTTTCAAGCGCTGGTAAACGATGTACTGCGGGATTTAATCG
This sequence comes from Nansenia antarctica, assembly GCF_963989245.1. NCBI lineage: Eukaryota > Metazoa > Chordata > Actinopteri > Argentiniformes > Microstomatidae > Nansenia > Nansenia antarctica. The sequence continues at coordinate 70,838,785 of NC_137688.1, read as the reverse complement.
GTCACTCAGTTTTTGTCTATCTGGACGATATTCTTATTTTTTCTAAGGACATTGCTCAACACCAACAACATGTCAGGCAAGTCCTCCAGCGTCTCCTTCACCACCAATTGTTTGTGAAAGCGGAAAAATGTGTCTTTCATGCCGACACAGTTTCGTTTTTAGGCTTCATTGTGACAAGGGGGGATTTACGGATGGATCCGGCTAAAGTTAGCGCCGTATTAGACTGGCCCCGTCCCTCCTCACTCAAACAGCTACAGCGTTTTTTAGGATTTGCGAACTTTTATAGACGGTTTATCCGTAACTTTAGCGCCCTAGCTGCCCCTCTTAGGCTCTCACCAGGACCACCCTGCAGACCTTCGTCTGGTCCACGGAGGCGGAGAGCGCCTTCGTGGACCTCAAACAGCGGTTCACCTCTGCCCCTGTCCTAGTCCACCCAGACTCGGACATACCATTTCTGGTGGAGGTGGACGCCTCGGACATAGCGGTGGGAGGAGTGCTCTCCCAGAGGTGTGTGAAGGACGGGAAGGTGCACCCATGCACCTTTTTTTCACGTCGGCTGTCATCGGCGGAACGGAACTACGATGTAGGGAATCGGGAGCTTTTGGCTATTAAATTAGCCTTGGAGGAGTGGAGACAGTGGCTGGAGGGGGCCGTGCAGCCCTTTGTAGTATGGACCGACCACAAAAACCTGGCCTACATTCAGGGGGCGAAGCGGCTCAATTCACGCCAAGCCAGGTGGGCGCTGTTTTTCACTCGCTTCCGCTTCTCCATCTCCTTTAGGCCAGGGTCAAAGAACACTAAGCCAGACGCCCTTTCCCGACAGTTTGACCCGGTGGACCTAGTGGAGAGAAGCCACCCCATTGTCCCAGAGACCCTCATTGTTGCCCCCGTGTCATGGGGGATTGATAGTGTGGTAAGGACGGCACTCAGACGGGAGCCTGATCCTGGGGGGGGACCTCCGGGGAGGCTTTATGTTCCCAAGGCCGCGCGCTCACGGCTGCTTCAATGGGCGCATGCGTCGTCTCTCACCGGTCACCCCGGGGCTGCCAGGACCCTGGACTTTATTCGTAGGAGGTTCTGGTGGCCCACAGCGGAGAGTGATACGCGCGCCTTTGTGGCAGCCTGTCCGGTGTGCGCGCGCAGCAAAACCTCCCGTCAGCCCTCAGCAGGGCTCCTCCGACCTCTCCCCATCCCCAAACGTCCTTGGTCCCACATCTCATTAGACTTCATCTCGGGTCTCCCTCCCTCCGACGGGTTCACTACCATCCTGGTGGTGGTGGACCGATTCTCCAAGGCAGCCCATTTCATACCTCTCCCCAAACTCCCCTCAGCCCGAGAGACGGCCGACCTGGTGGTGCAGCACGTCTTTCGGGTGCACGGTCTCCCGCAGGACGTGGTGTCTGATCGGGGGCCCCAGTTCGCTTCCAGGTTCTGGAAGGCGTTCGCTACCAGCCTCGGCGCCTCCGTCAGCCTGTCCTCCGGCTTCCATCCTCAATCCAATGGGCAGACGGAGCGCGTCAACCAGGACCTGGAGGGCGTGCTGAGGTGCTACGTCTCCGGCAATCCGGCGACATGGAGCCGACGGCTGGCGTGGGCGGAGTACGCCCACAACACCCTCCTCTGCTCTTCCACTGGACTGTCCCCCTTCCAATGTCAGTATGGCTACCAACCCCCCCTATTCCCTGAGCAGGAGGAGGAGGCGGAAGTGCCCTCCGTCCAGGCCCACGTCGGTCGCTGTCGTCGGACCTGGAGGCGGGTGAGGGCGGCGCTTCAGCGGGCTTCGGTCCGGTCCCAGCTTCAGGCCAATCGCAGGCGTCGCCCGGCCCCGATCTTTCGCCCGGGGCAGAAGGTATGGCTCTCGACCCGGGACCTTCCTCTCCGGGTTGAGTCGAGGAAACTGGCGCCTCGGTTCGTGGGACCCTTCAAGGTGGTGCGACGGGTGAACCCGGTGGCATATAAACTGCTACTTCCACCATCCATGCGGGTTCACCCCACCTTTCATGTGTCCCTCCTGAAACCGTTCCTTACATGCCCCCTGGCCCCACCACCCCCCCCTGTCCCCCCGCCGCGCATCGTTGATGGACAAACAGTGTACACGGTGAGGAGGGTCATGAATTGCCGGCGGAGGGGTAGGGGGTTTCAGTTTTTGGTGGACTGGGAGGGGTATGGGCCGGAGGAACGGTCCTGGGTGCCTCAGCGGGATATACTGGACCCTTCCCTGATCGAGGACTATCGACGTTTACATCCTGAGGCACCCAGGTGAACGGCAGGTGCCGTTCGTCGGGGGGGGATACTGTCAGGTTGGGGATCGCTCTACCTTGGAGCGACCCGTTGGCGCCCCCTATGTTGTGTAGTGTTTCTCTGTCTGTCCTAATTGTCTGTGATTGTGAACAGCTGTGAGTGATTGTCTAGGTCTATTTAGTTCCCCCTGTGTTTTCCCTCTGTGTCGATTGTTCACTTTATGTTGCGTCGTGTGTGTGCGTGTTGTCCTAGTCTCGTCGCAGCCTTATTGCTCCTCGTATGCCCAGGAGATAAGTATCGTATGACTATTGCTAATCCTTTTGCCTTGTTAGGAGACTTGCTTTCTCCCTGTTTATTTCATCGCTTACTGTGCGGTTTATTATTTACTGTTTACTCAAATAAAGAGTACCTTTATTTTGGAATCATATCCTGCATCGTTTCCATTCTGTTCTGCTCTGCATCTGGGTCCAAACACATTGACTAACCGTAACAATGTTAGGCTTAAACATTATGTTAGGCTTAAAGTATGAGTAGGGTAGTGGAGATAAAAATGGGCATAAAAAGCACAATAGTGTGTACAAATTCACCAGAATGCAGGAAATTAAGTGTTAAATCCTCTTTTTTTCTGGGGGAGGACCCCCAGACCCCCCGCTTGGTTGATGGTTGGCTCGTCAACCTGAACAGTTCTAAGAATTACTTTTAATACCACTTACAGTACACTGACACTAATGTTGAGAGGCACATTCCAGTTGTTACACTTGAGTATTCTTGCTTGAATGTGTATACATTGGTCAAAATAAGGTCAAAATAAATGAAACAGCAATTGTCCCCGTTTCTGTATTTCATCATGATAAAATGTATACATTTTTCCTAAAAAGTTGGAAATGTCCCCAGATTGCATCTGAGAAATCTGGTCACCTTAACTAGCATACTACTCATACTAGTAACTACTCATACTAGCATACTAGTCATACTACCGTACTGCATACTAGCATACTACTCATACTAGTAACTCATACTAGCATACTAGCATACTGCATGCTAGCATACTACTCATACTACCGTACTGAATACTAGCATACTGCATACTAGATATGACGTAGATTTGAGTATGCGAGAGCGTTCACACTGTACAGTATGCAAGATTTGAGTATGCGAGAAATTTAGTATGTGTAGTATATTTTCGAAATTATTTAAGTATGATATGACTGGACACTACTGGGGTACTAAATCCCCAAAATGCATTGCGCGTCTCTTAACTCTTTGACCGCCAAACCCGGAAAATTCCGTGTTTTTCCGTGTTTGGTTGTTCCAAGATGGTGGCGCGCTCGGACGCGAGGCTGGGGGAGCTCCCAAAATCGGTGCTTTTAAGTGTTTCTAAGTACATTTGTATGTACATTTTTATTTTAATACTCATAGGGAACGGCTGTGTAAATAGTACCTACAGCAGACTAGACTTACTAGAAGTTGGTGCGCAAAACGAGAGGACTGTAACAACGGAATTCTTGAAACAACAAAAGATTCCACTCGAGATCGGTCGGTCGCCGGGAGAACAATGGTACGCGGTCCCAACACTCAGGCGCAAACGTCGGCGTCGAGACCGTAAGCAACGCCGAGGACGAAGGGGAGGCCTGCTAGCTAGGCTAAAGAGGAGCCCGGATAAGCCTGCTTTGCCGAGTATATTCCTATCCAACGTCAGGTCTCTGGCTAACAAGATGGACGAACTGAGACTGCAGGTCGCCACTAACAACACCGTGGGGGACAGCTGTGTGATTATTCTCACAGAGACCTGGCTCAATGACACCATCTTGGACTCCGCGGTCGGGCTGGAAGGCCGCACTTTACACCGTGTGGACAGGACGCTGCTTAGTGAGAAGACGCGCGGAGGCGGCCTCATTATATCTACGAAGGACAGCTGGTGCTTAAACACAAAAACTGCAAGTAGCCACTGCTCCCCAGACCTGGAATACTTGACTGTTAAATGCCGACCCACATACCTCCCGAGGGAATTCAACACATTACATGTGTTTACATACCGCCTAGCGCGGTTGGTAGCTTAGCATTGGCACGGCTACATGACGTCATCAGTAGTGGACTGAGCGCGGATCCTCAAGCCGTACACATCATCGCGGGAGATTTCAATCATGCTGACCTGAAGGTAGTACTGCCGAAGTTCTATGAGCATGTTAAATGTGCAACAAGAGGAGAAAAAACACTGGATAAGGTATACACCAACATCAAGCTTGCTTACAAGGCTAGACCGCTAGCTCATCTAGGCATGTCTGACCATGTGTCAATCCTCCTGATCCCAGCCTACACTCCCATGAGGAAAAGTGCTCCCATCACCACTAAGACTGTCAGAACCTGGCCAGCAGGGTCCGCTCCACTGCAGATCTGCCTGAATGACACCTCATGGCAGGAATATGAGCATGAGGACCTGGAACAGTTCACGTCGTCGGTTCTGAACCACATAGTGAACTGCACCAACTCAGCCACCGTGGACAAACGGGTCCGGGTCTACCCCAACACGAAGCCATGGATGACTGGGAAGGTCCAAAAACTGCTCAAGGAGAGGGACAACGCCTTCTCAGGGAAGGGCACACTGCTGTACAGCACCACCAGGGCTAACCTAAAGCGCGGCATTCGGGAGGCCAAGGCAGACCACAGAGAGAAGATTGAGGAATGCTTCCTGAGCAACGACTCCAGGCGGGTGTGGCAGGGGGTTCAGCACATGACAAACTTCAGAGCCAACAGGCTCACAGCCGCGGAGGACGACCCCCTGCTGGCGGAAAAGCTGAACTCCTTCTACGCCCGGTTCGATGAGGGGCGAACGGAGGTAACCACAACACAAACACCACTCTCTCCAGCTCTCAGCAGCCTCACCCTCACAGAGCATGAAGTGAGACGCGTGCTGAAGGCGGTGGACCCCAGGAAAGCCTCAGGGCCGGATGGGCACTCACACCAATCATCATGAAGTGCTTCGAGAAACTAGTCCGGGCCCACATAGTCACACGCCTCCCGCCCAACCTGGATCCATACCAGTTCGCCTACAGAGCCCACAGGTCCACAGAGGACGCCATCGTGACGACTCTCCACTCCACTCTATCCCACCTGGACAGGGGAAACAGCTACGCGAGACTGCTCTTTGTGGACTTCAGCTCTGCCTTCAACACCATCCTTCCAGACAGGCTAGTGACCAAACTACTAGACCTGGGACTATCACACTCTATATGTGCATGGATCAAGGACTTCCTGTCTGACCGCCCCCAGAGGGTGCGGGTGGGCTCCCACACCTCCACAGCCCTCAGACTCAGCACTGGGTCCCCCCAGGGCTGCGTGCTAAGCCCCATCCTCTACAACCTCTACACCTACGACTTCACCCCCGTCCACCCCAGCAACTCCATCGTAAAGTTTGCAGACGACACCACCGTGGTGGGCTGCATCTCGGGGGGGGGACGAGGCGGCGTACAGGGATGAGGTAGAGCAGCTGAGCAAGCTGTGCAAGGTTAACAACCTGCTGCTGAACCAGTCAAACACCCAGGAAATCATCGTGGACTTCAGGAGGAAAAAATCTGAGGTCCAGCCCCTGCTCGTCGATGGAGGGAGCGTGGAGAGAGTCTCAACCCCCCGATTCCTGGGGGTGCACATACAGGATGACCTGTCCTGGAAGATCAACACAGCAGCCATCATCAAGAAGGCACAACAGCGGCTCTTCTTCCTGAGAGTCCTCAGGAAAGACCACATCGGACAGGAGATGCTGGTGACCTTCTATACCGCTGCGCAGTGGAGAGCATCCTCACCTACTGCATCTGCTTCTGGTTCTCCAGCTGCACAGCCGCAGAGAGGAATGCGCTACAGAGAGTCGTGAGATCGGCCCAGAAGATCACCGGCGCCCCCCTCCCCTCTCTGGAAGAGCTGTACAACACACGCTGCCTCAGGAAGGCCTCCAAGATCTCCAGAGACCCATCCCACCCTGGGTACGAACACTTTGCTCGGCTGCCCTCGAACAGGCGGTTCAGGACCATGTTCGCAAGGACAAACAGACTGAAGCTCAGCTTCTACCCCAGGGCCATTCAGGCCCTGAACACAGCAAAGACCTAGGTTCTAGGCCCTGGACAATCTAGACAAATTGATGGCAGCTACTAGATTGAAATCAAGTGTAATACTGAAACACAAATGTGTACATTTCAAACCTGCAAACTGCGACACTTTAAATGAATGTGCAATAACACTATGTGCAATATGACAACCCTAGGGTACATAAGGTTCAGAGAATAGGAAATGTTAGAATAGGTATAGCATAGCATAGAGTACAGCACAGTGTTTTATTTGTATAGTATAGTATAGTGGATAGTGTACATAGCCTTTATTTATGTAAACCAGCTCTTTTCCCTTCTTGTTTTTAGTTTTTTTTTCCTAGCACCAGGGGAGCCCCCCCTCCCAAATTTCGTTGTTTGGTACCTATACTATATCAATGACAATAAAGACCATTCATTCATTCATTCATTCATTATGATAGAACGCTTGGCCGCCAATAACGGAATATTCCGGGTTTCAGAGTTATCACTGCCAGACGGTAGGGGCAGTGGTGTAGTCTACGTGATACGCAGGACTACGCCGTATACCCACTAGGAAAGGCCAAGGATTTGCGTATACCCACTTAAAAATGCGCGAGGATACGTAACGGCGTTTTGTGACAAAACTTTCACACTTTCATTTATAAAATGTACCCCGTCTGTGTTACGAAGCACTTGAATTTTGGACCATTGGGACTGACTATAGCGTCATAGGCTACACCATCAAAGGGGGGAGATGCGACATGAAATATGTCAAATTGCAGCACTATCATGAACAGATCAGCCTTATAACATGTAAGTTATATATATATATACGTATATATATATATATAACGTTAGACAGGGAGCGGATTTTTATGGCGTTCCGAAATGAACAATATGAGGCTGGGAGGGAAAAATCACAGTATACCCACTTGAAAAAACTAGACTACACCACTGGCTCCACAGAGACACGCCACACCCTGTCAAAGGCTAGCTAGACCCAGGGCTCTCAAGTTTCACGTATTGGGCGTGAGACACGCGCATTTCAATCCGTTCACACGCTCACACGCCACACCTTGTATTTCTCACGCAGAGAAATTACCAGGGGCGCCCACCAAGTTGCGCCGCTATTTTTAAAAAATAGAACAGGTCGAGAATCAAGTGAGTTCCCTCTGGTTCCCCTAGAGTTCAGAAGGCCACGCACCAGCTAATCGAATAAAAAAATATAGCTACCGAACAGCCAATCAGAAAATAATAGCATTGCTGTATCCGGGTAACATTTTGATATTCCAGCTACAACAAACAACGTTCTGATTCCAACGACACGGGCTGACTGGAGACTATCGTGGACTCCGCGATTAGCTTGGAGGGACGGACACTTCACCGGGCAGACCGCACGCAGCTCAGCGGTAAATCCCTAAGACTGTCAGAACCTGGCCAGAAGGGTCCGCTCCACTGCAGATCTGCCTAAATGACACCCCATGGCAGGAATATGAGCATGAGGACCTGGAACAGTACACGTCGTCGGTTCTGAACCACATAGTGAACTGCACCAACTCAGTCACCGTGGACAAACGGGTCCGGGTCTACCCCAACACGAAGCCATGGATGACTGGGAAGGTCCAAAAACTGATCAACGAGAGGGACAACGCCTTCTTCGCAGGGAAGAGCACACCGCTGTACAGCACCACCAGGGCTAACCTAAAGCGCGGAATCAAAGCGGCCAAGGCAGACCACAGAGAGAAGATTGAGGAATGCCTCCTGAGCAACGACTCCAGGCGGATGTGGCAGGGGGTTCAGCAGATGACAAACTTCAGAGCCAACAGGCTCACAGCCGCAGAGGACGACCCCCTGCTGGCGGGAAAGCTGAACACCTTCTACGCCCGGTTCGACGAGGGGCGAACGGAGGTAACCACAACACAAACACCACTCTCTCCAGCTCTCAGCAGCCTCACCCTCACAGAGCATGAAGTGAGACGCGTACTGAAGGCGGTGGACCCCAGGAAAGCCTCGGGGCCGGATGGCGTCCTGGGACGGGTGCTGAGGGACTGCGCCGACCAGCTGGCCGGGGTTTTCACCAACATCTTCAACCAGTCCCTGTCCCAGGCCACCATCCCACCGTGCCTGAAAACCTCAACTATCATCCCAGTCCCGAAGAAAAGCACGGTGAGCTGCCTAAACGACTACCGCCCGGTGGCACTCACACCAATCATCATGAAGTGCTTCGAGAAACTAGTCCGGGCCCACATACTCACACGCCTCCCGCCCAACCTGGATCCATACCAGTTCGCCTACAGAGCCCACAGGTCCACAGAGGACGCCATCGCGACGACTCTCCACGCCACTCTATCCCACCTGGAGAGGGGAAACAGCTACGCGAGACTGCTCTTCGTGGACTTCAGCTCCGCCTTCAACACCATCCTTCCAGACAGGCTAGTGACCAAACTACTAGACCTGGGTCTACCACACTCTATATGTGCGTGGATCAAGGACTTCCTGACCGACCGCCCCCAGAGGGTGCGGGTGGGCCCCCACACCTCCACAGCCCTCAGACTCAGCACTGGGTCCCCCCAGGGCTGCGTGCTAAGCCCCATCCTCTACAACCTCTACACCTACGACTTCACCCCCGTCCACCCCAGCAACTCCATCGTCAAGTTTGCAGACGACACCACCGTGGTGGGATGCATCTCGGGGGGGGACGAGGTGGCGTACAGGGATGAGGTAGAGCAACTGAGCAAGCTGTGCAAGGTTAACAACCTGCTGCTGAACAAGTCAAAGACCCAGGAAATCATCGTAGACTTCAGGAGGAAAAAGTCCGAGATCCAGCCCCTGCTCATCGACGGAGAGAGCGTGGAGAGAGTCTCGACCCTCCGATTCCTGGGGATGCACATGCGGGATGACCTGACCTGGAAGGACAACACAAAAGACACCATCAAGAGGGCACAACAGCGGCTATACACCCTGAGAGTCCTCAGGAAGGAACACAGCAAGCAGGAGATACTGGTGACCTTCTACCGCGGCGCAGTGGAGAGCATCCTCACCTACGGCATCTGCAACTGGTTCTCCAGCTGCACAACAGCGGAGAGAAATGCGCTACAGAGAGTCGTGAGAACAGCACAGAAGATCACCGGCGCCCCCCTCCCCTCTCTGGAAGAGCTGTACAACACACGCTGTCTCAGGAAGGCCTCCAAGATCTCCAGGGACCCGACCCACCCTGGGTACGAACACTTTACCAGGCTGCCCTCGAAAAGGCGGTTCAGGACCTTGGGCGCAAGGACAAACAGACTGAAGAACAGCTTCTACCACAGGACCGTCCAGGCCCTGAACACAGCAAAGACCTAGGTTCAGGGCCCTGGACAGTCTGGACGGATTGATGGCAGCTGCTGGACTGAAGAAATCAGGTGTAGTGCACAAACATGTACATTTCAAGCCTGCAAACTGCGACACTTTAAATAAATGTGGAATAATACTATTGTGCAATATGACAACCCTAGTCGTCTGTCTGTACAGTATAGTACAGTGGATAGTGTACATAGCCTTTATTTATGTAAACCAGCTCCTTCCCTTCTTGTGATTTTTTTTCTAAAAGTTTTTTTTTTCCCCTTTCCTAACACCAGGGGAGCCACCCCTCCTAAATTTCGTTGTTTGGTACCTGTACTGTAGCAATGACAATAAAGTCCATTCATTCATTCATTCATTCATTCATATTGATTCAGATGCTCGCTACACAGAAGAGGACAGATTATTTGAATTGATCATTCACATCTCGAAGTGGCTCCAGAGTGGTCGACGTGGGAGAAGACCATATCCTTTGACGCTGAGACTGTGTGTGTGTGTGTGTGATTTTTATTATTTATTTTTTTACAAATTGATGTCATTTATTAGATCAGACCCCGTCCCCCACACACACACACGCACACACAGGCACACACACACACACACACACACACACACACACACACACACACTGTTAACACATTAACTACACTGAACATTCATTCACAAACTGCCAGTCTGACGACCTAGACTGGAACTACAACACCCATCTGTTGAAATAATGTTTAGCTGCAGGCAGCTCAGTTTTCTCATGTTACCCCCCTCCTTCGCACCCTGCACTGGCCCCCGATAGCAGCTCACATCAGATTCAAGACCTTGGTGCTTGCCAAGACATCTACTACTTTGAGACATCTACTACCCCCCAGCACTGTGTCTCCTGAGACACCTGCTTCCCCCTATACTGTGTCTCCTAAGACTTCTACTTCCCCCTTTGTACTGTTGTACTATCACGACGACTGCCAATGGCCCTGGGCCTGAGCTAGATTACTCTTCCTGCTACGACTGGTGGATTGATGATTCACTTGCTTAGTCAAATGTATTGATTGTAAGTCGCTTTGGAAGAAGGCGTCTGCTAAACGCCAAAAATCTAAAAGCTCAGGAAAAACCTTCTCCTATCACCTTCTTCTAAAACCTAGTTTTTTAAACACCTTGTCACATTAAAATAATGACATTGAAAATTATGTTTTTGCCTAAATATCATAAATTATATTCTAGATTTGGTTCAGTTTATTCTGGAATAATATAATAATAATATATATTATTCATTAATATACATTCTATTATTAATATATTTTAAGTACCCTAAATAAAATAATATTCGCATAACTTGAAAATATGACTTAAGCCATTATTTTAAAGGTGACGACCTGCTCGTTTGTATTGTATAACAGATCACCCTTCAATGTATAACTGTTTACTCCTTATGACTGGCAGTAGATGGTGGAGGCAGGGTTGCCAGATTGGGCTGGTTTTTGGTGGATTTAGCGGTTTTTAGACTGTGGTTAGGCTGGGAATTGTCAATCCCATCTGGCAACCCTAGGTGGAGGGTCACTTGTGGGCTCGAGCTGCGGGTGTGTTCTCAGTTGGCAGTTACCTCAGACTCAGCAGCCCTGACGACAGACAGCTCACCTTGAATTTCCTTTTAAAAACGTCATCTCTATCTTTCAGGTTAGTGACATGTCAACAAACACCTCTGCAGTTAGACTAGGCATATACCAGCTAACCCGAATATGTAGATGGTGTTAAAGGTATTTTGAATGATTGATTGGAGTTGGCTTGTAGAGTTGGCTTGCTATGCTAGCTCAAACCGAGTGGGTTTTGTGGCAATAATATTTTCATGATTTGGAGTCAAATGTAAATGTGGCTTGACTCCATGGGTCCAAATGTATACCTGTTTCCGATTATGTGTTGTTTATTAATATGTTACGTGTTTTTTTATTAAGTTGGTTGAACTATGGTAAAGTCTATCTAGCGAATTTGCGGAACCTAGGATGGTAGGGGAAGGTAGGGCAATACCGCTACCTGATTGGTTGGCGAAGCACTCATGAAGAGCCCCCTCATTGGCTGGCGAGTTGCCACGCGAGTCTCATTGGGCGAGTATCATCGCTTCATTGAACTTAGGATGGTATGGGGAAGGCAGGGCAATACCGCTACCTGATTGGTTGGCGAAAAACATGTTTATTGACTGGGCAACACAGTGTAAATACAGAGTTCAAGTTTAAACAACTCCTAAAGTTCTGAAATGTATTTGTGGGTATACAATGTGACAAATTGAATGTTAACAAGCTGGTTATTATCAGAATAAACAGCCTGGTCTCACACATCACACATAGAGATTACAGGGACAGTCTAACCCTAACCTTAACCCTAACCCTAACCACACTGCCCAGTCAATAAACATGTTTTCCGCCAACCAATCAGGTAGCGGTATTGCCCTGCCTTCCCCATACCATCCTAGGTTTCGCAAATTCGCGCCCGGAGGCTTGAGTTACCACACAAATCTCTCGCGTCCCCGGTTACCGTGGTAACGGTAGTAGCGTCCCCAGTTACCTTGGTAACGGTAGTAGCGGCAACTGCCTGGGATGTGCGTTCGTAAATTCGCTCTGGAATCTGATCAGCACTCGTGGAATGCCTCTTGTCCAATCAAACTACTTGGTCCCTTTATGACGTTGAACACAGCGTGCGCTCCGGCGCTCTCGTAGAGAATTTACGAATGCAGCCAGAGATTGCTTGCTAGCATAGGTCTTTCATTTTATGTATTTTTTCTTTTTTCAGCTAACGAATTCATCACTAATTTCTGCTCTTTTCATTTTGGCTAACAGCATGGCCTTCTCATTGGGTTCTACTTGCACTCCCACGAAGACCACTGCTACAATTGAGGAGCTGCAACGGCAACACTTCAAAGACACTGGTAGGCTAAACACGAGCTTTAAGAAACCATTGTGAAATATTCCTGCACTCATCTCTTGAAAGTCCTTAAGATTTTACAGTGTGAAAAAATTAGGAAACTACATCAATATTTGATCTTTCAAACAATATCTATAGATAAAGGTGATGTAATTTAAACAAAAACAATGAAAATGTAACTTATCATGTATAACAAAATATGAACAAAGATGCCAATTCCTACTGAGGAAAAAGTTAGGACACCCTATGTAGGGTGTCCACACAAATAATTTTGCTTTCACTTTAGATTAAAATAAATATGTCCATCACATAGAGAATTGCATGAGAAAATCATGTATGGTTCAAAAGTGATCAAGGTTTACCTCTTTACATATACATGCTAATTACTGGAATTTATATCAATAGAATCTAGAACTAACAAGGTGTCACTGCTATGCAGAAATGGAACACACATGATGTGATATCTTTTAAACTATTCATTTTTATTACATAAAACTATAGCCTGAATTTTAAGACTGAAGATGTTTCAAGTTTTATTTGTTTAGTTATATTGCCACCATCTCTCAATATTGTTAAAATTAAAATCAAATGTCCATATGTTAAAATATTGAAAAAGACAAAGATTTTCTTTGGATGTCCTTCCTATCTTTTTCACATATTCCTATCTTATATACTATATGTACTGTATATTTTAAAAGAACCACACTTTACCCAACGTTTGAATTGAGTGATGTTGATTTCTCATTCACATTTCTCTTACCATTGCTCATAGAAATGAAAGATGCCAGTGACCCAAACAAACTCCTTCAGTGTCCATATGACAAGAACCACCAGATCCGTGGCAGCCGCTTCCCAATCCATCTGATCAAGTGCCGTAAGGTAAGAACTGTAGTGCTTGTCGTGGAATAACTGTTGGAATAACTACTGAGTAGTCTGCCGTTGCAGACATTGAAATCTCAAATGAGATGTTCTCAAATATGCTCTTTTTCGTAAAGCATCTTTTTCGTCTTTTTAGAATAACCCAGAACTGGCCAAGACATTGAAAACCTGCCCTTTCAATGCCCGCCACCTGATCCCCAAACGTGACCTATCACACCACATCCAGAACTGTGAGGACAGGAGATCTGAAGATAGAGAAGACCGTAAGATTTAAATGTTGTTGTATCTTCAATGATACTATCTTTGTCAATAAAACCCATTTGCTCCTTGTAGTGAGTCTAACCAGGTTCTTTGGTTAACAGTGGACAGTGCTGAGGTGAAGAGCAAGTGGCACGTCCCTGTCAGCACCTGGACAGTACCAAACACCAATTCTGAGGAGGACTGGGATGCAGGTCGGTACTCTAGTGAGCTGGGCCTGTGATTAATTCAAGCCCAAAGATGCTTTTATGACTTTAAATGTGAGTGACTAAATATCCCAGTGTGAAGTTGATGCACACTTGAGCCAATGCAAATTTCAGATGTACAGATGCCGTGCTAATTAAGTGACATACTGATCATTTCTATGCATAACTGAATGCATTGGGGAGCTGTACCTAATTCGGGCAACCATTTAATTTTCAAAGCATGCCCAGCAGGGTGTGGAACAAGGAAAGGTTATTGTATGATGTTGTAATAATAATGCTGTTTCTGTTGTTGCAGAGGAAGATGACGTTGCGTCTCCTTTCGTGTATGGCGTGTCCACACACCTGATCGATCAGCTCCCATTGAAGCACACATAACTCGAATAATGACATAATGACATGGTAGCCAGGTGTAGGGATGAGGTAATGGACATAACAGACACAATGACCTACATGGAAATGGAGATCTCAGTCCATGCCAGACCATAGAGACCCTCCTAAGACCATAGAGACCCTCCTAAGACCATAGAGACCCTCCTAAGACCACAGAGACCCTCCTAAGACCATAGAGACCCTCCTAAGACCATAGAGACCATTACAAGGCAATCAATTGTCGAGAACAAGACCCTGGGGTTATTCTTGTTTGTAGATATTATCTTTGAGAAGTGATTTTTTCTAGCATTTCGCATTGCCAAGTTAAAGGCAGATAGATGTTCTTTAAAAATATTCTGATCAATCTGTAATTTGCTCTTTCTCCATCTGCGCTCAGCTTTCCTACATGTTCTCTTTAGGAGATTTATTTCACTGTTTCGCCATGGTGCTCTCCTCTTGGCTCCAACCTTTTTTAGTTTGGTAGGTGCCAGGGAGCCTAGGGCCATTTTTACTTTATTGTTAAAGGTAATTACTAAGTCGTTTTCACATAACGTGGGAGTTGTGTGATTACTGTTCATTAAAGCTTTGAAATGTTCAGCCACTGCAGGGGTAAGATAACGTTTTTTAACAACACGTTCAGCATTGCTTTCAGCTTTACGTGTTACAATGGTAAAGAAAATACAGAAATGGTCAGAGAGGGCCAGGTCGCTGATACCTGATATTGAGACCTCCTAAGACTATAGAGACCCCTCCTAAGACCACAGAGACCCTCCTAAGACCACAGAGACCCTCCTAAGACCACAGAGACCCTCCTAAGACCACAGAGACCCTCCTAAGACTATAGAGACCCCTCCTAAGACCACAGAGACCCTCCTAAGACCACAGAGACCCTCCTAAGACCACAGAGACCCTCCTAAGACCATAGAGACCCCTCCTAAGACCACAGAGACCCTCCTAAGACCACAGAGACCCTCCTAAGACCATAGAGACCCTCCTAAGACCACAGAGACCCTCCTAAGACCACAGAGACCCTCCTAAGACCATAGAGACCCTCCTAAGACCACAGAGACCCTCCTAAGACCACAGAGACCCTCCTAAGACTATAGAGACCCCTCCTAAGACCACAGAGACCCTCCTAAGACCATAGGGACCCTCCTAAGACCACAGAGACCCTCCTAAGACCACAGAGACCCCTCCTAAGACCACAGAGACCCCTCCTAAGACCACAGAGACCCCTCCTAAGACCACAGAGACCCTCCTAAGACCACAGAGACCCTCCTAAGACCACAGAGACCCTCCTAAGACCATAGAGACCCTCCTAAGACCATAGAGACCCCTCCTAAGACCACAGAGACCCTCCTAAGACCATAGAGACCCTCCTAAGACCACAGAGACCCTCCTAAGACCACAGAGACCCCTCCTAAGACCACAGAGACCCTCCTAAGACCACAGAGACCCTCCTAAGACCATAGAGACCCCTCCTAAGACCATAGAGACCCCTCCTAAGACCATAGAGACCCTCCTAAGACCATAGGGACCCTCCTAAGACCATAGAGACCCTCCTAAGACCATAGGGACCCTCATAAGACCACAGAGACCCCTCCTAAGACCACAGAGACCCTCCTAAGACCATAGGGACCCTCCTAAGACCATAGAGACCCTCCTAAGACCACAGAGACCCTCCTAAGACCATAGAGACCCTCCTAAGACCACAGAGACCCCTCCTAAGACCACAGAGACCCTCCTAAGACCACAGAGACCCCTCCTAAGACCATAGAGACCCTCCTAAGACCACAGAGACCCTCCTAAGACTATAGAGACCCTCCTGAGACCATAGAGACCCCTCCTAAGGCCACAGAGACCCTCCTAAGACCATAGAGACCCTCCTAAGACCATAGAGACCCTCCTAAGACCACAGAGACCCCTCCTAAGACCATAGAGACCATCCTAAGGTGATTCACCTGGAGGGCGTGGCCGGAGCAGGAAGACAGTCTGTGACCTCACTTCCTCTTACCAATAGGCTAAAGAGAATGCTCCTGTTTTGTTTGACAGTTATCTTAAATTATCTTGGCAATCCTTATTTTTTATTTAGACTCTGAACATGTACGTTTTGTATTCATTTATTAGTTGTAATAAATGTTGCTTTATTTTTGGAAAACAACTTCTGTGGACTTTTACTTCTTTTTGAGGATTGGAGAGTCAGACATTTTTGCTCCGCCACCATAGTGGCTATTAAACATTACACAGTCCATGAAGGGGTCCCAGATATGGAAGAACTGGAATGGTTTGTCCTTAACGTTAAACAAAATCACACCATCACTAACGTCGGGTATATTTCACCCGATATAATATACCCCATAAAAAAGACTTCTCATCAAAATATATTCTTTCATTTTTCCCTACACAGTGTCACAAAAAATGACAAAATAACCCTAACCCTAATATTTTAAAAATATGACATAGATGATGTATAGAGAAATATCTAACGTATCTAATGTATCGAGAGTTGACCCATCACTAACGTGGGGTGATAATCACCCAAACACGTGTCTGTAGAAAGAGCCAGGGATGGGAGCAGGGAAGCACACCTACCTCCGATGACGTCAGTGAGCAGCCTGAAGCTAGCCATGGTCCCGCCCACCTCAGACGGCAGCAACACAATGAACATCACATCACCACAAAAATTTTTTCACATGACCACAAAAAATAAATAAATCACATGACCACAAATCCGACATTAGTGTTCTAGGGTTAAGCCAGAAGCTTATAGTAAGTAAGTAAGTAAGTAAGTAAGTAAGTAAGTAAGTAAGTAAGTAAAGTTGATTTCTGTAGCACCTATCCCAGACCAGGGGTCACAAAGTGCTTTACATATATAAGAACATAATAAAAGAGCAAAAGTTACAGCAGGTTAAAAGAAATAGGTAAACAAGTGAAAATAAGAAGAAGTAACAAATAACAAGTGTACAACAATATTAAATAGGACACAGAAAGACAGGCTTATAGCTTCTAAGGGAATGTAGGGGCCTTGTCAGGAGAACACATCTCCTCACACTGAAAACAAGCACCTTTAAAAGCAGCTTCAGAGACGGGAGGCGCTAAGATTCAATGTGGTTGGGTGTGTTCCAACGGTACAGAAAATAGGTTTAAAATTGACAGTTTTTTCCCAAAAAAATATGTTAGCAATTTCTTTGCGCGGGCTGATGTTTCTGATGACGCTAGGTTTTAGCTTCTACTCGCTAGGTGATTTCTCCCTGCTCATGGCTCATGGTTTATGAGGCCAGGAGATGAAAGGGAACCGTTTGAATTAGCGGTTTCCAGGGAGACAACATCAAAGGCTCGGAGGAGAACCTGTATAAAGTTTGACGGACCCCCAGGGGATATGATTTTAGATTTATACTTCTTATTTTTTTGATCAGGGAGCTGAATATGTATGAGTGAACTGAAGAGGAGAATAATTCCCTCCCAAACTATTATTTCTGGTGGATATTATTTTTTAAAAACTCGATCCATTAGCAATGCATGATGGGAAGAGCCCGCAGCGCACTATAAAAGGTAAAACCACACACACACACACATGGTACACACACGGTGTAGACACACACACACACACACACACATACACACACACACACACACGCACACACACACACACAGTGTAGACACACACACACACACACACAGTGTAGATACACACACACACACACACACACACACACACACACACACACACCTGGTACACACACGGTGTACACACACACACACACACACACACACACACACACATGGTGCGCACATGGTGTAGACACACACACACACACACACACACACATACGTACCCACAGCTGTGTGTACTCAGTCACCGCAGGGATGGGGGCCAGGGAGGGGGGGGTGGGTTCAAGCAAACCCAGGTTGAACCTCAGAATCTGTTAAATAAAATGTGGTTAAGTTAAGACAGGGTTAAAGTTAGGATAGACAAGGCAAGGCCAGTTTATTTGTACAGCACATTTCATACAACAGGGGCAATTCAAAGAACTTAACATACATTATTTAAAAATACAGCAAGAGCAGCATAGTAAGAAAATAAAAATCACAAAGTTTGCAAGTGATATGTGAGTGACACCAAGCCAGGGAGAACTCGGCCTAGACCAGCTGCTCCGGGGCGCTTTACTCAACTATCCCTTTTCTGATTTATTTTTATTTTCTATTATTATTTTCATACAATATTTCGTAACACCATTGTTTTAGCGCCCCTTGTGAGTGGAGGCACGCTAACGTGGGACCTGCAGCGGACTCCCCCTGGCCTGGGTTCAGGATAGGGTTAAGGTTAGGGTTAGAGATAGGGTTAAGGTTAGGGTTAATGGATGCAGGTTGAGCATCTCTTACTCAGCATGCTTCCTGGTACCACAGCTCACCACTAGGGGGCAGTGTTGCTGCTTCACACTGGCAGGCCTGAGAGAGTTGTTCTTGGTGTCTGTGTGTGTGTGTGTGTGTGTGTGTGTGTGTGTGTGTGTGTGTGTGTATGTGTGTGTGTGAGTGTGTGTGTGTGTGTGTGTGTGTGTGAAGTGTGTGTGTGTGTATGTGTGTGTGTATGTATGTGTGTATGTGTGTGAGAAGTGTGTGTGTGTGTGTCTGTGTGAAGTGTGTGTGTGAAGTGTGTGTGTGTGTGTATGTGTGTATGTATGTGTGTGTGTGTGTGTGTGTGTGAAGTGTGTGTGTATGTGTGTGTATGTATGTGTGTATGTGTGTGAGAAGTGTGTGTGTGTGTGTGTGTGAAGTGAAGTGTGTGTGTGTGTGTGTGTGTGAGTGTGTGTGTGTGTGAGAAGTGTGTGCGTCTGTGTGTGTGTGTGTGAGAAGTGTGTGTGTGTGTGTGTGTGTGTGTGTGTGTCTTACAGAGCCATTGGGACTGTCACAAACCACAAACATACTGCAGTGTCACGTGGATGTGAAGTGTGTGTGTGTGTGTGTGTGTGTGTGTG
>NC_137688.1:70769584-70809355 GCF_963989245.1 Nansenia antarctica | reverse complement strand
GGACGGGGCCGTCCCCTACGTCAAGGCTCAGTACAACAAGTGTCCCTGGGGACAGAGGTGCCCCGCCCTGCTGTGAGTCCTCATCGTGAACCCCGCTGTACCACGTTCTAATGCTTTGGTCCTCATGTCGGGATCTGATGGAATGATCAGACTTTGAATGATCTGACCTTTCTTTCGAAAAATGTGAATACATTTCCGCGTTGTTGAAAACCAACGACACATCGCTAGTCAACTAACACAGCTTGTTTTGTGAGCCTGCTAACAATGTAAAGTAGTGTTCTAGTTAACTAGGTAGCAGTGGGGATTACTCACCCAATCCACTGCGTTGTTGCAGTATTTTGGCTTGACTAGCGAGTTTGTGTTGTGATTCTCAACGACGTTGAAACTTAGTTCTGTGTTTCAAAAGAAAAGTCAGAACATTTCGATTTGTTGCCGACTTGCGGACCTAATGATCAGACTGTGTCACAAATGTGAACACTGCTGTCACTGCAGTAGCAGGCCTGGGCTGCTGGTCAAGGTTGGGCTCAATTCTACATTTCCTATATGCATTTCATTAAAAGACATTCAAAATTGTAATTGGACCTTCCTGAATCAACCGGAATGGAATTGAGCCCAGCTAGTGACAGCCATTGGCTACTACCAAGATATCCATGACAACTATCTATAAAACTGTTAGAACAACAACCCCCTTTTCATGCTTCCACTGTTCCACCTCCACTACTATAATTAATAATTTTAATAATTTAATAATAATAATAATTTTGCCATTTAGCAGACGCTTTTAATCCAAAGCGACTTACAATTACGAATTACAGGGACATTCCCCCTGGAGTAACTGAGGGCTAAGTGCCTTACTCAAGGGCACACTAGTAGTGGTGTGGTTTCAGGCGGGATTTGAACTCACAACCTTCCGATCACAAGTACTGCCATTCAATAATGACTCAGAAGCTTTAGAGAAGACAATATTGTGGGGGGATACAGCAGGGGAGGCTGCTCGAGGTAGAAATCGGAGGACGGGCGTATCGTTGGAATGAGGAATGGAATGAGGAACGGTATCAAACACGTGTGATTACAACATGCCTGTCCTCTGATGGAGCTTTATAAACAAGCAGAAGGATCTTGAAATCTATTCTGAACTTAACAGGACGCCAGTGTAGAGTCTCTAAAACAGGAGTTAAATGAGCTCTTCTGCTTGTTTTGGTTAAAACTCTCGCTGCTGCATTTTGGGCTAATTGCAGCTAGCCAATAGCTTTCTTCGGAAGACCAGAAAGGAGACCGTTAGAATAGTCCAAACGGGTAATAAAAAAAGCATGCATTAACACTTCTGCATCAGCTTGTGTAGTAAGTAAATGTAGTAAGATATGGGTGTTGTTCTGTGGCCCTCAGGTACCGTCTGGTGTACAAACCCAACTACAAGGTGGCCCACAAGACCCTGACCGGCCTGGAGTGGCGCTGTTGCCCTGGTTACCACGGCTATGGCTGCATGGAGGCCTACCACCAGCCAATCAGGATGATGCCACCCTTCAAGGGTCAGCCGGTCGTCAAGGGAACCCACTGGAGCCGGGCGAAGGGACCCCCCCCTCCTCCTCCCAGCAACGTGAAGTCTTACCCCAGACATCACTTCCTGCCTCCCATGACCCCCCAGTACCCAGGCTCCTCCTCCTACCACCACTACCCCTCTCAGCCAATCACTGGCCACCACCACCAAGAGCCTGAGCCAATCGCTGACCACCAGGAGGAGTCTTACCCCTCTGAGCCTGAGCCAATCACTGACGACCACCACCACCAAGAGCCTGAGCCAATCACTGACGACCACCACCAGGAACCTGAGCCAATCACTGACGACCACCACCCAGGGTCGTCCTTCGAGTCTTACCCCTCTGGACCAATCACAGCCCAGCACCAGCAGCCTTACCCCTCTGGACCAATCACAGCCCAGCAGCAGCACCCAGAGCAGGAGTCTGTCCCTGAGGAAACAGCGCCCTCCGGTGGTCAGGATGATGCTGTGGACGGTGAGGCTGGTTGGCTGGCTGGTTACTATGGTTACTGTGCTGGTTACTATGGTTACTGTGCATAGACAGGACAACAGTAGGCTACCACATGAATATTGCAGCACCCTTAAAAGGTCACGATTCCTGCTGTTAGCTTTTTAAAAAGAAGCTAACAGCAGTAGCTAACTGTTAGAAGCTAACAGTTATTTAACCTTTACTATGGGTTAGTCCCACTGAGATAACATCTATTTTTTCAAGTAAGGCCTGGAACAAGGTTTAAGAGTTGATTAGGGTTGTTCTGATGATCTATCATCATCATTCAATCTAAATGTTCCTAACAAAACGTATTTTCTTGTCTGTCTAATTTCCCAGTTTTAGCTAACTAAATATTGACAAAAAAGTTAAAGTCAGTTACGATGGCTGTGTCTATGAGTTGTGATGGTGATATATTTGATCTTTGATAACTCTTTGCTCATGAATATTGCTCCATTACCATTTAGAAGGAGAGACAGGGTACTCTCTGTTCTCCCCTCAGAGTGTCACTGTGTGGTTTAACACCTGAACAGCCGTGCCTATTGCCCCTACTATAAAAGCCGCCTCTGGGGTCAAATTACCATAGTCTTTACAATAGGAAGCTGCTACTCACACACAACGACCACTAGTTGGCGCGTCTTGTAAATTAGCCTGCCTCCTACACAGAAAAACTGCAAAATATCTTCATACTAGCTTATCCTGATGTGATTTTGAAAATGTAAGGATACTGGGTGGTAGAACGCACATGTCTAGGACAAGTCATGAAAGGAGGGTCCTGAAATTGGATCGAGTGTAAAGATATACATTTTCTTTTACTCACATGGCTGTTCTAGTGTTAACCATCTCCCTCTCTCCCTCCCTCCCTCCACTCCCTCCACTCCCTCCCTCCACTCCCTCCCTCCCTCCACTCCCTCCCTCCACTCCCTCCCTCCCTCCCTCCACTCCCTCCCTCCCTCCACTCCCTCCCTCCCTCCCTCCACTCCCTCCCTCCCTCCACTCCCTCCCTCCACTCCCTCCACTCCCTCCCTCCACTCCCTCCCTCCACTCCCTCCCTCCCTTCCTCCACTCCCTCCCTCCCTCCACTCCCTCCCTCCCTCCCTCCCTCCACTCCCTCCCTCCCTCCACTCCCTCCACTCCCTCCCTCCACTCCCTCCCTCCCTCCCTCCACTACCTCCCTCCCTCCCTCCCTCCACTCCCTCCCTCCCTCCCCAGGCCAGTCTCTGGACAGTGAGAGCGCTGAGCGGCTGGACCACATGGAGGAGGACGTGGCTCGTCTGTCCCAGGGTCTGGAGATGCTGCGCGGCGCCGTGGCGGGGCTGGAGGACGGCCTCCGCGCCTCGCTACGGGAGGACGCCAACAGGATGCTCTCCGCCCTGCTGTCTGCCGCCGGCCCCGCGCCGGCCCCCGCCCTGGCCGCGGCCGTGGGCTTCGGGGACATCCCCGGGGGGAACCCCGAGGGGGAGGAGGGCGGGCTGGGGGGGCTGGACGGGCGGCAGGTGTTCCAGGGGCTGGGGGAGCTGACCAGGAGGGTGGAGGAGATCCGGACGGAGCTGACGGCCAAGGCCGCCGAGATGGAGGAGTTGAGGGGCACGGTGATGGGCCACGAGGGAGCCCTCAGGAAGGTGGCGGGGGTGGGGGGGGCGGCAGGCCTGACAGGGACCCCCCTCCTGGACGTAGGAGGAGACCCCCAGAAGCAGAAGACCCTGGAGGAGAAGCTGGTGGACTCCAGGCTGGCCGGGGTCCGCGGGGAGATCCTGGGCGGCTTCGAGAGTCGCGTGGAGACCGCAGAGGTCCGCTGCGAGGACAAGGCGGCGGAAGTGCGGAGGCAGTGCCACAGGGAGCAGCGGGAGAGGCAGGAGTGGCTGGAGCAGACCCTGGAGGGGAGCGCCGCGGGACTGAGAAAGGAGCTAGGAAACGCCCAGGCTCGGATCAGCGGCCTGGCGGTCGCAGAGGGCTGCTGCGGACAGGTGACCGGCCTGGAGGAGAGAGTCCTGCTGCTGGAGCGCTCAGTGGCCGGGCTCAACCAGTCCCAGGGCCACCTGAGGGGGGAGCTGACGGGCCACAGGGACCACGTGGAGGGCATGCTGGAGGGCCGCCTCGGCTACGTGGAGGCTCGGCTCAACCTGACCGTGCGGGTGACCGGAGGCGGGAGCGGAGGGGACCAGGGCACAAGGGGGGGCCAGGGTGGTACTGAGGGGTACCCAGGGGGCCTGGAGGCCCATCTGGAGAGGAAGCTGAAGGCCCTGGAGGGTCGCCTCCTGACGGCCGTGGAGGAGCTGGGGAACGCCTCCCTGCTGGAGGGCCACGCTGTGCCGCCGGCGCCGCAGGACACGGAGCTGCTGGAGGCCCTCCGCCGCCGGCTGCAGACGGACCTGGAACCGTTGCAGAAGCGTCTGAGCGGCCTGGAGCTCCTCTGCACCTCCTCTCTGCCGGCCGCCCAGGGAGACGCAGCCGCCGCTCCCTGGGCAGCGGAGGAGGAGGAGGAGAAGGAGGAGGAGGTGAAGGTGCTCCTGGACGCGCAGGCGGACCGTGTGAACAGCCTGAACGCCACCCTGCAGAACCTCCTGGTCCGGCTGTCCCAGAGGGAGGAGAAGGAGGAGGTGGAGGAGGAGGTGGAGGTCCAGGGGGAGCTCACGCTGCTCCGGTTCAACATCCGCTCCGTCAACGCCACGCTGAGGGGCCTGAGGAACTCGGTGGTGTCCCTGGTGCGCGAGGTGGGCCACGCCAACGCCACCTGGCTGGAGCGGGAGGGCCGGTTGGCCCAGCAGGTGAGGGGCGTGGTCCAGCTGGTGGGGCGCCAGGCGTCCATGCTGGGGGCGGGCGAGCGCCGGCTGACCCGGGTGAAGGCGGAGCTTACGGAGCTGAGGAGGCGGCTGGCCGGGGAGCTCCAGGGGTGCCGGAGCGCGGCCATGGGGGCCCAGAGGGGGGTGACGGAGGTGGGGGGCCGCGTGGCCAGCGTGGAGGGGCAGTGCCGGGGGCTCGCCCGCCTGGCCGACGACCTGGAGGGGGTCCGGGCGGAGCTGGAGAGGCAGCAGCAGCAGGCGGGGGGGGGAGACGGCGCGGGGGGGTACCACCTGGCCCGGGTGGACGGCACGCTGAGCAGCCACGCCCGCCAGCTGGCGGAGCTGAGAGACGGACTCAGGAACTGCACCTCCTCCACCTCCGCCTCCACCCAGACCTCCATCCCTCCCTCCACCCAGACCTCTTCCGCCCAGCCCCCCACCCAGCTCCCTGTCCACACCGCCACCCAGACCTCTTCCGCCCAGCCCCTCACCCAGCTCCCTGTCCACACCTCCACCCAGACCTCTACCCATCCCCCCATCCATCCCTCCATCCAGCCCCCCGCCCAGACTCCCACCCCCCAGCCAGCACAGCCCAGAGGGGACCATTAACCTGCCGTCCGACCCATTGTTGCTACGAGACGGAGGCCAGTGTGCTGCTTAGTGCAGTGGAGGCTGCTGGAGTTAGAAATCGGAGGACGGGCTCATCGTAACGCCTGGAGTGCCTGTTCTACCTCCAGCAGCCTCTCCTAGGGGAGGGGCCATAGAGCCCAGAGACTGTGATTGGTGGAGGCTTTAGATGTCTGTGATTGGTGGGGACTGGAGACGCTCCTGTCCCACACAGTTTAGTTTAGCAAAGATGTTTACACTTTTTATATTGATTGATTGATTGATTGATTGTTTGTTATTTGCTGTTGTTTAGTACTGTACTGTATGTGTTCATGTGTTCACAGGTATCCATGATACTACGTTTACCACAGTGTTATGTTGTACGATTGTTTTTGTATTTTGTATTTTTAAACTGTTTAGACTGTTTTTATAATAAAGAGACTTTTATCATCACTGTTGCTCTTTGGTATATAACTTATGGTTGCTCTTTGTATATACATATAGTTATGGTATATAGAGTTATAGTATATAGAACTTGAAGACCAGGGGCCAGTTGCATAAACATAGATTAAGACTGGTCTAGGCCTTTGACTAGTCTTATATTCTAAGGTTAGACCAGTCTAATTAAGACTGCCTGTTGCATAAAAATTAAGACTGACTTATTTTGAGGTTAGAAAGTTAGCCACCTTCCCCCCCCGGCTAAGCTTGACTGAAGAGCTGTGTTGCTATGGGAACGAGTCAACCTTAAGTGTCAGTTGGAAAGGTGTTTTAATGCAAAACGACTGACGAGCCTGCACACAAACACATCCATTGTGTATGATTTAGCTACGATTAACGTTACTCGTAGCTGGCAAGCCCATGGTTTATGGAGCAGTTTGGTTTTGTTTGTCAAGTAGCTAGCTAGCCCCACAGTTCAATCTAGGCGTCAGTTATGGGGCTAGTTACTAGCCCTAGCCGCTAGTAGCTAGCTAACACTGTAACTCCAGCGCGGTAAACTATGGAAACAGGTTAAAACTGCTAAGCAGTATACATTTCTCCACATTATATTCCTCCAATAGCCTATAGGCTACATACGTTTTCAGCAAAAGAAAATGTAGTTGATCTCTCATTATCTTCTGCCGCTAAGTGGAGCTGTTTCGGCCGCCATGTTTCTCTTTTCTTATATAGGTAAAATAAAAAATAAAAAAAGTGTCTTATTTTACCTAGAATGCATTGCGTGACACAGGCTATCTAAGTCAGTCTTACTTTAGTCACTCATAGGTGAGCTTTATGTAACAGCCTGAGTAATACACCTTCTGACCAGGAGAAACAGCCTTACTGCAGCTTCGAACAATGTTCAACATGGAAAGTGTGACACATCTCTACGGCCACTAGAGGGCAGCAGAGCAGCATTAGATCACAGGGGTAGTGGTGGTCTAGTGGATAGTGAGTTGGACTTGTGATCGCACGGTTGTGAGTTCAAATCCCGCCTGAAGCCACACCACTACTAGTGTGCCCTTGGGTAAGGCACTTAGCCCTCAGTTACTCCAGGGGGAATGTCCCTGTAATTCGTAATTGTAAGTCGCTTTGGATAAAAGCGTCTGCTAAATGGCTAAATTAAATTAAAATGATCACAGCATCACCCCTCTACTGACACTGAGGAGGGTTAAGGTGCATCTGTGGGCAGATGCAAGAACATATTGAGTAAAGGCTAACCCATCTATCCATCTATCCATCTGTCTGTCTGTCCGTCTATCTGCCTGTCTGTCTGTCTGTCCATCTATCCATCTATCCATCTGTCTGTCTGCCTGTCTGTCTGTCTGTCTGTCTGCCTGTCTGTCTGTCTGTCCATCTATCCATCTGTCCATCTGTCTGTCTGTCTGTCCATCTGCCCGTCTGTCCATCTGTCCGTCTGTCCATCTGTCTGTCTGTCCATCTATCCATCTGTCTGTCTGTCTGTCCATCTATCTGTCTGTCAGCCTGCCTGTCTGTCCGTCTGTCTGTCTGCCTGTCTGTCTGTCTGTCTGTCCATCTATCCATCTCTGTCTGTCTGTCTGTCTGTCCATCTATCCATCTGTCTGTCAGCCTGCCTGCCTGTCTGTCCGTCTGTCTGTCCATCTGTCAGTCTGTCTGCCTGTCAGTCTGTCTGCCTGTCTGTCTGCCTGTCTGTCTGTCTGTCTGTCTGTCTGTCTGTCTGTCTATTTGTAGATATTATTTATCAAGGGAGAATGACGTGAAATAGAAAAGCTCTCTCTCCTCTCTCCATCTGTCTGTCTGTCTGTCTGTCTCTCTCTCTCTCTCTCTCTCTCTCTCTCTCTCTCTCTCTCTCTCTCTCTCTCTCTCTCTCTCTCTAATCCACTTTTCTTCTGAGCATGGCTCTGATTTTAGTTTATGATGGGTGACCTTCCTAATACTAACCACCCCCCCCCTGGCGGATTAGGTGATCAGAGGCACCTGGTGAGTGGCCTACTTAAACTGGCTGCTCACCTTGTTTCTCCCTCTTCTCCTCCTTCCACCAGGTTTGTTTGTTTTGAGCTTAGGCTCGCTTTAGCGTTACTTTTACTTTAACACACCCAACATCTACACTACACCTTCCACTCATCCATACACTGCATTCACTACTGATGATACTGACTAACATATCTATTGTTATTTTAAGTACTTTAAGTTAGTTAATTAAATAAATACTTTTGTTCTGATTTGATTGAGATTGATTGTTTATTTAAGGTAAGCCCCTTTAAAGCTGTGTGGTCTCCCCTTATTTTGTGTACAGTGCCTTGAGCCTGGGCTGTTACATGGGGGCTCGTCTTTATGAGATCTTGTTGAGTATGGCTCAGTAGTGGGTCTGTATTCTGTCTGTGTGCTGTATTTCGGCATGTTTGGGGAGATTCACACGTTTTTTTGTTAAAGGTTGTTGGTTTGTGGTGGATTGAGGAGAGAGCATTGGTCCCAGGTTTGTAGTGTGGCTCGTGGTGAGTAACCTGGAGTTTAGTGGTTGACTTACAGTTGTGCATGCGGGGTGGGATGACCTTGTGTTTCGGAGTTATTTCCCATGGTTTTGTTTTTTGTTAGTTTGTTGTTTTAGTTTGTTGTTTTTGTGCAGGGCGGCAACAAAGACCCACGGGGGGTCCAGGGGACACACCCAGAGCACGGGGGGGTGATCAGCATAGCTGAGGGCCTTCCTGCTGTTCTGTGCAGAGGACAGCACTCTGTGTAAAGGGCTTCAGTGGTCTGATTTTGGACGCTGGAGCAGTGTTTAAAAAGCCCATCGCCAAGCTGCATGAAGATTTTGAATTTATTTTGGTGTTCTCCTGGTCTGGTGAGGTTATCCTATTGCACAACGGTAAGGTCAGCAGTTGAGTTCTAGGTGCTTGGCGTTGTTTTTGTGGCCTTTGGTTTGTTTAGCTGGTCAGCCTGTCTGGTCGTGTTGTCAGGATGGCTTCTGTTGAGGAGTTTTTTGGTTCTCCTTCTGATCACCTTCTTGGTCTGTGTTCGAAAGAACAGCTGTTACAGATAGCTGAGCATTATAAGGTTGAAGTAGGTGATAAACGGGTAAAATTAGATGCACTTAAATCCAATTTGAGAGAAAAACTAGTGGCGACTGGTGTCCTTGGGATGGAGGACAAGGTTGATTCGGCGGGTTTGGATTTTGAGCAGCGTAAAGAGTTGTTGGCCATGCAGTTTCGTCATGAGGAGTGGAAGCAGCAGAAGGACGCAGAACTCAAATTGGAACTGGAAAAAATTAAGCTTCTGTTGGAGAAGGATAAGTTGGATGTGGAACGGTGTAGACTAGATTTGGTTAGGGAAGGTAAATTGTCTGATCTCTCCGGTCGTGGGGGGGGGGGTTCTACTTTTGACATTGTCAGTAATTTAAGGTTGCTGCCAACATTTGATGAGAGGGATCTCGATACCTTTTTCTATTTGTTTGAGCGGGTTGCAGATGTGCGGGCGTGGCCTGACACAGAGTGCACTTTAATGCTTCAATGTGTTTTTACGGGGAAGGCACAGGGGGCATATTCCTCTCTAAATCCTGCGGACGCTAGTGATTATGATAAAGTAAAAACTGCAGTGTTGAAGGCGTATGAATTAGTCCCGGAGGCATACCGTCAACGGTTCAGGGAGTGGCGGAAAACTGATAGTCAAACCTATTCAGAGTTTGCGCGTGATTTAGTGTCTCATTTTGGTCGTTGGTGTGTTGCGTCGGGCGTGGGGACGTTTGATGAGCTATGTAATCTGGTGATTCTGGAACAGTTGAGAAATGCTTTGCCTACCTATATTGCTACGTATGTGAATGAGCGCAAGGTTAAAACGCCTTATGAGGCGGCAGTTTTGGCTGATGAGTTTGTTTTAATGCATAGGAGCAGATTTGCGGAGCGGCGTACTGATACGGAGGGGGGCTATAACAGTTTTCCTGGGCGTTCGAATTTTTTTAGGCCGGCTTCAGAGCCTGCGTCCGGGAGAAGGGACCGCAGTAGTACTACCTGCCATTATTGCCAGTGCACGGGTCATTTGAAAGACGAGTGTCCAATGCTGACATCAAGGCCTAAGTCAAGTGGGTCGCAGGCAGTGGTGTAGTCTACGTGATACGCAGGACTACGCCGTATACCCACTAGGAAAGGCCAAGGATTTGCGTATACCCACTTAAAAATGCGCGAGGATACGTAACGGCGTTTTGTGACAAAACTGTCACACTTTCATTTATAAAATGTACCCCGTCTGTGTTACGAAGCACTTGAATTTTGGACGATTGGGACTGACTATAGCGTCATAGGCTACACCATCAAAGGGGGGAGATGCGACATGAAATATGTCAAAATGCAGCACTATCTTGAACAGATCAGCCTTATAACATGTAATTTATATACCGGTATATATATATAACGTTAGACAGGGAGCAGATTTTTATGGCGTTCCGAAATGAACAATATGAGGCTGGGAGGGAAAAATCACTGTGTACATACATCTACTGATGCCTCTGGACACATCTTCAGTGATGTTCCTGGAATCATCGGGCGTTTCGGGTCTTTCAACATCATACACCCTCCTCCAGGTGACCCAGCCGGGGCTGATCAGACCCCAGCTTGTGTCCAGATGGCTAACTAGCTACCATGACTCCATGGCTCTCCTCTTTTGAGCCACAGCCATCTAGAGGCTCTCTCTGCCGCATTGGTGGTACTGCGGATGGCTCTCCTCTTTCTCTCTCCATCGATGCCCAAACTGCTGAAGGCTCTGGCCAAGGAACGGGCTGCAAATCCTCTGCAACCAACCTCTACTGGGAAACACCTTGCTCTCCAACCAGCTTGCTGGCAGTCACTGACCAGTCCCGCGTACTTGGAGAGCTTCCTCTCAAAGGCTTCTTCCAAGCGGTCTTCCCACGGGACTGTCAGTTCCAGCAGCACTGCTTGCCTGGTGGACTCAGACAAGAGAACAATGTCTGGTCGCAGGGTGGTGACTACAATGTGGCTGGGGAACTTCAGCTGATGTTCAAGGTCAACCAACAGCTGCCAGTCTCTTGCAGAGGTCAAGATGCCTGCAGATGTTTTCCTGGCAGGGGTTGGCTGCTCCCCAGCTCTGACAAAGGCGATGGTTTTCTTGGAGGGTCGGAACTGCTTTGCCCACACAAGTCCTGCGCTGATGGCTTCAGCAATGGTCTTCAGGACTTGGTCATGCCTCCACCTGTACCGTCCATCTCCAAGGGCCCTTGTACAGCAGCTGAGGATGTGTTCCAGGGTTCCTCGCTTGGAACACAGTTGGCATGCTGGTGTCTCTGCTATGCCCCATGTGTGCAGATTTGACGGGCTTGGAAGCACATCATAGACTGCCTGGATGAGGAATTTGATGCGGTGAGGCTCGGCTTTCCAAAGCTCAGCCCAGGTCACCTTCCTCTCAATTGCATTCTCCCATCTCGTCCAAGCTCCCTGTTGCTTCATTCCCACTGCCTTGCAGGTTCTTGTCTCCTCCACTGCTGCTCTCACCTCCTCCTGAACAAGGCGGCGCTTTTCCTTCCCCCTGGTGTTCATTTGGGGAGTTGGAAAGGATCCAAGCCCAGCTCGACCTCGTGTGACCACTCCCACCAAGCTCCTGTGACGCAGCCTCGCCTCTGCCTCTTGAACAGCTTCCTCTGCCCTCCACTTCCTGCCAGTCCTCACTTGGATCCCTGCATTAGCCACCTTCGGATCACTTGAGTCCCTGTACTGAACCACTTCTCTGGATTTGAAGGGCAGTTGCAGTTTGTTGGTGTTCCCATAGAGTGCGGTGCTGCTCAAACTCCTTGGTAATCCAAGCCATCTCCGGAGGTGGTTGCTGACCCTCCTCTCTAAGGTCTCCACTGTTGAGATAGGGACCGCATAGACAAGGAGGGGCCACAGGATTCTGGGAAGAATGCCATGTTGGTAAACCCAGGCTTTAAACTTCCCGGGTAGGCCTGACTTGTCCACGGATTTCAGCCAGCCATCCAACTCAGTGCAGGTCGACTGGATGGATATTGTGTCTCAGAGAGCAGTCAAAAACCTTGCCCAAGCTCTTGACTGGCTTCTCTGTGATAGTTGGGATGGCTGTGCCTGT
Organism: Nansenia antarctica; assembly: GCF_963989245.1. NCBI lineage: Eukaryota > Metazoa > Chordata > Actinopteri > Argentiniformes > Microstomatidae > Nansenia > Nansenia antarctica. Next base: position 70,797,399 of record NC_137688.1, on the reverse strand, counting down.
GATGGTAAACCGGAACTTGTCCTCCACTTTCCCTTTCCTCAGCACCATCGATCTTGATTTGGCGGGTTTAAAACGCATCCGGGCCCACTCCACTAGCTTTTCGAGTCCCTTCAGAATCCACCGGCAGCCTGGGACTGATTCTGTCGTGACTGAGGTCATCCATGAATGCCCTGATGGGTGGTTGCCGTTGTCCGGAATTCGTTCGGGGCCCTCTGCACTCTGGCTCAGCAGACTTGGTGAGCATGTTCATGGCTAGGGAGAACAGTGTCACAGAGATAGTGCACCCTGTGATGATACCGATCTCCACCTTGTGCCAACTGGATGTTATTGCTCCTGAAGAGACCCTCATCCTGAAGTTGCTGTAGTAATCAGCGATGAGGTCTCTACACCTGCTGGGGACATGATGCTTCGTCAAGGTGAACTGAACCAGCTTGTGTGGAATGGAGCCGAATGCATTTGCCAGGTCAAGCCACAACACTGACAGGTTGCCTTTGTTCTCTCGGGCCTCCCGAATGAGCTGTGTCACCACGCCGGTATGCTCCAGACAACCTGGCATTCCTGACACACCGCCCTTCTGGACGGATGTATCGATGTAGGTGTTCTTTGCCAGGTAGGTACACAGCCGTCTGAAAACAGTGCTGAAGAAAACCTTTGCCTCAACACACAGCAGGGAGATGATGCAGAACTGGTCTAGCTGAGTGGAGTTTTCCTCCTTCGGGATCCAAACCCCTTCAGCCACTCTCCATTGTTCAGGTATCCTCCCCCTTCTCCAGAAGACTCGCAGGATACCCACTTGAACTCACAGTATACCCACTTGAAAAAACTAGACTACACCACTGGCTCCACAGAGACACGCCACACCCTGTCAAAGGCTAGCTAGACCCAGGGCTCAAGTCTCACGCATTGGGCGTGAGACACAGGCATTTCAATCCGTTCACACGCTCACACGCCACACCTTGTATTTCTCACGCAGAGAAATTACCAGGGGCGCCCACCAAGTTGCGCCGCTATTTGTTTAAAATAGAACAGGTAGAGAATCAAATGAGTTCCCTCTGGTTCCCCTAGAGTTCAGAAGGCCACGCACCAGCTAATCGAATAAAAAAATATAGCTACCGAACAGCCAATCAGAAAATAATAGCATTGCTGTATCCGGGTAACATTTTGATATTCCCGCTACAACAAACAACGTTCTGATTCCAACGACACGGGCTGACTGGAGCTATTGATTCAGATGCTCGCTACACAGAAGAGGACAGATTATTTGAATTGATCATTCACATCTCGAAGTGGCTACAGACTGGTCGACGTGGGAGAAGACCATATCCTTTGACGCTGAGACTGTGTTTTTTTTTTTTTTTTTACAAATTGATGTCATTTATCAGATCAGACCCCGTCCTCCGCACACGCACACACAGGCACACACACACACACACACACACACACACACACACTGTTAACACATTTACTACACTGAACATTCATTCACAAACTGCCAGTCTGACGACCTAGACTGGAACTACAACACCCATCTGTTGAAATCATGTTTAGCTGCAGGCAGCTCAGTTTTCTCATGTTACCCCCCTCCTTCGCACCCTGCACTGGCCCCCGATAGCAGCTCACATCAGATTCAAGACCCTGGTGCTTGCCAAGACATACTACTACTTTGAGACATCTACTACCCCCCAGCACTGTGTCTCCTGAGACACCTGCTTCCCCCTACACTGTGTCTCCTAAGACTTCTACTTCCCCCTTTGTACTGTTGTACTATCACGACGACTGCCAATGGCCCTGGGCCTGAGCTAGATTACTCTTCCTGCTACGACTGGTGAATTGATGATTCACTTGCTTAGTCAAATGTATTGATTGTAAGTCGCTTTGGAAGAAGGCGTCTGCTAAACGCCGAAAATGTAAAAGCTTTTCCTATCACCTTCTTCTAAAACCTAGTTTTTTTAAACACCTTGTCACATTAAAATAATGACATTGAAAAGCATGTTTTTGCCTAAATATCATAAATTATATTCTAGATTTGGTTCAGTTTATTCTGGAATAATATAATAATAATAATATATATTATTCATTAATATAAATTATATTATTAATATATTTTAAGTACCCTAAATAAAATAATATTAGCATAACTTGAAAATATGACTCAAGCCATTATTTTAAAGGTGACGACCTGCTCGTTTGTATTGTATAACAGATCACCCTTCAATGTATAACTGTTTACTCCTTATGACTGGCAGGCAGGCAGGTGGAGGCAGGGTTGCCAGATGGGCTGGTTGTTTTGGTGGATTTAGCGGTTTTTAGACTGTGGTTAGGCTGGGAATTGTCAATCCCATCTGGCAACCCTAGGTGGAGGGTCACTTGTGGGCTCGAGCTGCGGTTGGCAGTTACAGTTTACCTCAGACTCAGCAGCCCTGACGACAGACAGCTCACCTTTAATATCCTTTTAAAAACGTCATCTCTATCTTTCAGGTTAGTGACATGTCAACAAACACCTCTGCAGTTAGACTAGGCATATACCAGCTAACCCGAATATGTAGATGGTGTTAAAGGTATTTTGAATGATTGATTGGAGTTGGCTTGTAGAGTTCGCTTGCTACGCTAGGCTAATCGTTCGTATGCTAGCTAGGAGTGAAAACCGAGTGGGTTTTGTGGCAATAATATTTTCATGATTTGGAGTCAAATGTAAATGTGGCTTGACTCCATGGGTACAAATGTATACCTGTTTCCGATTATGTGTTGTTTATTAATATGTTACGTGTTTTTTTATTAAGTTGGTTGAACTATATATGGTAAAGTCTATTAGCTAGCCCGGTGGGCGAATTTGCGGAACCTAGGATGGTATGGGGAAGGTAGGGTAATACCGCTACCTGATTGGTTGGCGAAGCACTCATGAAGAGCCCCCTCATTGGCTGACGACTCCCTGGCAACTGCCTGGGATGTGCGTTCGTAAATTCGCTCTGGAATCTGATCAGCACTCGTGGAATGCCTCTTGTCCAATCAAACTACTTGGTCCCTTTATGACGTTGAACACAGCGTGCGCTCCGGCACTCTCGTAGAGAATTTACGAATGCAGCCAGAGATTGCTTACTAGCATAGCTCTTTCATTTGATGTCTTTTTTCTTTTTTCAGCTAACGAATTCATCACTAATTTCTGCTCATTTCATTTTGGCTAACAGCATGGCCTTCTCATTGGGGTCAACGTGCACTCCCACGAAGACCACTGCTACAATTGGGGAGCTGCAACGCTTTGAAGACACTGGTAGGCTAAACACGAGCTTTAAGAAACCATTGTGAAATATTCCTGCACTCATCTCTTGAAAGTCCTTAAGATCTTACAGTGTGAAAAAATTAGGACACTACATCAATATTTGATCTTTTAAACAATATCTATAGATAAAGGTGATGTAATTTAAACAAAAACAATGAAACAATGAAAATGTAACTTATCATGTATAACAAAATATGAACAAAGATGCCAATTCCTACTGAGGAAAAAGTTAGGACACCCTATGTAGGGTGTCCACACAAATCATTTTGCTTTCACTTTAGATTAAAATAAATATGTCCATCACATAGAGAATTGCATGAGAAAATCATGGTTCAAAAGTGATCAAGGTTTACCTCTTTACATGCTAATTACTGGAATTTATATCAATAGAATCTAGAACTAACAAGGTGTCACTGCTATGCAGAAATGGAACACACATGATGTGATATCTTTTAAACTATTCATTTTTATTACATAAAACTATAGCCTATCTGAATTTTAAGACTGAAGATGTTTCAAGTTTTATTTGTTTAGTTATATTGCCACCATCTCTCAATATTGTTAAAATTAAAATCAAATGTCCATATGTTAAAATATTGAAAAAGACAAAGATTTTCTTAGGATGTCCTTCCTATCTTTTTCACATATTCCTATCTTATATACTATATGTACTGTATATTTAAAAAGAACCACACTTTACCCAACGTTTGAATTGAGTGATGTTGATTTCTCATTCACATTTCTCTTACCATTGCTCATAGAAGTGAAAGATGCCAGTGACCCAAACAAAGTCCTTCAGTGTCCATATGACAAGAACCACCAGATCCGTGGCAGCCGCTTCCCATACCATCTGATCAAGTGCCGTAAGGTAAGAACTGTAGTGCTTGTCGTGGAATAACTGTTGGAATAACTACTGAGTAGTCTGCCGTTGCAGACATTGAAATCTCAAATGAGATGTTCTCAAATATGCTCTTTTTCGTAAAGCATCTTTTTCGTCTTTTTAGAATAACCCAGAACTGGCCAAGACATTGAAAACCTGCCCTTTCAATGCCCGCCACCTGGTGCCCAAACGTGAGCTATCACACCACATCCAGAACTGTGAGGACAGGAGATCTGAAGATAGCGAAGACCGTAAGATTTAAATGTTGTTGTATCTTCAATGATACTATCTTTGTCAATAAAACCCATTTGCTCCTTGTAGTGAGTCTAACCAGGTTCTTTGGTTAACAGTGGACAGTGCTGAGGTGAAGAGCAAGTGGCACGTCCCTGTCAGCACCTGTATACCAAACACCAAATGTGAGGAGGACTGGGATGCAGGTCGGTACTCTAGTGAGCTGGGCCTGTGATTAATTCAAGCCCAAAGATGCTTTTATGACTTTAAATGTGAGTGACTAAATATCCCAGTGTGAAGTTGATGCACACTTGAGCCAATGCAAATTTCAGATGTACAGATGCCGTGCTAATTAAGTGACATTCTGATCATTTCTATGCATAACTGAATGCATTGGGGAGCTGTACCTAATTCGGGCAACCATTTAATTTTCAAAGCATGCCCAGCAGGGTGTGGAACAAGGAAAGGTTATTGTATGATGTTGTAATAATAATGCTGTTTCTGTTGTTGCAGAGGCAGATGACGTTGCGTCTCCTTTCGTGTGGGGCGTGTCCACACACCTGACCGATCAGCTCCCATTGAAGCCATAAGGCCTTTGTGGAGTTGACTGAGGAGGGGACAGAGGCTGCCGCCGCCACCGGAACGATGGTGGATAGCTACTGTATGCCCCGAGAGGAACACTTCACCACAGACCACCCCTTCCTCTTCTTCATCAGACACAACAAGACCAAGTCCATCCTCTTCCTCGGCAGGTTCTCCTCTCCCCAGTAGAGTAAACCAGCACGAGAATAAAACACAGGTTCCTTTCTCTTTTAGTTTTTTTGATACTGTTCCATATCTCAAGGTGCAATCCTATATTTTTTTGTATTATCTGTTATATGTGAAAATACGTGTGTAATTTTATAACTCGTTCATATAAATGAAAATTAGCATTGACACAACAATATACTGTATGTATAAGATGTTTTGCTGCAATAAAAAACATTTGAAACATAAATATTGTCTTGTTATTTTGTACACCATAGGGGTAAGGTAAATAGGTAAAACACACCTGGGGGGGTATTCCACGTAGGGTGATTAACTCTGATCCAGGTTTAAATCAGATCCGGGCGCTAATTTCAGCTTCCATCAATGTGGCTCAAATAATTCGCTGCAATCCTTCTGAGCAAACCTGGTAGCGAGCAGGTTTACAGGCTGGTTTAGGTAATACGTGCGTCAAAAATGTCTCACAGATGGAAACTACATCCCGAACGACAGTTCCGTCAAGTGTCTTTTAGGAAATATTAGTTCCCACTTTTTACGAGATAGATAGATAGATACTTTGACTGATAGATAGATAATTTGATATTGTGAAAGTGTGATCGATAAATAGATAGATAGATAGATAACTTGATATTTTGAAAGTGTGATAGATCTTTTTATTTTTTATTTTACCTTTATTTTACGAGGCGAGACAATTAAGAACAAAATTCTTATTTACAATGCCGGCCTGCAATAAGGGGAAAGGGGAGGGGGGCTGAAAGATAAAACATGTTAAAAACAAAGCACAATAAGCATTAAACACATGCATGCAACACAAACAATACAACAAAAGCACCAACGGACATCAACAATGGAACACAACAGCAAGCACAAAAAGCAGACAGGCAACACAAGACACTTTTCTCTAGTGAGCTGGGCCTGTGATTAATTCAAGCCCAAAGATGCTTTTATGACTTTAAATGTGAGTGACTAAATATCCCAGTGTGAAGTTGATGCACACTTGAGCCAATGCAAATTTCAGATGTACAGATGCCGTGCTAATTAAGTGACATACTGATCATTTCTATGCACAACTGAATGCATTGGGGAGCTGTACCTAATTCGGGCAACCATTTAATTTTCAAAGCATGCCCAGCAGGGTGTGGAACAAGGAAAGGTTATTGTATGATGTTGTAATAATAATGCTGTTTCTGTTGCAGAGGCAGATGACGTTGCGTCTCCTTTCGTGTGGGGCGTGTCCACACACCTGATCGATCAGCTCCCATTGAAGCCCACATAACTCGAACCCGCCTTTATGACGTTGAACCCAGCGTGCGCTCCGGCGCTCTCGTAGAGAATTTAAGAATGCAGCCAGAGATTTATGGTTTGAGAAAGGAGAATCAGTAGTAATGATATAAAAGGAGATTTGTGTATTGTGATTTGGGAATATGGGAATTAGATTAAGTAACATTACAATAAGATATATTGTAAGAACAATGAATATGTTTATTGTGAATAGTTGATTATTGTATATATTCTTTTTTTTGGTAAGATTTTATTTTTACACAAAACATTATACACACCACATCCTAACCTAAATACACCACAACATGTATACGCACCCATTACTTGACAAACATCACAATACATCACAGCTTGACAAACCTCACAACACATCTCAACTTGACATACATCACAACGCATCACAGCTTGACATACATCACCACACATCACAGCTTGACATACATCACAACACATCACAACTTGACATACATCACAACACATCACAACTTGACATACATCACCACACATCACACCTTGATATACATCACAACACATCACAACTTGACAAACATCACAACACATCACACCTTGACAAACATCACAACACATCCTAACATCCCAAAGCCCCACTTTTTTAAAACCGTCTAAAGTTTATCCCAGTTTACCCCCTATACTTATCTAACTAATATTTCTAATGCATAATCTAATTAATCTCTTAGTACTATGTTTCTTGCACTATCTTTACGTCTTAGCTAAGGCCTTCACTATCTCTCCCCATATCTTTTCAAACTGATCTTTCTTATTATTGTCTATGGCTAAATTCTTCTCTATATTGGTATAATAAAGAATTTCGTTTTTCCATTGTTGTAGTGTTGGAGGTTTACTTGATTTCCAACTTCCAAGTATTAGTTTTTTTTAAATATAATTGATGAGTACATAATTATCCACCCCCTAGGGTATCTTACTGTGGCTACATCCTAGAAAAGACAGATTGAAGGATCAAATTTGAATCTTTCCTTCTGTACCCCTGAGAGCCAATGTTCTATGTCAACCCAGGTTTTCTGTACTCTGGGACACTCCCAGAATGCGTGTATTAGTGAGTCTTTTTTTCCACACTTTAAACAGTTATCTGATACATTACTATAATACTTATGGATTTTATCTTGCGTGTGGTAGACTCTATACATTATTTTATATTGGATTCAATGTAGATTTTCATTAACTGTCATGTCATTTGTAGTATTCCAACACTCTTTCCATTTTAAACCTATATCTGTTCTTCCTAGTTCTCGATTCCACATCTCAATCCTACTTTCTAACAGTTTTTCAGCTACATAGGTCTTCTGTAGAGTTCTATACATTTTACCTATCAAATTCTTATCAATTTCTCCATCAAATATGACATCCTCAATTGTACTCTGCTGCCCAAATGATTTTAAATTAAAATTTAGATTTATGTAGCTTCTTAGCTGCATGTATCTGAAATATTCAGCGTTGGCCAACTTATATTTACTTTGGAAGTCGTGCCATGGAATAATGGTATCCCCTCCTACTAAGTCGTTTATAGTTTCTATTCCCCTTGTTCTCCATGTAGACCAATTTATTGTAGCATTGTTATTGTATATATTCTTATACTTCAGTTGGCAGTTACCCCGAGACTGACAGTAATAATAATAAAAAGAATAATAACAACTTTTTATTTGTATAGCACTTTTCCTGCAAACGTTGCAGCTCAAAGTGCTCCAAGTAGCCAGTGAGGACAGCCAGCTCACCTTTTGTTTTTATTTATATTATTTACTATTATTAATAATATTAGTTATTATATATATGAGTTAATATATAATTATATTATAATATAATACAGGGCTTGACATTAAGCTTTTTCAGGTACTTGTCCTTCGGACAAGTGAACTTATCTTGTACTTGTCCGAGAGCTCAAGTTACTTGTCCAAATCCAAAGATTTTGAAAAAGCAATAAATATTAATAATAATTTATTATACTCTCACCGGCCACTTCATTAGGTACACCTTTTCAACTGCTTGTTAACGCAAATATCTAATCAGCCAATCATGTGGCAGCAACTCAATGCATTTAGGCATGTAGACATGGTCAAGACGATCTGCTGAAGTTCAAACCAAGCATCAGAATGGGAAATAAAGGTGATTTAAGTGACTTTGAACCTCGCATTGGTTGTTGGTGCCAGACGGGCTGTTGTGTGATATTATAGTGTCAATATGGACCAAAATCTCTGAGGAATGTTTCCAGCACCTTGTTGAATCTATACCACGAAGAATTAAGGCAGTTCTGAAGGCAAAAGAGGGGGTCCAACCCCAAGGTGTGCCTAATGAAGTGGCCAGTGAGTGTATGTGTATGCAAATAACACATTGGACTACTATTGAATCCTTCATTTTCAAATGTATTCATTAAAAGATATTTTGTAATTATTTAAAATTGTTACAATGGGGTAATCAGTGATTACCCTAACCCTAACCCTTTTAGATTAAGATTGGCCACAAAAGGGATGAATATTTACAAAACATGCTTGTAACCAGTGGTGTAGTCTAGGTGATACGCAGGACTACGCCGTATACCCACTAGGAAAGGCCAAGGATTTCCATATACCAACTTAAAAATGTGTGAGGATACGTAACAGCGTTTTGTGACAGAACTTTCACTTTCATTCATAAAATTCACCCCGTCTGTGTTACGAAGCACTTGCATTTTGGACCATTGGGACTGACTATAGCGTCATAGGCTACACCATCAAAGGGGGAGATGCGACATGAAATATGTCAAAATGCAGCACTATCATGAACAGATCAGCCTTATAACATGTAATTTATACATATATATATATAACGTTAGACAGGGAGCGGATTTTTATGGCGTTCCGAAATGAACAATATGAGGCTGGGAGGGAAAAATCACAGTATACCCACTTGAAAAAACTAGACTACACCACTGGTCGCAGGTAAATCCAGTTGTCTGTGCTGCACCGTGTCCGGTTGTTTCTCCTCAGTTGATGGTCCACTCAGTGGGGTGGGATCAAGTGGGTGGTATTGGATATGCTGCGTTCATGTCACACGGGTTTGTTTCGCTGGTGGCCGGTGGTGAGAAGGTCCCTGTTAGGATTTTGAGGGATACGGGGGCTTTTGACAGTTTTGTTCGAGGGTCAGTGTTGTCATTTTCAGCTGACTCAGCTACGGGAAATTCAAAGTTAGTCAGGGGGATGGGAATGAAAATTCTGTCTGTTCCTCTGCACAAAATGCAGCTTTTCTCCGATCTGGTGGAGGGAGAAGTAGCGATTGGTGTTTGTCCTCAGTTGCCGCTGGATGGCGTTGATGTCATTCTCGGTAATGATCTGGCAGGGGGCCGGGTTTGGGCGGACGGTCCTCCACTGGTTGTGACGCAGGTGCCGGTAACAGGGTCTCCTTCACAGGGGCCTCGCCTGAAACGTCATAGTTCGGGCTACATAAAAACTTGTCACATCTGTCAGCTTACCAGCGGCGGCTGGTGCTAAACATTTTGGGTGGGGCACAGCAGTGTTTCCTCCAGGATTTTTCACATTAGTGGCGGGGGGGTCCTCTTTCGCGTGCACAAATATTTTTTCGCGTGCACGCGCACGTTTACCCGTACCTCCGCCGTTCTGTTCGTGGTGATTTTAGAGGCAATAGATTATTTTTTTTATATTATTACTAACACCAGAAGACAAGACATACAAACTGTGGTGAGCTACATTGCTTGTGTAACATTAGCTAGTAGCTATCCATTTTTCACTCATACACGGCCGGAAAAGTGAACAGAAATACAACGCTGACTTACGGTGGTATCTTGCGGCTGTCTTCACAAAGAGCTCCAGGATGCTTTCGCTTGAGGTGCTCGTTCATTGCAGATGTACTCCTGTGATAGGCCATTTCATTTCTGCACAGTTTACAGACCACCACATTGTTTCCTTTTTTGTAAAAGCCGGAAATTGCAAAACGTCAGACTTAACAACCGGATATTCAGGACGCACATTTTTGCGCCCCGGCCTAGAAATAGGAGACAGCCAATTGGAGCGCTGCTACAGCTCACGTGTAAGCGAAAAGTATTCGGCCTGCCATAGACATGCATTGACCGGCGCCCCGACGCCTCCCCCTATGTATTTTAACAGTGAATTTTACTCACACACAGATAAAATGTTTATTGTATTGGAGGATTTTTAATGAATGCTGATAGGCGCCGACAGAATATCAGCCGCATTTTGTGAATAAACAATGTTTATTTTTAAAAAAAACTTTTACAAATCGCAACTAGGAAGTGAAGGTGGGGAACTAGGAAGTGAAGGTGGGGGCGGCGCCCCAGCGCCCTCTATCGGCCAGCCGCCACTGTTACCAGCAAACCTAATCAGGGGTTAAAACCTGCACCTCTTTGTCCGATTCCAGCAGTCGGTCAGCCGTTTGAGCACTTAAGAATCGATTGTGTTGGTCCATTACCTCGGTCAAAGTCGGGTAGCATCTATTTATTGACTGTGATGTGTCAAGCAACCCGTTACCCTGCTGCATATCCGCTCCGTACTATTACTGCCAAATCTGTGATCAGGGCTCTGACACAGTTCCTTTCGGTGTTTGTGTGACGGTCGGGATTATTACCGCCGCCTTGTAGGGGTTACAAAGTACTTAGTCTGGGGAGGACTGAGTGGGACAGGATCTAGGTCCCCCACACCCAATACCTATGGCCTCAATGTTCAGGTGAGTGAGCAAGTTGTTTCCTGTTTAGTAGCTTGGGTTAACGTCAACCTCTTAGACGGGGTAAAGTGGGCTTTAGTAGGTGGCCGTGAAAAGTGTGTGCAGTGTGTGCGAGGTAAGTGCCGAACTGACCTGACACTACCCCCTACTTTACCTAGGTCTATCTAAACAGGTGAGGCGCCCCTACCCCCAGGTAAGTAAATGAAATGGGAAATTACAGCTGTTATTCCCTTCAAATGTTTACTCAAGAATAAACACAGAGCTTATGGAAACTTATTCAAACACAAAACGGTTAACATTTGGGTCAAGAAATTAAATATGGTATGGTTTCATTAATACACTGGTCACTAGCAAGAAATCACATGAAAGGCAAATCAATGCATACTGTTGTGCCTCCGAATCTGACACGCCCCCGTGAGCCTCGTTCTGGCGCCCCCTCCCGGCCGGATTGAGTGGGCCGGATCTCTGGCTCTGTTTTCAGCAGGTGTGGGCTATTACCGTTCAGCCCAGCTGTCCCAATCACCACCTGGACAGCCGCCTACTTAACCCTGCTACAGACAGAGATCAAACGCTTGAACATAACTTTCGGTATGGACTCCCTCGGACTTCTCTCTTTTGGATTTCTCTCCCTGGCTCGACCCCTGGACTCCCCTCTGGACTACTCTCTCATGGATCACTCTCCCTGACCCGAAAAGGATCTCGGACTTTGCTCACTAGGGTAGTATCGCAGCACATAATACAACACCCCTGACCTCATACACGCACACACACATAGTATAATTACACACCCCATAACTATCGCCTGCATCACACCTTTTGTTTGTTTTTCCACTAGTTAGTGTAGGGCCTATTTCTTTGTTTATATTTTCCATAATAAATCATTATATATTCTCCTGGCCTCTGTCTCTGTTTCTCTGGGGTTCCACCACATTTGGCTTTCCAGTTTCAAGGTGTGCATAACAGTATGTCCAAGCCAAAATGAGCCAAGGTGGAACTCCAGAGAACAAGGGTGGTTCCCCGGGTATTGGGGTTCTCCCATTAGTCGTAGATTTACGCAGAGAGGTAAATAGCCATGCTATGCAACTTACCAGTCTGCAGGCCGAGCTCCAGAAGGCCTTCCCCACGGTCCAAGGTCAGATAGCCGTACTGGAGAATACCACCCGTGCCACCGTCGGGGTTGTAAATAGTCTCGAGACGAAGATGGACGCCCTGTCCGGGTCTCTCGCCTCCATCCAGCGTTCTCTGGACCTCATCGCCGCTGGCAACAGACCACCCCCTGACACGAGTTCCATATCTGGGCAGATGACTAATCCCCCGGTCGATCCTGTGAACCCCGTTTCGCTCTATCCTCCTGTCGCTCACTGGGAACCCAGGTTAGTCAGCCCCGCTCCATTCCATGGTGACTTTGATTGTTGTCGGGGTTTTCTGACCCAGTGCGAATTAGTATTTACGCACCAGCCTTCCAAGTACTCCTCCGACGGGGCCAAGGTAGCGTTTATCATGTCTCTACTCGCTGACAAAGCGCTCAAATGGGCCATAGCCGCTGTCGGGAGCAGTTCAAGATACTCCACGGATTACCCCCTGTTTAAAGCGGAGTTCCGGTTCGTGTTCGACCACCCCCAGGACGGGCAGGATGTAACCGGCCGCTTGTTAGCCATCTCCCAGGGTTCCCGCTCTGTAGCCGAGTACATGGTCGAGTTCCGTACTCTAGCCACGGAGACAGGCTGGAATGACGGAGCCCTCCTCAGCCTTTTCCACAAGGGGTTACATGATTCCATCAAGGACCTGTTGGTGCGCGACGATCCCGGCACCCTTAATGAGCTGATTACCCTGGCCCTTAGGATGGATGCACGCCTCCAGGTACGACGCACCGACCGCGTCCAGCGAGCTGTCACGCGCCCCACTACCTATCACGCCGGAACGACCCCGCCCCCTTCTCTGCCCATGCTGCCTCCTCCGCTCGTGGCTACTTCCGGGGCTGGGGAGCCCATGGAGATCGGACGCTCTCGGCTCTCGCGAGAGGAGCGAGAACGGAGGCTTCTCAACAAGCAGTGCCTGTACTGCGGCAAGGAGAGGCACATCATCCGGGCGTGTCCTGTCCGGCCAAAAGACCCAGCTCACCAGTAGGGGGCATACTGGTGAGCAACACCTCTCTCTCTCAGTCCCAGGTCACCCCCAGTCGCCTATTCCCTGCCACTCTCACCTGGGGGAAGGACACCCTGTCTGTCAGCGCCCTCATCGACTCCGGGGCTGATGGTTGTCTAATCGATGAAAACTTAGTCCACCAGGCGGGCATTCCCCTAGTCCTTCTAGACCGCCCCATCATGCCTAGGGCCATTGATGGCCGTTCCCTAGGAACTATCACCCACACCACTGGGCTTATATCTCTTACGATCTCCGGGAATCATACAGAGGAGATCCGGTTCTTTGTCCTTCAGATCCCCACGTCTCCCCTGGTGCTGGGTAGACCCTGGCTCGAGAGACATGAACCTCACATCTCCTGGGCTTCGGGCCAGATCCTAGGCTGGAGAGGTACGTGTTACGCCTCCTGCCTTCGCTCCGCCCTGTCTCCCTCTAGCGACCCCAAGTCTAAAATCACTCCGCCTGACCTCACCGGGGTTCCTCACATCTACCACGACCTAGCCCAGGTGTTCAGCAAGGACGAGGCACTCTCCCTTCCACCCCATCGCCCGTATGACTGTCCTATAGACCTCCTGCCTGGTGCCACCCTTCCTAAAGGTAGACTTTACAGCCTCTCACTCCCTGAAAAGGAGGCGATGCGTAACTACATTACGGAGTCCATCAACTCTGGTATCATCCAGCCCTCCTCCTCTCCCCTCGCGGCTGGATTCTTCTTCGTATCCAAGAAGGACGGTGGACTCAGACCTTGCATTGATTTTCGGGCTCTGAATGACATTTCTGTAAAGAACCGTTATCCCCTTCCCCTCATTAGCTCCACCTTCGAACCCCTCACCCATGCCAAGGTATTCACCAAGCTGGACCTACGTAATGCCTACCATCTAGTCCGCATCAGGGAGGGGGACGAGTGGAAGACCGGGTTTAACACCCACCTCGGCCATTTTGAATACCGCGTCATGCCTTTTGGTCTATCTAATGCCCCTGCTATTTTCCAGGCCCTGGTCAACGATGTCCTTCGGGACATGTTAAACATTTTTGTTGTTGTGTACCTTGACGACATTCTTATTTTTTCTCGGTCCGTGGAGGAGCACCACCAGCACGTCCGGCTAGTCCTGCAGAGACTCCTGGAAAACCGCTTATTCGTGAAGGGGGAGAAGTGCGTTTTTCACACCAGCTCGGTCACCTACCTGGGTAATGTGGTGGAGGACGGACAGATGCGGGCGGACCCTGCCAAGGTCAAGGCCGTCGTGGAGTGGCCTCAGCCCACGGACCGGACCCAACTTAGACGCTTCCTGGGGTTCGCGGGATTTGTGAGGCGGTTCATTAAAGGGTTCAGCCAGGTCGCAGCGCCGCTTACTGCGCTTACCTCCACCTCACGGCCCTTCTGCTGGACCGCCGCTGCTGAGACCGCTTTCGGCACACTAAAACACCTGTTCTCCTCCGCGCCAGTGCTGATCCACCCCGACCCCGAGAGACAGTTCATCGTTGAGGTAGATGCTTCGGACACGGGGATCGGGGGGGTCCTCTCTCAACGGTCGGGGGAGGACCAGAAGATACACCCTTGCGCCTACTTCTCCCGGCGCTACGAACCCGCGGCCCAAAATTACGACGTGGGCAACAAGGAGCTGCTGGCGGTTCACGAGGCCCTGAGGGAATGGAGACACTGGCTGGAGGGAGCCAAACTACCGTTCCTGGTGTGGTCTGACCATAGGAACCTCACTTACCTTGGGTCCGCCAAGAGGCTCAACTCTCGACAAGCCCGCTGGGCTCTTTTTTTTAGTCGTTTCGACTTCACCCTTACCTACCGTCCCGGCTCCAAGAACGTCAAAGCTGATGCTCTCTCCCGCCAGTTCCCCAAGGCGGATTCGGGTGTCGCTGAGGGGGGAGATACCATCCTGTCCCCGTCCCGGGTGGTGGGGTTCGTAACCTGGCCCGTCGAGGCTTTGGTAAGACAGGCTCAGCGGGCCGAACCAGACCCTAGGACCGGACCCCCTAACCGTTTGTTTGTGCCTACAGCTGTCCGAGCCAGGGTGTTGGAGTGGGGCCACTCCAGCTGCTTCGCTTGCCACCCCGGCGAGCGGCGGACGGCGGCATTCATCGGGAGGAGGTTCTGGTGGCCCAATCTCAGGGGGGACACCAGGGAGTTTGTGGCCGCCTGTACGGTGTGCGCCCGTAGTAAGGCCTCCCATCGGCCTCCTGCGGGTCTCCTGCAGCCTCTCCCGGTGCCCAGCCGACCGTGGTCGCACATCGCCGTGGACTTTGTTACTGGGCTCCCTGTCTCCCAGGGGTGCGACACCATTCTCACCATCGTGGACCGGTTCTCCAAGGCGGTCCACTTCGTTCCCCTCCCGAAACTGCCCACAGCGGCCGAGACGGCGGACCTCCTAACTCTCCACGTCGTACGCCTCCACGGGATCCCCTCGGATGTGGTTTCTGACCGGGGCCCCCAGTTCGTCTCCAAGGTCTGGCGGGCCTTCTGCAGAGGCATTGGGGCCACCACCAGTCTCACCTCCGGGTACCACCCTCAGTCCAATGGGCAGGCCGAGCGTGCCAACCAGGCTCTGGAAGCCGCTCTCCGATGTGTCTCCGCCCACAATCCCTCCTCCTGGGCGAAATACCTGCCGTGGGTGGAGTACTCCCTCAACACTATGGAGAGCGCCGCCACTGGTATGTCCCCATTCGAATGTTCCCTGGGTTACCAACCCCCTCTGTTTCCCCAACAGGAGCTGGAGGTAGCGGTCCCAACCACCAGGGCCCATCTCCGCCGGTGTCGCAACGTGTGGAGGACCGCCAGGGCGGCGTTGCTCCGCGCCACCGAGCGCGCCCGGCGGAGCGCGAACCGGCGGAGGGTGCCGGCCCCTGACTACCAGCCAGGTCAGAGGGTTTGGCTGTTGGCCCGGGACCTGCCCCTCCAGACCTCCCAAACCTCCACCCGGAAACTCAACCCCCGGTACGTTGGTCCCTATCCCGTGGACCGTATCGTCAACCCCACGGCGGTACGTTTGACCCTTCCTCCCTCCCTCAAAATACACCCGGTGTTCCATGTCTCCCAGCTTAAACCTGTGGCCGCCAGCCCTTTGTCTTCCCCCAGCCCGGCTCCGCCGCCGCCCCGTGTCCTGGATGATGGGGACCCGGTATGGACGGTAAACAAACTACTGGAGGTCCGCCGCCGGGGTCGCGGGTTTCAATACCTAGTGGACTGGGTTGGCTACGGGCCCGAGGACCGGACTTGGGTGCCTGCGTCCTATCTCGCCGACCCGTCCTTATTGGAGGATTTCTACCGAGCCAACCCCGGGGCCCTGGGTCCGTCGTCCGGTGCCTCCCCTGAGGAGGGGGGTACTGTTGTGCCTCCGAATCTGACACGCCCCCGTGAGCCTCGTTCTGGCGCCCCCTCCCGGCCGGATTGAGTGGGCCGGATCTCTGGCTCTGTTTTCAGCAGGTGTGGGCTATTACCGTTCAGCCCAGCTGTCCCAATCACCACCTGGACAGCCGCCTACTTAACCCTGCTACAGACAGAGATCAAACGCTTGAACATAACTTTCGGTATGGACTCCCTCGGACTTCTCTCTTTTGGATTTCTCTCCCTGGCTCGACCCCTGGACTCCCCTCTGGACTACTCTCTCATGGATCACTCTCCCTGACCCGAAAAGGATCTCGGACTTTGCTCACTAGGGTAGTATCGCAGCACATAATACAACACCCCTGACCTCATACACGCACACACACATAGTATAATTACACACCCCATAACTATCGCCTGCATCACACCTTTTGTTTGTTTTTCCACTAGTTAGTGTAGGGCCTATTTCTTTGTTTATATTTTCCATAATAAATCATTATATATTCTCCTGGCCTCTGTCTCTGTTTCTCTGGGGTTCCACCACATTTGGCTTTCCAGTTTCAAGGTGTGCATAACACATACAATACATCTGTTCTAATTCACCATCCAACCCTGAATGCTTGAAATGTACACTTAATAAACCATACCCTTTAAATGCAACATCATCAACTTAACTGAATGCAGATAAACTCAAAACAGGCATTTCACTCTTACTTTCACATTGACATTTAACACATCTCAGTCTGAATGAGCAGTCCTTTTCCTCCAGTGTGGGTTTGTGTATGCGTGTGTGTGTGTGTGTGTGTGTGTGTGTGTGTGTGTGTGTGTGTGCGTGTTCTGCAGGTGTCAGTTACCAGCGCCGTTGCTGTACAGTTCAGTTCAGTTCAGTGGGCGTTGTTAACAGTTGTGTGCGTGTACTTCCAGTGCGGGGTGTGGGTGTGTGTGTGTGCGCGTGCGAGCGTTAGTCCGTTCAGTTCACAGTTCTGTTCGTCTGCGCACGGTATGCGTGGTTGGCCAGTGCTAATGGCAAGGTGTAGTGCAGAGATTACCCATACAGCAGAGATCGCACGTCAAGGGTGTCTGATGGCTGGCAGGGCAAACTTCGAGAAACCTCGCTGAACCCACGCCTCACTGGCGTACGCTTCTCCTCTGTACAGGACAACGAACACCAACCACGAGTAGCTCCTTTCTCTCGCAGTTCACATACGGGGTGGGGGAGGGGTGAGCTGGCACACGCTTCTCCTCTCGATACTGACGACGTTCAGGCCTGCTCTTCCCAAATAAAACACTCGCAAATCAACGTATCCCTCTTAGCGACCTAGACGATCTAGATAACAGCACTAGACCCACACTTGAATGCTTTTCCAGCCATCCTCATCCATGTAGCCTATCTGTGCATCGCCATGTAGCTCCAGCTAATAGCAAACGCTAATTCCAGTTCAATGAAGCCCGACTTCGGCACTCGCACTATCAAATGAAACGAAAAACACAAACGTAACCGCGTTACTGATTCAAAGCGTGTCACTTTGTATGACCACTCGGTAATATCTTCTTATCAAAACTATATACTTGTAAAGAGCCCACACTGTTACCGCTCCGTCCACGTTGCTCGTTCCAACTCACTGACTCTCTTTCAAGCACACCTGCGCAAGCACCCCTGCGCGTTCATGTGAGCTCGTCTTAAAGGCGCAGCATATATTTGTACCCGCTACATTTGGAATACCCCGGGTGGTGCAAAGCGACCAGGGCTCCAATTTTATGTCTCGGTTATTTGCTCAAGTGCTGAAACAACTACACATCAAGCACAACCAGGCATCGGTGTATCATGCTCAAAGCCAGGGTGCGCTTGAGCGAGTCCACCAGACGGTTAAGTCTCTGATGCGCGCCTACTGTACAGAGCTGGGGGTGAGGAGGGGTTGCCCTGGTTACTGCTGTCTGTGCGGGAGGTGGTACAAGAGAGTATGGGGTTTAGCCCAAATGACTTGGTCTTTGGGCATACGGTGCGCGGTTTGTTGGGGGGGCTGGCAGATGGGTGGAAATCACGTCAACCTCCCCAAAATCTGTTGAGTTATGTCAATGAATGAATGAATGATGAATGAATGAATGAATGGACTTTATTGGACTTTATTGTCATTGCTACAGTACAGGTACCAAACAACGAAATTTAGGAGGGGTGGCTCCCATGGTTTCAGACAGGTTATATTCAACATTGGAAATGGAAAAAGGGAATTTGGAGAGTGCCCAAGTGAAAATGAAGCGCCTGTATGATCGCCGTGCAGAGCCGAGGCAGTTCACTGCAGGTGATCAAGTACTGGCTCTGTCGCCTGTGGTTGGGTCACCATTCCAAGCAAAATACACTGGCCCTTTTACTGTGGTGGAGAAAATCTCTGAACAGAATTATTTGATAGCGGCTCCAGAACGGAGGAAGTCCACTAGGCTCTGTCATGTTAATCTTTTGAAATCTTTCTGTTTCTTTAGCAGAGGGTCCTACACGCCCTGAAGAAACCGCGGAGGGGGTTCGACCGGTTCTGTTAACATGTACTGAGGGTGTGATCTCATCTCATATGGTGGCAGCATATGTGGGGGATGATGAAGTGATTCCGGATGAGGGGATTTTGCGTGGCCGTTTGAAAAACTTAGATGTGTTGTTGGGCTCTCAATAACTTAGATGTGTTGTTGGGGCATTTGGATGGTCCGAAGAGAGAGGAAATGGCCGGTCTGATTAAAAGTATTTTAATACTATTTTAAGTCTTTTTTTTTCAGATGCCTCGTCACGTACTCCTCTGATAGAGCATGATGTGGATGTTGGGGATGCAACTCCCATCCGGCAGCGTTTTTATTGGGTTAGACCTCCAGACTCCTTTCCTCTTCCTAAAATGGAGGATTGTCTGGATCAGTTGAGGTCTTCAGCATTTTGACGTGTATGTGGGGGGTGGCGTTGCTCCGTTGGTGGTCCCCTCACCTTTTTGCGATCAGCTGTTTTGAGTATTTTGAGCCATGAGCAGGGTTACTGGGAATTTATGAAGTCTTGTTTGTTTTTTGTTTGGTTATTGGGGGGGATTATTGGATTTTTGAATGAATGAATGAATGAATGGTCTTTATTGTCATTGATATAGTACAGGTACCAAACAACGAAATTTGGGAGGGGGGGGGGGGGGCTCCCCTGGTGCTAGGAAAAAGAAGAAAAAAAACACAGAAGGGAAAGGAGCTGGTTTACATAAATAAAGGCTATGTACACTATCCACTATACTATACTGTACAAATAAAACACTGTGCTGTACTCTATGCTATACCTATTCTAACCTATTGCTGTACTCTATGCTATGCTATACCTATTCTAACATTTCCTATTCTCTGCAACCTTATGTACCCTAGGGTTGTCATATTGCACATAGTGTTATTGCACATTCATTTAAAGTGTCGCAGTTTGCAGGCTTGAAATGTACACATTTGTGCCTCAGCACTACACCTGATTTTCAATCCAGCAGCTGCCATCAATCCGTCCAGACTGTCCAGGGCCCAGAACCTAGGTCTTTGCTGTGTTCAGGGCCTGGATGGCCCTGGGGTCAAAGCTGAGCTTCAGTCTGTTTGTCCTTGCGAACATGGTCCTGTACCGGCTGTTCGAGGGCAGCCAAGCAAAGTGTTCGTACCCAGGGTGGGATGGGTCTCTGGAGATCTTGGAGGCCTTCCTGAGGCAGCGTGTGTTGTACAGCTCTTCCAGAGAGGGGAGGGGGGCGCCCGTGATCTTCTGGGCCGTTCTCACGACTCTCTGTAGCGCATTCCTCTCTGCGGCTGTGCAGCTGGAGAACCAGTTGCAGATGCAGTAGGTGAGGATGCTCTCCACTGCGCAGCGGTAGAAGGCCACCAGCATCTCCTGTCCGATGTGGTCCTTCCTGAGGACTCTCAGGAAGAAGAGCCGCTGTTGTGCCTTCTTGATGATGGCTGCTGTGTTGTTCTTCCTGGACAGGTCATCCTGTATGTGCACCCCCATGAATCGGAGGGTTGAGACTCTCTCCACGCTCCCTCCGTCGATGAGCAGGGGCTGGACCTCATATTTTTTCCTCCTGAAGTCCAAGATGATTTCCTGGGTCTTTGACTGGTTCAGCAGCAGGTTGTTAACCTTGCACTGCTTGCTCAGCTGCTCTACCTCATCCCTGTACGCCGCCTCGTCCCCCCCCGAGATGCAGCCCACCACGGTGGTGTCGTCTGCAAACTTTACGATGGAGTTGCTGTGGTGCACGGGGTGAAGTCGTAGGTGTAGAGGTTGTAGAGGATGGGGCTTAGCACGCAGCCCTGGGGGGACCCAGTGCTGAGTCTGATTGCTGTGGAGGTGTGGGAGCCCACCCGCACCCTCTGGGGGCGGTCGGACAGGAAGTCCTTGATCCATGCACATATACCTACTACCCAGGTCTAGTAGTTTGGTCACTAGCCTGTCTGGAAGGATGGTGTTGAAGGCAGAGCTGAAGTCCACAAAGAGCAGTCTCGCGTAGCTGTTTCCCCTCTCCAGGTGGGATAGAGTGGAGTGGAGAGTCGTCGCGATGGCGTCCTCTGTGGACCTGTGGGCTCTGTAGGCGAACTGGTATGGATCCAGGTTGGGCGGGAGGCGTGTGACTATGTGGGCCCGGACTAGTTTCTCGAAGCACTTCATGATGATTGAGGGGGGGGATGTGACAGCCCTCTCACTCATAACCATATATGGAGGGGTTGATTAGATGATCAGAGGCACCTGGTGAGTGGCCTACTTAAACTGGCTGCTCACCTTGATTCTCCCTCTTCTCCTCCTTCCACCAGGTTTGGTTGTTTTGAGCTTAGGCTCTCTTTAGCGTTACTTTTACTTTAACACACCTTACAACATCTACACTACACCTTCCACTCATCCATACACTGCATTCACTACTGATGATACTGACTAACATATCTATTGTTATTTTAAGTACTTTAAGTTAGTTAATTAAATAAATACTTTTGTTCTGATTTAAAGCTGTGTGGTCTCCCCTTATTTTGTGTACAGTGCCTTGAGCCTGGGCTGTTACACTGCTTTAAAGGAGATATCCACGTGTTATTCCCTTGTGTTCACAGAGAGACCGAAGGTGGCGTTCTCTGCTGCCCTAGGTGCTTCGATGGAACCTGCCTCTGGTCTTACCACTGTGGTCTACAAAAACATCATCACCAACATCGGCCAAGCCTACAGCCCAACCACAGGTACTGCTGACACACAGCAACGGATAGAAAATGAGTAAATGAATGAATAGATGGTTAAAAAACCTGTGTGAATCCCAAAATGATATACAAAGGTTATCCTGTAAACAACATTACGACAACAGCTATGCAGGATGAACACATCAAAGTCCCAGGTTATTTCCAGTGTGGGGTCAGCTCAGCTATAGGGACTGTGTTCACCATTACTAACAGTCATGTTGCTCTGGTGTCCAGGAGACACAGACAGTGTTGATCTCTCTCTGCTTTCCTCTGATACAGGACTCTTCACAGCACCAGTGAGAGGAGTCTACTACTTCAGACTCAACGCCTATGAAATCAAAGCCTCAACATATCTTCCTCTGTTCTTGTATAAGAATGACCAGCAGATGATGTTTGTAAGTCATTACACTAATGCAGGGACTCAGTCTGTATCCGGTGGGTTGACAAGAGCTTCTAATGTTCCTCTGACAACTTGTCATTAAACACCACCTAAGAGCAAACAGCACTGAGTCCTTGTGATGTATTGACGTGTGTGTTATCCCCAAAGTAACTCAAACCCAAACAGACGTGTTGCGTGCACCAGAGTCACCAGAGTCACCAGAGGCTGCTGAAGAGCTGGTGAACATTGACCTCAGGACACACTTACACCGACAGAGCATGCATTTCAATGACAGGTGTGCAAGGGGGAAATAATGATTACATATACCTAAAAACACACACACACACACACACACACACACACACACACAGGGAGGAGGGGGGCTGTGGCCCAGGAGGGGGGGGGGGGCTGTGGAGAGAGAGAAAGAGAGAGGAGGAGAGAGAGAGAGAGAGGAGGAGAGAGAGAGAGAGAGAGAGAGAGAGAGAGAGAGAGAGAGAGAGAGAGAGAGAGAGAGAGAGAGAGAGAGAGAGAGAGAGAGAGAGAGAGAGAGAGAGAGAGAGAGAGAGAGAGAGAGAGAGAGAGAGAGAGAGAGAAATTCGGATAGGAGGAGGGATAGAGTTAGGGTTAGGTTAGTGGTTAACATCATACAGTATGTGTTATAAAAGTGCTCCACCTTGTGGTCAGATTATGGTAGTGATCACTGCCTGCCTCCCTCTGGTGCAGCTCTCACCTCCCGCCTCTAGAGGGCAGGGTGACACAGGGAGAGACAAGGAGGTTGGAAACATCCTGTAAAGTACGTCTGAAATACAACAAACATGTGTTCATTGGACTGGATTCGGACAGAGAAGCTTCTAGACAGACAGAGAGCTGTGTGTGCTTCAGTACACAGAACACTACGCTAGCTAGAACGCTACACTCTCTGTGGTTTCTACAACAGCATGTTTGGATACTGGATTCTGATTGGCTAGCAGCAGTGGTAAATATCTCAACAACCCACAGTTCAGACCGCATTTCCAGTATCAATGCGCCTCCCAATCAGTCTGATTAAGAACACCATTACTGACCTACAATGCAATGGTTGATCTTGTTTATGGGACTATATTCTGTGGCGGAAGGATATGAATGAATGGTCCTTATTTGTCATTATAGTACAGGTACCAAACAACGAAGATATATGTATTCTGAAACGATTAATGATTGTAAATACATGAATTTAATGTTACAACTGTGTATTTATTTTTTATATTATGTGGTGGCTGTTGTAGAAAAGCATTTTACCATTGGAGGGCGGGGGTTGTGGACTCATTTACCACTGTACAGGGTTTTCCTACTCGGCTTCGCCTCGTGCCACAGCCCTGTACCAGTGGTAAATGAGTCACAGCCCTGTACCAGTGGTAAATAAGTCACAACCCTGTACCAGTGGTAAATAAGTCACAACCCTGTACCAGTGGTAAATGAGTCTACAACCCTGTACCAGTGGTAAATGAGTCACAGCCCTGTACCAGTGGTAAATGAGTCCACAGCCCCCTCCTCTCATGGTAAATGAGTCCACAACCCCCTTCCTCTCATGGTAAATTGCTTCCATTTACTATAGGAAATGATGAGGACGATCTGAGCTGCTCTCTCCTTCCCCCTCTCTCTCCTTCCACTCTTTCTCCTTCCCTCTCTTCTTCCTAACCCTAACCCTCTCTCTCTCCTTCCCTCTCTCTCTCTCATTCCCCTCTCCTCCCTCTCTCTCTCCTTCCCTCTCTCCTTCCCCTCTCTCTCTCCTTCCCACTCTCTCTCTCCTTCCCCTCCCCCCTCTCCCTCCATATGAAGTTTCACCTACTATAAGAGCCGCCTCGGGGGGGTCAAATGACCATAGTCTTTACAATGGGAAGCTGCTACTTACACACAACGGCCACTAGTTGGCGCGTCTTGTAAATTAGCCTGCCTCCTACACAGAAACACTGCAACATAGCTTCATACTAGCTTATCCTGATGTGATGTTGAAAATGTAAGGATACTGGGTGGTAGAGAACGCACATATCTAGTAAATGTCATGAAAGGAGGGTCCTGAAATTTGATCGAGTGAAAAGATATAAAAACTGTTACTCACAGGGTCAAAATGACCCCACCCATGGCTGTTCTAGTGTTAAGCAGACTGACGCAGCCAACTCACATTCAAAATTGTCATCACTCATCTGTTGTCGTCTAAACGCTTGTTATTACACATTAACCCTTCGCCTCCCTCTCTCTGTGTTCAGGAGAGTGTGAGAAAGTTCCCGTGAAACAAAATATTTTATTGTCATTCCAGTCATGCCGACAGGAACACCTCACGGTGAGTTCTTAACTTGTGACATCAGTCTCAATATGCCGGATACGCTTCTCGTAAAGGACAGGGGGAAGTACAGTAACACACACACACACACACACGCACACACACACACACACACACACACACACACACACACACACACACACGCACACACAGGCCGGGGGGGAATTACAGTAACTGACTGCACCTACAGGTTGACCTGTCTTAGGAGCAATGCGTTCAACATTATAAACACCCATAATGCACTGCAGGTCATAAAGGTTATAAAGATCCATGATGGCCTGCAGGTCATAAAGACCCATGATGCCTTGCAGGTTATAAAGATTATAAAGACCCATGATGCCTTGCAGGTTATAAAGGTTATAAAGACCCATGATGCCTTGCAGGTTATAAAGGTTATAAAGACCCATGATGCCCTGCAGGTCATAAAGACCCATGATGCCTTGCAGGTTATAAAGACCCATGATGCCTTGCAGGTTATAAAGACCCATGATGCCTTGCAGGTTATAAAGGAGAGAGAGTGATGGTGTCAGGGAGGCAGAACGGTTCAACACATTATTAAGCTCTGTTGTGACAGACAAGCTATAACAAACTGCTGCAGCACGCGCGCACACACACACACACACACACACACTCACACTCACACTCACACTCACACTCACACTCACACTCACACTCACACTCACACTCACACACACACACACACACACACACACACACACTCACACACACACTCACACACACACACACACACACACACACAGGTGGCTTTCTGCCTTCCACTCACATTCCAGCTCTGTTTGACAACAGAGTACAGACTGGCTCATGGGGAGACAGAGAGACAGAGAGACAGAGAGACAGAGAGACAGAGAGATAGGGAGACAGAGAGAGGGAGAGACAGAGAAACAAAGAGAGAGAGAGACAGAGAGACAGGGAGACAGAGAGACAGGAAGAGAGAGACAGAGAGACAGGGAGACAGGGAGACAGAGAGACAGGGAGACAGAGAGACAGGGAGACAGAGAGACAGAGAGACAGGGAGACAGAGAGACAGAGAGAGAGACAGGTCTGAAAGAAAAAGTTGTTTCCGAAGTCTCCTTCTACACGTGACGTCAGAGAGGGGTGTGGCCGGGGTGAGAAGGTGCTTTCCTTCAAACAAATAATAATAATAATAATATTCATCTTTTTATTGTTCTTCTTCTTCTTCTTCGTATTATTATTATTATTATTATTATTATTATTATTATTATAAACGACCCGTGTTGTGTCTCTGACCGTGACTAACATACTCTAAACATGTGTTCAATTATATGATATTATAGGTTAAAAATACGGGAGATTTACGGGAAAATATTGAAACGGGAGCACAGCGGGAAAGACAGGTAAAATACGGGAGAATCCCGGGAAAAACGGGAGGGATGACATGTTGCCATGAGTCCTTGACATGGAACATGTCCACGGGTCTTTCTCTGCGGTCGGTCGTGGAGAAGGGCACGAGCAGGAGGAATTAACCGGCTCCGGTGTCTGTGAATGAGAGACAGACAGACAGACAGCTGCTGCCTGCGGCCAGAAACAAGCCACCGGATCTGACCGCGTCACGGGGCAGGGAGGGGCTCCCTGGCGGGGCATGTCCCAACACATCCACACACACACACCGGAGAGGGACGGCAGACGGACGGACGGACGGACGGACGGGGGATTATATCCAGCGGAGTGGAAATAAATACATCACGAGTAGCGTAGCCTAGCCACTCAGACATGCTTCCGTGCGCACGGCGTGTCCCACACATGGAGTTACTGGTGTGTTTAGCCTGCTGGAAGGGACAGAGTTAGACCGGCGGGAAGAGACCGATCGAGGGATAAACCGTTGGACTCACTCCGTGTCTCCCTCCCCTCCGTCCCGGGCTCTGCGGTGGCCATGTCCGCCCCGGGGAAGGTGATGAGAGACGGGCTGCTGGAGAAGAGGAGCAGCGGTCTCCTGCAGCTGTGGAAGAGGAAGAGGTGCGTGCTGACGGAGGACGGCCTGCGTCTGCAGAGTTGGAAAGGCAGCGGCGGCGCAATTACGCACGGGGAGGAGGGGGGAGCCGGCGCCCTCCTCCCCCTAGGCTCTGGCTCCCGGTTCTGGTCCAAGGAGACCAAGGAGCTCCGCTTCGAGCGCATGGCCACCGTGGACTGCGTGGAGCACAAGCGCGGGCTCGTGTACTTCACCGTCGTCATGGCCACGGGGAAGGAGATCGACTTTCGGTGCTGCGCGCAGCAGGAGCTAGCAAGCAAAGTGTTCGTACCCAGGGTGGGATGGGTCTCTGGAGATCTTGGAGGCCTTCCTGAGGCAGCGTGTGTTGTACAGCTCTTCCAGAGAGGGGAGGGGGGCGCCGGTGATCTTCTGGGCCGTTCTCACGACTCTCTGTAGCGCATTCCTCTCTGCGGCTGTGCAGCTGGAGAACCAGTTGCAGATGCAGTAGGTGAGGATGCTCTCCACTGCGCAGCGGTAGAAGGCCACCAGCATCTCCTGTCCGATGTGGTCCTTCCTGAGGACCCTCAGGAAGAAGAGCCGCTGTTGTGCCTTCTTGATGATGGCTGCTGTGTTGTTCTTCCAGGACAGGTCATCCTGTATGTGCACCCCCATGAATCGGAGGGTTGAGACTCTCTCCACGCTCCCTCCGTCGATGAGCAGGGGCTGGACCTCAGATTTTTTCCTCCTGAAGTCCAAGATGATTTCCTGGGTCTTTGACTGGTTCAGCAGCAGGTTGTTAACCTTGCACTGCTTGCTCAGCTGCTCTACCTCATCCCTGTACGCCGCCTCGTCCCCCCCCGAGATGCAGCCCACCACGGTGGTGTCGTCTGCAAACTTTACGATGGAGTTGCTGTGGTGGACGGGGGTGAAGTCGTAGGTGTAGAGGTTGTAGAGGATGGGGCTTAGCACGCAGCCCTGGGGGGACCCAGTGCTGAGTCTGATTGCTGTGGAGGTGTGGGAGCCCACCCGCACCCTCTGGGGGCGGTCGGACAGGAAGTCCTTGATCCATGCACATATACCTACTACCCAGGTCTAGTAGTTTGGTCACTAGCCTGTCTGGAAGGATGGTGTTGAAGGCAGAGCTGAAGTCCACAAAGAGCAGTCTCGCGTAGCTGTTTCCCCTCTCCAGGTGGGATAGAGTGGAGTGGAGAGTCGTCGCGATGGCGTCCTCTGTGGACCTGTGGGCTCTGTAGGCGAACTGGTATGGATCCAGGTTGGGCGGGAGGCGTGTGACTATGTGGGCCCGGACTAGTTTCTCGAAGCACTTCATGATGATTGAGGGGGGGGAT
>NC_137688.1:70752084-70754584 GCF_963989245.1 Nansenia antarctica | reverse complement strand
TGTAAGTCGCTTTGGATAAAAGTGTCAGCTGAACTGTGTGTTCTGACAGCGCGTGGTTGTTTGCGTCTATCCCCAGAGAGCTGTGGTTGTTTGGGTCTAACTCCAGAGAGCTGTGGTTGTTTGGGTCTAACCCCAGAGAGCTGTGGTTGTTTGGGTCTAACCCCAGAGAGCTGTGGTTGTTTGGGTCTAACTCCAGAGAGCTGTGGTTGTTTGGGTCTAACCCCAGCGTGTGGTTGTTTGGGTCTAACCCCAGAGAGCTGTGGTTGTTTGGGTCTAACTCCAGAGAGCTGTGGTTGTTTGCGTCTAACTCCAGAGAGCTGTGGTTGTTTGCGTCTAACTCCAGAGAGCTGTGGTTGTTTGCGTCTAACTCCAGAGAGCTGTGGTTGTTTGCGTCTAACTCCAGAGAGCTGTGGTTGTTTGGGTCTAACCCCAGAGAGCTGTGGTTGTTTGGGTCTAACCCCAGAGAGCTGTGGTTGTTTGGGTCTAACTCCAGAGAGCTGTGGTTGTTTGGGTCTAACCCCAGCGCGTGGTTGTTTGGGTATAACCCCAGAGAGCTGTCAACAGGTTCTGGCGCCTTGCAGGCCCAGACTGGAGGACCTGACGCGAGATGTGTTTTAATGTGTGTGGAAGGAAGCTAAGACATGTAGCCTTAACCCTAACCCTAACGCTAACCCTAACACTAGAACAGCCGTGCCTAAGAGCTGCCTTGGGGGTCAAATTACCCTGTGAGTAAAACAAATGTTATATCTTTGCACTCGATCAAATTTCAGGACCCTCCTTTGATGACTTTTCCTAGATATGTGCGTTCTACCACCCAGTATCCTTACATTTTCAAAATCACACCAGGATAAGCTAGTATGAAGCTATTTGGCAGTTTTTCTGCATAGGCGGCAGGCTAATTTACAAGACGGACAACTAGTGGTCGTTGTGTGTAAATAGCAGTTTTCCATTGTAAAGACTATGGTCATTTAACCCCCGAGGCGGCTCTTATAGTAGGTGAAAAGGGCACGGCTGTTCTAGTGTTAAAGCAGAATTGTGGGTAATGCAACCAGCTGTGGTTAGAGTATCCTCCGCCCTGAGATCGGGAGGTTGTGAGTTCGATCCCCGGCCGAGTCGTACCACCAAAGACTATAAAAACGGCGCCTCCCTGCTTGGCAGTAAGGAATTAAGGGGTTGCATTGGGGGGGGTGAGACCCTGCGACATACCAGCGTCATGTCTAGGGGGGGGTACTTGTACATCAAGCCGCCTCACGCTACTGAAACAGGAGATAGACTCCTGCCCCCTATGGGCCATTAGGCTCCAGAACCATCGCTTCTCAAGGCTACTTACTTACTTACTTCATGGGCAAAATAATAGCGATGTCATGTAGAATGTGGAGTAGAAAGAGATGGTGTTGTCTACAGTGCTGAGATGGGGGATATGAGGTCACAGAAGCCTTCCTCTATGACATCATCATCAGGCTGCAGAGAGAGTTCTACTGTTCTTACACACAATCAACACATAACACTGCACATACAGACAATCATGTCATTTAAAAAAGCCATCCCATCTCTGCATCTTTGTGAGATGACAGTTGTATCAGAGTCAGCGTGTGGTCAACCCAGACCCGCCCCTCAGGAGCAGTAGCTGGAGTCAGAGACCTGCCATGTTGAAGCTAGGCTCACAGAGAGACTGGACCCTAACCCTAACCCTAGCCCTAGCCCTAACTCTAACCCTAACCCTGACCCTGACCATAGCCCTAACCCTAGCCCTAACTCTAACCCTAATCCTAATCCTAACCCTAGACATGCCATGTTGAAGCTACACACAAGCTTCACAGAGAGACTGGATGTTGCATGTGTGTGCTGATGCTGTACACTGACATCATCTGACCAAGGCACCTAACTCTAATCCTAGCCATAATCCTAAAGGCCAGTTCAGACCAGGATTAGCTGCAATTTTGCCATTTAGCAGACGCTTTTAATCCAAAGCGATTTACAATTATGAATTACAGGGACATTCCCCCTGGAGTAACTAGGTGCCTTACTCAAGGCCACACTAGTGGTGGTGGTGGTGGGGGTGGGGGTGGTATTGATTCAGGCAGGATTTGAACTCACAACCTTCCGATCATCAGTCCAACTCTCTATCCACTAGACCACCACTACCCCCCTACTAGACCACCACTACCCCTACTAGACCACCACTACCCCTACTAGACCACCACTACCCCCCTACTAGACCACCACTACCCACCCCTGAGACAAGACCGTTTTAGAACGTCGCAAAGGAAAAACTCAGCAACCACTTACAATAGACCGACGTTCTAAAGCTGGTTCAGTTCAGACCACAGATTAAAGATACGTAAAGATTATAAAGATTAAACGGTATAATGGACTGACTTATATAGCGCCTTATTCCAAAGCTCTTTACAATGGCCTCTCATTCACCCGTTGACATACACATTCACACACCAATGGCGGCAAGCTCCCATGCAAGGCGCCAGCCAGCTTGTTGACCCTG
>NC_137688.1:70719584-70724584 GCF_963989245.1 Nansenia antarctica | reverse complement strand
TATTAACAGGAAGTGAGTATTAACAGGAAGGGAGTATTAACAGGAAGTGAGTAATAACTGGAAATGAGTAATAACAGGAAGTGTTTACTAACAGGAAGTGTGTATTAACAGGAAGTGTGTGTTGTTTGTGCCCCAGGACGGTGTGAATGGAGCGCCCCCTAGTGGCGGCGTCAGTGTGGAGCAGACAGCCAGACCTGCCTTCGCCAGGCAGAGCTCCAGAACCCTGTCCTTCAGGGTACACACACACACACACACACACACACACACACACGCACGCACGCACGCACGCACGCACACACACACACACACACACACACACACACACACACACACACACACACACACACACACAGGCACTCATGCACACAAACAAACATACTCCAAACCAATACTTTAGTTGCATTGTCTTGTACTATGTAATGACAATAAAGTGAATCAAATCTAATCTATAAAAAAACTCACTCACACACATGCACGGACACGCACACACACACACACACACACACACACACACACACACACACACGTTGATTTGATTTGATTTATTAGTATCCCCATTAGCTGATGCAACATTGGCTTAGAAGATGTTTTAACGTTTAATGTTTAATGCTAACATAGCGTGTTAATGCTAACCTAGCATGTTAATGCTAACCTAGCGTGTTAATGTGTGTGTGTGTGTGTGTGTGCATGTGTTGGTGTGTGTGTGTGTTGGTGTGTGTGTGTGTATAGGTGTGTGTCAATGTGTAGATGTGTTCTGTAGGTGTGGGTATAGATGTAGGTGTGTGTGTGTGTGTGTGTGTGTGTGTGTGTGTGTGTGTGTGTGTGTGTGTGCGCGTGTGCACACTTTGGGCTCAGGTGTCTGGGTAGAGCTCCTCTGCCTGCGTGTTTTTTTTCAGCATGACAGACAAACAGGCAGGTTAATCTGTCTGTCAGTGGCCTAGGCGTGTTGACAGGTTAATTAGCCTCTAAACTCCTTATGTCCCAGGATGCACCTCACAGGATCTCTGTGTCTCTGTGTGTCTCTGTGTCTCTGTGTGTCTCTGTGTCTCTGTCTCTCTGTGTCTCTGTGTCTCTGTGTCCCTGTGTCCCTGTGTCTCTGTCTCTCTGTCTCTGTGTGTCCCTGTGTCTCGGTGTCTCTGTGTCCCTGTGACTCTGTGTCTCTGTGTGTCTCTGTGTGTCTCTGTGTCTCTGTGTGTCTGTGTCTCTGTGTGTCTCTGTGTCTCTGTGTCTCTGTGTCCCCGTGTCTCTGTGTCTCTGTGTGTCTCTGTGTGTCTGTCTGTCTCTGTGTGTCTGTGTCTCTGTGTGTCTCTGTGTCCCTGTGTCTCTGTCTCTCTGTCTCTGTGTGTCTCTGTGTCCCTGTGTCTCTGTGTCTCTGTGTCCCCGTGACTCTGTGTCTCTGTGTGTCTGTGTCTCTGTGTGTCTCTGTGTGTCTCTGTGTCTCTGTCTGTCTCTGTGTGTCTGTGTCTCTGTGTCTCTGTGTGTCTCTGTGTCTCTGTGTCTCTGTGTCTCTATGTCTCTGTGTCTCTGTGTCCCTGTGTCTCTGTGTCTCTGTGTGTCTCTGTGTCTCTGTGTCTCTGTGTCCCTGTGTCTCTGTGTGTCTCTGTGTCTCTGTGTGCCTGTGTCTCTGTGTGTCTCTGTCTCTCTGTGTCTGTGTCTCTGTGTCTGTGTGTCTGTGTGTCTCTGTGTCCCTGTGTCTCTGTGTCTCTGTGTGTCTCTGTCTGTCTCTGTGTCTCTGTGTGTCTCAGATGTCTCTGAGTCTCTGTGTCTCTGTGTCTCTGTGTGTCTCTGTGTGTCTCTGTGTCTCTGTCTCTCTGTGTCTCTGTGTGTCTCTGTCTGTCTCTGTGTCTGTGTGTCTCTGAGTATCTGAGTCTCTGTGTCTCCGTGTCTGTGTGTCCCTGTGTGTCTCTGTGTCCCTGTGTCTCTGTGTCTCTGTCTCTGTGTCTCTGTGTCTTTGTGTCTCTGTGTGTCTGTCTGTCTGTCTCTCTCTCTCTCTCTCTCTCTCTCTCTCTCTCTCTCTCTCTCTCTCTCTCTCTCCCTGTGTCTCTCTGTCTCTGTGTACAGACCTTACTGGACCAGAATAGTCAGCCAGTCAGGTTTAAAGTTGCATGATGATGCAGCATTTTAGCAATTATTACGACTCTGTGTACTGCAGCGGTTTGTTTCTGTAGGTTATGGAATGTTGATACTGATTTTTTAATTTACCACTCAATCAACCTGTCAGTCAAATGTTGGAGTTTGGTATTTTTTGCTTAGTCAGCGCCCCTGGAGCAATTAGGGGTTAAGTGCCTTGCTCAAAGGCACATGCAGCTCCCTCCTGAGGCAGGGATCGAACCAGCGACCTACTGATTGCTAGACGGCCTCTCTAGTTAAGATGCAGAGATGACAGGACAGGGTGGTTGTCATGACAACACTGACATGATGTAGACAGTGTGGTTGTCAGGACAACACTGACATGATGTCTCACTCACAGATGCTGAAGAAGAAAGAAGTAGAAAGCCAGCCTCTACAGAGGAGGTAACACACACACACACACACACACACACACACACACACACACATTCCACGCACACACACACACACACTCCACACACTTATTTGTCACTCAGATCATCAACCATTGTATGAAACCATGTCTGTGTGTGTGTGTCTCCTCCTCCTCCTCCTCCCCCTCCCTCTCCTCCTCCTCCTCCTCCTCCTTCTCCTCCTCCTCCTCCTCCTCCTCCTCCACCTCCTCCTCCTCCTCCTCCTCTCCTCAGTGCCAGTGTCCGGGTCACCTCCAAGACTTTGGAGCCCAACACGGTGAGACACTTACACACTCACTCACTTACACACTTACACACTCACTCACTTACACACTTACACACTCACTCACTTACACACTCACTCACTCACTTACACACTCATTCACTTACACACTTACACACTTACACACTCACTCACACACTTACACACTTACACACTCACTCACTTACTCGCTTACACACTCACTTACACACTCACTCACTTACACACTTACACACTTACACACTCACTCACTTACACACTCACTTACATACTCACTCACTCACTTACACACTCACTCACTTACACACTTACACACTCACTCACTCACTTACACACTTACACACTCACTCACTCACTTACACACTTACACACTCACTCACTTACACACTCACTTACACACTCACACACTCACTCACTTACACACTCACTTACACACTTACACACTCACTCACTCACTCACTCACTTACACACTTACATACTTACACACTCACTTACACACTTACACTCACACACTTACACACTTACACATTTACACACTCACTCACTTACACACTCACTTACACACATACACACTCACTCACTCACTCACTTACACACTCACTCACTTACACACTTACATACTTACACACTCACTTACACACTTACACACTTACACTCACTCACTTACACACTTACACACTCAGGACTCGGCAGGTCTAGTACTCATTCACTCCTACACGTCATCTCTCTCTCTCTCTCCCTCTCTCTCTCTGTCTCTGTCTGTCTCTCTCTCTCTCTCTCTCTCTCTCTCTCTCTCTCTCTCTCTCTCTCTCTCTCTCTCTCCCTGTCTCTCTCTCTCTCTCTCTCTCTCTCTCTCTCTCTCTCTCTTTCTCTCTCTCAGGACCAGAACCAGGAAGAGGATAAGACATCTCCTTTCCAGAGGAAGTGAGTCCAGACATGCTACACACACACACACACACACACACACACACACACACACACACACACACACACACACACACACAGTGACACTGTTACACACACCTACACTCACTGTCACTCACTGAGTGACAATACATACAGTATATATAGTACTTATATATACATACAGTATAAATATATCCTATGTCCTATTTCCAGGATGACAGGATGTAGTAGTGATGTATTTCCTGTTCCTGTCCCTCAGCTCTAAACAGGATGTAGTAGTGATGTATTTCCTGTCTCAGCTCTAAACAGGATGTAGTAGTGATGTATTTCCTGTCTCAGCTCTAAACAGGATGTAGTAGTGATGTACTTCCTGTCTCAGCTCTAAACAGGATGTAGTAGTGATGTATTTCCTGTCTCAGCTCTAAACAGGATGTAGTAGTGATGTACTTCCTGTCTCAGCTCTAAACAGAGGGTGTCGTCTCGCTCCATCCAGGAGAAGATGGAGAGGCTGGCCCACGCTGCCCAGGTCAGAGGTTAACACACACACCACCCTGACCCTGACCCTAACACACACCACCCTGACCCTAACCCTAACACACACCACCCTGACCCTAACCCTAACACACACACCACCCTGACCCTAACCCTAACACACACTACCCTGACCCTGACCCTAACACACACCACCCTGACCCTAACCCTAACACACACCACCCTGACCCTGACACACACCACCCTGACCCTAACACACACCACCCTGACCCTAACACACACCACCCTGACCCTAACCCTAACACACACCACCCTGACCCTGACCCTAACACACACCACCCTGACCCTAACACACACCACCCTGACCCTGACACACACACCACCCTGACCCTAACACACACCACCCTGACCCTGACCCTAACACACACCACCCTGACCCTAACACACACCACCCTGACCCTGACCCTAACACACACCACCCTGACCCTAACACACACCACCCTGACCCTAACCCTAACACACACCACACTGACCCTAACACACACCACCCTGACCCTAACCCTAACACACACCACCCTGACCCTAACACACACCACCCTGACCCTAACCCTAACACACACCACCCTAACCCTAACACACACCACCCTGACCCTGACCCTAACACACACCACCCTAACTACTCACTGACATAGGGTCAATAAGGTCAGAGGTCACATGACCTGACTGGTTACTCACTGACAGGGTCTATAGGGCTGAACCCCTCTCTCTCTGTCTCTCTGTCTCTCTCTGTCTCTCTCTCTGTCTCTCTGTCTGTCTG
>NC_137688.1:70712084-70714584 GCF_963989245.1 Nansenia antarctica | reverse complement strand
GTCTCTGTGTCTTTGTGTCTCTGTGTGTCTGTCTGTCTGTCTCTCTCTCTCTCTCTCTCTCTCTCTCTCTCTCTCTCTCTCTCTCTCTCTCTCTCCCTGTGTCTCTCTGTCTCTGTGTACAGACCTTACTGGACCAGAATAGTCAGCCAGTCAGGTTTAAAGTTGCATGATGATGCAGCATTTTAGCAATTATTACGACTCTGTGTACTGCAGCGGTTTGTTTCTGTAGGTTATGGAATGTTGATACTGATTTTTTAATTTACCACTCAATCAACCTGTCAGTCAAATGTTGGAGTTTGGTATTTTTTGCTTAGTCCAGCGCCCCTGGAGCAATTAGGGGTTAAGTGCCTTGCTCAAAGGCACATGCAGCTCCCTCCTGAGGCAGGGATCGAACCAGCGACCTACTGATTGCTAGACGGCCTCTCTAGTTAAGATGCAGAGATGACAGGACAGGGTGGTTGTCATGACAACACTGACATGATGTAGACAGTGTGGTTGTCAGGACAACACTGACATGATGTCTCACTCACAGATGCTGAAGAAGAAAGAATAGAAAGCCAGCCTCTACAGAGGAGGTAACACACACACACACACACACACACACACACACACACACACATTCCACGCACACACACACACACACTCCACACACTTATTTGTCACTCAGATCATCAACCATTGTATGAAACCATGTCTGTGTGTGTGTGTCTCCTCCTCCTCCTCCTCCCCCTCCCTCTCCTCCTCCTCCTCCTCCTCCTTCTCCTCCTCCTCCTCCTCCTCCTCCTCCACCTCCTCCTCCTCCTCCTCCTCTCCTCAGTGCCAGTGTCCGGGTCACCTCCAAGACTTTGGAGCCCAACACGGTGAGACACTTACACACTCACTCACTTACACACTTACACACTCACTCACTTACACACTTACACACTCACTCACTTACACACTCACTCACTCACTTACACACTCATTCACTTACACACTTACACACTTACACACTCACTCACACACTTACACACTTACACACTCACTCACTTACTCGCTTACACACTCACTTACACACTCACTCACTTACACACTTACACACTTACACACTCACTCACTTACACACTCACTTACATACTCACTCACTCACTTACACACTCACTCACTTACACACTTACACACTCACTCACTCACTTACACACTTACACACTCACTCACTCACTTACACACTTACACACTCACTCACTTACACACTCACTTACACACTCACACACTCACTCACTTACACACTCACTTACACACTTACACACTCACTCACTCACTCACTCACTTACACACTTACATACTTACACACTCACTTACACACTTACACTCACACACTTACACACTTACACATTTACACACTCACTCACTTACACACTCACTTACACACATACACACTCACTCACTCACTCACTTACACACTCACTCACTTACACACTTACATACTTACACACTCACTTACACACTTACACACTTACACTCACTCACTTACACACTTACACACTCAGGACTCGGCAGGTCTAGTACTCATTCACTCCTACACGTCATCTCTCTCTCTCTCTCCCTCTCTCTCTCTGTCTCTGTCTGTCTCTCTCTCTCTCTCTCTCTCTCTCTCTCTCTCTCTCTCTCTCTCTCTCTCTCTCTCTCTCCCTGTCTCTCTCTCTCTCTCTCTCTCTCTCTCTCTCTCTCTCTCTTTCTCTCTCTCAGGACCAGAACCAGGAAGAGGATAAGACATCTCCTTTCCAGAGGAAGTGAGTCCAGACATGCTACACACACACACACACACACACACACACACACACACACACACACACACACACACACACACAGTGACACTGTTACACACACCTACACTCACTGTCACTCACTGAGTGACAATACATACAGTATATATAGTACTTATATATACATACAGTATAAATATATCCTATGTCCTATTTCCAGGATGACAGGATGTAGTAGTGATGTATTTCCTGTTCCTGTCCCTCAGCTCTAAACAGGATGTAGTAGTGATGTATTTCCTGTCTCAGCTCTAAACAGGATGTAGTAGTGATGTATTTCCTGTCTCAGCTCTAAACAGGATGTAGTAGTGATGTACTTCCTGTCTCAGCTCTAAACAGGATGTAGTAGTGATGTATTTCCTGTCTCAGCTCTAAACAGGATGTAGTAGTGATGTACTTCCTGTCTCAGCTCTAAACAGAGGGTGTCGTC
Source organism: Nansenia antarctica (assembly GCF_963989245.1). Lineage (NCBI taxonomy): Eukaryota > Metazoa > Chordata > Actinopteri > Argentiniformes > Microstomatidae > Nansenia > Nansenia antarctica. The sequence continues at coordinate 70,712,352 of NC_137688.1, read as the reverse complement.
TCGCTCCATCCAGGAGAAGATGGAGAGGCTGGCCCACGCTGCCCAGGTCAGAGGTTAACACACACACCACCCTGACCCTGACCCTAACACACACCACCCTGACCCTAACCCTAACACACACCACCCTGACCCTAACCCTAACACACACACCACCCTGACCCTAACCCTAACACACACTACCCTGACCCTGACCCTAACACACACCACCCTGACCCTAACCCTAACACACACCACCCTGACCCTGACACACACCACCCTGACCCTAACA
>NC_137688.1:70702084-70707084 GCF_963989245.1 Nansenia antarctica | reverse complement strand
TTGCTCTAGTTCACAGGGTCAGCCATAGTCGGCGCCCCTGGAGCGATTAGAGGTTAAGGGGTTTGCTCAAGGGCACATGAAGCTCCCTCCTGAGGCGGGGATCGAACTAAAGGCCTGACACTTGTAGATACAGCAGCCTCTCTCCCAGCTTCAACCATCTCTGTTAACACACCAAAATGGTAAATGGACTGCACTTATATAGCGCCTTTATAACGCCTTCATCCAAGCACTTTACAACGGCCTCTCATTCACCCATTCACACACCCATTCATACACCAGACACACCATGCATCTGACTGTCTGTCTGTCTGTCTGTCTGTCTGTCTGTCTGTCTGTCTGTCTGTCTATTAATACACCAGACACACAATGGCTGTATCTTTAAGCACTTTGAGCTGCAACTTTTGCAGGAGAAGTGCTATACAGAAGTGCTATAGCCTACAGCTAAACAGAAGTAGTCTTTATAAGGTTAGCAGCTAACAGAACTAGTCTTTATAAGGTTAGCAGCTAACAGAAGTAGTCTTTATAAGGTTAGCAGCTGGCAGAAGTAGTCTGTATAAGGTTAGCAGCTAACAGAAGTAGTCTGTATAAGGTTAGCAGCTGGCAGAACTAGTCTTTATACGGTTAGCAGCTAACAGAAGTAGTCTTTATAAGGTTAGCAGCTAACAGTCTTTATAAGGTTAGCAGCTAACAGTCTTTATAAGTTTAGCAGCTAACAGCAGATAAGACTCTGGTCTGTGGTGTGTCACTGACAGGTTGCTGAAGAGAGAGGGCATTAGTGTGTGTGTGTGTGTGTGTGTGTGTGTGTGTGTGTGTGTGTGTGTTTCAGATGGAGCGTGAGTGAGTGTGTGTGTGTGTGTGTGTGTGTGTGTGTGTGTGTGTGTGTTTCAGATGGAGCGTGAGTGAGTAGGTGTGTGTGTGTGGGGGGGTGTTTGAGATGGAGCGTGAGTGTGTGTGTGTGCGTTTGAGATGTAGTGTGTGTGTGTGTGTGCGTGCATGCATGCGTTTGAGACATAGTGTGCGTGCGTGCGTGCGTGTGTGTGTGAGATGGAGTGGCTTGTCCACATCAGCAGAACTGACCTTCTTTGGGCGTGATGATAAGAGTGTCTATCTCTGCAGTTATTAATACACACACACACACACACACACAACACACTCCCAAGAATCCTCCTCCTCCCCCCCCTCTCTCTCTCTCTGTGTCTCTGTGTGTCTCTCTCTCTCTCTCTCTCTCTCTCTCTCTCTCTCTCTCTCTCATTATCAGTGACATTCTCCTGGTCATTGCTCCCCCTCTCCTCTGACCCCAGTAGGACTTTGTCCATCAGTGCTCTCTCTCTCTCTCCATCTCTCTCTCTCTCCGTCTCTCTCCATTTCTTCATTTCTCTCAGGTATGTAATTGGGTTTTTATTATCGAAATAAAGCCTGCCTCAACTTAGCAGCTAGGAAAACACTTGTTCAGGCTACGTTCTTAAGTGTTCTAGACTATGGGGACATTATATACATGCATGCTGCCTCCTCTACACTTCACTGCCTAGACTCTGTGTATCATAGTTCTGTACACTTCATATCTAATTCATTATCCCTCATCATCACTGTGTACTTTATGACCTGGTCTCCTGGCCTTCATTAAACCTAAAGAGCATCACTAGTACATTTTTATTGACAAAGCCACACTGGGCAAACTCGATGGTTGCTCTACCAGGTACCCAGGTCTAGATGGTTGCTCCACCAGGTACCCAGGTCTAGATGGTTGCTCTACCAGGTACCCAGTTTTGTAACTCGTACCTGTACTGGTGTGCGTTCTTGGCCAGGTCTCCCTCGAAAAAGAGATTTTAATCTCAAGGGACTTCCTGGTTAAATAAATTGCAGTGTTACTGTAAATGACTGCTGCTACACACACTTGACATTGTATTACCATTGTTCCTATTACAATCATCACTGCTGTTACTTACACTACACCCTTATGTACTACTGTCACTGTTTTAATAGTACTGTATTATACACTACACCCTTATATACTACTGTCACTGTTTTAATATTACTGTATTATACACTACACCCTTATATACTACTGTCACTGTTTTAATATTACTATATTATACACTACACCCTTATGTACTACTGTCACTGTTTTAATATGACTGTATTATACACTGACTACACCCTTATATACTACTGTCACTGTTTTAATATTACTATATTATACACTACACCCTTATGTACTACTGTCACTGTTTTAATATTACTGTATTATACACTACACCCTTATGTACGACTACTGTCAACTGTTTCATTATTACTATATTAGATTATACAGTTGATTGTTGTTGATCGAGGACCAAGACCCCAAAGCATTTCATTATATCATTTACGGCTGTATGTCTGTGATGTACGTGACCAATCATAATCATGTCTGTATGTGTGTGATGTACTGACCAATCATAATCATGTCTGTATGTGTGTGATGTCATAATCATGTCTGTATGTGTGTGATGTACGTGACCAATCATAATCATGTCTGTATGTGTGTGATGTACCTGACCAATCATAATCATGTCTGTATGTGTGTGATGTGCTGACCAATCAGATCAGATCAGATCAGATGTTGTAGGTTCAGAGCGGCTGTGTGTGTGTGCGTGTGTGTGTGTGTGTGTTCAGGTCTGCTGTGGACCTGCTCACCATGTCAGACAACGAGGACATCGAGGAGCTCCCGTAAGTCACACGACTGTTTAAAACCCCTACAGTGTTTAACCACCAGGCACATCTACCAACACCTGTGACAGGGTCTGGTGAAAACGTCCTCAAGTAGGGCCAGGTCGTTTTTCTGTTTTTTCCACATTATGAAAGTACAGATTGTAAGCTTTCAAATGATGTGTCATACAGTGAAAATAGTAGATATTTGATATGAGTTGATATGAAGAAGATGTGCTTATTTGTCTCACTTACCCAGTAGCCTACAGCAGACAAGACAGTGAATCCTATTCATAAATTATAAATGATAAATAAATGATAGTAATTCTAAAAGTATTTAGTGATCTTAAACCTGTTGTTTGTTATATCGAGTGGGCTCTTCAACACTTCAACTTTCGCAATATGCAAAAAAGGCTTTTAACTCAATTGAGCGAGTTGAGAAATGCCAACATGCGGCCCTGTTCACCAGACCATGTCACAAAGCTATCATATCTATCATCACATATCTATTATCATATATCTATCATCACTCATCTATCAGGCACATCATATCTATCCATCTAGGATGTGGTTTGGCAGCCTTGTTGTGATTAGCTGTTAGTCATGTTTCAGTGACCAGGTGTTAGTCAAGTTTCAGTGAGCAGGTGTTTGTCTGTCTGTCTGTCTGTCTGCCTGTCTGCCTGTCTGCCTGCCTGCCTGCCTGCCTGCCTGCCTGCCTGTCTGTCTGCCTGTCTGCCTGCCTGCCTGCCTGTCTGCCTGTCTGCCTGCCTGTATGCCTGCCTGTCTGTCTGCCTGTCTGTCTGTCTGCCTGTCTGTCTGTCTGTCTGTCTGTCTGTCTGTCTGTCTGCCTCTCTGTCTGTCTGTCTTCCTGCCTGCATGCCTGCCTGTCTGCCTGTCTGCCTGTCTGCCTGTCTGCCTGTCTGTCTATCTGTCTGCCTGCCTGTCTGCCTGCCTGCCTGCCTGCCTGTCTGCCTGTCTGCCTGCCTGCCTGCCTGCCTGCCTGCCTGCCTGTCTGCCTGTCTGTCTGTCTGTCTGTCTGTCTGCCTCTCTGTCTGTCTGTCTGTCTGTCTGTCTGCCTGCCTGCCTGTCTCTCTGCCTGCCTGTATGCCTGCCTGTCTGTCTGTCTGCCTGTCTGCCTGTCTGCCTGCCTGCCTGTCTGCCTGCCTGTCTGCCTGTCTGCCTGTCTGCCTGTCTGTCTGTCTGCCTGCCTGCCTGCCTGCCTGCCTGCCTGCCTGCCTGTCTCTCTGCCTGCCTGTATGCCTGTCTGCCTGTCTGTCTGTCTGCCTGTCTGTCTGTCTGTCTGTCTGCCTCTCTGTCTGTCTGTCTTCCTGCCTGCATGCCTGCCTGTCTGCCTGTCTGCCTGTCTGCCTGTCTGTCTATCTGTCTGCCTGCCTGTCTGTCTGTCTGTGCCTGCCTGCCTGCCTGCCTGTCTGTCTGTCTGTCTGTCTGTCTGTCTGTCTGTCTGTCTGCCTCTCTGCCTGTCTGCCTGTCTGTCTGTCTGTCTGTCTTTCTGTCTGTCAGCTGAGTTAACACGTCTTGTTCTGTCTTCCCTCCACAGGGAACAGGAAGGTAAGAGTTCTGAGGAGTCACATGGTGTCTCGGTGGGGGGGTGGATAATAGACTTCTATCAGGACGACTGCCAGTGGCCCCGGGCCTGAGCTAGATTACTCTTCCTGCTACGACTGGTGGACTGATGATTCACTTGCTTAGGTCAAATGGATGGGTTGTCTCTTTGGAATAAGACGCCTACTAAATGCCTAAAGGTTTTAGGTTGTTGAGAACTAAACTTTAGCTTCAACTAATCTGGGTTGACAGTTAATTACTGTACACGTCACACTCACAGGGTTACCATGGTAACCACGGTAACCACGACACCAGCACTGCTGGGAACTAACCCGGAGTTAAGGCTGTCTGTCTCTGTGGTGAAGTGTGATACGTCTGGTATGTTCCTTACCTAGCGTCTGCATGAAGCTTCTAACACACACAGCTGTCTGACCTGGCTGTGTTAATGATGCTGTTCCCTGTATGTACCTGTGTGTGGATTATAATAATAATAATAATAATAATAATAATAATAACAATGTTATTAGATATGATGGGAATGATGGCGTAGTGTGTAATTACCTGGAGTGGCTGTGTGTGTGTGTGGTCTGGTTTATTACTAGGCTACGACGCTAGGTATGTCACTGTTGTAGGGGTGGTGTGTGTGTGTGTGGGGTGTGTGTGTGTGTGTGTGCGCTCGCGTGTGTGCGTGTATGTGTGTGTGTGGTGTGTGTGTGCAGGTGTGTGTGTGTGTGTGTGTGTGTGTGTGTGTC
>NC_137688.1:70684584-70687084 GCF_963989245.1 Nansenia antarctica | reverse complement strand
CAAACAGGCCCAAACCCTACACATATTTAAATCTAAACTAAACAAAACACTTCTAGCAATGTCTTTTATCCATAAACTATTGTCTTATTGAATGTTTATCTATCTACTTCTTATATTTGCTTTTATTCATTGTCATTTTTATTTTCTTACTATGCTCCTCTTGCTGTATTTTAATGATGTATGTACTGTCTACATATACTTGAAATACATGTACTTGAAATGTGCTGTACAAATAAACTTGCCAAATGTGTCATCCCTCTCTTCTCTCATCCCTCTCTTCTTGTCATCCCTCTCTCTTCCTCTCATCCCTCTCTCTTCTTCTCACCCCCCTCTTCTCATCCCCGTCTTCTTCTCATCCCTCTATTCTCTCACCCCTCTCCTCCTCACCCCCCTCTCCTCCTCATCCCCCTCTCCTCCTCATCCCTCTCTCCTCCTCATCCCCCTCTCCTCCTCACCCCCCTCTCCTCCTCATCCCCCTCTCCTCCTCATACCTCTCTCCTCCTCATCCCCCTCTCTTCTCTCATCCGTTTCTCCTCCTCATCCCCCTCTCCTCCTCATCCCCCTCTCCTCTCATCCCCCTCTCCTCCTCATCCCCCTCTCCTCCTCATCCCTCACTCCTCCTCATCCCCCTCTCCTCCTCATCCCCCTCTCCTCCTCATCCCCCTCTCCTCCTCATCCCTCTCTCCTCCTCATCCCCCTCTCCTCCTCATCCCCCTCTCCTCCTCATCCCCCTCTCCTCTCATCCCCCTCTCCTCCTCATCCCTCTCTCCTCCTCATCCCTCTCTCCTCCTCATCCCTCTCTTCTCTCATCCCTCTCTTCTCTCATCCCCCTCTTGTTCTCATCCTTCTCATCCCCCTCTCCTCCTCATCCCTCTCTCCTCCCCATCCCTCTCTCCTCCTCATCCCCCTCTCCTCCTCATCCCCCTCTCCTCCTCATCCGCCTCTCCTCCTCATCCCTCTCTCCTCCTCATCCCCCTCTCCTCCTCATCCCTCTCTCCTCCTCATCCCCCTCTCCTCTCCCTCCAGGATGAGAGGACCCGCAGGGATGATGAGGAGAACAGGAAGAGGGCGGATGACGATGCTAAGAAGAAGAAGACCTTGACCAGTCTGCACTTTGGAGGCTACATGCAGAAGGTGAGGCCCTGGGGGGCGGAGCTTAACCTACCTCAGCATAGATACACTACAGGCCCTGGGGGGCGGAGCTTAACCTACCTCAGCATAGATACACTACAGGCCCTGGGGGAAGGAGCTTAACCTACCTCAGCATAGATACACTACAGGCCCTGGGGGGCGGAGCTTAACCTACCTCAGCATAGAGACACTACAGGCCCTGGGGGGCGGAGCTTAACCTACCTCAGCATAGAGACACTACAGGCCCTGGGGGGCGGAGCTTAACCTACCTCAGCATAGACACATCAGGCCCTGGGGGGCGGAGCTTAACCTACCTCAGCATAGACACATCAGGCCCTGGGGGGCGGAGCTTAACCTACCTCAGCATAGAGACACTACAGGCCCTGGGGGGCGGAGCTTAACCTACCTCAGCATAGAGACACTACAAGATAGAACGACAATGACCTGTCTCTCTCTCTCTCTCTCTCTCTCTCTCCCTGTCCGTCTGTCCGTCTGTCTGTCTGTCTGTCTTTCTGTCTTTCTGTCTCTCTCTCTCCCTCCCTCTGACTCTGTCTCTCTCTCTATGTGTCTCTGTCTCTCTGTCTCTCTGTCTCTCTCTCTCCCCCCCGTCCCTCTCTCTCTCTCTCTCTCTCTCTCTCTCTTTCTCTCTCTCTCTCCCCCCCCTCTCTCTCTCTCTCTGTCCCTCCCTCCCTCTCTCTCTCTCTCTCTCTCTCTCCCTGTCCGTCTGTCTGTCTGTCTTTCTGTCTTTCTGTCTTTCTGTCTCTCTCTCTCCCTCCCTCTGACTCTGTCTCTCTCTCTATGTGTCTCTGTCTCTCTGTCTCTCTCTCTCCCCCCGTCCCTCTCTCTCTCTCTCTCTCTCTCTCTCTCTCTCTCCCCCCCGTCCCTCTCTCTCTCTCTCTCTCTCTCTCTCCCCCCCGTCCCTCTCTCTCTCTCTCTCCCTCCCTCCCCCACTCCCCCCCCACCTCCCTCCCTCTCTCAGACGGTGAGGGTGGGTAAGAAGCAGACGGAGAGAGAGAAGAAGAAGAAGGTTCTGGAAGGCAGACGCAAATCCATGGACGTGGACAACCTGACCCAGGACAAGCTCAGGTGGGCGGAGCTTAGACAAGCTCAGGTGGGCGGAGCTTAGACAGGCTCAGGTGGGCGGAGCTTAGACAGGCTCAGGTGGGTGGAGCTTAGACAAGCTCAGGTGGGTGGAGCTTAGACAAGCTCAGGTGGGTGGAGCTTAGATAAGCTCAGGTGGGTGGAGCTTAGACAAGCTCAGGTGGGTGGAGCTTAGACAACCTCAGGTGGGTGGAGCTTAGACAAGCTCAGGTGGGTGGAGCTTAGACAAGCTCAGGTGGGCGGAGCTTAGACAGGCTCAGGTGGGCGG
>NC_137688.1:70674584-70679584 GCF_963989245.1 Nansenia antarctica | reverse complement strand
CATGTCATACATTCATACACTACATATTATTTTAGCCCCCTCAGTGAGTGTAGTCACGCTAGTATGGGACCTGCACCTGTGGTACACGCTACCCCACCCGCAATGTACTGCCCTCTCACTTGGTTGCAGGGTATTTCAACCGGGGCCCCTTAATATCCAGGACAATCGTCCCTTCCTGGGGCCTGGTTACCCCTTAATATCCAGGACCTACTGTCCCTTCCTTAAGCCTAACTTGGATCTCGGCGGGCCTGGTTACCCCTGAAATCTAGTATCCAGGACCTACTGTCCCTTCCTTAAGCCTAACTTGGATCTCTGCAGGCCTGGTTACCCCTGAAATCTAGTATCCAGGACCTACTGTCCCTTCCTTAAGCCTAATCAGATCTCGGCGGGCCTGGTTACCCCTGAAATCTAATATCCAGGACCTAGTATACTGTCCCTTCCTTTAGCCTACTTAGACCTCGGCGGCAGGCCCGGATTAACCCCCTAGGGTGCCCTAGGGTGACCAGACTTGATGTGTGCCCCCCCCCCCCCCCCCCTACTATCTAGCCTACTAAGGTACTACTTAGTACCTACTAACCCTTCACCCATAACGGCTATCGACTAGTGCTACTGTGCATGATATTTCTCTTGTAATCATGGGAGATAAATGTTCAAAGAAGAAACGAAAGCAAACGCTGTTGGGGGGACTGGAGGTGAAGACGTTAGGACCACGGCAAATCAAATGAAGAACTACAAATCCCAGATGACAGGGAGATGACGTATGACGGCTCTGATGCATCAACCCCTATTTCATTAATTTTCTCTATATAACGACGTCGATCATTGATCGGCAACGACACTATATAATAGTTTGCCTAACTGGCCATCGGATTTGGGCTCCTAATATCTAAAAAGCACTACGGTTTTCTTATTTTATCGGATTAAAGTAGCGAAGACCAGAAATTCCCATTGACCGCCATTCAAACTTCTCCGCTTCTATCACCCAAAAAGGGGCGTGGACATTACGGGAGGGGAAAGTACCCGGATGCGTTGCTCTGATGAATCGCGCACTTGTCTATGACTGGGGGGGGGGCACTTACACCGAACTCGCAATTATTTATCTTTTTATAAATTATAGCCTAAATATAACCATTAGTTTTGTACCTGTGTGGATGACTTCCAGTAAATATAGCCTATATTTTAAAAATGTGCGCAAAATATTTTAAAGGTCTCTTCATTGTCCGAATAATTTGGTGCCCCCCCATTGGCTGGTGCCCCAGGGCATTCACCCGATGCAATATATGGATAATCCGGGCTTGCTCGGCGGGTCGAGGTCCATCACTAGTACGTGAATATAAAAGCAGGGGAAAACAGTAAAATATTTAAAGTGCAATAGCTGGCAAATGAGCAGTGGGCAGGTGCAGATAAGCTAGTTGAAGGCTATATTGAAGAAGTGCGTTTTTAGCTTTCTTTTAAAAATATTTTGTGAGCTGGCTTCCCTGATCTCTAAAGGTAATGTGTTCCAAAGCTTTGGGGCAAAGTTGGCAAAGGCTGCGCTCCTGATCTTCTTCTGACTGTTGCTGGGTACCTCTAATAAACCTGCGATAGATGATCTTAGTGTTCTTGAGGGTACATAATTGACAAGGGAATTAGCAATGTACTTTGGGCCTCGCCCATTAAGGGCTTTGTATATAAGGAGGAGGACCTTAAAATCAACCCTACATGTTACTGGCAGCCAGTGCAGAGTAGCTAGGACCGGAGTAATGTGTTCTCTCCTCTTGGTTCTAGTTAGAAGTCGAGCTGCAGAGTTTTGAATGAGCTGAAGTCTTGCAGTCGTTTTTTTGAGACAAAGGCATGAATCAGTTTTTCAGCATCTTTTTGGTTTATAAGTGGTCTTACTTTAGCAATGTTTCTAAGGTGAAAGAATGATGTTTTCTTTAGGGGTTAAGTGCCTTGCTCAAGGGGACATTGCTCTCTCCTGAGGTCAGGGATCGAACTAGCAACCTTCCGATTGCTTGCCGGTCTCTCTAACCTCTAGGCTACCTCCATATTTGATCTGTTCCACCACCAGCACACCTGATTCAACTAATCAGGTACAAAGCAATTATGATTTGTTGTGGAGCGGCTGGGGATCCCCGAAAAGAGGTTTGAGAACCACTGCTCTAGGCTAACCTCTGACCTCTAACCTCTAGGCTACCTGCCTCTCTAACCTCTAGGCTACCTGTCTCTCTAACCTCTAGACTACCTGCCTCTCTAACCTCTAACCTCTAGACTACCTGCCTCTCTAACCTCTAGGCTACCTGCCTCTCTAACCTCTGACCTCTAACCTCAAGACTACCTGCCTCTCTAACCTCTAGACTACCTGCCTCTCTAACCTCTAACCTCTAGACTACCTGCCTCTCTAACCTCTAGGCTACCTGCCTCTCTAACCTCTGACCTCTAACCTCTAGACTACCTGCCTCTCTAACCTCTAGACTACCTGCCTCTCTAACCTCTAGACTACCTACCTCTCTAACCTCTAGACTACCTGCCTCTCTAACCTCTAGACTACCTGCCTCTCTAACCTCTAGACTACCTACCTCTCTAACCTCTAGGCTACCTGCCTCTCTAACCTCTAGACTACCTGCCTCTCTAACCTCTAACCTCTAGACTACCTACCTCTCTAACCTCTAGACTACCTGCCTCTCTAACCTCTAGGCTACCTGCCTCTCTAACCTCTGACCTCTAACCTCTAGACTACCTGCCTCTCTAACCTCTAGACTACCTGCCTCTCTAACCTCTAACCTCTAGACTACCTACCTCTCTAACCTCTAGGCTACCTGCCTCTCTAACTTCTAGGCTACCTGACTCTCTGACCTCTAACCTCTAGACTACCTGCCTCTCTAACCTCTAGACTACCTACCTCTCTAACCTCTAGACTACCTGCCTCTCTAACTTCTAGGCTACCTGACTCTCTGACCTCTAACCTCTAGGCTACCTGCCTCTCTGACCTCTAACCTCTAGACTACCTGCCTCTCTAACCTCTAGACTACCTGCCTCTCTAACCTCTAGACTACCTACCTCTCTAACCTCTAGACTACCTGCCTCTCTGACCTCTAACCTCTAGACTACCTGCCTCTCTAACCTCTAGACTACCTGCCTCTCTAACCTCTAGACTACCTGCCTCTCTAACCTCTAGGCTACCTGACCTCTAACCTCTAGACTACCCGCCTCTCTAACCTCTGACCTCTAACCTCTAGACTACCTGCCTCTCTAACCTCTAGACTACCTGCCTCTCTAACCTCTAGACTACCTGCCTCTCTAACCTCTAGGCTACCTGCCTCTCTAACCTCTAACCTCTAGACTACCTGCCTATCTAACCTCTAGACTACCTGCCTCTCTAACCTCTAACCTGTAACCTAAAACCTAAAAAATATACTAAAATAACAAATAAAATAGAGGCCTCAGGGCTGTGACGTGGCTCACACTTAATGTCTCACCATCTGACTATCACTTCACACCTCTCACACACACCCACACACACACACACACACACACCTCTCACTCCACACCTCTCACTTACACACCTCTCACACCCCCCCACACACACACACACACACACACACACATACACACACACTCCACACCTCTCACTTTCACTCCTCTCACACACACACACACACACACACACACGCCCAACGCAGGGACACGACTTACTGACTCAGAATCAACAAGACGGGTGTGTGTGTGTGTGTGTGTGTGTGTGTGTGTACATGTGTGTGTGTGTGTGTGTGTGTGCGTGTGTGTGTGTGTGTGTGTGTGTGTGTCAGACACATGGCCAGCCTGCCCTCCAGCGTAGAGAGGCGGAGGTTAAAGGTCGTTTCCAGGAACAGCAGAAGATGGACGCGGTTATCCAACCAACCTTGATGCCAGGGCTGGATTATGATTATGATGATGCCATCTCCCAGAATGCAGCAGACATTACTCATAAACCTGAGGGTGCCATCTCCCCACCAAAACAAGCAGAAGAGCTCATATAATTCATATATCTCCTATTTCAGAGACTCTACACTGGCTTCCTGTTAAGTTCAGAATAGATTTCAAGATCCTTCTGCTTGTTTATAAAGCTCTCACTGGCACAGCAACAGAATATGTTCAGACCTTGTGCTAGCATATCAGCCCAATAGAGCTCTCAGGTCTTCTGACGCTGGTTTTCTCTGTGTACCACATGTACAAAAGAAGAGATTTGGTGAGGCTGCATTCTCATTTTATGCTCCAGATTGTGTCTCACTGCCAGTTTACATTAGGGATGCAACCTCAGCAAATATGTTCAAGTCAAGACTAAAAACCCATCTTTTTAATATTGCCTTTAAATGACTAAATAATGAAATTATGATTATATAATGATTGGAGCACTTTGAGCACTCCTGTTTGCAGGAAAAGTGCTATACAAATAAAAAGTTACTATTATATTAAATTATTATCTGAATCTATTCTTGAAGAACACAAACACATGTAGATTTACCTGACATTTACATTTCAAGTACATTTGTCTAAGTAAGTGAATCATCTGTCCATCAGTCATGATAAGAAACAGTAATCTATGCTAGGACCAGGGGCCATTGGCAGTCACAATGCTAGAAGAAGGAAGAATTACCTTTAAAATTATTATTTATTTTAAAATGTACAGTAGAGAAACTGTACAGGGGGGGTAGAGGGGGTGAAGAGGTTAGATAGCAAACAAACGTCACACACAGGTTGTTTTGTACATAACTATATTTTATTAATATGTACAACATGTTACAGACTGTGGACATGAACTGCATTTCCAACATGTTACAGGGCAAGGCAGGTTTATTTGTGTAGCACATTTCATACAACAATCAAAGTGCTTTACATACAGCATTAAAAGAAAGCAAGAACAAAAGATTAAACATGACTGAACCACAGTAAATGTACGTATGCTAAACCCCAAACCCACACATGGGACAGGAACCAAACACACTGTTTAGTTAACAGTTGGAACGTGTGTATCTATGACA
>NC_137688.1:70619584-70669584 GCF_963989245.1 Nansenia antarctica | reverse complement strand
GCACTGGACACCTGCACACACACACACACACACACACACACACACACACACACACACACACACACACACACACACACAAGGTCAACATAGACAGAAATGACAGAAGAGTGAACACTTTTTTGTCTCTCAAACGTACACGTACATGTATGCACACACACACACACACACACACACACACACACACACCCACACACACACCCACACACACCCCTCCCCCCCACCCACACACACACACACACACACAGACCCACCGGGCCCTTGTTGGCGGTGAGGTTCTGCAGGGCCCCACAGCAGGCCTCCAGCGTGGCGTCTTTCTGGGCGGAGCCTAGCAGGGACAGGTACGTCACCATGGCCTTGGAGTGGCACAGCCAGGACACGCCCTCGGGCTCCCCCTCCGCTGGCAGGGGCACGTCAAACCCCTGAGAGGGGGGGGGGGGGGGGGGGGGAGAGAGAGAGAGAGAGAGGGAGGGAGAGAGAGATTGGATTATAACGAGAATGGTCTAGTGTTCTAGTAGTATCGTAGTAGTAGTAATAATAATAATAATAATAATAATAATAATAATAATAATAACTTTTTCTTTGTATAGTGCTTTTCTTGCCAACGTTGCAGCTCAAAGTGCTCCAATCATTATATAATCATCATTTAATGATTTAGTCATTTAAAGGCAATATTAAAAAGATGGGTTTTTAGTCTTGACTTGAACATATGTGCTGAGGTTGCATCCCTAATGTAAACTAGCAGTGAGACACAATCTGGGTGCATAAAATGAGAATGCAGCCTCACCAAATCTCTTCTTTTGTACATGTGGTACACAGAGACAACCAGCGGCAGAAGACCTGAGAGCTCTATTGGGCTGATATGCTAGCAGAAGACCTGAGAGCTCTATTGGGCTGATATGCTAGCAAAAGACCTGAGAGTTCTATTTGGCTGATATGCTAGCAAAAGACCTGAGAGCTCTATTAGGCTGATATGCTAGCAGAAGACCTGAGAGCTCTATTGGGCTGATATGCTAGCAAAAGACCTGAGAGCTCTATTTGGCTGATATGCTAGCAGAAGACCTGAGAGCTCTATTAGGCTGATATGCTAGCAGAAGACCTGAGAGCTCTATTGGGCTGATATGCTAGCAAAAGACCTGAGAGCTCTATTGGGCTGATATGCTAGCAAAAGACCTGAGAGCTCTATTGGGCTGATATGCTAGCAAAAGACCTGAGAGCTCTATTGGACTGATGTGCTAGCAGAAGACCTGAGAGCTCTATTGGGCTGATATGCTAGCAAAAGGTCTTTCAGATATTCTGGTGCTGTGCCAGTGAGAGCTTTATAAACAAGCAGAAGGATCTTGAAATCTATTCTGAACTTAACAGGAAGGCAGTGTAGAGTTTCTAAAATAGGAGTTATATGAGTTATATGAGTTATATGAGCTTGTCTGCTTGTTTTGGTGAAAACTCTCGCTGCTGCATTTTGGACTAATTGCAGCTTTCTTTCTCAGAAGACCAGAAAGGAGACCGTTACAATAGTCCAAACGGGTAATAACAAAAGCATGCATTAACACTTCTGCATCAGCTTGCTGGAGAAAATGTCTAACTTTTGCAATATTCCGTAGATGATAACAAGCATTTCTAGTGATAGATTTGATGTGAGGCTCAAAGCTTAAGTCAGAATCTATAATCACACTTAGATTCTTAGCGTCATGTTTGCAGTTTGAAAGCAAGGTTCCCATGGTATTCGACAACTTGTCTTTTTGTGGTTTTGGTCCAATGACAAGAATCTCAGTTTTGTCCTGATTTAGTTGTAGAACATTTTTGAACATCCAAAGTTTTATATCTCGGAGACAATTCTCCAGCGAGCTGAGTGCATGTGAATTATCAGGCAATACTGATATGTACAGCTGAGTATCATCAGCATAACTATGAACATTTACACCATGTTTTCTGATGATTCCACCTAATGGGATCATGTACAGGGAGAAGAGCAACGGACCAAGAATAGACCCCTGAGGGACCCCACATGTCCTACATATAATAGTAGTATAGTATAGTAGTAGTATAGTATAGTATAGTATAGTATAGTATAGTAGTAGTACCGGTGTCTGGATCTTGCTGCTCTTGGGGCAGCAGTAGTATAGTATAGTATAGTATAGTAGTAGTATAGTATAGTATAGTATAGTATAGTATAGTATAGTAGTAGTACCGGTCTCTGGATCTTGCTGCTCTTGGGGCTGAAGCAGCCGATGGTGGGGCTCTTCCTGCCGGGGGCGGGGGCGTCAGGGGGGCTGAACCTGCTGAAACACTCTGGAGCCTCCGTCTCCAACTGGTACGTCAGGTTGTGGAGGATACACGCACAGTTCTCCACCGACTATGGAGGGGAGAGGAGAAGGAAGGGGAGAAGAAGGGAGGGAAGGAGAGGGGAGGAGAGGAGAGGTGAGGTGAGGACAGGGCAAGGCAAGTTTATTTGTACAGCTCATTTCATACAACAGAGGCAATTAAAAGTGCTTTACATACAGCATTTAAAAAAAGCATTTTGGAGGAGAGGAGAGGAGAGGGGAGGCGGGGAGATGGGTTGGGAGGGAAGGGAGGGAAGGAGAGGTGAGGAGAGGTGAGGTGAGGTGAGGGCAAGACAAGTTTATTTGTATAACTCATTTCATACAACAGGGGCAATTAAAAGTGCTTTACATAGCATTAAAAACATGCATTTTGGAGGAGAGGAGAGGAGAGGGGAGGAGAGGAGAGAAGCTAAATGTCACACCCTTCACATCCATCATGGTGTTTGTGTAGTAGTATTAGCGGCTGTCACATTGAGGCTGTTGTGGCTGTCGACTACAAAGCCGTGACCATGTGTGTGACGCTGCTGCAGGGTTGCAGGTTGGGGCTGCTCTGTCTGGACTTGCATGTTAGTCACCGCCGTCAAGCTCTGCTTGGCTAGCGAGCGACGTCCACGCCCTCGTCTTCACCCACGCCCTTACCTTCGCCCTCTCTCTCCCACGCATACAACACAATGACTCCTCCACCAGGTATGTTACGAGCAGGTATAAAAACTGTCGGAATAGTGTGTGAGTGTGTGTGTGTGTGTGTGTGTGTGTGTGTGTGTGTACAAGAACAGGTTACATAGGTGTGTTATGTAATTACGTGTAGTGTGTTGTGTCTTGAATTTCAGTCGTCAACCAATAAGAAGGTAGATACAGTATGGGTTGTGTGCTGAGACTAAAGTGTGTGTGTGTGGGTGTGTGTGTGTGTGTGTGTCCTGTCTTGTCCCATCCAGTCACTAGTTCAGCCTCAGGACCCAGTGACTTGTGATGCCTTTATCTCATCGCTATGGCAACCCTGCCAGTCCTATTGTACCTACATCGCTATGGCAACCATTCCTATTGTACCTACATTGCTATGGCAAACCTGCCAGTCCTATTGTACCTACATCGTTATGGCGACCCTGCCAGTCCTATTGTACCTACGCCTCTCCCTCCTGGCACCAGTGTGGATGCCAGCCTTAAAGGGGAACTTCCCCCGGAATCCATTTCCGTGTGTATTTCAGGTCAATGCGTCACGCATCCCGTCTCAATCTAACACAGGGTTCCCACACCTTCTGAAACATCACATTCAAGCACCTTTCAAGGACTTTCAAGACTCAATTCCCTCCAATTCAAGGACCGAACACGGCATAGTTTGAGACAGATCTAGATGAGAATTTATATAATAGGAACTATCCGCTCACAGACAACAATTAAAAAGAGAGGCTTGAATGTGTAAACACTAGATGGTCTCTTGCCTTCTCTACCACAGCAAAGCAAAACAATATATTGTGAAATATGTGTCAAGTTAAGACTTACAGAGACTTGTTTACTAGTTGACGAGTTAAGTAAAACATTTTTGAATATATATATATATATATTTTTTTTAGAGAGAGAGAGAGAGAGAGAGAGAGTGAGAGAGTGAGAGAGAGAGGGGAATTCAAGCACTTTCAATGACCCATGTCTATTTTCTAAAACGTTTAAGACCTTAGGTACTCTGTCCTGCTCTACTCTGACCTGCTCTACTCTAACCTGCTCTACTCTGACCTGCTCTACTCTGACCTGCTCTACTCTGACCTCCTCTACTCTGACCTGGCATTCATCAGAGCAATTGCGCGTCATCTCCCTGTCATCAGAATGATCACGCCCCTTTTTGGGTGATAGAAGTGTAGAAGTTTGATTGGCGGTCAATGGGAATTTCTGGTCTTCGCTACTTTAATCCGATAAAATAAGAAAACCGTAGTGCTTTTTAGATATTAGGAGCCCAAATCCGATGGCCAGTTAGGCAAACTATTACTGTATATAGTGTCGTTGCCGATCAATGATCGACGTCGTTATATAGAGAAAATTAATGAAATAGCGGTTGATTCATCAGAGCAGTCATACGTCATCTCCCTGTCATCAGGGATTTGTAGTTCTTCATTTGATTTGCCGTGTAAATCCCCAGATTGCCCAAATCCGATGGCCAGTCAGGCAAACAATTATATAGTGTCGTTGCCGATCAATGATCGACGTCGTTATATGGAGAACATTTATGAAATAGGCAATGAATGTGTGTCCTATCAGTCTGCCTCCATCCATGTGGATGAACCACCCGAAACAAAGGCCTGAGGTGTTGTAGGAGGTATGAATATGATTTAGGGGGTATTTAGTATAACAGGCTAATGAGTTTACTTTGATTGTTTGTTTATTGCCTAGATCACTGTATTGAGAAGTCATATGGTTATGGGGGGTGATATTGCAAGGTAATTTAAGCACCTGCGCACCTTGCATTGCGGTAGTGGAGAGAGAGGGGAGCGATGTATTTTTGTTGACCGCATTATACGCATATTCTATACGCATAGTTTGTTATTTTTCTGGTTTTGATTGCTTATGGATTATTTTTGTACGTCGCCAAGTTTGATTGTTCTATTCAATAAATGCTCTAAAACTTACTTTTCATCTCAGCGGATTGTTTGGCGCGTCATACAATTACCAGCCCAGACCCTGCTTGCGTCTCTCAGCGACTTTTTACTTTTGGCTCTATCTCGCTACAGGTGTCATATAACCCTAACCCATATCCTGTCATATAAAAGTACCTTATTGAATCTCCAGGTAATGTATTTCTGACATCCATCACTTTTGCTGTCGTTCTGTTTTGGTAGTCTGTCCAATGTGACACTTGCCCTCCTCCACCGGCCCTAGTTTTGGATCTAGCTTGCTGTTCATTATTTTCATGATAAAACGTCATAACATCTTCATATACACCATGCAGGATAAATACTGATTAACAGTAGGCTACTTTGGCAAATGCCCATTGAACAGATTTATTTATTATCCTATCTCAAGAAAACTAATGTAACACTCTCATCTGGGGATTTACACGGCAAATCAAATGAAGAACTACAAATACCTGATGACAGGGAGATGACGTATGACTGCTCCTAATATCTAAAAAGCACTACGGTGTTCTTATTTTATTAAAGTAGCGAAGACCAGAAATTTCCATTGACCGCCAGTCAAACTTCTACACTTCTATCACCCAAAAAGGGGTGTGGACATGACGGGAGCCAAAGTACCCGGATGCGTTGCTCTGATGAATGGGGAGGATGGGGAGGGAGAGGAGGATCTTCGGAGTTGTAGGACTACAAGGGGAGGTTGGGGGCGTGTCCTACCTTGTCGTCGGGGTTGTCCTCGGCAACGCAGGACTGCAGGTAGATCATCAGGGCGTCGATCAGACCGCGACACTCCCTCATCGCCTGTCTCTCCTTCTCCTGGGCACAGCTCAGGTTCCTACACACACACACACACGCACACGCACACGCACACGCGCAAATGCACACACAGACACACACATCACCATCAGTCCTAAGCCACTAACAGACAGACAGACAGACAGACAACAGACAGACAGGCAGACAGACAGACAGACAGTAGCTCAGACAGCCCGTGGCGCTGTGGTAGACAGACAGACAGGTAGACAGACAGACAGTCGGGCAGCATACAGACAGACAGGTGTTACCTCAGACAGACAGCGCTGTGGTAGACAGACAGACAGACAGACAGGTAGACAGGTGTTACCTGAGGCAGCCTGTGGCGCTGTGGTAGACGTCGGGGTGGATGTTGTTGTTGGCGCTGGTCTCAGACCAGCAGGTGAAGGGAACCACCAGGCTCTGGGTCAGCACCGGCAGGGCCCGCTGGATCAGCTCCGCCTTCAGCTCATCTGCACTGGACAGGTTCCACAACAGACCTGGGGGGGGAGGGGGGGGAAGGGTTATTATACACTGGACAGGTTCCACAACAGACCTGCAGAGAGAGATACAGCATGGGTGAGACAGGGAGTGTGGTGTGCGTGTGTGTGTTAGAGAGTGTCTGCATGTACAGTATGTTTGTGTGTGTGTGTGTGTGCATACTTGTGTGTGTGTGTGTGCATGCATGCATGTGTGTGTGTCCATACATGCATGTGTGAGTGTGTGTGTGTGTGTGTGTGTGTGTGTGTGTCTGTGTGTGTGTGTGTGTGTGTGCATGTTTTCTTTTTTCGCTCTATCTCTTGTCCTTGTAAGTTAACAATTGGAGACTCAGGTTGTAAATGTTTAGAAAGAGTGAACAGCATATATTTGTTTTGTTTTTACACAAATTTTAACTTCAACAAGTTTTTGTGTAAAGCTATAAAAGCCTCCTGAAGTTTCACACAGAGAAGTGTCAGAGCAGTAGATAATGTAGGTGCACATCAGCATTTAACTGTGTGTTCATGTCATTTATATATAGATTACAAATAATAACGGCCCAAGAATGGAGCCTTGTGGAACTCCAGTCTGAAGTTCCGCCTTCCCTGATGTAATACTATGACACACTGAAATCTACTTGTGAGTTTAAACCACCCAATAGCATTTGGATTGTTTGTGTGTGTGTCAGGGTTTCCGTTAGAAAAAATTGCCGCCGGACATCGTGTCCGGGAACGTGAGATATAGGCTAACTAAAGGGGGCGGGTCCTTCTCTCTCGGGCAGTGTTGTGTGTGTATGAGTGTGTGTGTGTTTGGTGCTCAGCTGAAAATGGTGGCCCGAAGCCAATTTGAATACAATTCGCTAAAGCGAATTGTATTCAAATTGTGCTTAGAGGGAATTATTTTCACCGGACATTATGTCCGACGAGTTTTCAATTTGTCGGACTTCAACAAATTTTACCGGACAAAGACCGGTAATTACCGGTTAACGGAAACCCTGGTGTGTGTGTGTGTGTGTGTGTGTGTATGTAACAGGTACAGTATGTGTGTATATACAGAGTGTGTGTGTATGTAACAGGTATGTGTGTATATACAGAGTGTGTGTGTAACAGGTGTGTGTGTATATACCGAGTGTGTGTCTCTGTGTGTGTGTGTGTCTAGGTATGTGTGTGTATACGTGTGTGTGTATATGTGTATGTAACAGGTATGTGTCTTTGTGTGTGTATACGTGTGTGTGTGTGTGTCTCTCTGTGTGTGTCTCCCTATGTGTGTGTGTGTGTGTGTATACGTGTGTGTGTGTGTGTGTGTGTGTGTGTGTGTGTGTGTGTGTCGTACCAGTCAGTTGTTTCTGGGTCTCAGAGTCGTCGGTCTGCTGCAGCAGGGTCAGGGCAGAGGCCACGCCCCCACAGCGCTGCACCTCCAGCTTGTTGCCGTGGTTACGGAACACCAGGTTCCTCAGCGCCGCCGACACGGCGTGGCTCACCCCGGGGGAGGGGCTCTGCAGCAGGGCCACCAGGGGGGGCACCCCGCCCAAACTGAACACCTGCAGACACACACACACCTGTTACACACACACACCTAGTACACACACACACACTGTTACACACCCCGGGGGAGGGGCTCTGCAGCATGGCCACCAGGGGGGGCACCCCGCCCAGACTGAACACCTGCAGACACACACACACCTGTTACACACACACACATACACCTAGTACACACACACCTGTTACACACACACACCTGTTACACACACACACACACACACACACACACACACACCTGTTACACACACACACACACCTGTTACACACACACCTAGTACACACACACACACACACGTTACACACACACAACTAGTAAACACACACCCCGGGGGAGGGGCTCTGGAGCAGGGCCACCAGGGGGGGCACGCCCCCCAGACTCAACACCTGGAGACACACACACCTGTTACACACACACACACACACACACACACCTGTTACACACACACACACACACCTAGTACACACACACCCCGGGGGAGGGGCTCTGCAGCAGGGCCACCCCCCCCAGACTCAACACCTGGAGACACACACACACACACCTGTTACACACACCTGGAGACACACACGCACACCTGTTACACACACACACCTAGTACACACACACACACACACACACCTAGTACACACACACACACACACCCCGGGGGAGGGGCTCTGCAGCAGGGCCACGAGGGGGGGCTCGCCCCCCAGACTCAACACCTGGAGACACACACACCTGTTACACACACACACCTGTTACACACACCTGGAGACACACACACCTGTTACACACACACACACACACCTAGTACACGCACACACCTGTTACACACACCTGGAGACACACACACCTGTTACACACACACACCTAGTACACACACCTGGAGACACACACACCTAATACACACACACAACTAGTACACACACACACACACACTGTTACACACACCTGGAGACACACATACACACACCTGTTACACACACACACCTGGAGACACACAGAGTGTTTGTCCAGCAATGGAGACAAGGATGATGTGTCTAGAACACAGGTGAGACTAGAACACAGGTGAGACTAGAACACAGGTGAGACTAGAACACAGGTGAGACTAGAACACAGGTGAGTCTCGAACACAGGTGTGTGATATGGTGGAACAGCAGAACATGTTGTATAGAGAGCTGTTAGAACGGCAGGAGCGCAGCTAGAAGAACGTTCTAGAGATAATGACAGAGGCAGACCAGAGACGTGTCCAGACTGTTCCACCCTGCTGGAGCCTGAAGCCTGAAGCAGCACAACACGCTGGTCCTCCTGTCAAACACCTGGAACCGGCCTGGAGAACAACCAGGCAGGATACGCCTGTATGCCCATGTTCTTCTCTGCTGTTTTTGTTATTGGTTATTTTGTTATTATTTGATAAGCCTACTTTTTTGTTGTTGTGTGAAAATAAGAATGATGACAGTCATGATCCCCTAAGCCCCGGTCTAATCTGGGGATGGTTTAACGGTAACCGCCCAACCCTAACACACACACCTATTACACACACACACACACACACACACATACCCTTACACACACACCTATTACACACACACACCTATTACACCCATAGTGCTGCCTTTGACACTGTAGACCAGGACATTCTAACAGATTGACTCTAATAGAAGACTAGATAGACTAAAAACCTGGGTAGGACTTTCAGGCACTGCACTGGTTTAGATCCATAGTCTCCATTGGCAACTTTGTATCTGACCAAATTAAAATGACATGTGGGGTTCCCCAAGGATCAGTCCTTGGCCCCCTTCTGTATTTATTTTAATGCTATATGATTTGCCCCTGTTGTATGACATGTGCTATACAAATAAACTTGCCTTGCCATGCCACATTTAACAGAGTGTGTGTGTGTGTGTGTGTGTACCTCCTGTTTAGTGCGTTCTTGTTTGTAGGTGGTGTGTGTGTGTGTGTGTGTGTGTGTACCTCCTGCTTAGTGCGTTCTTGTTTGTAGGTGGTGTGTGTGTGTGTGTGTGTGTACCTCTTGCTTAGTGCGTTCTTGTTTGTAGGTGGTGTGTGTGTGTGTGTGTGTGTGTGTGTACCTCTTGCTTAGTGCGTTCTTGTTTGTAGGTGGTGTGTGTGTGTGTGTGTGTCTACCTCCTGCTTAGTGCGTTCTTGTTTGTAGGTGGTGTGTGTGTGTGTGTGTGTACCTCCTGCTTAGTGCGTTCTTGTTTGTAGGTGGTGTGTGTGTGTGTGTGTGTGTACCTCCTGCTTAGTGCGTTCTTGTTTGTAGGTGGTGTGTGTGTGTGTGTGTGTGTGTGTGTACCTCCTGCTTAGTGCGTTCTTGTTTGTGTGTGTGTGTGTGTGTGTGTGTGTGTGTGTACCTCTTGCTTAGTGCGTTCTTGTTTGTAGGTGGTGTGTGTGTGTGTGTGTGTGTACCTCCTGCTTAGTGCGTTCTTGTTTGTAGGTGGTGTGTGTGTGTGTGTGTACCTCCTGCTTAGTGCGTTCTTGTTTGTAGGTGGTGTGTGTGTGTGTGTACCTCCTGCATAGTGCGTTCTTGTTTGTAGGTGGTGCGTGTGTGTGTGTGTGTGTGTACCTCCTGCTTAGTGCCTTCTTGTTTGTAGGTGGTGTGTGTGTGTGTGTGTGTACCTCCTGCTTAGTGCCTTCTTGTTTGTAGGTGGTGTGTGTGTGTGTGTGTGTGTACCTCCTGCTTAGTGCCTTCTTGTTTGTAGGTGGTGTGTGTGTGTGTGTGTGTGTGTGTGTGTGTACCTCCTGCTTAGTGCCTTCTTGTTTGTAGGTGGTGTGTGTGTGTGTGTGTACCTCCTGCTTAGTGCCTTCTTGTTTGTAGGTGGTGTGTGTGTGTGTGTGTGTGTGTGTACCTCCTGCTTAGTGCCTTCTTGTTTGTAGGTGGTGTGTGTGTGTGTGTGTGTGTGTGTGTGTGTGTGTGTGTACCTCCTGCTTAGTGCCTTCTTGTTTGTAGGTGGTGTGTTGGATGAAGGAAGCGCCACACTGCTGGTAGTTCTCCTCCTCGCTGGACAGGAAGTCCACCGCCTTCTGCAGCGTCAGGTCTGACATGCTGACTGTCTCTGTCATCACCCTGGGGGGGGGGGGGGGAGGGAAGGAGGGAGGAAGGAGAGAGGGAAGGATGGGGGGGAGGAAGTGTTTAGCTGGGGTCTAGCATCCATACTTTAGACTGACACCCAGTGTCACCCACACACACATACACACACACACCCAACCACACGCACACACACACACACACCTCCACACACACACATCTCCACACACACACCTCCACACACTCACACTCACACTCACACACACACACACACACACACACACATACATACACACATACACACATACACACATACACAAACACACAAACACACAAACACACACCCACACCCCCCCCTCCTCACCCTGTCTGCTGCTGCGCTGGGGGCGGGGCCTGCTGGGACGTCTGCTCGCTCTTGGTCACCTGGGCGACGGAGATGATCTGTGATTGGGCGGAGGGCGGCCGGCCCATCACGAAGGATGATTGGCTGCTGACCAGCTGGCCGTTGCCGTTGGCGAGGGAGGGGGAGGGGCCGCTGGACTTGTTATTGTTGATGCGCGACTGCAGCGACTGCATGGTCTGGAAGGACGAGGTCTGCATGGACGAGCTCTGCATGGACGAGCTCTGACCCCCCTTGGCACGCTGGGGGTCACGTGACATCACAACATCAGGATATGACATCACAACATCAGGATATGACATCACAACATCAGGTCATCACGTGACATCACAACATCAGGATATGACATCACAACATCAGGATATGACATCACAACATTAGGATATGACATCACAACATCAGGTTATGACAGCACAACATCAGGATATGACATCACAACATCAGGTCAATAGATAGACTAAAAACCTGGGTAGGACTTTCGGTCATTGCCTTAAACTGGTTTAGATCCTACCTACAGGACAGAAGCTACTACATCTCCATTGGCAACTTCGTGTCAGACAACATTTAAATGATGTGGGGTTCCCCAAAGATCAATCCTTGGCCCCCTTTTATTCAATCTCTACATGCTTCTATTGGCAAACAATATTTAAATCTAAGCTAAAAAAACCTTCATGTTTTGCAACAGTTATGATTAAACACTAACACGTCTATCCATGTCTTTTTATTCATTTCTATTATCCTATTCATTATCTTATTAAATGTTTATCTCTTTCTCTCTATATATATATATATAATTTTAATTTTAATTTTAATTTAATTAAATTAATTTTAATTTAATTAAATTAATTTTAATTAATAATTTTAAATTAATTAATTTTAATAATAATTTTGCCATTTAGCAGACGCTTTTATCCAAAGCGACTTACAATTACGAATTACAGGGACATTCCCCCTGGAGTAACTGAGGGCTAAGTGCCTTACCCAAGGGCACACTAGTAGTGGTGTGGCTTCAGGCGGGATTTGAACTCACAACCTTCCGATCACAAGTCCAACTCACTATCCACTAGACCACCACCATATATACAGTATATACAGGTGCAACTCAAAAAATGAGAATATCGTGCAAAAGTTCATTTATTTCAGTAATTCAACTTATTAAACTTAGATATTATATAGACTCATTACATGCAAAGCGAGATATTTAAAGCCTTTATTTGTTATAAATTTGATGATTATGGCTTACAGCTTATGAAAACCCCAAATTAAATATCTCAGAAAATTAGAATATTACATGAAATCAATAAGAAAAGGATTTTAAATACAGAAATGTCAGCCCTCTGAAAAGTATAATCATGCATATGTACTCAGTACTTGGTTTGGGCCCCTTTTGCATGAATTACTGCCTCAATGCGGCGTGGCATGGATGCTATCAGCCTGTGGCACTGCTGAGGTGTTATGGAAGACCAGGATGCTTCAATAGCGGCCTTCAGCTCTTCTGCATTGTTCGGCCTCATGTCTCTCATCTTTCTCTTGGCAATTCCCCAAATGTTCTCTATGGGGTTCAGGTCAGGCGAGTTAGTCTTGCTGGAAAATGAAGTCAGCATCTCCATAAAGCTTGTCAGCAGACGCAAGCATGAAGTGCTCTAAAATCTCCTGGTAGATGGCTGCGTTGACTGTGGACTTAATAAAGCACAGTGGACCAACACCAGCAGATGACATGGCTCCCCAAATCAACACAGACTGTGGAAACTTCACACTGGACTTCAAGTGTCTTGGGTTGTGTGCCTCTCCATTCTTCCCCCACTCTGGGACCTTGGTTTCCAAATGAGAGGCAAAATTTGCTCTCATCAGAGAAGAGAACTTTGGACCACTGAGCAACAGACCAGTTCTTTTTTTCTTTAGCCCAGGTCAGACGCTTCTGACGTTGTTTGTTGTTCAGGAGCGGCTTTACAAGAGGAATGCTAAATTTGAAGCCCATGTCCAGGATCCGTCTGTGTGTGGTGGCTCTTGATGCACTAACTCCAGCCTCAGTCCACTCCTTGTGAAGCTCCCCCACACATTTGAATGGCCTTTTCCTGACAATCCTCTCCAGGCTGCGGTCATCCCTGTTGTTTGTGCACCTTTTTCTTCCACACTTTTTCCTTCCACTTAACTTTCTATTAATGTGCTTTGATACAGCACTTTGCGAACATCCAACTTCTTTCGCAATTACCTTTTGAGGCTTTCCCTCCTTGTGGAGGGTGTCGATGATGGTTTTCTGCACAACTGTCAGGTCAGCAGCCTTCCCCATGATTGTGGTTCTACTGAACCAGACTGAGAGACCATTTAAAGGCGCAGGAACCCTTTGCAGGTGTTTTGGGTTAATTGGCTGATTAGAGTGTGACACTTGAGCCTACAATATTGAACCTTTTCACAACATTCTAATTTTCTGAGATATTTAATTTGGGGTTTTCATAAGCTGTAAGCCATAATCATCCAAATTATAATAAAGGCTTGAAATATCTCCCTTTGCATGTAATGAGTCTATATAATATTTAAGTTTAACCCTTTAAGTTGAATTACTGAAATAAATGAACTTTTGCACGATATTCAAATGTTCTGAGTTGCACCTGTATATATGTATATATTCTATCATTTTGCTTTTATTTTTTAATCTGTTTACTATTCTCCTCTTGATGTATCTTTTTATTTAATTTGTAATGCTGTATGTAAAGCACCTTGAATTGGCCCGTTGTATGAAAAGTGCTACACAAATAAACCTGCCTTGCCTCTGTCCCTGAGTCAGGTGATGACGTTGATGATGTGTGAGTCACCTGTCCGTCACTGTGTTTACACATCACTCTGTTTACCTTATACCGTAACATTACAGCAACATAAACACATCTGTTACCATGGTAGCGGGGGGAGCCGATGACACGGGCGCGGGGGCAGACACCATGGCGGGGGCCGACACCATGGCGGGGGCGGGGGCCAGGGGCAGCACCAGGGCGGGGTCGCTGCGGCTGGGCTTCATCCCATTGGGCGGCTGGGACCAGTTAGATGACTGGTGCCTCCCCTCCCATTGGCTGCTGCTGCTCACGTGTCTCTGAGCCATGGTCTTACAGGACAGGGAACGAGACTTCTGGACACTGATCTGGAGGGGGGGAGGGGGGGGAGGGTGGAGGGAGGGGGGGGGAGTGAGAGGTGAGGGATGGAGAGGGATGGAGAGGGAGGGAGGGATGGAGAGAGGGAGGGATGGATGGAGAGAGGGGGATGGAGGAGAGGGGGAGGGAGAGAGAGGGATGGATGGAGAGGGAGGGGGTAGAGGGAGGGAGAGAGGGGGATGGAGGAGAGGGGGAGGGAGAGAGAGGGATGGATGGAGAGGGAGGGGGTAGAGGGAGGGAGAGAGGGGGATGGAGGAGAGAGGGAGGGTGGGTGGGGAGGGAGAGAGGGAGGAGAAGAGAGCAGGGTAGCCTAGAGGTTAGAGAGGCCGGCCAGTGCAGAAATACCACATTCCAAACACTGAAATATGATTGACACTTTTAGAAATTGTTTTCACATTCTTGTTTCAGAGACTTTCCCTTGCTGCAGGTACAAAAGGTTCAGAGTTAATTGTACACAATTATAACATATATACAATAGATTATAATTATGAACAATTACGAATTGTACACCTATCAGACTTCACTGCGGCGTGTGCATGCATGCATGATGCAGCATTTTACTGGAACATGCTAGAACTGCATGATATCTTCAAGTCTGTCTGAACAGCTGTCAGAATGAGAGAGAGAGGGGGAGAGAGAGAGAGAGAGAGAGGGAGAGAGAGAGAGGGAGAGAGGGAGAGGGAGGGGGAAAGAGGGAGAGAGAGACAGAGAGAGAGAGAGAGAGAATGAGAGATTCCAGAAAGAGAGAGAGAGACTAGAAAGGAAAAGAGAGATTCCAGAAAGAGAGAGAGAGAGACTAGAAAGAGAGAGAGAGATTCCAGAAAGAGAGAGAGAGAGACTCAGCCATTAGGGAGTGAGTCCATGGGTGAGGAGAGATGCGTAGAGCTTAATAGAAGAGAAAACCGTCACCTGAGATGGAGGAACATGATGACCTCACACACACCTCCTCTCCTCTCAGCTCCTCTCCTCACACACACCTCAGCTCCTCTCCTCTCGACTCCTCACACACACCTCAGCTCCTCTCCTCTCAGCTCCTCTCCTCTCAGCTCCTCTCCTCTCAGCTCCTCACACACACCTCAGGTCCTCACACACACCTCAGCTCCTCACACACACCTCAGCTCCTCTCCTCTCAGCTCCTCTCCTCTCAGCTCCTCTCCTCTCAGCTCCTCACACACACCTCAGCTCCTCACACACCCCTCAGCTCCTTCCCTCTCACGCCCTGCGTTGGCGGCGGTACACAGGTGTTGTTTACAGGTGTTGTTTACAGGTGTTGTTTACAACGCCGCTACCGTGCTCAGATCGTCTCTGAGGTGATGCAGAAACCTCAGTTTTATTGCCGCGTCGCTGTAAGACTTTAGGCCTTTTAAGCCGTTCTTTCCGGCTGACACGGGAGAGGGGAGGGGGGAGGGAGGGGAGGGGGGGAGGGAGGGGAGGGGGGGAGGGAGGGAGGGAGGGAGAGACAGAGAGAGAGAGGCTGACACGGAGCTGTTTCTCTCAGAGGAGCTCTGGAGACAAGTCTGGGCCTCGCCTGCCAGACCGGTCCTGAGCCCCGCCGTGACATCACACACACCTCCGATCAACCTTCCTGCTGCTCACATGCCAGCGCCGCGCCGTGAGGTCAAAGGTTGGCGAGGGACTGGCTAGCATCACAGCTTTAGCATGGCTAGCATCACAGCTTTAGCATGGCTAGCATCACAGCTTTAGCACTGGATGGTATCAGAGCTTTACTGGCTAGTATCACAGCTTTAGCACTGGCTAGCATCACAGCTTTAGCACTGGCTAGCATCACAGCTTTAGCACTGGCTAGCATCACAGCTTTAGCACTGGCTAGCATCACAGCTTTAGCACTGGCTAGCATCACAGCTTCAGCATGGCTAGTATCACAGCTTTAGCATGGCTAGTATCACAGCTTTAGCATGGCTAGTATCACAGCTTTAGCATGGCTAGTATCACAGCTTTAGCAGGGCTAGTATCACAGCTTTAGCACTGGCTAGCATCACAGCTTCAGCATGGCTAGCATCACAGCTTTAGCACTGGCTAGTATCACAGCTTTAGCACTGGCTAGTATCAGAGCTTTAGCATGGCTAGTACCAGAGCTTTAGCATGGCTAGTATCAGAGCTTTAGCATGGCTAGTA
The DNA here is from genome assembly GCF_963989245.1 of Nansenia antarctica. Lineage (NCBI taxonomy): Eukaryota > Metazoa > Chordata > Actinopteri > Argentiniformes > Microstomatidae > Nansenia > Nansenia antarctica. The sequence continues at coordinate 70,653,133 of NC_137688.1, read as the reverse complement.
TCAGAGCTTTGGCACTGGCATACCTATTCATACCTCGTACGTAACTAATATACGTCATATATTATATAATTATAATTGTATTTATTATTGTATCTATTCCCTTTTCCCCAATTAAATATGTTCTTCTTCTTTGACAGATTTGCACCCTTAGATGTTGACCTTTCCCTTCATCCAATGAAAACAAACAACAGATTTTTGGCCTCACCTCAAAACCTCACACTTCCATCTAGTTATGGATCTATAACAGAACACCCATTCATATCTATTCATAACAATCCATACAAGCCAGGACACACCACATCCCCTCAGGTCTGTCAGCACAATGGAGGACGGAGGAGGAAGTGTCTGAGAGAGAGAGACAGGTTCTGAGAGAGACAGACAGGTTCGCCAACCGCTGTTCCACCACTACTGTCACAACTCAAACCTTCACACAGCAAATCATCATGTTTACACTTTAATGATCAACATCTGTCATCATAGACCAGATCAGATATCAAACACATCCACCACAGACACACAAACACGGATGCACACACGCACACACACACACACACACAAACACACGCACGCACTGTTGCTCAATGGCGTCCATTGTCTTGGTTCAGTGTTGGTATTGCTATCATGTTCTCTGCACATCGTAAATTGTGTTTCTAGTTCAATGAACTTCTGATGATCTCAGTATCACCTGTCACCTGAGATAGACAGATGGGAGAGAGAGAGAGAGAGAGAGAGAGAGAGAGAGAGAGGGAGAGGGAGAGGGAGAGAGAGAGATAGAGAGAGAGAGAAATAGAGAGAGAGACAGAGACAGAGAGAGAGAGAGAGAGAGAGAGAGAGAGACAGAGAGAGAGGGAGAGAGAGAGAGAGAGATAGAGAGAGAGATAGATAGATATAAACTCCTCAAAAAAAGTTTGGAAACGTTATTTCAGTCGATTCTTCCTCCCCTTTAGTAATACCAATTGGTATTTTATATTGTTGGAAAGCCTGATTAGTCACCTTTACAACGAGGTACAACTTGTAAGGATCATACATTCATGGAATGAGTAACAGAGCTAAACGTGTGGATAGCGGCCCAAAAGAATTTGACAAAATCCCCTGCAATATTCTTCTTTTGGTATTCACTCTCGTTTTGAGCTTCAAGTGCTGGCAGGTGTATGTCAGTCACAGGTGTGTGACTGGCACCTGAATGGCACCTAATTGACAGGAATGATATTCTGGGGCTAGTGGCGATCCCATATCTCCAGAATCTGGGACCTAACTCCATCCTCCAGGATGACAACGCTTGCCCCCACAGAGCCAGGATCATCACAGAGCACCTCCAGTATTTGGGAGTGGAGAGGGTGGAATGGCCTGCCGTGAGTCCAGACCTCAACCCAATTGAACACTTGTGGGATCAGCTTGGGCGTGCTGTACGTGCCAGAGTGACCAACGCAACCATGTTGGCTGACTTGCGGTAAATCCTAGTTGAGGAATGGGATGCCGTCCCACAGCAGTGTGTGACCAGGCTGGTGACCAGCATGAGGAGGAGGTGCCAAGCTGTTGTGACTGCGTATGGATCTTCCACGCACTACTGAGGTCCCTGACAGTGTAAAATTAATAAAGTGTAAAAATGGCCAATGTGTTCTTTTTTCCTTATTACTGTGGGAGAGTGCAATCATCCAATCCACCAAGCAACTCAAAACGAGAGTGAATACCAACAGAAGAATATAGGGGATTTTGGCAAATATTTTTTGGCCGCTACCCACATGTTTAGCTGTGTTGCTCATTCCACAAATGCATGATCCTTACAAGTTGTACCTTGTTGTAAAGGTGACTAATCAGGCTTTCCAACGATATAAAATACAATACCAATTGGTATTATTAAAGGGGAGGAATAATCAACCAAAAAAACGTTTCCGAACTTTTTTGGAGGGGTTTAGATAGATAGATAGTATTTGTCACGCCATGTCTTGGCTTGCGTGACGGTTTTGGACGCATGCTAACTTTTAGTTGTTCCTGCAATCATGTGACTCTACAGGACGTCATGTGACATCATGTGACATCATGTGACCTCTACAGGACATCATGTGACATCATGTGACTACAGGACATCATGTGACATCATGTGACTACAGGACACCATGTGACATCATGATACATCATGTGACTACAGGACGTCATGTGACATCATGTGACATCATGATACATCATGTGACATCATGATACATCATGTGACTACAGGACGTCATGTGACATCATGTGACATCATGTGACATCATGTGACCTCTACAGGACATCATGTGACATCATGTGACATCATGTGACCTGTACAGGACATCATGTGACATCATGTGACCTCTACAGGACATCATGTGACATCATGTGACCTTGACATCATGTGACCTCTACAGGACATCATGTGACATCATGTGACTAGAGGACATCATGAGACATCATGTGACATCATGTGACATCATGTGACTACAGGACATCATGAGACATCATGTGACATCATTGTCCAGTGCACTTCAGCCAAGTTTAAGATCTGAGGGTTTTGGTGCTCAGCAGTAGAGACAATATAATAGCAATACTATTACCTGGACACTTCCATTAGCCTAGCCAAAGGTGAACTATTACCTGGACACTTCCATTAGACTAGCCAAAGCAAAACTATTACCTGGACACTTCCATTAGCCTAGCCAAAGGTGAACTATTACCTGGACACTTCCATTAGACTAGCCAAAGCAAAACTATTACCTGGACACTTCCATTAGCCTAGCCAAAGCAAAACTATTACCTGGACACTTCCATTAGACTAGCCAAAGGTGAACTATTACCTGGACACTTCCATTAGACTACCCAAACCAGAACTATTACCTGGACACTTCCATTAGCCTAGCCAAAGCAAAACTATTACCTGGACACTTCCATTAGACTAGCCAAAGGTGAACTATTACCTGGACACTTTCATTAGACTAGCCAAAGCAAAACTATTACCTGGACACTTCCATTAGCCTAGCCAAAGGTGAACTATTACCTGGACACTTCCATTAGACTAGCCAAACCAGAACTATTACCTGGACACTTCCATTAGCCTAGCCAAAGCAAAACTATTACCTGGACACTTCCATTAGACTAGCCAAAGGTGAACTATTACCTGGACACTTTCATTAGACTAGCCAAAGCAAAACTATTACCTGGACACTTCCATTAGCCTAGCCAAAGGTGAACTATTACCTGGACACTTCCATTAGCCTAGCCAAAGCAAAACTATTACCTGGACACTTCCATTAGCCTAGCCAACGCAAAACTATTACCTGGACACTTCCATTAGCCTAGCCAACGCAAAACTATTACCTGGACACTTCCATTAGCCTAGCCAAAGCAAAACTATTACCTGGACACTTCCATTAGACTAGCCAAAGGTGAACTATTACCTGGACACTTCCATTAGACTACCCAAACCAGAACTATTACCTGGACACTTCCATTAGACTAGCCAAAGGTGAACTATTACCTGGACACTTCCATTAGACTAGCCAAAGGTGAACTATTACCTGGACACTTCCATTAGACTAGCCAAAGCAAAACTATTACCTGGACACTTCCATTAGCCTAGCCAAAGGTGAACTATTACCTGGACACTTCCATTAGCCTAGCCAAAGCAAAACTATTACCTGGACACTTCCATTAGCCTAGCCAAAGCAAAACTATTACCTGGACACTTCCATTAGACTACCCAAAGCAAAACACCACAGTTGACTGTTGTTGACTCTGAAGAAGTGGATATGTCAGTCACTCTGTTCCTCTGCAATAAACGTGCAGAATATGAGTGCTCCGGTGTCTTGCTTTGGGTATCTATCTATCTATCTATCTATCTATCTATCTATCTATCTATCTATCTATCTATCTATCTATCTATCTATGTATCTACGTATCTATGTATCGATGTATCTATATATCTACTGTATGTATCTATGTATCTGTATCTGTGCTGACACTGGGAACAAACACACTAAGGCGTTATTCTCCCACATCCAGTTTTCCAGGGATTCAACAGTTCTGGCACAGACAGATGTACATTCCTGTCGTTCATAACAAGTTTTTCCCAATTACTCAGGGGGATTCTCTGATTAACCCCTCGTAGACACACACTTTCCACTACACTTCTTTTTTATCTTCACACTTGCTTTGGCAGTGTAAACATATGTTTCCCATGCCAATCAAGCTGTTTCAATCTATTATTTTTGGAATAGATAGATAGGTGATTAATCCCTGAGGGGAAGGATATAAGATAGTCTTGTTCTGCCTCGCCCTGGACTCCCAGAAACCTGTTCTGATTGAATAGAGCCACAGAATTACTGAACCCCCTGACAGAGAGAGAGAGAGAGAGAGAGAGAGAGAGAGAGAGAGAGAGAGAGAGAGAGAGAGAGGAGGGGGAGGGAGAGGGACAGAGAGAGAGAGGAGGGTGAGGGACAGAGAGAGAGAGGAGGGAGAGGGACAGAGAGAGAGAGGGGAGGAGGGAGAGTGACAGAGGAGGATGTTTCTGTACCTGTCTGTTGGTGTTGATGGTGGAGTGGCTGCCGCTGAACGACCCCAGAGCTTTGGAGGGAGCGAACTTGAACGACCCAAACTCTGCAAACATCGTCTTGGCCATCACAGGACCTGGAGGGAGGGAGAGAGAGAGGGATGAGGACTGATCTACAGGGCTATGAGAGAGAGAGAGAGAGAGAGAGAGAGAGAGAGAGAGAGAGAGAGAGAGAGAGAGAGAGAGAGAGGGAGACAGAGAGACAGAGAGAGAGAGAGAGAGCGAGAGGGAGAGAGACAGAGAGAGAGGGAGAGAGAGAGAGAGGGAGAGAGAGAGAGGGAGAGAGAGACAGAGAGGGAGAGAGAGGGATGAGGACTGATCTATAGGACTATGAGAGAGAGAGAGAGAGAGAGAGAGAGAGAGAGAGAGAGAGAGAAGAGAGAGAGGGAGAGAGAGAGAGAGAGAGAGAGAAAGAGAGAGAGGGAGAGAGAGACAGAGAGAGAGAGAGAGATGAAAGCCAGGTGTGGTAGTGTGTGGAGGTGTGTGTTAGTATAACACACTGTCGAGTCAAGAGGAACAAGCAAGTGTGGGGCGCTAGGTAGCGTAACACACTGGAACTGTCCCTCCTGAACCCCCCTCTCCTCTACCCCCCTGAACAGTTTCTCTACTGTCATTTTTATTGCTGTATTATTTTAAACAACACCTTAATTCATTCGTTCTTCCTACCTAGCATTTCATACTGCCAAAGGCCCCTGGCTCTGAGCTTACATTAGTTTTTCTTTCACCTCCTTAGACAAAAGTATTTGTTGATATAAGTCTGGTTTGGATGAAGACGACTGTCTGCTGAATGCCAGAAATGTAGGCGTCAGCGTGTAAACACAGAGTCCCCCAATATCTCCTGTCTCTCTCCATCCCGTTAAAGCGGAAATGCCCTAAAAACATATTTCGGAAAAAAGAAAAGAAAACGAAAGACAGAGGAACAAGCGAGTGTAAACGTGTTCGTTATAAAACCTGAAGATCCAATGGCATCGAAGCTGAACAGAAACACAACTGTCATATCTATGTCCCTAACCCTATCTATGTCTCATCTCAACTGTCACCTGACCCAGGTTCAGATTCAGATTCAACTGAATTGTCATTGAGAGAGTACAAGTCCAAACACAGCCAGGCGCAGTTTGGCTTCTGAACATTGAGATAGTGCAAAAGCCATAAAAGTGTGGACAGATCATATGTACGGTGTGATATGTACAGACAAGGGTGAAGATAATATCTGTACACTTTTAAGATATGTGCAGAACAAGGCCAATGGATATAATTACAATATGTACAGTTATATATGTAAATATGTACAGTTATATATGTGCAGTTATATGTACAGTTATACATGTAAATATGTACAGTTATATCTGTAAATATGTACAGTTATATATGTAAATATGTACAGTTATACATGTAAATATGTACAGTTATATATGTAAATATGTACAGTTATACATGTAGAGTTAGGGTATATGTACAGTTATATATGTACAGTTATATATGTAAATATGTACAGTTATATATGTACAGTTATATATGTACAGTTAGGGTATATGTACAGTTATATATGTACAGTTAGGGTATATGTACAGTTATATATGTACGGTTATGTATGTAAATATGTACAGTTATATATGTACAGTTATATATGTAAATATGTACAGTTATATATGTACAGTTAGGGTATATGTACAGTTATATATGTACAGTTAGGGTGTGTGTACAGTTATATATGTACAGTTATATATGTACAGTTATATATGTAAATATGTACAGTTATATATGTACAGTTAGGGTATATGTACAGTTATATATGTACAGTTAGGGTGTGTGTACAGTTATATATGTACAGTTATATATGTACAGTTATATATGTAAATATGTACAGTTATATATGTACAGTTAGGGTATATGTACAGTTATATATGTACAGTTAGGGTGTGTGTACAGTTATATATGTACAGTTATGTATAGTTATATATGTACAGTTAGGGTGTGTGTACAGTTATATATGTACAGTTATATATGTACAGTTATATATGTACAGTTAGGGTGTGTGCACAGTTATATATGTACAGTTATATATGTACAGTTAGGGTGTGTGTACAGTTATATATGTACAGTTATATATGTAAATATGTACAGTTATATGTACAGTTAGGGTATATGTACAGTTATATATGTACAGTTATATATGTACAGTTAGGGTATATGTACAGTTATATATGTACAGTTAGGGTGTGTGTACAGTTATATATGTACAGTTATATATGTACAGTTTAATGTACAGTTATATATGTACAGTTATATATGTAAAGTTTAATGTACAGTTATATATGTACAGTTATATATGTACAGTTATATATGTACAGTTTAATATGTACAGTTATATATGTACAGTTATATATGTACAGTTTAATATGTACAGTTATATATGTACAGTTATATATGTGCAGTTTAATGTAGTTATATATGTACAGTTATATATGTACAGTTATATATGTAGTTATATATGTACAGTTTAATGTACAGTTATATATGTACAGTTATATATGTAAAGTTATATATGTACAGTTTGATGTACAGTTATATATGTAGTTATATATGTACAGTTTAATGTACAGTTATATATGTACAGTTATATATGTACAGTTTAATGTACAGTTATATATGTAAAGTTATATATGTACAGTTTAATGTACAGTTTAATGTACAGTTATATATGTAAAGTTATATATGTACAGTTTAATGTACAGTTTAATGTACAGTTATATATGTAAAGTTATATATGTACAGTTCAATGTACAGTTATATGGGGGTTCGACTCCAACTACGACCATATATACTGCAATGTAAGTCGATTTGGATGAAAGCATCAGCTAATATATGGCATATATTATTATTATGATTATGACATTAACAGCATCTAGAAGAGGGATAGCTAGAGGGTCAGAGAGATAGCCAACGTGTGTTTGTTTACACTGCGTCATCGCCGTCGTCACGGTGATAATCAGACACACACCGGGTGTTGATCAAACAGGTTTCCACCACGTCCCTGATGAGACTGGCCGTCGCCATGGAGACAGACGTGTGTGTGGGTTATCCATTAACTGACTGAGACAGTTCTGCATGGCTGAGCAGCCAGACAGCCAAGTGTTTCATGTGGTGTTTACCCAGCCACGCCCCGTTAACCGGCTGGTAAATGAAGCATCGTCAATAATGGAGTTTTGGTGAATAAAGTCACACTTGGAAACTCTAGAATGTTGACTGAATGTTGACTCTAGAATGTTGACTTTATTTTAACATTTATGGCGACTTTATTAATTTTATGAATTTATGACCATTTCATGCCAAGGTAATTAGCTGGTGTGTTCTAGCGTTAAACGAACATCAAGATGTGACCTGTCTCCCAGAAGAACACCCAGCCTCATACGAGACCATGTAAACTCACCGGCCACTTTATTAGGTACACCTTTTCAACTGCTCGTTAACGCACATATCTAATCAGCCAATCACGTGGCAGCAACTCAAAGCATTCAGGCATGGAGACATGGTCAAGACGATCTGCTGAAGTTCAAACCAAGCATCAGAATGGGGAAGAAAGGTGATTTAAGTGACTTTGAACGTGCCATGGGTGTTGGTGCCAGACGGGCTGTTTTGAGTATTTCAGAAAGTGCTGATCTACTGGGATTTCCCTGCACAAACATCTCTAGTGTTAGGGGTTAGAACCATCTCTAGTGTTAGGGTTAGAACCATCTCTAGGGGTAACAGAGAATGGTCAGAAAAAGAGAAAATCGACAGTTCTCTGGGCGAAAATGGTGGTGGTGGTGTAATGGTGGGGGGATATTTTCTTGGCACAAATCTTCAGCAACTGCGTGATGTTTAGTTATATTGTCAATATGGACCAAATACAGGACTATATCACTCTCATACAGGACTATATCACTCTCATACAGGACTATATCACTCATTCTACAGGACTATATCACTCTCATACAGGACTATATCACTCTCATACAGGACTGTATCACTCTCATACTGGACTATATCACTCTCATACAGGACTATATCACTCTCATACAGGACTATATCACTATCATACAGAACTATATCACTCTCATACAGGACTATATCACTCTTTATACAGGACTGTATCACTCTTTATACAGGACTATATCGCTCTCATACAGGACTATATCACTCTTTATACAGGACTATATCACTCTCATACAGGACTATATCACTCTTTATACAGGACTGTATCACTCTTTATACAGGACTATATCACTCTCATACAGGACTATAACACTCTCATACAGGAGTCAGGACTGTATCACTCTTTATACAGGACTATATCACTCTTTATACAGGACTATATCACTCTTTATACAGGACTATATCACTCTCATACAGGACTATATCACTCTCATACAGGACTATATCACTCTTTATACAGGACTATATCACTCTCATACAGGACTATATCACTCTTTATACAGGACTATATCACTCTCATACAGGACTATATCACTCTCATACAGGAGTCAGGACTGTATCACTCTTTATACAGGACTATATCACTCTTTATACAGGACTATATCACTCTTTATACAGGACTATATCACTCTCATACAGGACTATATCACTCTCATACAGGACTATATCACTCTTTATACAGGACTATATCACTCTCATACAGGACTATATCACTCTCATACAGGACTATATCACTCTTTATACAGGACTGTATCACTCTCATACATGACTATATCACTCTTTATACAGGACTGTATCACTCTTTATATGGGACTATATCACTCTCATACAGGACTATATCACTCTTTATACAGGACTATATCACTCCAGGGTTCAACAGTGCGACTGTTTTGGTCGCATTTGCGAGTGAATATATTTCTGTGCGACTTGGAAATACATTCAATCGCACCAGTGCGACAAAAAAAATAAAGTTTTTTTTTTTTTCCTAACACCAGGGGAGCCACCCCTCCTAAATTTCGTTGTTTGGTACCTGTACTATAGCAATGACAATAAAGACCATTCATTCATTCATTCATTCATTCATACTGTGAGAGCCTCTGTGTCCCTGAGTAAGAGATCATGGGGATCATGTCCCTCATGATCACAAGTGACCATAGGAGATAAATCACTGAACTTGTCAACATATTAACTTCGGGACCTGCAGCCAAAGACAATCACAGAAGCCAGGTAGGCTTACCTGTGTATGCTGCATATTAATGGCTGCTATACGGTTTGCATATTCACTGCTGTTTGGCTGATTGATTACTGAGTTGGTTTTGGAGTGCTGGCATTAACCTGGTTGGGCAGACTCGGAGCTGTGTTGTCAAATAAGGAATCTCCGCTTTGTCTCTTTGATTGATTGATTGAGTTTATTCATGGTTCGACAGTAATCAGTAATCCAAGGGATGACATGTGAAAGTGTGAACACCTATTTCCAACATGGTCCTTTGATATTAACATACAAAGTCTATCTCCGTTTAGAATGATAAGGTTCTATCTCCGTTTAGAATGATAAGGTTCTATCTCCGTTTAGAATGAGAAGGTTCTATCTCCGTTTAGAATGATAAGGTTCTATCTCCGTTTAGAATGAGAAGGTTCTATCTCCGTTTAGAATGATACGGTTCTATCTCCGTTTAGAATGATAAGGTTCTATCTCCGTTTAGAATGATAAGGTTCTATCTCCGTTTAGAATGAGAAGGTTCTATCTCCGTTTAGAATGAGAAGGTTCTATCTCCGTTTAGAATGAGAAGGTTCTATCTCCGTTTAGAATGATAAGGTTCTATCTCCGTTTAGAATGATAAGGTTCTATCTCCGTTTAGAATGATAAGGTTCTATCTCCGTTTAGAATGATAAGGTTCTATCTCCGCTTAGGGCAGTTCAGAGATATTGAGCGTCAAAGTTTTTACATTCCACTATGTTCTGTGAGATGGAACCTTTGTATTTTATGAATTACTAACTCAAAAATGTAAACATTTAAAAATAACACCACACAGGCATTAATAAACACCTACAGTGTCAAGAGCCGGTTATGCTAATTCTGATATGTTATGATTATGATAATTTGTTGTCGTCATACGAAAATTGCGCAATTTTCATTGTGCTACTGAAATTCTTGGTGTGCTACTACATTTTTTGACATGGTAGCACAGTGCTACCTGGGGAAAAGGTAAGCGTCAAACCCTGCACTCTCATAAAGGAATATATCACTCTTTACACAGGACTGTATCACTTTCATACAGGACTATATCACTCTCATACAGGACTATATCACTCTCATACAGGACTATATCACTCTCATACAGGACTATATCACTCTCATACAGGACTATATCACTCTCATACAGGACTGTATCACTCTCATACAGGACTATATCACTCTCATACAGGACTGTGTCACTCTCATACAGGACTATATCACTCTCATACAGGACTATATCACTCTCATACAGGACTATATCACTCTCATACAGGACTATATCACTCTCATACAGGACTATATCACTCTCATACAGGACTATATCACTCTCATACAGGACTACGGTATATCACTCTCATACAGGAGGACTATAACACTCTCATACAGGACTATATCACTCTCATACAGGACTGTATCACTCTTTATACAGGACTATATCACTCTCATACAGGACTGTATCACTCTCATACAGGACTGTATCACTCTTTATACAGGACTATATCACTCTCATACAGGACTATATCACTCTCATACAGGACTATATCACTCTTCAGTGAGACTGTGTGTTTCAGTCAGGTGTTTGTGTGTTTCAGTGAGAGTGTGTTTCAGTGTTTCAGTCAGAGTGTGTTTCAGTGAGAGTGAGTTTCAGTGTTTCAGTGTTTCACTGAGTCAGAAAGTCTTGCCACATAACTCAACATCACACCTGCCAGTGAGTCAGCTGTCTGTCTCAATGGGCAACTACCACCTGCACGGTGAGTGTGTGTGTGTGTGTGAGTGTGTGTGTGTGTGTGTGTGTGTGTGTGTGTGAGAGAGAGTGTGTGTGTGTGTGTGTGTGTGTGTGTCATGTATTAATGTACCCCTGATTCAGCTGAATATGTATCTTCAATCATGTTAAATGCAAACATGCAACTTCCATAAAGCGTCAGTTAGTACTAGAGTCAATCTCACTGACAATCAATCAGTCAGTCAGCCAGTCAGCCAGCCAGTCAGTCAGCCAGTCGATCAGCCAGTCAGCCAGCCAGTCAGCCAGTCAGTCAGTCAGCCAGTCAGTCAGTCAGTCAGTCAGCTAGTCAGTCAGTCAGTCAGCCAGCCAGGCAGGTAATTAAGGTAATGATTCCATGAGTGTGTGTGTATTGTGTGTGTATTATGTGTGTAGTGTGTGTGTATTGTGTGTATTGTGTGTGTATTGTGTGTGTAGTGTGTGTGTGTGTGTATTGTGTGTGTATTATGTGTGTATTGTGTGTGTAGTGTGTGTGTAGTGTGTGTGTGTATTGTGTGTGTAGTGTGTGTGTAGTGTGTGTGTATTGTAGTGTGTGTGCATGGTGTGTGTATTGTGTGTGTAGTGTGTGTGTAGTGTGTGTGCATGGTGTGTGTATTGAGTGTGTATTGTGTGTGTAGTGTGTGTGTATTGTGTGTATTATGTGTATTGTGTGTATTGTGTGTGTATTGTGTGTGTATTGTGTGTGTAGTGTGTGTATTGTGTGTATTGTGTGTGTAGTGTGTGTATTGTGTGTGTAGTGTGTGTGTATTGTAGTGTGTGTGCATGGTGTGTGTATTGTGTGTGTAGTGTGTGTGCATGGTGTGTGTATCTACTAGGGGTAGGGGTGGTCTAGTGGATAGTGAGTTGGACTTGTGATCGGAAGGTTGTGAGTTCAAATCCCGCCTGAAGCCACACCACTACTAGTGTGCCCTTGGGTAAGGCACTTAGCCCTCAGTTACTCCAGGGGGAATGTCCCTGTAATTCGTAATTGTAAGTCGCTTTGGGTAAAAAAGCGTCTGCTAAATGGCAAAATTAAAAATTATTACAATTATTGAGTGTGTAGTGTGTGTGTATTGTGTGTGTAGTGTGTGTGTAGTGTGTGTATGGTGTGATGGGGGACAGGAGTGTACAGGGACATGGGGCGTTGCCAGCTTACCGGGTATTTACCGGATTAATGTTGTTGGCATAGCAACAGAAAACAACAACAGAAAACAACAACAGTAAAACTAAAAATCACAACAAAGCTGTCTCAACTGTCTCTGAACCTGCGGGACCAGGCCAGGAGAGGGAGGTCAGGGGTCAGGGGTCAGAGGGTCATGGTAATGGTAAATGGACTGCACCCATATAGCGCCTTTTTTGCTGCTCCAAAGCGCTTTACAACGGCCTCTCATTCACCCATTCACACACACATTCACACACCACTGGCGGCAAGCTGCCATGCAAAGCGCCGGCCCGCTCACTGGGAGCAATTTTGGGGTTCAGTGTCTTGCCCAAGGACACCTCGACATGTGGCCAGCCAGGGCTCGAACCGCAGATCTGCCAACCTTGTGATCATTAGATGGCGGCTCTACCTCCTGAGACACAGCCTCTACCTCCTGAGACACAGCCTCTACCTCCTGAGACACAGCCTTTACCTCCTGAGACACAGCCTCTACCTCCTGAGACACAGCCTCTACCTCCACCAGCCTCTACCTCCTGAGACACAGCCTCTACCTCCACCAGCCTCTACCTCCTGAGACACAGCCTCTACCTCCACCAGCCTCTACCTCCTGAGACACAGCCTCTACCTCCACCAGCCTCTACCTCCTGAGACACAGCCTCTACCTCCTGAGACACAGCCTCTACCTCCTGAGACACAACCTCTACCTCCTGAGACACAGCCTCTACCTCCTGAGACACAACCTCTACCTCCACCTAAAAACGGAGGGTTTTGCTTTGCTCGCTGATTGGCTATAATGTTCTTCTTCTACATTTTATGTGACAATGTCTTTTTAGTAACAACTTGCGCATTACTAAGTATTTACTAGCTAAGATTGACAAACGATTGGCGTGGTGCAACCGAAATTAGTAAACAACTAGTTTGAAACTAGCTAGTAACTACTAGGGGTTTAGTAACTACTAAATGCCTACACTTAGTAATGACTTACGCCAAATTGGTGCAACCCAGGCCTGGTGTCTAGGTCGTGCAGTAGAGGGAGGCCAGAGTTATTGTTGTTATTGATGTTATTACAGTTATTACTGCTGCGACTGACACTACATATGTACGTCTACTGTCCCTGTCTCACTAATACTTCATCATGTTGTGTTGTTGACTGTTCCCAAAGCTTTTCACTACCTGTCTGCCTGTCTGCCTGTCTACCTGTCTACCTGTCTACCTGTCTATCTGTCTCCCTGTCTCCCTGTCTACCTGTCTACCTGTCTACCTGTCTCCCTGAACTACCTGAACTACCTGTCTCCCTGTCTACCTGTCTCCCTGTCTCCCTGTCTCCCTGTCTACCCGTCTACCCGTCTACCTGTCTACCTGTCTACCTGTCTCTCTGTCTCTCTGTCTCTCTGTCTAGCTGTCTCTCTGTCTCTCTGTCTCTCACCAGCCAGATGACAGGTTATAACATCTACCACTGCTGTGACCAGCCAGATGACAGGTTATAACATCTACCACTGCTGTGACCAGCCTGGAGACAGGTTATAACATCTACCACTGCTGTGACCAGCCAGGAGACAGGTTATAACATCTACCACTGCTGTGACCAGCCAGATGACAGGTTATAACATCTACCACTGCTGTGACCTGCCAGATGACAGGTTATAACATCTACCACTGCTGTGACCAGCCAGATGACAGGTTATAACATCTACCACTGCTGTGACCAGCCAGATGACAGGTTATAACATCTACCACTGCTGTGACCAGCCAGTAGGGTTGGGTACCGAAAATCGGTACCGGTAGGTACCGGTTACTTTACATTCGGTATTTACCGAACCGAATTGCAAAGGAGATTTCGGTACCTCATTTCGGTACTTTTCTACTTTTTTTCCCCCTGGTGTCCAGTGTCACGCAACAGTCAACCACACGTGACTGAGTCGTGACGTGACATCGCCTGTTAAATTTCATGTCAGACTTCTTCTAGTCTTCGGAGACTACTTCTCCACTTGCTGAAGTACTAAAAGTCAGAACAGCGCCACAAAACGAACTAGTGGTCGAAGACATAAGAGTTTCAGAGTAACTCTTCCCGACTCCGGAGGTCCCTGGTTCATGTCTCATGTGCAGGTCATGCAATTAGTCAAGAGAGGTGTTGTATTTTGCCAGAGAAGGCAAATATGCTGATCTTTTTGCAAAATAATTGCTGAGGTGGGAGTTTTATTTTTATTTATTTTAATTTGAGTGTATATTTAACTGTAATATTATATATATGTATATTGTGCCTCAGTCAGCAGGAGTTTTATTTTCATTTATTTTAATTTGAGTGTATATTTAACTAATGATATGATGCGTTTTTGTGTGACTATATGCAATTGTTGTGTGCCTATCAAATATTGCTATACTCATTGTTTAACCTTAAACATATTTTAGGTGTGCCCACTCTCAGTAGTGAACAACATATTTAGGAGCAGGCACATACCATATCAAGTAACAGTGAGACCAGTTTAACTCTAAGGACATAGGAGCCTCACTGCAGTGGTCAGCAAGACAGAACAGCATGAACACAGAATAGCCATGTATGGGAACTAATGTCACTATTGTAAGTTACGAGGTAAAGCTATTTCCCTCTCTGAGAACTGTATATAAGCTGTAACAAACATCAGTACTTTGCTTGGCATCTCTTTATGCCACAGCCAGGCTCGGCACCAGCCATGTCGTAGCCATGCTTGAAGCTTGGACTTAACAGAGCATGCTGCCTTGGAAACATCTGTACATGGGAATGCAACCCAGATCTGCCTAATACAATGATTACGATTCAACCTTCTCTCTGAGTCATCAATATATAATTTCCGGCCACGTGAACAAGAAAGATCTCTATATCAACTAATATATATTGTGCCTCGGCAATAAAAAAGTGAAAAGCTGTTTAATGTTGTTGACCGTGTTATTATTATATACAGTATATATATATGTCATTTTTAAAAATCAAAAGTACCGAATTAAGTACCGTTTCGGTACCGGTACCATTTTTAAAGTATCGGTTAGGTACCGGTACCGGATAAAACCCAAACGATACCCAACCCTCTCCCTGAACTACCTGAACTACCTGTCTCTCTGTCACGCTGTTTCTCTGTCTACCTGTCTACCTGTCTACCCGTCTACCCGTCTACCCGTCTACCTGTCTACCTGTCTACCTGTCTCTCTGTCTCTCTGTCTCTCTGTCTAGCTGTCTCTCTGTCTCTCTGTCTCTCACCAGCCAGATGACAGGTTATAACATCTACCACTGCTGTGACCAGCCAGATGACAGGTTATAACATCTACCACTGCTGTGACCAGCCAGGAGACAGGTTAAAACATCTACCACTGCTGTGACCAGCCAGAAGACAGGTTATAACATCTACCACTGCTGTGACCAGCCAGGAGACAGGTTATAACATCTACCACTGCTGTGACCAGCCAGATGACAGGTTATAACATCTACCACTGCTGCCTGTGACCAGCCAGATGACAGGTTATAACATCTACCATTGTAGTGACCAGTCAGGAGAGAGCTCACGGGTTATAAAATCTAATAACTTTACTGCTTTCTAATGACGCTGCTGCTTGTTTTTCAAAATAAAGATCTAACTTCTCTAGCTTCTCACACGGTCTCTCTCTCTCTCTCTCTCTCTCTCTCTCTCTCTCTCTCTCTCTCTCTCTCTCTCTCTCTCTCTCTCTCTCTCTCTCTCTCTCCTACACCCTGGGGCGTCTCTCTCTCTCTCTCCTACACCCTGGGGCGTGTCTCTCTCTCTCTCTCTCTCTCTCTCTCTCTCTCTCTCTCTCTTACACCCTGGGGCGTCTCTCTCTCTCTCCTACACCCTGGGGCGTCTGTGCTGCAGAAGGCAGAGCGGCGTGTTAGAAGGTGAACTGAACTCTGAACTTTGAACTCTGAAGCACTATGAAGGACACGTCTTGCAAGAGGTCGCCACCATTGGCACAGTGTTATTAAAGTGTTATAACAGCATTACTACAGTGTTAATGCAGTGTTTACAGAGCTGGAACACATTGGTCTATCATTCTCACAGCTCCTGTTAAAACCTGTTGGCAGGTTTCATTCCCAGCGATCGTTCCAGACTGAACAGAGGTTTAAAAAACATCTCAATTATCGCAAATGATTGAAAACAAAGACATACTGCAGACCTTCTGGTGTTACCAGGCCACGGAGACCTGAGCAACAAACAAGACAAAATGGAAGTGTGAAGCCAGGCAGCAGACCGTGTTATTAACGTGTTATTAGCATGTCTCTGTTCTGGCGAGGTGGAAGGGTGTTTTCACTTTGGAACCACATCACATGGAACATTCCACACACAACACACACACACACACACGCACGCATACACACTCACACACACACACACACTCTCACACACACTCTCACACACTCTCACACACTCTATCACTCACACACTCTCACACACACACACTCACACACACACTCTCACACTCTCTATCACTCTATCACTCTATCACTCTATCACTCTATCACTCTATCACTCTCACTCACACACACACACACACACACACACACACACACACACACACACACACACACACACACACACACACACACACACACACACACACACACTTTGCATGATACTCAGTTCCAGTAAAGATGAGTGTTTCATTTTGTGTAATTATATATTATTATCTATTATCATCTGTTATTATCTGTTATTATCACTGTTTTCTATTTGTTGTGACCCAAATTAGGACAACAAGACATTAACAAATTGGGATTCTCTCAAATGCACGGTGCATGACATCATTACATAACATAACATTACATAAGTCTGCAAGAGGAAGTTAGTCTGTCTGGTGTTCTGGTTAGTTGGTTAGTTGGTTCGTTAGTTAGTTGGTTAGTTCGTTACTTAGTTCGTTAGTGTTCTAGTTGGTTAGTTAGTTAGTCAGTGTTGTAGATAGTTCTGGTGTAAGTCTGTCTGTGTTCTTACTGGTGGGCGAGAGGGATCCTGACAGGGACCCCCCGGTGGTCCTGGTCCCCCGGGACTTGCTCCTCTTCACGGTGTGAACCTGGTCCAGCACGCGCTGCTGCCCGGTGCGCAGCTTGTTGTCGGAGGGCAGCGCGAGCGACGTGTCCTCCCCGGTGGAGATACCGGACATGGCCGACCGCAGGGGCGCGAGCGTCATCCTGTATGTCTGTACTTCCACCTGTGTCCTACCGGTACACCTATCCCACCTGTGTGACTCTGGCCGGTTGCGTTTCCCCGCAGAAGAGCTCGAGCACTGTCGAGAGACTGCACCGTGTCCGGTCTGTAACACCGGAGAGCAGCCCCGCCCCCCTGGAGAGCAGCCCCGCCCCCCGGAGAGCTGTCCCGACCCCTGGACCGCGCCCTGCCGAGGGAGGAGCTCAGGTGAGCCCGTAGATTTTTGTTTTGTTTTTAAATATTATATTTGTAAAGGGACCATGCATATTAATGAACATTAAACGTAAATGTAAATACGCCAGATTTATTTATTTAATTTTCGTCCATAGTCCCTCTTCAAGTTATAAAAAGGCTTCCTAAAAAGGTAAAATAACATCACACAGTAAAAGCATACATAGCAACGGTAATACTGTACATGAAATTAATATGTAATCAAATACAAGACAGCTCATTAAATATACATATATAAGCCCGTACAATAACAACACAGTACAAGCAAGCAGTAACACACAGAAACACACAGTAACACACAGAAACACACAGTAACACTCAGAGACACAGTACAGACATATAGACAACACAGTAACACACAGAAACACACAGAAACACACAGTAACACACAGAGACACAGTACAGACATATAGACAACACAGTAACACACAGAAACACAGTACAGACATATAGACACACAGTAACACACAGAGACACAGTACAGACATATAGACACACAGTACAGACACATAGACAACACAGTACAGACACACAGAGACACAGTACAGACATATAGACAACACAGTAACACACAGTAACACAGTACAGACATATAGACAACACAGTAACACACAGAGACACAGTACAGACATATAGACAACACAGTAACACACAGAGACACAGTACAGACATATAGACACACAGTACAGACATGTAGACAACACAGTACAGACATATAGAAACACAGTACAGACATATAGACAACACAGTACAGACACATAGACAACACAGTAACACACAGTAACACAGTACAGACACATAGACACACAGTACAGACATATAGACAACACAGTACAGACATAGACAACACAGTAACACATAGAAACACAGTACAGACATATAGACAACACAGTAACACACAGAAACACAGTACAGACATATAGACAACACAGTAACACACAGAAACACAGTACAGACATATAGCGTCCAGCATAGACAACAACGGACAAGCTGACATGACACAGAAGCATAGAACATTTTGGCACATTTCGCTGTGTGTGTTAATCATCCTGTGTTTTATTATTAGATCACACGTCACCTCACACACACTGTACCTGGTCACACACCTGTACCTGGTCACACACCTGTACCTGGTCACACACCTGTATCTGGTAAACAGCCGCGGCTCAAAGCAGAATGCAATATCGTCAGGCTGTTGATTTTATTTTTTCTACTGATTTATTGCCGTGCAATCAACTTGTCAGTCAACTGTTGGTATTCTGGGTATTTTTGCTCCAGGCTCAGAATCAGCCATAGTCAGAGTCCCAGGAGCAATTAGGGGTTGTTATTAAGTAATTAATAAGCAACTAATGTTATGTATACTGTTAATATGAATAGTTGCATATATTAAGCAACTTGAGCAGTTAATAAGTGCCTTGCTCAAGGGCACATGCAGCTCCCTCCTGAGACGGGGATCGAACGAGTGGACCTCCGATTGCTAGCCTGCCTCTCTAACCTCTAGGCTACCACACACGCACACGCACACACACTGACACTGATCATTTGATGAAGATGATGATGAATGCATATTTATATCACTCATTTATTGATCATTTATAAGTTATAAATATCTGGATGCAGCAGACATGAGTGCATTGTAACCTACAGGTCGACAGGGGGTTGTCAGACCGTGAAATCTCACAAACAAATTAAGATTCATGATTGGAACAAATTGTGACTCTTTCCATCTGCCAATAACATCTAGACACGTGAAATTGAGATGAAATGTTGATTGTATTTTTACCCAGGGCTAATATATATTATGGCATGCCACATTACTGTGTTAAGTATGCAGTCATAGCAGTGTGTTTGTGTGTGTTCTGGGCTGTCTTCCAGGAATCACATTGGTGCGTGTGGGGGGGGGGGGGGGGAAGACAAATATCAGTAAGACCGCGCTCTGTGGCCTACAATAATAACATGCAAACATATTCTGTAAATTGTGACTTCTCATACAATATGCTCTCTCTCTCTCTCTCTCTCTCTCTCTCTCTCTCTCTCTCTCTCTCTCTCTCTCTCTCTCTCTCTCTCTCTCTCTCTCTCTCTCTCTCTCTCTCTCTCTCTCTCTCTCTCTCTCTCTCTCTCTCTCTCTCTCTCTCTCTCTCTCTCTCTCTCTCTCTCTCTCTCTCTCTCTCTCTCTCTCTCTCTCTCTCTCTCTCTCTCTCTCTCTCTCTCTCTCTCTCTCTCTCTCTCTCGACGTGAGGAAGACAGAAATACAATTTCCAATAAATGTGTGAGAGACGTTTGATGTTTCCCCTGCGCTGCACGAGACAGGAGCCTGGGGAGGATTCTCACACACACACACACACACACACACACACACACACACACACACACACACACACACACACAGCGCTCTGGTGAGAGAGACCAGGGCAGAACAGCTCTGCTGTTCCCACCACGCCCTGCCACATGCGCCAAGTTCATACATAGCTGTGTGTGTGTGTGGAGATAGCCATCTGACAATACCTCATTGTATGAGCAGACAAACCTAGCCTGCAGTGACCTTATCACTACTAACTCACACAGTAACTGTGGCTCTGCTGGGAGGTGCAGGTGTCATACTCCCTGTCAGATACGGTCCAGGGGTCAGAGGTCAGGGTGGGGAGGTCCAGGGGTCAGAGGTCAGGGGGCGGTGAGGAGGGGGGGTAACTTGTTTCCCATCTCCAGCGTGCTGGGAATGTCTGGCCTTCGCTTACACCAAACGCACTGAAACCACTCCTGCTGCATAGCCATTGGTTTAACCACCCCCCCCCCCCCTCATTGGTTTAGCCACCTGTCAATCACCTGCCACAGCAGTTTCCCCTCCAGTGTGTTTGGGATCTGGAACCGCACCTCGCTTTGGAGGCTGTGCTGGTTGGTCTGGGTTCCACACAGCCTGGGGAGGGGGGAGGGAGGGAGGGAGGGAGGGAGAGAGAGAGGGAGGGAGAGAGGAAGGGAGGGAGGGAGAGAGTGAGGGAAGGAGGGAGGGATGGAGAGATGGAGAGAGGGAGGGAGGGAGAGAGGGAGGGAGGGAGAGAGTGAGGGAAGGAGGGAGGGAGAGCTGCCGGGAACAGGGAAGGACACACCCAGGGTTAGGGGGCGTGGCCATGGTTAGGGGGTGTGGCCAGGGTTAGGGGTGTGGGAGGTGTGGACAGACGGGTTAGGAGTGTGACAACTGTCTCTTGCCACTAGGGGGTGTAACTACCATTTTCTTTTCTTTTTTTTATGCAAAATGCACAAACACACACATACACACCAAATAACACAACACATGAAAGCTTGGTCCCCATGGCGATGAGCAGGCCTGGTTGTGACACTCAACAGGTCTACAGGCCGATTTCATACAACAGGGGCAATTCAAAGTGCTTTACATACATTAGACGAAGTACATTATACTAAGACAAAGGTACAGATGTACACAGCCTCTCCTTTCCTTCTAGAAGCTTCTCTGTTGACTTCATCTACCTCACTCATTACTGGAATGTACCAGGACATCTCTTAGATTCCCTTTCCTCCCGTAAGCAGAGGTGACCTTTAACCTTTAGGGTCAGGGTCAGTCGGAGGTGTGACGGAGGTCCCTCCACCCCTTTCCTCCTCCTCCACCTTCCTCTCTTCCTCCTTTCACTCCTCCACTCATCGGAGGCTTTTTCTTTCGACACATCTGTCAATGTTTACTCTGCGTCTGCTTCCCCCTGCACGTCATAAATCATTCTGTACCGTATTTTCCGGACTATAAGTCGCGTTTTTTTTCATACTTTGGCTGGTCCTGCGACTTATAGTCAGGTGCGACTTATATATCAATAATTCATAATCTCTGACTGACATGAACTGACATACGGTAATCTCTGACTGACATGAACCAAGGAGTAACTTCCGCTAGCGCCTCATACACGTTAGAATAGCCATTATACTTGACAATGTGGACATTAAACACGACAATGTGGACATTAAACATGATGTTATGGACCTTATACACAATGTTATGGACGTTATAAACGATATTAAAGTCATTTATTCCTTCCAGAGACTGTTCTATGTTGCTAAGTTACCCCCGCGAGGCTATTTTGCTACTTCCGCTAGCGCCACATACGCGATAGAATAGCCATTATACTCGACAATGTGGACATTACACACGACAATGTGGACATTAAACATGATATTATGGACCTTATACACGATATTATGAACGTTATACACGATATTAAAGTCATTTATTACCTTTCAGAGGCTGTTCAATGTTGCATTGTTTGTAGGCCGCCCTTCATCCTAACTACTTCCGTTTTTCACCAAGCTATCTTTGTCATGGCCTTATACACGATAAATAGTCGTTACACTCGACAATGTGGACATTAAGCACTATATTATGAACGTTATACACGCTATTATGAACGTTATACACGATATTAAAGTCATTTATTACCTTTCAGAGGCTGTTCCATCCTGTTTGCTTGCTCCCGCGACGCCATTTTGCTAACCTTCGTTAGCAACGCGCTAGCTAGCCCTGGCTTTACACTCGATAATTTAAGTATTTCTAACCTTTCAGAAGAAGTTTTAACGTGAATTATGTCCTTCCTGGGCTTACAAATCCTCTCATGTCTCTTCACAGTGCCAGACTAGAGTCAAGCTCAACGGGGTCTTCTTTCCCCGCTGATTCCGCCAAGCCCGTTCCCTTGAACCATGCGACTTATAGTCCAGTGCGACTTATATGTGGTTTTTTCCTCTTCATGACCCATTTTTGGCCTGCTGCGACTTATACTCGGGTGCGACTTATAGTCCGGAAAATACGGTACTCTTTGTAGATTGTGTGTGTGTGTGAGAGAACATCAATAGTTATCATAAAATGATCTTAATCGCGTGTTATCGGTGTTTAACACGATACGCCCGCACTGTCGGCTGGCTTCACTGGGCCAATAAACATTAGACACGCCCCCTAGGACATTAGACACGCCCCCTATGACTAATCACCATTAGACACTACACTCACTCTACACTGCCATTATCTCCACCTCTGCTATGCACACAGCCAGGCAGAAAGTTTAGAATGTTCACATAGGAACATTACATAACAGAGTCAACACACTTCCTGTCTGTCTGCTACATAGAGGACCCTATGTTCCTGTCTGTCTATCTGCTACATATAGGACCCTATGTTCCTGTCTGTCTCTACATAGAGGACCCTATGTTCCTGTCTGTCTCTACATAGAGGACCCTATGTTCCTGTCTGTCTGTCTCTACATAGAGGCTCCTATGTTCCTGTCTGTCTGTCTCTACATATAGGACCCTATGTTCCTGTCTGTCTGCTACATAGAGGACCCTATGTTCCTGTCTGTCTGTCTCTACATAGAGGACCCTATGTTCCTGTCTGTCTGCTACATAGAGGACCCTATGTTCCTGTCTGTCTGTCTCTACATAGAGGACCCTATGTTCCTGTCTGTCTGCTACATAGAGGATCCTATGTTCCTGTCTGCTACATAGAGGCTCCTATGTTCCTGTCTGTCTCTACATAGAGGCTCCTATGTTCCTGTCTGTCTGCTACATAGAGGACCCTATGAGCTTTATTGGCCGATTGGCATCACCATCGATTTGGCTACCCCCGTCAACAAAACATGAGCTGGGTTAACACTAGAACAGCTGTGCCTTTTCTACCTACTATGAGAGCCGCCTCTTTACAATGCTCAAGCTGCTATTTACACACAGCGACCACTAGTTGGCACGTCTTGTAAATTAGCCCGCTTTCTACAGAGAAACACTGCAAAATAGCTTCATACTAGCTTATCCTGATGTGATTTTGAACATGTAAGGATACTGGGTGGTAGAACGCACATATCTAGGAAAAGTCATGAAAGGAGGGTCCTGAAATTTGATCGAGTGCAAAGATAGAACACTTTTCTTTACTCAATTGACCCCTCATGGCTGTTCTAGTGTTAAGCCACAAATGTTGCAGGACGCTAACAAGGCCTGTTGGCCGACACGTCTCTCTGCCCTGCACCTGCAACACCGCAGCCCCGTATCCCGTGACGACAAGGCCCTTCAATCACATCCTGGGCTTGACATTCTTAATCTTTCTCAGGTACTTATCCTTCAGACAAGTGAACTTATCTTTGACTTGTTCCGAGAGCCCGAGAGAGTTACTTGTTCAAATACAAAGTTTTTTGTAAAAGCGATACATGTTATTGTAATATATAGTACGAATAACAAATGACTACTATTACTAAGTGACTACTATTGATTTGATAAGGACGTATCCTTGATATGATCCTATCAGCAGAGCCCAGGGGGAAAGCTCACCATTGTTTGGTTCTGTTGACTCTCTCCCCAGGTAACAATGGCCGCCTGTCAGCTAAACCCACTTCCTATCAGGACTGAGGATTGATGTAGTAGTAACAGTCTGTTACTGAAAGGACCGGATAACTGTCTCCATTTAGGGTGCGTGTGTTTGTTTAAGTCACTGTGGCTGTTTGAGATATCCCTCCCTGTTCCCTCGTCATTCTGGGCCCTTCAGAGAGACGGCAGCCAGCCTGTGACTAGTCTGCCATCTAGTGGACAAACTGAGAAGTGCACCACATCACAACGCTTGGGAGTGTTCGAGCAAGCTACCAACATGGCATGGGTTCACTTTATTAGGAACACTATACTAATACTGGGTAGGGTTTCCCTTTATTAGGAATACTATACTAATACTGGGTAGGATTTCCCTTTATTAGGAACACTATACTAATACTGGGGAGGGCCTCCCTTTATTAGGAACACTATACTACCTGGGGCAGCTGTGGCGCAGCAGGTAGAGTCGCAGTCTAATGATCACAAGGTCGGCAGATCAGCGGTTCGAGCCCCGGCTGGCCACATCGTCGAAGTGTCCTTTGGCAAGACACTGAACCCCAGAATTGCTCTCAGTGAGCGGGCCAGCGCCTTGCATGGCAGCTTGCCGCCATTGGTGTGTGAATGTGTGTGTGAATGGGTGAATGAGAGGCCGTTGTAAAGCGCTTTGGAGCAGCAAAAAAGGCGCTATATAAGTGCAGTCCATTAACCATTTAATACTGGGTAGGGCCTCCCTTTATTATGAAACCAGTTTGAGACGACTTTTGCTTTGTGACATGGTGCATTATCATGCTGGAGGTAGCCATTAGAAGATGGGTAAATAGTGGCCATGAAGGGAGGCACATGGTCAGCAACAACACTCAGACAGGCTGTGGCATTCAAGCCATGACTGATTGGTATTAACGGGCCCAAAGTGTGCCAAGAAAACATCCCCAACACCATTACACCACCTGAATGAATGAGAAGGTGTACAGGTGTTCCTAATAATGTGTTCAGTGAGTGTATAACTATCTCAGTATCAAATGACAAATACTTCCATTACAAAGCTCTGAGGCTGAATACCTCTACCATCAAAATGATATGTACGACTTAACAGTATGTGACACAGTCTGATCATTTGGTCCGCATGTCAGCAACCAATCAAAATGTTCGTACTTTTCTTTTGAAACACGGAACTACGTTTCAACGTTGTTGAGAATCACAACACAAACTCGCTAGTCAAGCCAGAATACTGCAACAATGCAACGGATTGGGTGAGTAATCCCCACTGCTACCTAGTTAACTAGAACACTACTTTACATTGTTACCTAGTTAACTAGAATACTACTTTACCTTGTTAGCAGGCTCACAAAGCTGTGTTAGTTGACTAGCGATGTGTCGTTGATTTTCAACAACGCGGAAATGTATTCACATTTTTCGAAAGAAAAGTCTGATCATTACATCAGATCCCGACATGAGGACCAAAGCATTAGAACGTGTCACATGTGCTGTGCGGGCGTATGACGAAACAAACACTCGTACGATTCATCAGAAACTCATCAGACACCAGACGGAATAAAGAGGCAGGCGACATGTTGTTTTTTCCAAGGCTTTGTGACGGCCGGGAGGCACCATGGGCTTTATTGGTTGCTAGGTGACCGACGGTGTGGTAGTCCAAGGCTGGGAGGTCACCTGACCCCAGGGGGGAGTGAAGGCGTGGCCACAACACAGAGAGGTCGACGTCGCCCGGCCACACTGATCTGAGGTCAGCAGTTAAACGTAAACCGCCCCCCTCTTACTGGGGTTCAGCCAACAGCGATCTGACCGTAGATCAGTTGGAGGGGCAAGCGTCTGCCCACCAGCAGGCCTGCGGGAGCCACACAGGAAACAGGAAACACCACGTTGATCAGATAGAAAATAAAAAAAACACCTCCTCTGTCCCGCGTCCTGACACACACAACACAGAGTCACGTCATCGTCCACTCTCGCTCGCACACTCCTCGGACACACAGCGCTAGCTAGCTGGCTAGCCCGGGTGTGAGCCTGAGGAACTTAAGGGGTCTTAAGGCCCAGTTCAGACCAAAGATCAGAGAAGACGAGACCGTTTTGGAACGTCGCAGAGAAAAGAAAACTGGGTGGCAACCGCTTGCAACCGACCGACGTTCTAAAACTGGGCAGTTCAGGGTCAGGGTCTTAGTAGCGCAGGTCTGGGTCTGGTACCAGGATGTTAGAAGGTCAGATCTGGGTCTGGTACCAGGCTGTTAGAAGGTCAGATCTGGGTCTGGTGTTAGGGTCTTAGTAGCTCAGGTCTGGTCTGGTACCAGGGGTGTTAGACCCTCAGGTCTGGGTCTGGTACCAGGGGTCTTAGTAGCTCAGGTCTGGGGCTGGTACCAGGGTGTTAGAAGGTCAGATCTGGGTCTGGTACCAGGGGTGTTAGAAGGTCAGATCTGGGTCTGGTACCAGGGGTGTTAGAAGGTCAGATCTGGGTCTGGTACCAGGGGTGTTAGAAGGTCAGATCTGGTCTGGTACCAGGGGTGTTAGAAGGTCAGATCTGGTCTGGTACCAGGGGTGTTAGAAGGTCAGGTCTGGTCTGGTACCAGGGTTGTTAGAAGATCAGATCTGGGTCTGGTACCAGGGGTGTTAGAAGGTCAGGTCTGGTCTGGTACCAGGGTTGTTAGAAGATCAGATCTGGGTCTGGTACCAGGCTGTTAGAAGGTCAGATCTGGGTCTGGTACCAGGATGTTAGAAGGTCAGGTCTGGTCTGGTACCAGGGGTGTTAGTAGCCAGGTCTGGGGCTGGTGGTACCGAGGCTGATCCAGAACCATTCCACATAATAAAAACAACACTCAGTCCTTCTCAGTGTGGTCAGACGGACCGGGGTAGCAGAGGTGACGTCAGAGGAGGTTGGTACCGTTGGTACCGTGGTGCTTCGCATAATATTTTGGATAAAAACAAAAAAACAAAAAACAAAAACAAGAAAATGAATATTAATATCTAAATCCCACATCTATGAGGTTTGGTATAAAAACACCCCCACAGTGGAACGAACCCTCCACATCAAACCAGCTGTACCGTTTATACAAAATACACACTCAAGACAACACAAACAAAAAAAAAGATTCAAAGTCATATCTATGTTTTTTTACACACATAATTTCATAGCTTGACAAAAACGTGAATTATTGTTTTGTTTTTTTGTTCTTTTTTAAAATATTTTTTTATACCCCTGGTTTGGCTTTTAAAACAGTACCGTTAGAGTCTGAGTGACACGTCACACTAAAGCAATGTTCTACATCCTGTACATCAGTGCTCCTCGGGTTAAGGCTTCCACCAAACGAACGACACGTTATGAAGACACACGACCCCTCTGGAGGTAGAATACTGCGCTAAGCCCACGCTCTGCGGCGCCCGACATCAGTTCAATAAAGTCAAGCGGAAGAAAAAAACAACAACAAAAGTCTAAAACGTGAACCATGTAGTGTGAAGTCCTCTGACTCTTAAGCTTTCAATACTTTCTTTCTTTCTTGGTGTGAGAAGGCGACGTGGTGCAGACAGACACGTCCACAGGGCCGCGGCTCTTCTGCTCCTCGCGATAAAACGGCAGGAAAAACCTTCCGTCTGGAAAAAGGCGGGAAAGACTGTGGCCGTTGTGGTTGTGTTTCTGACAGGTGTTCTCTGAACTGACGGATGCAGCGTCGCAATCCTAGACAGCTGTGAGGTGACGGGTGGAGGGGGGAGGGAGGGGAGGGTGGTGGTGGAGGGGAGGATGGTGGTGGGGGGTAAGGGAGGGTTACACCTGTGGAACACACCTCCGTACCCATTTAAAACTGACGACATCGACGTGGGATGGAATTAAAAACCACTGTGAACATTGAACTCCTCAACGTGACCGTAACAAACGTCCTCTCTCCCCCTCAAACGTAAAAGAACCGCCCGACCAGAATCCCTGAAAACGCAGAACTCTTCATAGAACACGGGCCAGCGCCGCCAGTCTCCTCAGGTCCAGAACAACATTCAAATATACAGAAAAAAAAGGATGAAAAAACTAAGAAAAAAATCAAAAAAGAAGAAGAAGAAGAACTGCCCTTTAGCGTCACGCTACGTAGTTTAGCATTCCACTTCTCCTGCTAGTCTCTCGTCTGCTGTGAATGAGCTGTCTCCTCTGGATGTCCTCCTGGGTATGTGGGGGGGGGGGCATCCAGGGCAGCAGACCCCCCGGGGGGGAGGGAGGGGACACTGCTGTTAGCTCGTCCGTTTCCTATAGACCAGAACCACCACTGGAGGAGGAGGAAGATGGTGGTGGCAGGACAACGTTTACAACTCCGTCTCTGGGTGGACAGGTGTGTGTGTGTGTGTGTGTGTGTGTGTGTGTGTGTGTGTGTGTGTGTGTATGTGTGTGTGTGTGTGTGTGTGTGTGTGTGTGTGTGCTAGTCCTTGACCAGGCGGTAGACGTGGTACTGGGCTCCGTGCTCGCTGGTGGAGACCTCGAACACGAAGGCGATGCAGAGCAGAGTCTCCTGGGTCTCCCTGTTAGACACCACCTGGAGGGGGAGGGGAGGGGGGGGGGAGAGAGAGTTGAAAGATTAGAGAGAGAGAGAGAGAGAGAGAGAGAGAGAGAGAGAGAGAGAGAGAGAGAGAGAGAGAGAGAGAGAGACTAGGCCTGTAACAATTCCAAATTTGTCTGGACAATTAATTGTCTCAGAAATAATTGTCATTGACAATTATAATTGTGGGGGCGGCTGTGTCTCAGGAGGTAGAGGCTGTGTCTCAGGAGGTAGAGGCTGTGTCTCAGGAGGTAGAGCCGCCGTCTAATGATCGCAAGGTCGGCAGATCAGCGGTTCGAGCCCCGGCTGGCCACATGTGGAAGTGTCCTTGGGCAAGACACTGAACCCCAAATTGCTCCCAGTGAGCAGGCCGGCCGGCGCCTTGCATGGCAGCTTGCCGACATTGGTGTATGAATGTGTGTGTGAATGGGTGAATGAGAGGACGTTGTAAAGCGCTTTGGATAAAGGCGCTATATATAAGTCAGTCTATATAAGTCAGTCCATTTACCATTTACCAGAAAGAGAGAGACAGACACAGTCAGACACTCAGGACATTCACACCACCAAAGCTCCATGCCAGTGTTCCAGTTCTGGAATGTATTTAATCACTAATAATTAGATTTAGATTTGATTACATTCTGTCTCCTTCCTTCTTGCTGGTCTTCACAGCCTAGAATGTGACTGGTTTCTGGTTCCAGCTCTGAACCAACTTTTCAGGTTCCGAACCAATTCATTTTTTGGTCTGAACGCAGAACCGGACGGTTCCAGACTAGGTTAGGGAACCAGAACCGGCACGGAGCCTTGGCAGTGTGAGAGACAGACAGACAGGCAGACAGGCAGACAGACAGACAGGCAGGCAGGCAGACAGGCAGGCAGGCAGACAGGCAGACAGACAGACCTGTAGGATGGTGAAGTTCTCCAGGACACTGTTCATCATGTACTTCTCTGGCAGGTGTTTGAGCTTGTGGATGAAGTTGATCATGTATTCACACATGGGTGAGCGGTGGATCCTGAACACACACTTCCCTCCTTCCATACGCGCGTACTCCGTCTAACACACACACACACGCGCGCGCACACACACACACACACACACACACAGCGAAACAAAATAAAAATAAATAAAATAATTTAATAATGTAAAAAACTATTAAATCAATGAAATAAATCTATGTGACGTAATCAGAGCACGTGTCCTCACCTCCACCTTCTCCACCACCTGCTTGCCGAAGGAGCACACCTTGGTGGAGGGGAGAGAGAGAGGTGTTAGATAGAGAGACATACAGACAGACAGACGCACACACGGGCACAGGCAAGGCAAGTTTATTAGTACAGCACATTTCATACAACAGGGGCAATTCAAAGTGCTTGACATACATTATTAAAAATACAGCAAGAGGAGCATAGTAAGAAAATAAAAATGACAATGAATAAAAGCAAATATAAGAAGTAAATAGATAAAACATTCAATAAGACAATTAGTTAATGGATAAAAGACATTGATAGAAGTGTTTGTGTTTAATCATAACTGCTGCAAAACATGGAGGTTTTTAGCTTAGATTTAAATATGTGTAGGATTTGGGCCTGTTTGATTTCTTCAGGGAGTTTGTTCCAGGATCATGCAGCTGCGTGACTGAAAGCTGCTGCACCGTGTTTTGTTTTTACTCTTGGAATGATTAGCTGATTAGTCTCAGCTGACCTTAGGGGCCTTGCGGGAATATAGGGTGGGAGGAGATCTGATATGTATTTTGGTTCAAGACAATTTTGTGATTGTCGATGGGACTATAGTCGTTCGGTGAGAGGAATACGTAGATTTGAGAGTCATCCGCATAGTTGTGGTAGGCAATTTTCTTCTTTTTTATGATGTGTCCCAATGGAAGCATGTAGAGATTGAATAGAAGGGGGCCAAGGATTGATCTTTGGGGAACCGCACATGTCATTTTAATTTGGTCAGACAGACAGACACACACACACACCTTGGTGGACACGCTGATGGTGATGTTCTCTGAGCCGCTGTACTGGCTGCTGACACCGTAGAATGCCCCGGCGCTCTCCTCCAGACCGCTGCTCAGGTCCGCCTGCACACACACACACACACACACACACACACACACACACACACACACACACACAGAGAACTTAAAATCAGCCCACACAGGCCATGTGACACAAAGAGACACTTCAACTCCCAGTCTTGTGTATTAGGACACGATGTCCGTGTATGTCTGTCTGTCTGTGTGTGTGTGTGTGTGTGTCCGTGTGTGTGTGTGTGTGTCAGGGTTTCCGTTAGAAAAATTTGCCGTCGGACATCGTGTCCGGGACGAATTCGATTTACCGGACAAACGTGATATATTCCGGTCATCATATTAAAATATAATAATTTTTTTTTTTTTCAAAATCATATTTCTTTTTTTCAAATCTAATATAGCTGTTTGTCGCGGTGATTACTGTTGTGTAGCGGCCTATATATGCCATTTAATGTCTATTTCTCATCCGATACGATTAGATGCGAGCTATATAATATATAATAATATAACATGATTTGACGCATGCGCGCTATGCCATGCGTCAAATCCAGCGCTGAACGGGCGCCTCACTGGGAACTGAACAGACAGCATCGATCAATGAACGGACTCCACATTACGTTAACTGAAGTTTGTTAAATTGTTTGGGATTAATGTGAGTTTTCTATTTTCTCTTTCCAGTTTTACCCTTTTTTTTAAATCAATAAAACAACGTCATTTCTATAACCAGGTCTCGCTGGTTGGGAAGGCATTTCGTTTAGCTCGGGAGTATGACAATGGGGAGAACATAACTGTTTATTGAGAAACAATTGATAGGCAGTCTGGGATACGTATATAAAGAAATACCACAATGTCTAGATCAGGGGTAGGCAACCTTTTTGATATGAAGTGCCATTTTTGTATTTTCTTGTTAGTCAGTGTGCCAACCACAATATCAACATTAATTATGACTCGACATCAAACCAAACCAAACAGACCAACAGATCTGCAAATCCCCCCCCCCCCCCTCGGTGGATTTTTTTTTCAAAACAGTTGTGCAAAAGTCAATTTTGGTGAGTTGTTTCTATACAATTTACTTATGTGACATTAAGGTAATTAATAAAGGAGACAACTACAGTATGTAGGTGGTAATCTACATCTTTCCTAGTGGCAGACTGGTTCAATCTCCTTAGAAACAAAACATGATTTAGCTCAACTCTAAACGAACTGCACTGTTAAAACGCTAGATTAGACCTCACCTGTGTCCCTGTCCCTGTCACCTGTTTAAATCAAATCAAATCAAATCAAATTTTATTTGTATAGCGCATTTCTTACAAGATGCAACTCAATGCGCTTTTATCATTGGCTTAGACCTCACCTGTGTCCCTGTACTTGTCTCTGCTGCCCTTTGACCAAAAGAGGTCTTTAAGCCAATGTCCTTTTTTCCCCTGGCATATTTGTTTTACCAGCTCACCTAGTAAAAGTGAGACGATTGATAATATCAAAAACATGCTTGCACACACATATAACTTACTCACACACAAGTCAGGGTTACTGGCCCCAATTTGGTACAATTATTACTGAAATTATTGAGAATAGAGACATTGTTGACATACGTAAACTAGCTCTTGTAATCTTTAATGTTCGCTAACTAGCGAACTCACTAAAATAACATTAGAACATGTTTGTACTGACAACATGACATGAACTTGTTCATTAATATGTTACATTTGAACCAACAGTATGTAAATGGCATTAGTTTGTTTAACACACCTGAATGAACGAGAATCGTGGACAAGGTTTTAACATTAACGTTACTCATGGCTTGTTTATTGAGGAACCGATGTCTCGCTCCAGTGTTGCCAGATTGGGCTACTTTTGGTCACACTGGACGGGTGGATTCGGCAGCTTTTAGACTGGTTGGGCTTGAAATTGTCAAATCCCGTCTGGCAACCCTGCGCTCCACTACAGCGCCTGGCTAGTGGGGTGAGATGGAGCCGGGAGGATTTGAGTTACCGTTGTGTGGAGTGGATACAATCACCAAAATGACTAAACGTGTTTCAGATTTTAAAAAATGTTAAGCCAGGTATGGCGAGTGCCATGAATTGCCATACCAAAATGACGCCTATTGAGACACAGAGAGCGAGCCACGCACTTTTAATGAATGGATTAAAGAGCCGCACAGAGACAGGCAAAGAGCCACATGCGGCTCGCGAGCTGCGGCTGCATTCGTAAATTCGCCCTGAGAGCGCCGGAGCGTCCCTGAGACTGCCTCTAGTCCAATCAAATGACTTGGTCCCATTGTGAGGTTGAACCCAGTGTGCGCGAATTTACGAACGCGGCCAACATATATATAAAAAAAAAAAAATCTCCCATTCTCGCACTTATTGCTTGCGTGCCACTGATTAAGCTGTCGCGTGCCACTGCTGGCACGCGTGCCATAGGTTGCCGACCCCTGGTCTAGATGTATAACATTTTATTGAACAGTAACAGTGCAAGCATGTAGGCTTCTGGCGTGACACGGCTAGCCTAATTTCCGTTCATATGCCTTTTATCAGATAAAATAAAATAGAATA
>NC_137688.1:70607084-70614584 GCF_963989245.1 Nansenia antarctica | reverse complement strand
TAACCAACAGCTACCTCCCCCAGGCTAACCAACAGCTACCTCCCCCAGGCTAAAACAGCTACCTCCCCCAGGCTAACCAACAGCTACCTCCCCCAGGCTAACCAACAGCTACCTTCCCCAGGCTAACCAACAGCTACCTCCCCCAGGCTAACCAACAGCTACCTTCCCAGGCTAACCAACAGCTACCTCCCCCAGGCTAACAGCTACCTCCCCCAGGCTAACCAACAGCTACCTCCCCCAGGCCATCAGACTCGTGAACAAGCCCACTGTAGACAATTGACATTCATTGTCATCCCCAAGCACACCCCATGTATACACACTACCTAACCTTAACACACCCCATGTATACACACTACCTAACCTTAACACACCCCATGTATATACACACTACCTAACCTTAACACACCTCATGTATACACACTACCTAACCTTAACACACCCCATGTATACACACTACCTAACCTTAACACACCCCATGTATACACACTACCTAACCTTAACACACCCCATGTATACAGACTACCTAACCTTAAGCTCACAGCTACCGTACTACTTGAACTATCTATTTTATTTACTAGTTGTACTGCTAATTGTATCCTGTCTTATTTGTCACTTATGTCCTGTACTATTGTCAGTTTTTATCTTGTATTATGCCTATCGCCTTATTGTGTCGTGCTGCAATTTAGGAACTGAAGCCTAAGCAATTTACCATCTTACACTTGTCAGGGTTCCCACACCTTCTGAAACATCACATTCAAGCACCTTTCAAGGACTTTCAAGACTCAATTTCCTCAAATTCAAGGACCCAACACGGCATAGTTTGAGACAGACCTAGATGAGAATTTATATAATAGGAACTATCCGCTCACAGACAACAAATAAAAAGAGAGGCTTGAATGTGTGAACACTAGATGGTCTCTTGCCTTCTCTACCACAGCACAGCAAAACAATATATTGTGAAATATGTGTAAAGTTAAGCAATACAGAGACTTATTTACTAGATGACGAGCTAAGTAAAAACATTTTTTATACATATATATTTTCTTTTAGAGAGAGAGAGAGAGAGAGAGAGAGAGAGAGAGAGAGAGAGAGAGAGAGAGAGAGAGAGAGAGAGAGAGAGAGAGAGAGGGGAATTCAAGCACTTTCAATGACCCATGTCTATTTTCTAAAACTTTTAAGACCTTGATTTCTTTTTCTCAAATTCACAAACTTTCAAGGATTTCAAGGACCCGTGGGAACCCTGACGTGACGTAACAATAAAAGTTGAAACTGAAACACACACAGGCCTTCACCCAACGGCCCTTCACACACAGGGCTTTCACATCGCCAAGGAACCGCTCCAGCTCACGTTCTGGAACCTCAGAACCTTGGTGCTGTCTGGTGAACCTTGGTACTGTCTGGTGAACCTTGGTGCTGTCTGGTGAACCTTGGTGCTGTCTGGTGAACCTTGGTGCTGTCTGGTGAACCTTGGTGCTGTCTGTCTGGTGAACCTTGGTGCTGTCTGGTGAACCTTGGTGCTGTCTGGTGAACCTTGGTGCTGTCTGTCTGGTGAACCTTGGTGCTGTCTGGTGAACCTTGGTGCTGTCTGGTGAACCTTGGTGCTGTCTGTCTGGTGAACCTTGGTGCTGTCTGGTGAACCTTGGTGCTGTCTGGTGAACCTTGGTGCTGTCTGTCTGGTGAACCTTGGTGCTGTCTGGTGAACCTTGGTGCTGTCTGTCTGGTGAACCTTGGTGCTGTCTGTCTGGTGAACCTTGGTGCTGTCTGTCTGGTGAACCTTGGTGCTGTCTGTCTGGTGAACCTTGGTGCTGTCTGTCTGGTGAACCTTGGTGCTGTCTGTCTGGTGAACCTTGGTGCTGTCTGGTGAACCGGCCAGCGTTCGGACCAGTGTAACCAGAACCATCAGCGTCATCAACGTTGGTTGACGAAGGGGCGGGATAAACACAACAATGTCACAACAAGATGGCGGCTACTCAGGCTCCGAAACCCAATTTATGTTCAGTCTGAACGCGCCGGCCGGTTCCAGACTAGGTTCAGGAAGGCGAACCGGAAGGGTTCCCTGGGGGTGTGAAAGCCCTGTGGGAGAACCGAGAGGTCATGTGACGTGGAAGAGGGGTAAGATGGGAAGGCCTCCGTCAGTCACACAGAGAGAGGAAGAGGTCAAGAGGTCAAACACACCCTGCAGACAGGGTCAGAGGTCAGACAGATGGAGAGGATGTGAGGAGGAGGAGGAGTGTAATGTGGAGGGGGAGGGGCTTCAGAGAAGAGAAGGTGTGTGGAGAGAGAGAGAGAGAGAGAGAGAGAGAGAGGGAAAGAGAGAGAGAGAGAGGTGGACGTGTGGACGTGTTGTTAGAGCGGAGGTAGTGTGTGTGTGTGTGTGTGTGCATCAAAGCCATGCAAAACAGCGCAGCTATCTGGACCCCATGGCCATGCAGACGCCAGACAGCCAGACCACCTGACCACCTGACTGACCACCTGATCACCTGACGCATTTACAGCCATGCAAAAACGCCAAACTCACACCGCACGTTGCCCCTGACAACCAACATACACACAGCACGTTGTCCTCGACAACTAACACACACACACACACACACACACACACACACACACACACAGGAGGCAGCATGTCTCCCCTGCGCCCTAGAGAAGACTAGAACACCACATCCCACCTCGCCACGGCCATGCTGCACATTCACCAGCAGGGGGAGCTGTGTGTGTGTGTGTTAGGGGTGCAACGGTTCAGTTGGCCCGCGGTTCGGTATGAACGTGGGTTTTTGGGTCATGGTTTTTTTGTGCGTAAGGAGAAAAGAAAAAACACTACTATTTATTTACAAACTGTTACTTTACTTTATATTATATCTTTATACTTATGGAACTTGGACTATGGAAACATTCAGACACATTCCAGAATCAGTGGCGTAGGGGACGGGCCCGCAAGCGACGCACTGCGGGGGGCCCCCAGCCTCTAGGGGGCCCCCTAACATTGGATACTGTGGTGGGTTGACATAATTCACCCACGGTGGGTTGGGAGTATTGTTCCGGACAGTTAAGTGCGTGGTACCCGAGTTGTTTATTCAGTTACTGCTTGAGTGTGTTGTTGACAATCGTTCATGTTCTTCATTAAACGTTTAGCTTTGTAATTTGATACGCCGCCTCCGACTCCCGTCTCTCGGCACTACGATACAAACTTTTTAATTTAAATTATTTTTAGGCAGCGAGACACAAGACCCTGCAGAAAAATGAGCAAGCGAAAGAACCTCAGTGGTGCGCAAAAACGGCAAGAGCAATATAAAATGTAACAAAATGCAGCGAAACTTCACAAAATGTCATATTTTCTCACAAACCGACACAAAGCAGCTTCTGCGACTAACGTGGGTAGGGATGCAGTTAGCTCTGGGTCAGGGACGAACGTCGTGGATGCACCTGTTGCACCGCTGTGGAGGTCAGTGTTACTGCAGCTGGCAGGCTGACCCGGCCGAGAGATCGTTTTCAAAACTCAAAATTATCAAAAGCTATCTGAGAAGCACCATGTCCCAGGACAGACTCTCCAGACTAGCGATTCTCAGCATTGAAAGCCAGCGCGCACGTCAAATGGATTTAACAAACATACTATGTTACATAGTGAAGGACTTCGCACAGACTAATGCCAGGAGGAGAGGACGTTTTGGTCATTGTTAAAGGTAAGAATAGCCTATTATTTTATATTATTCGAGATATTTATTAATCTATGAATCAAATTAACTCGGGGTGGTGTGTAGCCTGTCGGTCTGTTCTTGTTGCCGTTTGTGTATGGACATGTCACACACACAGTCACACATACGGTGTCAGAATGATTCTGAGCAAACGGCCAGCGCGCTGTAGCTGATAGCTGTCCAGGCCAACCATACGGTCTATGCTGTAGGCTTTATGCAGCCTTAAAATAAATGTACCGCTCAGGGTTTCCGTTAACCGGTAATTCCCGGAATTTGTCCGGTAAAATTTGTTGAAGTCCGACAAATTGAAAACTCGTCGGACAAAATGTCCGGTGAAAATAATTCCCTCTAAGCACAATTTGAATACAATTCGCTAAAGTTCACATTTTGTATTCAAATTGGCTTCGGGCCACCATTCTCAGCTGAGCACCAAACACACACACACAACACTGCCCGAGAGAGAAGGACCCGCCCCCTCCAGCCAGCCTATAGGCTAACCAAAGAGGGCGGGTCCTTCTCTCTCGGGCAGTGCCGCGCGTGCACGAGTGTGTGTGTGTCCGGTGCCCAGCTGAAAATGGTGGCCCGAAGCGGAAAGCCTTAACTTTATCGCACAATAACAAGGATAACAAACGAAACGGACAACATTTACACTAAGATGGAGACAAACTTCAGCGATATGATCTAACAGCCGGTCTTCAGGACGACATACAGACCCGTATGAGCTTACAGGGCTATCCCCTAAGTATGATTTGACAGGCAGCTAAACGAAATGCCTTCCCAACCAGCGAGACCTGGGGGGTGTTCCATCAACGTCGCCAAAGGAAAACCTAGGCCTACTTCGCCAAGTCCCGCGAGACTCTTAAAAAGATCCAGGCATATCTTGATAGATCTCGCGAGACTTGTCAAAACAAGCCCAGACTTTCCTCCAGCGACGTCGATGGAACACCCCCCTGGTTATAGAAATGACGTTGTTTTATTGATAAAAAAAAAAAAAAAGGGTAAAACTGGAAAGAGAAAATAGAAAACTCACATTAATCCCAAACAATTTAACAAACTTCAGTTAACGTAATGTGGAGTCCGTTCATTGATCGATGCTGTCTGTTCAGTTCCCAGTGAGGCGCCCGTTCAGCGCTGGACATAATGGCATAGCGTGCATGCTAATCATGTTATATTATTATATAGCTCGCATCTAATCGTATCGGATGAGAAATAGACATTAAATGGCATATATAGGCCGCTACACAACAGTAATCACCGCGACAAACAGCTATATTAGATTTGAAGAAAAAAAAATATGATTTTGAAAAAAAAAAAAAATATTATATTTTAATATGATGACCGGAATAATTCACGTTTGTCCGGTAAATCGAAATCTTCCCGGACACGATGTCCGGCGGCAAATTTTTCTAACGGAAACCCTGGTACCGCTACATCCGTTTGAGTTAACCTCCGTTGCGAAAGGGCCCCCGCCGCCACCTTGCGGGTGGGCCTCGGGATTTTGCGGTACGCCACTGTCCAGAATATGACTGGTATATTAATAATAATAATAAGTAATAATATATAAAATATTATATATATAAAAATAACTATTTTCAAATGTAAAAAAAATTAAAATAAACACTTTCAAATGTAAAAGTGCATCTTAGGCTTGACTACCGGTATAGGAGAGGAAGAATTAAAAGTATATAAGAATATTATTATGCGCATATACGACACGCATGAAGCAAAAAGCAAAATGACTCCACAACGTAGATTTGTAGCAATCCAGGGCTTCCTCAATCTGCTGCCATGTTCTCACCTCCACCATGAACAAACATCTGAACAAGAACAAACTGCGTTCCAGACCAACTCCACCTCTGACTTCCAACGGAACGCAGCATAAACTGCAAAACTGACATCCACTAGTGTATTGAACCGTACGGGTCAATATAAAACCCAGAACCATCGCACCCCTAGTCTGTGTGTGTGTGTGTGTGTGTGTGTGTGTGTGTGTGTGTGTGTGTGTGTGTGTGTGGGGAAAGATTCACAGCAAAGTCACAGCAGGTCAGGCACTTCAACCACACGTGGACACACACACACACACACACACACACACACACACACACCGCTACACACACCGCTAGGCTAGGTTATCTGACGTCGTGTGAAGCTGCTGTTGGTTAAGGCAAGCGTGGACACGCCCCCTCTCTACCGCCCCCCACAGCCAGGTGCATGCTGGTTAGGGCGGCTGGTTAGGTGACCGGGCCCAGACAGACCCCAGGGCTCTCTAGCCTGGGGGGGTCAGGACAGGGTGGGGTGTGGGCAGGGTGGGACAGGGACAGGGACAGTGGAGGAGGGAGGGGGACAGGGGAGGAGGGGACAGGGGGGAGGGAGGGACAGGAGGACAGGGTGGGGGTGAGGTCAGGACAGGGTGGGGGGGGGGGGGGGGGGACAGGGAGGACAGGGGACAGGGGAGGGGGTCAGGGACAGGGACATGGACAGGGTGGGGGGGTCAGGACAAGGGACAGGGACAGTAGCGTAGCTGGGTGTGTGCCCTAGTGTGTCAGAGACAGGGGGGGGCTGGGCAGTGACAGGTGAGTGACAGGTGAGTGACAGGTGAGTGTGTACCTTCAGCTTAGACTGAATCTCACGAGACTTTCTCCTGGCCAAGACCTGCAGGTGACTAGAGACCTGAAGAGAGAGAGGAGGAGGAGGAGGAGAGGAGGGAAGAGAGGAGAAGAGGAGAGGAAAAGAGAAAGAGAGAAGGATATGACCAGGGGAGAGGAGGCTGGGGGGGGCACCTACCTTGATGCCTGTCTGGTACTCCCGGACCCTCTTACGGGCCAACACCTGTATGTGACTAGACACCTGGAGTGTGTGGGACAGGGTTACAGCCGTGAACACACACACACACACACACACACACATATCTGATGACTGGCAGTTAGGGTTGCAAAATTCCTGTAAGTTTGGGAAGCTTTCTGATCATTTCCAGAGTTTCCATATTGAAACCCCGTAGGGAAACTTTGGAAATTACCGGAAAGTTTCCCAAACTTACGGGAATTTTGCAACTCTACTGGCAGTTCTACAGTACAGTACACCCTACCCCCCCCCCACCCCCCCACATAAAACACATGACACGGTCTGGTGAAAAGGGCCGCATGTCGACAATTCTCAACTCAAGAAGAAGAAGCAAAAAGCTTCTTTAAAAAAAAAGGAAAATCTGTTTCTGTTTTTGTGCATATTATGAAAGTTGAAGTGTTGAAGAGCCCACTCCATAAAACAAACAACAGTTTTAGCATCACTAAATACTTATCATTTGTGAATTTGATTCACTGTATCGTCTGCTGTAGGCTACTGTGTTAGTGATACACGGCTTGTAAACAAACTTACGTTTTAGGACAAAGTGTTCAAAAGCAAGGGCTATGTGATCATCTAGTTATGTGTTTTTAGCATGTTGATGTTCTCTCAGCATGTTGTGATGTTATAAACATGCAGTTAGATGTTCGTAGCGAAGTTCCTTGCTAGCTTGCTAGCTACTAGCAGCTGTTTTGCGTGTGTTTTGATTCAGAGAACGTTTCTGTTGTTTGGTTTGAGGTGGACCAACATTCAAATAAGCATAATATCTTCAACTATTTTCGGAATTTCAATGTATGACACATAATTTAAAAGCTTACAATCTGCACTTTCATAATTTGGATAACAACAATAATAAATGTCCAAGCCTACTTGAGGACTGTTTAACCAGACCCTGTCACATATGAATCAACCCTTTCTAGTGGTAAGTCAACATGGACCTTAGTCTACAAGGTATTTTACATTCAGCAAT
>NC_137688.1:70562084-70597084 GCF_963989245.1 Nansenia antarctica | reverse complement strand
GAATTAACTTGAACGCTATCAATTGATCAAACAAGTCATAAAATAAAAAAGAACAATGCCTCATTATCAGACCATGACAGAATAAGCTCTAACCTGTATGAAACCTGTGCTCCTATGCTGCTGGTCTGCACTGATATAGGACAACAGTTGAACTTTCATTACTCTGAAATGTAAATCGCGCACCGATGTATTTCTATGGGGAAGGCTGTGCTTGACACTTCCATGGGACTGACGTCAGGGCAGCGGAACACGGTGACTGTCAGCCTGTGACAAACGCGCAGATATGAGTGCTCCGGTGTCCAGCTGGCTCCGGTGTCCTGCCCGCTGTCCCGAGCGCGCTGGACTGTGGAACTTTCTATGTTAAGCAGCATAACCTCTGCATTTTTTTGTTATGCTTGTTGTAAAGAAAAGGTCTATAATGCATTGAAATGACATTAAACTAAGATAATAAGATGGTTATCATAATTGTTCACGTCTTTAATTACAAGTAATTACAGAAAAAGTAAATGACATTTCAGGCTAGCTTCCGTATTTACGAGAGCGAAAATAACATTTCTGTAGATGAATGAATGAATGAATGAAAGCTTTATTTCGAACATGTGAAAAAAGAAATAGTTATAACAACAAAAAACTAAAAAACAAGAAAAAACAAAACAAAACAAAAAACACTATTTACTTAACATGTCCGAAAAGGAGTAGGAAGAAGCATAAGATTATTTAATCCTACCCCTTCTCCAATACTCAGAAATTAATAATTAATAATCTGCAGTTAACTTCAATATTAATATAATATTTTTTTAATTAAATCAAATGTATTTACGTATTTACATATTTACCAACAATAGAAAACAGATAATGTAAATAAACAAATAATCTGTGAAAACACCTGGTGACTATCAAAGCCCTTCTTCCTCCTCGTACCTGGTGAAAACCATGTTTTTATACCGCTTTTTGAACTGGGTCATGCTTGGACACCGCTTTAGCTCCACACTCAATCCGTTCCACAGCTTCACTCAAAAACGTTGTACGTACATAAATATGTTTTAAATGTAACTCCCCCCTCAAATTATAACTCCCATCTCTATAAAAAAAAAAATTGGGAATATTCCCAGGGAGTAGGTTGTTATTTTCTTTATACATTATTTGTGCTGTTAGAAGGTGGACCAGATCCGTGAATTTTAATGTTTTTGATTTTAAGAATAATGAATTTGTGTGATCTCTATAACCGGAATTATGAATTAACCTTATGGCTCTTTTTTGCAATATTAATAGTGATTGTAGTCTACATTTATAAGTATTGCCCCAAACCTCTGCACAATAATTTAAATATGGTAAAAGCAGTGAACAGTAGAGAGTGTGGAGTGATTTATGGTCCAGAACGTGTCTTGCCTTACTCAGTACTGAAATTCTTCTTGACAGTTTATTTCAGACATTTTTTATATGAGATGACCAGCTTATTCTATCATCAATTATCACACCAAGAAACTTATTTTCATGAACTCTTTCAATGTCCACACCATCTACCTGTATCTGTACTTGAGTATTCATTTTATAATTACCAAATAACATGTAGTTAGTTTTGCTTAGGTTTAATGATAATTAGTTTATGTCAAACCATCTTTTTAATTTGCACATTTCTGAAGTAATCATCTCCAGTAGCTCCTTTAAATTCCCCCTGATTCGCAATGCATGCCGGAAGGGAGTCTCATGGCTCTGAATGGAACGTGCGTCCAGATTTTCTCCAAATGGAGCCATGGATAACCCTAGCCCTACCCCTAAATGTAAAATTAAATGGGACGCCACTACCCCTACACGTGAACTCGCAAAACGGAGCCGAAGGGGTGAAAACGGAGCCGGAGGGGTGAATTGGGATTCACCCTGTGTCTAGGTGTGTGTGTGTGTGTGTGTACTCACCATACATCTTAGTGTGTGTGTGTGTGTGTGTGTGTGTGTGTGTGTGTATGTGTGTGTGTACTCACCATACATCTTAGTGTGTGTGTGTGTGTCTAGGTGTAAATGGTAAAATGGTAAATGGACTGACTTATATAGCGCCTTATTCCAAAGCGCTTTACAACGGCCTCTCATTCACCCATTCACACACACATTCACACACCAATGGCGGCAAGCTACCATGCAAGGCGCCGGCCTGCTCATTGGGAGCAATTTTGGGGTTCAGTGTCTTGCCCAAGGACACTTCGACATGTGGCCAGCCGGGATTCGAACCGCTGATCTGCCAACCTTGTGATCATTAGACGGCGACTCTACTTCCTGCGCCACAGCCGCCCCATTGTGTGACCCAGGTGTGTGTCTAGGTGTGTGTGTGTCTGTACAGGAGTGTGTCCTCACCATACATCTTAGTGTGTGTGTGTGTGTGTGTCTAGGTGTGTGTCTAGGTGTGTGTGTGTCTGTACAGGAGTGTGTCCTCACCATACATCTTAGTGTGTGTGTGTGTGTGTGTGTGTGTGTGTGTGTGTGTGTGTGTGTGTGTACTCACCATACATCTTAGTGTGTGTGTGTGTCTAGGTGTGTGTGTGTCCAGGTGAGTGTGTGTCTGTACAGGAGTGTGTACTCACCATACATCTTGCCCTCGTCAGACAGGATGATCTTCCTCCGGCCGCAGGGAGGGTAGATGGCCAGCGCCTCGTGGAAGCTCTGTTCGATGTCGGGGCTCCACACCCCCTCAGGGTCCCCGTCCAGCCCCCGGTCCCCCCCGGCCCCCAGGGCCTCGCCGCCACCCCCCCCCTCCTCCTCCTCCTCCTCATCCTCCGCCCGCCGCGCCCCCCCCGCCGGCCCCCGCCCCCCCTCAGGGCTGTCACGGCAGGTCCACTCAGACGCAATGATGCCGGCTCCGCCCACAACCAACACACCTGGAGAGAGGAGAGGGGGGGGAGGGGGAGAGAGGGAAGAGAGAGAGACAGAGAGA
Organism: Nansenia antarctica; assembly: GCF_963989245.1. Taxonomy (NCBI): domain Eukaryota; kingdom Metazoa; phylum Chordata; class Actinopteri; order Argentiniformes; family Microstomatidae; genus Nansenia; species Nansenia antarctica. Next base: position 70,594,161 of record NC_137688.1, on the reverse strand, counting down.
GACAGACAGACAGAGACAGAGAGTGTGAGAGAGAGAGAGAGAGAGAGAGAGAGAGAGAGAGAGAGAGAGAGAGAGAGAGAGAGACAGTGTTAACAGGCCATCTCCAACATGTCCGTCTGCGTTGAGCAGCTGTAGCAGACCCCCTCCAACATGTCCGTCTGCGTTGAGCAGCTGTAGCAGACCCCCACCCCCCCCCCCTCCCCCACCCCTGCAGACGTGGTGACAGGTCCCCCGGACCCCCTGGATGTCACCCTCCCTCAGCAGGAGAACCCATCTGGGGGGGGGACAGGGGGGGGGCAGGGGGGTATTAATAGCCCCGCGGGGGCCGTGTAGGACATGGTGAACACCAGGGTAAGACACCGGGAGGTCGGTAAGTCAGGCCAGAATATTCTAACTCGGCCGGTCGGTCGCGCTACGAAGGTTACCGTGGCGATATCAGCTGGTCGGTCGTATCATAGAGATTTCTCTTTCTTGTTAAAGAAAGTCCCACTCATATTTTTGTTTTTATTGATAGACAGTAAGTAGAGATATGACAGGAAGGATGGGTGAGAGAGAGAGAGAGAGAGAGAGAGAGAGAAGGGATGACATGCAGGATATAGACAGTAGAGTTTGACAGGAAGGATGGGTGAGAGAGAGAGAGAGAGAAGGGATGACATGCAGGATAGAGACAGTAGAGATTGACAGGAAGGATGGGTGAGAGAGAGAGGAGGATAGAGACAGTAGAGATTGACAGGAAGGATGGGTGAGAGAGAGAGAGAGGAGGATAGAGACAGTAGAGATTGACAGGAAGGATGGGTGAGAGAGAGAGAGGATAGAGACAGTAGAGATTGACAGGAAGGATGGGTGAGAGAGAGAGAGGATAGAGACAGTAGAGATTGACAGGAAGGATGGGTGAGAGAGAGAGGAGGATAGAGACAGTAGAGATTGACAGGAAGGATGGGTGACAGCGAGAGAGAAGGGATGACACATGCAGGACATGTCCGCGGCCGGGAATCGAACCGGGAACCCTGCGATGGTTACGTGGTCGACGCTTAACCCGCTACGCCACCTTAGCGCCCAGTGTTCTCTTTCTGTGTAATGCTAGCGATGCTAACGATTGTTTCAGTTCTGTGTTTTATACAGCATGTTATACACTCCCTCCTAGCCTACGATTCAAGGTTGTGTCTCGTCACACTGTGTGCATGCATCAAACTGATGGTCGTACCCAAGATGATTAGTTCCATGTCGCACAGTGTGGCTTTGCAATAAACTTATACGATCGCTAAAATCCCACAGTGTGTAGGATCCTGTAGTTCTGTGTTTTACACTGATGGTTTCATGGGGAGTGATTCTACTGCAGTAGGGCTAACCCTCAGAAACAGAGAGAGAGAGACAGAGAGAGACAGAGAGAGAGAGGGAGACAGAGAGACAGAGAGCCAGAGAGAGAGAGAGAGAAACAGAGAGAGACAGAGAGAGAGAGAGAGACAAAGAGAAAGAGAGAGACACAGAGAGAGAGAGAGAGAGACAGAGAGAGAGAGGACTCAGGACTGACTGCAGTAGGCTGAATTAACCCTCAGATGAAACACAGGGCCTGACTGCAGCAGCCAGTCAGCCAGTCAGCCAGCCAGTCAGCCAGTCAGTCAGTCAGCCAGCTAGCCAGCCAGTCAGTCAGTCAGTCAGCCAGCCAGTCAGCCAGTCAGCCAGCTAGCCAGCCAGTCAGCCAGCGTGTGATTTAGCAGCTGTGGCTAGCCTAGCCTCTAACATGCTGCCTCCTTCATAATGACCACCAGGAAATGACACATTCCTCTGTTATTGAGCTAGCTGCTAGCGTCTGCTCAGACACTCAGAGGTCTGGAAGGAGAACACATCTGGTGCATGGTGGGTAATGCTTTCCAGAGTGTGGTTAATGGTCGCCCCGGCCACAGCGGTCACCCCCGATCTCACTGGCCCCGTTAACCAGCTCCCAACCACCAAACACATAATCATCATCATCATGATCATCATAATAATAATAATAATAATAATAATAATAATAATAATAATAATAACGATGATGATAATAATACATTAGACTTATATAGCGCTTTTCTAGACACTCAAAGACGCTTTACAAACTGAAAAGATTGAGTAGTAATAATAAAAAGAAACAAATAAATAAATAAAAGAAAGTATAGGGGCCTAATTGAGGTAGTGCTGGGGGCACATGGGAAGGGGAGGGGGAGAGGGTTAACTGGTGAAGGCGAGCTTGAAGAGGTGGGTTTTGAGGGCCTGTTTAAATGTTGGGAGGGTGTTCCAGAGGAACGGGGCTGCGGCTGAAAAGGCCCCATCACCCCAGGTGATACTACTACTGTCCCTCCTGAGACATCTACTACCCCCCTGTACTGTCCCTCCTGAGACATCTACTACCCCCCTGTACTGTTTCTCCTCAGACATCTACAACCCCCTGTACTGTCCCTCCTGAGACATCTACTACCCCCTGTACTGTCCCTCCTGAGACATCTACTACCCCCCTGTACTGTCCCTCCTGAGACATCTACTACCCCCTGTACTGTCCCTCCTGAGACATCTACTACCCCCTGTACTGTCCCTCCTGAGACATCTACTACCCCCCTGTACTGTTTCTCCTGAGACATCTACTACCTCCCTGTACCGTTTCTCCTGAGACATCTACTTAGGGATGCTCCGATCTGGATTTTTGGGGCCGATACCGATCACCGATTTTTTTCCTCAAGATCAACCGATACCGATACCGATTTTTTTTTTAATACATAACTGTAGGCCTACTGACTGGATAGCCTACATATTTTTAGCTTTTTCGACAAAAGGTTTGATCCATTAGGCACCAAGCAAACGCAGACCCATTTTTATGGCATAGTAAAAGTCTGGCCTATCACCCAGTTAGGGCCTGAAGCCCAAGTCAGTCGATATGGCTGTATAAAAGACATCATAAACGTGGCCTTCATGGTTTACATACTGTTACGTCCTCCTATGTTTTCTGTTCAGTTATCTGTCTTCCCCAGGAAAGGAAAAAAGAAAAAAGAAAAAAAACGTTTTTTGCGATCGGCCATTTTTGCCGATCACCGATCGAGTCATTTGGAGTGAAATCGGCCGATTTAAATCGGTGGCCGATAAATCGGAGCATCCCTACATCTACTACCTCCCTGTACCGTCCCTCCTGAGACATCTACTACCCCCCTGTACTGTCCCTCCTGAGACATCTACTACCCCCCTGTACTGTTTCTCCTGAGACATCTACTACCTCCCTGTACCGTCCCTCCTGAGACATCTACTACCTCCCTGTACTGTCCCTCCTGAGACATCTACTACCCCCCTGTACTGTCCCTCCTGAGACATCTACTACCCCCCTGTACTGTCCCTCCTGAGACATCTACTACCCCCCTGTACTGTCCCTCCTGAGACATCTACTACCCCCCTGTACTGTCCCTCCTGAGACATCTACTACCCCCCTGTACTGTCCCTCCTGAGACATCTACTACCCCCCTGTACTGTCCCTCCTGAGACATCTACTACCCCCCTGTACTGTCCCTCCTGAGACATCTACTACCCCCTGTACTGTTTCTCTATTATGACTGTGTCATAATAAACATAAAAATAAAACTTCTTCTAGCACGACGACTGCCAATGGCCCCGGGCCTGAGCATGACTACATGTTCCTGGGCTGGTGGGTACATGGTAAATAAATGCTAATTGGACTACACTTAAATAGCGCCTCATACCAAAGTGCTTTACAACGGCCTCTCATTCACACACACATTCACACACACATTCACACACCAACGGCGGCAAGCTACCATGCGAGGCGCCGGTCCGCTCATTGGGAGCAATTTGGCGGTTCGGTGTCTTGCCCGAGGACACCTCGACATGTGGCCAAGCGGGGGTTTTGAGGTTCCACGCATCCTCTGACAGGCTAGCGCGCTAGCCCGCAGACCAACGCGACGCGCTACAGAGAGAGGAGTCGTGTTGCTAAGGCGACCACATGGGGTAAGTGGCGTCGTAAATCAGAGAACAGGTTTGCCAAGGACGTGTCAGAGACACAGAAACACAGACAGACAGACAGACACACAGACACACAGACACACAGACACACAGACAGACACACAGACACACAGAGACACAGACACACAGAAACACAGACACACAGAAACACAGAGACACAGACAGACAGACACACAGACACACAGACACACAGACACACATAAATACAGACACACAGAAACACAGAAACACAGACACACAAACACAGAAACACAGACACAGACACACAGAGACACAGAGACACAGGCCTGATCCTTCCTCTAGTCAAAGTAATGCTAACTGAATTCAAGCTCTGCTAGCATGTTTACAGTGAGGTACAAGCCTTCAGCGTTAAGTCCAGGGTTCCTACAAGTTTCAACAAGTAGGCTACAATTTAAGACCTTTTTAGAGGTTCTTTCTTATTCTTTGAATAGAATTTTAGACCTATTCGCGACACCATATGATAGCTTTTTGTCATCCTCGAGGTGATGAAATTAGGGATTTCACTGCCATACAGACAAAAAAGGAAGCGAATTGGCATTTTTTTGGTTCCAGCTTGATTAATTTCCGCGTAAATAGATGTGGTTGGACTGATTTCCTTGCAGGATAGCATTTTTAAGACCTAGCACCTAATTTTTAGACTGAATAACTGAAATGTAATAACTCATGCATCGGATTGCTGGATTTTAGACTTTAAGGCTTTTTAAGACCAGCGCGGGAACCCTGTAAGGCAGTGGTGGACTCAGGCTGTTTGAAGGGCAGGGGCGAAAAAAGAAAAAAAAGGGCACCTACTGCACAACATGGGACCCCATCAGTGCACATGGTCACGTTTAGACCATTGGAAGGGCAGCCAATAAGGCACATCCTCTAATTTTGCCACTCAAAAGGGCACTTTAGTGCGACGTTTTTCAACTGTGGGGGCACATGGTCAAGTTTAGACCATTGGAGGGGCACCAATAGGGCACGTCCTCTCATTTTCGCCACTTAAAAGGGCATTTTTTACACTCAAAAGGGCACTTAAGACAGGCGTTTTTCAACCGTGGGGGCACCAGGAGGGGCCCCTGCCCCCCCCCCCCCCGAGTCCGCCAATGGTTTCAAGTCTCACCCTGTAGGACCAACGTCAGGTGGTCAGGGAGGGAACGTGGCAGCCTAAGAAATTTACCATCTTACACTTGTCAGGGTTCCCACACCTTCTGAAACATCACATTCAAGCACCTTTCAAGGACTTTCTAGACTCAATTCCCTCAAATTCAAGGACCCAACACAGCATAGTTTGAGACAGATCTAGATGAGAATTAATATAATAGGAACTCTCCGCTCACAGACAACAATTAAAAAGAGAGGCTTGAATGTGTGAACAATAGATGGTCTCTTGCCTTCTCTACCACAGCACAGCAAAACAATATATTGTGAAATATGTGTAAAGTTAAGCAATAGAGACTTATTTAGTAATTTTTTTTTGAATATATGTATATTTATTTATTTTTTGAGAGAGAGAGAGAGAGAGAGAGAGAGAGAGAGAGAGAGAGAGAGAGAGAGAGAGAGAGAGAGAGAGAGAGAGAGAGAGAGAGAGGGGAATTCATGCACTTTCAATGACCCATGTCTATTTTCAAAAACTTTTATTTAAAATAACTTTTTTTTTTCTCAAATTCACAAACTTTCAAGGTTTTCAAGGACCCATGGGAACCCTGTAAGAGCCTAGCTAGAGCCTCAGTTATGCTGTAGAACATTGTTACACTATCGTGTGCATACTTTGGGGGACTTAAATCTCTTTCACAATCTTTTACTGACGAATATATTCTTTTTAAAGAAGTTTGGTCCCTAAAAAAAAGCAACTGCTGCAATTTGGAAGCATTTCGGGTTCTGATCTAATGACAAGGGAGGCAGCTAATCTGTGTGTGAGGCTGTGTGTGTGTGTGTGTGTGTGTGTGTGTGTGTGTGTGTGTGTGTGTGTGTAAGGCTGTGTGTGAGGCTATGTGTGTGAGGCTGTGTGTGTGAGGCTGTGTGTGAGGCTGTGTGTGAGGCTGTGTGTGAGGCTGTGTGTAAGGCTGTGTGTGTGAGGCTGTGTGAGGCTGTGTGTGTGAGGCTGTGTGAGAGGCTGTGTGTGTGAGGCTGTGTGTGTGTGAGGCTGTGTGTGTAAGGCTGTGTGTGTGAGGCTGTGTGTGTGAGGCTGTGTGTGTGAGGCTGTGTGTGAGGCTGTGTGTGAGGCTGTGTGTGAGGCTGTGTGTGTGAGGCTGTGTGTGTAAGGCTGTGTGTGTGAGGCTGTGTGTGTAAAGCCCAATTTATACTTCTGCGTAAAATACGCCGTAGGCTACGCCGTAGGTTGACGCGCACCTCTCCAAAAATGTAACTACGCGGCAGTGCCTACGCAGACCGTAAGCACTGTGATTGGTAGCACATGATTCCGACATGATTCCGACTCTCTCGTAGGCCAAAATGCAGAAGCCATGACAGAAATGTCATTTACTTTTTCTGTAATTACTTATTAATAAAGATTTGAAAAATGATGATAACCATCGTATTATCTTAGTTTAATGTCATTTCAATGCATCATAGAACTTTTATTTACAACAAGCATAACCAAAAAATCGCTATTATGCCGCTATGAGTACACCATTCCAACGGAGTGCCCCATGGAAGCGTCAAGCACAGCCTTGCCATAAGGAGCGCGAGTCACATTTACGAGATGTACAATCCTGTTTATTTAGAAATAAATGATTACCTGTGGCGTTTCAGGGCTCTACAGTGCGACCATTTCACTCGCATTTGCGACTAAAAATACATCTGTGCGACTAGAGAAATAAATTCACGAGCACACGTGCGAGTACAGTTTATTATTATTTATTTTTTTTTATTTTTTTTAAATTCAAAAAATAAATCTGCGCGAACCGTGTGGCCACATTTTAAGCCGTCAGCCAGCCCGCTACGACCACGGGAAGTCATGTTAAAAGTGAAGTTACTTCTGTTAAACTGGCGCTAAGCTAACATCGCTAATCGCTAACTCCCTCCTGGGCCTTAAAGAGACAAGCGCCCTTTTCTCATCTCAAGCTTCATTAGCTTCATTAGCTCACCACATCTACAGATTTGGTCCCACACACTTCAGATTTGAACCCAAGGTTACAACCAGGGTTAACTACCCAGGGTAGAAAGTAGAAAGCTCTCAGACCTTCAGAACCCATTGAAAGTAGTGGAGGTACTCCAGAAGTCCAAATGCATCTCTAATCCTAGGAAACCCTAGGAAGCAAGTTGCCTAATGGCATGAAAATGCAACATGTTGTACTTGAGTGTGGCAGAGAGGTGGGACCCCCGGGGATGGTGGTGTGCTAACAGCTAGCCGCCGCAGAGGCACCGTGCTGGGCTGGCCACCTCCACATGTCACCACCCCGGGCAGCATGGGGCTGGGGACTGGTCATCTGGATGTGGGGTAGTTTAATACCCCTAGATGTGGAGTTGTCTGGCCACCGTGTGTGACTGATGTAGCCTGACCCAGCAGCAGGGAGGTGGGCAGCATGGAGACAGACCTCTGCATGGCCTGGCTGGGCTGCTAGCTGACAGACCTAGCCCTAAAGCCTGGCTGGGCTGCTAGCTGCTAGCTGACAGGCATGACATGGATGAATGAATGAACTAGTGTTGTTCCGATACCGATACTAGTATCGGCATGGCCACCGATACGCACAAAAATGCTGGTATCGGTATCGGCGAGTACTAACAAAAAAAAATCCGATATTTTTTATTTTATTTTTTTTTTTTTTTAAGTACTAAAGTTATTTTGTTTGTAAATGTTCACTTGCTGTTGCACTACTACTACGACTGTTTTATATCTTAAATGGATATTGCACTGATTGGCATCTGTGAGAGCCACATTTCAGGTTTTATAAGGGGTTGATTTTCTTGTCACCATACCAGGTAGACAATAAAAAAAAGTTCTATAGTATTCACTCTCTGTTGGTATTTTTTCCTGTTTTACAAAGGTTTTGAGCAGTGCCAGACTAAGTGTTAGCAATAATTTTACATCGAGGTGAGTATGCGGCTCCAAATTTATTTATTTATTTTTTTTATTTTTTTTTCCTTTTCAAAAACCGGTATCGGATCGGTACTCGGTATCGGCAAGTACTGCACGGTCAGGTATCGGTATCGGTATCGGGATCAAAAAATGGTATCGGAACAACACTAGAATGAACATGCTGCTAACCAGGAGAACTTGACACAGCTAGTTACCATAATACAATGCCATCAACTCTGCGTCTAGTAGGGCTGTAGGCATGGGCCAATGTGTGATTTTGGTGCAAAAATGGCAAAATCACTAATAAAAATGTGTTATAATTACATTTTTCACTGTGCTCCTAAATTTCTTTGTGTGCCCCTAACATTTTTCATTTAGGAGCACATGTGCTCCTAGTGAAAAAGGTTAGCGTAGAGCCCTGCGTTTGACAGCGGATGATGATAAGACATTTAATGTAAAGTTATCTATAAGAACTGTGATTGGTCTGCTGGGTAGCGTCACATTCCGACTAGGGCTGGGCAAACGATCAACATTTCTTTTTCGATAATCGCAAGAATTAACGATCAATTATCGATTAATCGATAAGCTTTTTTTTCAAAAAAAAAAACGTTTTTTTTTTGTTTTTTTTTCTTGGGGATTTGTTTTTATTTGTGTTGCTATTGCACACATTCATTCATTCACATTCAAACTAGACACTACAGTCAGATAACAATCCTCTTAAACAAGGCAGTGAGTAGCTTAAATTGTTTAACTTAAAAACACATTTTACGTTATAAATAAAAATATAGAAAATAAGTAACTCACCATAGGAGCAGTAAAAAAACAGTTACTCACAAATAGGAGGATGACTGAAAACGTTAGTGTCCTTAAGAGCGTCCAGCTTAACTTAAATTTAAACTCCAGCGAGAGACTGTAGGCGGCAGGCCTACTGGTTCTTGTTCAGAAAGATGATCATGTTAACATGTTCAGGGGTGAGAGACGAACGCAATCTGGTGACACGTGGACAAACTCATTTCCATTATTATTATTATAAAAAGAAAAAAAAGATTAACGATTATCGAGCAAAATATTTTGTGATCGACCAAGATCCTTATCGATCAATTATCGATCGTCGATCATTGATGCCCACCCCTAATTCCGACTCTCTCGTAAATGCGGAAGTCATGACAGAAATGTCATTTACTTTTTCTGTAATTACTTATTAATAAAAATGTGAAAAATTATGATAACCATCGTATTATCTTAGTTTAATGTAATTTCAATGCATTATAGACATTTTCTTTACAACAAGCATAACAAAAAAATATATTATGCCGCTATGAGGACACCGACCAACGCGACGCAGACCGACCAACGCGGAACTATAAATTGGGAGAGCCCTTGCGTAGCCTACGGCGTAGCCGCGCGTCAATTCGACGCAGAAGTATAAATTGGGCTTAAGGCTGTGTGTTAGAGGCTGTGTGTAAGGCTGTTGTAAGGCTGTGTGTGTAAGGCTGTGTGTAAGGCTGTGTGTGAGGCTGTGTGTTACTAAGGCTGTGTGTGTAAGGCTGTGTGTTAGAGGCTGTGTGTGTAAGGCTGTGTGTGTAAGGCTGTGTGTAAGGTTGTGTGTAAGGTTGTGTGTGAGGCTGTGTGTGTAAGGCTGTGTGTGTAAGGCTGTGTGTGTGTGTGTGTGTGTGTGTGTGTCTATTAGGGCTGCACGATTAATCGATTTTAAATCGAAATCGCGATTTGAAATGATGCGACTAGCTAATCGCAAAGCCTGCGATTTGCCTGCGTTTTTTTTTTTTTTTTTTTGCTATTTAGCAGACGCTTTTAATCCAAAGCGATTTACAATTACGAATTACAGGGACATTCCCCCTGGAGTAACTGAGGGCTAAGTGCCTTACTCAAGGGCACACTAGTAGTGGTGTGGTTTCAGGAGGGATTTGAACTCACACAACCTTCCGATCACAAGTCCAACTCACTAGACCACCACTACCCGTATGGGATACGTCATACAGCGCGTCGGATTCAACGTCAATGAACGTCAACGTCAATGAACGTCAACAATGAACGTGAACGTCAATGAACGTCAACGTCAATGAACGCACACCAACAACATCGCACGTGAAACGCCCACGTTTCGGTAGCTAGCAAAAAAATATACACTTGTTGAGAGAAACAAAATGGTGTTGCTGTTTAAAAAACCCATAAATAAATATGTTGTCCCAATTCATATCTTTTAAGTTCTCATCCTTGCATTAGAATTAGAGCAGTTAATAGTTTGATGATATCATGTGGTAATGCTCTCTGAAAATAGGTGATAGATAGATTCATCCAATCACCTGCCAAGTATTTTTTGAAAGTACCTGCCCTTTTCCAAACAGCTTCCAATTAAGCTTTCCTAGATGGTTGTGTGAAACAAACCACCTGAGTCAGGTTAGTAATGCTCCATCACATGTTTTAATCTGAAGCTTGATTTTAAAGCAACCCAACTTTAAAGCAACCCAATGTAAGTTTAGTTCTTTCACTCGTAGCTCGGGCTGTGGGGGTGCTAGAGGAGGGAGCCTCTAAGTCCCCTGAAGACGTACAAACAAACTGCACGTTGATACGACCTTCCTAGCCGGAGATATGGCCACACTTTACAAAAACTTCCTTTTTTTTTTTTTTTTTTTTTTGCTATTTAAAAAAATAATAATCGCAAATTAATCGCAATCGCGATATCTGTCCAAATAATCGCAATTCGATTTTTCCCCCCAAATCGTGCAGCCCTAGTGTCTATGGTCGCAAGCCTGTGACTGACGGAGAGGAGGATCCCCTTCTGTGTTGGAAACCAAACGGAGCCGCTTTCCACTGATGTCGCAGGTGACCCCGAAGGTAAACTGACTGACTTATACAGCGCCTTATTCCAAATTTACAACGGCCTCTCATTCACCCATTCACACAATGGGCCAACCATGCGATCATTAGACGCCGGCTCTACCTCCTAAGACACAGCCTCTACCTCCTGAGACACAGCCTCTAGACACAGCCTCTACCTCCTGAGACACAGCCTCTACCTCCTGAGACACAACTTCTACCTCCTGAGACACAGCCTCAACCTCCTGAGACACAGCCTCTACCTCCTGAGACACAGCCTCTACCTCCTGAACCACAGCCTCTACCTCCTGAGACACAGCCTCTACCTCCTGAGACACAGCCTCTACCTACTGAGACACAGCCTCTACCTCCTGAACCACAGCCTCTACCTCCTGAGACACAGCCTCTACCTCCTGAGACACAGCCTCTACCTCCTGAGACACAGCCTCTACCTCCTGAGACACAGCCTCTACCTCCTGAGACACAGCCTCTACCTCCTGAGACACAGCCGCCCCCATGGCCGCAGGTACTTGTGTGTGTGTGCCACAAGCTCTCCATCAGAGTTCAGCACAGCAGGCAGAGCTGTTGTAAGTCTGTTACGTTGCCCTGCTGAAGCCTGGACAAGTTCAACCTCCAACATGCTTTTCTGGTTAAAAACCTAGAACAGGCTTGAAGAATATCCTAACAGTGTGGTCACCCCCCAAACTTCAGCCCGTTCACTCCGCTCCTCCACCTCGGCTGGCCGACTGGCCCCACCACCTCTACACCAACACGGCAGTCATGCTGCCTGATCACGTCTCTTCACTATACTGGCTCCCCGCTGGTGGAATGAGCTTCCCACGGCTGTCAGAACTGCAGAGTCACTACCTATCTTCCGTTGGAGACTGAAGACCTCCATCTCTTCAGGTTACACCTTAACTGCTCCTCCTGAGACATCCACTACCCCCCAGCACTGCGTCTCCTGAGTCACCAGCTTTTCCCCTTTACTGTGTCCCCTATGACTTCTACTGCCCCTCTTGTACTGTCTCTCTGTTCTCCAATGTCTATATATATATTTTTTTTTAAATCCTTCCATCACCGAGTCTGCCAATGGCCCCTGGCCTGAGCTAGATTACTCTTCCTGCTACGACTGGTGGATTGATGATTCCCTTGCTTAGTCAAATGTATTGATTGTAAGTCGCTTTGGAATAAGGCGTCTGCTAAATGCCAAACATGTCAATGTAAACATGTCTGTAGGATATGCTATTGTGCCCATTTTCGTTTCTGCCGTTTTGGTTATTTTATGACTGTTTGATAAGCCTGCTTGGTGCTATAGGCTGTTTGATAAGCCTGCTTGGTGCTATAGGCTGTAGTGCTTTTAATCTAATTTATTTGTCCTGGGTCGTGGCCCAGATTTGTTCTTAATTTCATTCCGTTTGGGTCGTCAGACGCCGTAGAATTTATGTCTTTTTCTTTTTTTAGCCGCTGTATTTGCACTCAAGCTTTATATTAGCAGCTTTATAGAAGTCGTTAATGTTGTTAATGTCGTTAATGTTGTTAACGTTGGCTATTCTGTTTCTGATGGTTGGTCAGAGAATGAAACTGGAACACATTTTTGTCGTTGTGTGAAAATTACAATGATGGATCATGACGCCATAAACCGTGGTTAAACCGTAAGCTGCAGTTTAATTTGGAGGTTTAATGGTTTCCAAAATCCGATACCACCCAACCCTAAACTGTTTGTATGTTTGTTGTCAGCCCACAATTGCCATGGTCCCAGAATATAGGCCAGTTATTACACACGACACAGTCTCATAGACGTCCTAACAGCATCATAGACGTCCTAACAACATCATAGACGTCCTAACAACATCATAGACGTCCTAACAACAACAACAACAGAGTCATAGACGTCCTAACAACAACAGAGTCATAGACGTCCTAACAACAACAACAGAGTCATAGACGTCCTAACAACAACAACAACAACAGAGTCATAGACGTCCTAACAACAACAACGTCATAGACGTCCTAACAACAACAACAACAACAACAGAGTCATAGACGTCCTAACAACAACAACAGAGTCATAGACGTCCTAACAACAATAACAACAGAGTCATAGACGTCCTAACAACAACAACAACAGCAACAGAGTCATAGACGTCCTAACAACAACAACAACAGAGTCATAGACGTCCTAACAACAACAACAGAGTCATAGACGTCCTAACAACAATAACAACAACAGAGTCATAGACGTCCTAACAACAATAACAGCAACAGAGTCATAGACGTCCTAACAACAACAACAGAGTCATAGACGTCCTAACAATAACAACAGAGTCATAGACGTCCTAACAACAATAACAGCAACAGAGTCATAGACGTCCTAACAACAACAACAACAGAGTCATAGACGTCCTAACAACAACAATAACAACAACAGAGTCATAGACGTCCTAACAACAACAACAACAACAGAGTCATAGACGTCCTAACAACAACAATAACAACAACAGAGTCATAGACGTCCTAACAACAACAACAACAGAGTCATAGACGTCCTAACAACAACAACAACAGAGTCATAGACGTCCTAACAACAATAACAACAACAGAGTCATAGACGTCCTAACAACAACAACAACAGAGTCATAGACGTCCTAACAACAACAACAGAGTCATAGACGTCCTAACAACAACAACAACAACAGAGTCATAGACGTCCTAACAACAACAACAGAGTCATAGACGTCCTAACAACAACAACAACAGAGTCATAGACGTCATAACAACAACAACAACAACAGAGTCATAGACGTCCTAACAACAACAACAACAACAGAGTCATAGACGTCCTAACAACAACAACAGAGTCATAGACGTCCTAACAACAACAACAACAACAGAGTCATAGACGTCCTAACAACAACAACAACAGAGTCATAGACGTCCTAACAACAACAACAACAACAGAGTCATAGACGTCCTAACAACAACAACAACAACAACAGAGTCATAGACGTCCTAACAACAACAGAGTCATAGACGTCCTAACAGCTTAGACTGCCTTCCTGGAACAGTCTAATGCTGGAACATATTGTGTCCTTGAGGGTTTTGACACAAGATGAGAGCAGACAGAACCCCTGGTACCTCCATAGACCAGAACCTTAACCCCTGGTACCTCCATAGACCAGGCCTGGGTTGCACCAATTTGGCATAAGTCATTACTAAATGTAGGCACTTAGTAGTTACTAAACCCCTAGTAGTTACTAGCTAGTTTCAAACTAGTTGTTTACTAATTTCGGCTGCACCACGCCAATCGTTTGTCAATCTTAGTTAGTAAATACTTAGTAATGCGCAAGTTGTTACTAAAAATACATTGTCACATAAAACGTAGAAGAATAACATTATAGCCAATCAGCGAGCAAAGCAAAACCCTCCGTTTTTAAATCCTCAATTTTGGCCGCCATTGGCTAAAAGCTGTAATTTGGCTCTACAAGTCATTGTCATATCATTTTATGAAGTTTTAATATGTTTTCAGGCGAGAAAGTAACCATATATATTCACAAAATGTGTCCAGTTTATCAAAATAACCCGTTTATATATCTGATCTGACGTTTTTTTCCCCACTTCTGTGGGAAACTTCGCTAGCGACACGAGTAGAGCTTACCGTCGTTACCTCAGCGGAGATAAAGTAGCCTGGCGAAGCAGGGGAAACCAGCCTATGGAAGATAGCGATTCAGTTCCTGCATTTCTACATTTATTTTGTTTGTACATTATAAAAGACACATGAGCCGTAGTTATGACAAATTAAATTGTTTATTAATACAATGTACTCAATGTTGGCTTGTAGTTCCACGCTTATGGTAGGATTATGTTACTGTGTTTCTGTGGAACTCTGCAGTGAAGGTATCTTAGCAACGTAATGTTGCTAGCGAAGTTTCCCACAGAAGTGGGGGAAAAACGTCAGATCAGATATATAAACTGGTTATTTTGATAAACCGGACACATTTTGTGAATATATATGGTTACTTTCTTGCCTGAAAACATATTAACACTTGTAGAGCCAAATTACAGCTTTTAGCCAATGGCGGTCAAAATTGAGGATTTAAAAACGGAGGGTTTTGCTTTGCTCGCTGATTGGCTAATGTCTTCTTAGTAACAACTAAGTTATAACTTATACCACCCGAGGGGTATGTATAAATATTTAGTAGTTACTAAGCTCTACGTCATAACTAGTGTGCTTGGTGCAACCCATTCAAGTTTAGTAATACTTACGCTATAACTAGGGTTAGTTTGTACTTAGTAAGAAGTGGTGCAACCGACCCCAGAACCTTAACCCCTGGTACCTCCATAGACCAGAACCTTAACCCCTGGTACCTCCATAGACCAGAACCGTAACCTCTGGTACCTCTGGTACTGACCACCATACCAGCTCAGTGGCCTGGTGGTTAGAGTGTCCTCCGCCCTGAGATTGGGAGGTCGTGACTCGTGAGTTCGATCCCCGGCCGAGTCGTACCACCAAAGACTATAAAAATGGTACCCGATGCCTCCCTGCTTGGCACTCAGCATTAAGGGGTTGAAATTGGGGGGGTAAGACCCTGCGACATACCAGCGTCATGTCCAGGGGGTGTACTTGTACATCAAGCCGCCTCACGCTACGGAAACAGGACATAGACTCCTGCCCCCTAAGGGCCGTTAGGCCTCTTGCCTGAAGAAGGTCTATGATCGAAAGCTAGCGTTATAAACAAGTGTTTTGTGTACTGATCTGAGTGTGCGGATGGTGTTTCTTTTGCGCTCTATTGATACTCTTCAGCTGCAGCACCTCAGCTAAGTCTGATCACGGATGAACAATTCGGGGCGGCTGTGTCTCAGGAGGTAGAGCCGCCGTCTAATGATCGCAAGGTTGGCAGATCGGCGGTTCGAGCCCTGGCTGGCCACATGTTGAAGTGTCCTTGGGCAAGACACTGAACCCCAAATTGCTCCCAGTGAGCGGGCCGGCACCTTGCATGGTAGCTTGCTGCCATTGGTGTGTGAATGTGTGTGTGAATGGGTGAATGAGAGGCCGTTGTAAAGCGCTTCAGAATATGGCGCTATATAAGTCAGTCCGTTAGGCTCCAGAACCATCGGCTCTCAAGGCTACTTGAGGCCTACTTGACCAACCACCTTAGTGGGGGTCCCCTGGGCAGTTGTGATGTAAGTAACCAGACCACACACACACACACACACACACACACACACACACACACACACTGCTGGGTCTAATTTAGCTCCCCTAGCCAAAAGGTCATGTGCTGGTGCTGAGCCAGGAGTGTTACTGTGAAGCTAAATACAACCATGAGGTCAGCTACACACACACACACACACACACACACACACACACACACACACACACACACTGCTGCTGCTCACCTTGCAGTGCTACTGACACAAACACAGATGCACACACACACACACACACACACACACACACACACACCAACAAACAGACACACACACACACACACCCAGACAAAACACACGCACACGCACACACACGCACACACACACTCTCTCTCTCTCTGCCCTAAACACACACACACACACACACAACACAATATCAATCAATCCCAAACAGACCCCCAAACACATGTACACAATACCTACTGATAGACTGATAGGGAGAACCTACACGTCTAGCTGATAGATACTGAGGTCATCATCCCTCCTGGAAGACAGACAGGCACATGGACTGACACTCAGTCTAGAAGGCACCCCTCCCCTACATACACCTGAACACAGGCCTCCTCCTCTCTCTCTCTCTCTGAACACAGGCCTCCTCCTCCTCTCTCTCTCTGAACACAGGCCTCCTCCCTCTCTCTCTCTCTCTCTGAACACAGGCCTCCTCCTCTCTCTCTCTCTGTACACAGGCCTCCTCCTCTCTCTCTCTCTCTCTGAACACAGGCCTCCTCCTCTCTCTCCCTCTCTGAACACAGGCCTCCTCCTCTCTCTCTCTGAACACAGGCCTCCTCCTCCCTCTCTCTCTCTCTCTCTGAACACAGGCCTCCTCCTCCCTCTCTCTCTGTGAACACAGGCCTCCTCCTCTCTCTCTCTCTCTGAACACAGGCCTCCTCCTCTCTCTCTCTCTCTCTGAACACAGGCCTCCTCCTCTCTCTCTCTCTCTCTGAACACAGGCCTCCTCCTCTCTCTCTCTGAACACAGGCCTCCTCCTCTCTCTCTCTCTCTCTGAACTAGGGATGCTCCGATTTATCGGCCACCGATTTAAATCGGCCGATTTCACTCCAAATGACTCGATCGGTGATCGGCAAAAATGGCCGATCGCAAAAACCGATTTTTTTTTTTTTTTTTTTTTTTCCTGGGGAAGACAGATAACTGAACAGAAAACATAGGAGGACGTAACAGTATGTAAACCATGAAGGCCACGTTTATGATGTCTTTTATACAGCCATATCGACTGACTTGGGCTTCAGGCCCTAACAGGGTGATAGGCCAGACCTTTACTATGCCATAAAAATGGGTCTGCGTTTGCTTGGTGCCTAATGGATCAAAACTTTTGTCTAAAAAGCAAAAAATATGTAGGCTATCCAGTCAGTAGGCCTACAGTTATGTATTTAAAAAAAAATCGGTATCGGTATCGGTTGATCTTGAGGAAAAAAATCGGTGATCGGTATCGGCCCCAAAAATCCAGATCGGAGCATCCCTACTCTGAACACAGGCCTCCTCCTCTCCCTCTCTCTCTGAACACAGGCCTCCTCCTCTCTCTCTCTCTCTCTGAACACAGGCCTCCTCCTCTCTCTCTCTCTCTCTGAACACAGGCCTCCTCCTCTCTCTCTCTCTGAACACAGGCCTCCTCTCTCTCTCTCTCTCTCTCTGAACACAGGCCTCCTCCTCTCTCTCTCTCTCTGAACACAGGCCTCCTCTCTCTCTCTCTCTGAACACAGGCCTCCTCTCTCTCTCTCTCTCTCTCTGAACACAGGCCTCCTCTCTCTCTCTCTCTCTCTCTGAACACAGGCCTCCTCTCTCTCTCTCTCTCTCTCTCTGAACACAGGCCTCCTCTCTCTCTCTCTCTCTCTCTGAACACAGGCCTCCTCTCTCTCTCTCTCTCTCTCTCTGAACACAGGCCTCCTCCTCCTCTCTCTCTCTCTCTGAACACAGGCCTCCTCCTCTCTCTCTCTCTCTCTCTGAACACAGGCCTCCTCCTCTCTCGCTGTCTGAACACAGGCCTCCTCCTCTCTCTCTGTCTGAACACAGGCCTCCTCCTCTCTCTCTCTCTCTGAACACAGACCTCCTCCTCTCTCTCTCTCTCTGAACACAGGCCTTCTCCTCTCTCTCTCTCTCTCTCTCTCTGAACACAGGCCTCCTCCTCTCTCTCTCTCTCTCTGAACACAGGCCTTCTCCTCTCTCTCTCTCTCTCTCTCTCTGAACACAGGCCTCCTCCTCTCTCTCTCTCTCTCTGAACACAGGCCTCCTCCTCTCCCTCTCTCTGAACACAGGCCTCCTCTCTCTCTCTCTCTCTCTCTCTCTCTCTCTCTGAACACAGGCCTCCTCCTCTCTCTCTCTCTCTCTCTGAACAGGCCTCCTCCTCTCTCTCTCTGTCTGAACACAGGCCTCCTCCTCTCTCTCTCTGAACACAGGCCTCCTCCTCTCTCTCTCTCTCTGTCTGAATACAGGCCTCCTCCTCTCTCTCTCTCTCTGAACACAGGCCTCCTCTCTCTCTCTCTCTGAACACAGGCCTCCTCCTCTCTCTCTCTCTCTGAACACAGGCCTCCTCCTCTCTCTCTCTCTCTGAACACAGGCCTCCTCCTCCTCTCTCTCTGAACACAGGCCTCCTCCTCCTCTCTCTCTGAACACAGGCCTCCTCCTCTCTCTCTGTCTCTGAACACAGGCCTCCTCCTCTCTCTCTCTCTCTCTCAGGCCTCCTAACCCTAACCCTAACCCTAACCCTCCTCCTCTCTGTATCTGAACAGTTACAAGTCAACAGGTAGCAACAAACTTGGCGGGCTGTGAGAAGAGGAAGAAGAAAGGGAAAAAACAAATCTAATTCTTTCACTTGCTTCAAATCAGCCCACAGGAGGGAGACTTCTTATTATGCAAGACTATGTACGTGCCCAACCAGTAGAACCAGCTTTAGGATCTGGTCTGTCTGGAGGGTTTCACAACCAGTTGCCAGGCCTGTGGACAGATGTGTGCGTGTGGAAGTGAGTTTCACTCATTTTTGGGATGGGAGACAACATTGAAAGGAAAAAAACGTGTTTAATATCTTGTTACAAAGCATGGAAACGCGACTACATCTGCAGGGTAGTAGACTAGACGTGTCCTGCAGTCATGTCGGAGCTGTGAGACTGGGGTAGGGGGGGGGGGGGGGTCCGGGGGCTCCCAATAGAGGGTCCCATCTCTGCCCTGCATACTGGGTGTTTGAGTCGATCCAGAGAGGAGAACTGGAATAAAACTGTGTTCAAATCGACCAGCGGATAGACCACAACGCGACCACAACACGACCACAAAATGACCGCAAAGTGTTGTGAGATTTCCGACGCGGATATTCCCCTCTAACAATTCAATTCAAACAACTTTATTAGTCCCGCTTAGTAGGGCGGCGATTAATTTCTTGCAGCATGTTCCCAGAAACACATGAACACGTCTCACACACACAGCAACAACAACACATGACTCAATACTTCCAAAGCGGAGAAAAGTCAAGTCGATCTAGACTTAGATCTTGACCCGATTCGCTTTTATTTCGTTTCCTTTACAAAAGTTGACTTGAACGAACCAGGGGTGAGGGGGGGGGGAAGACTTCCTAATCAAGCGAGACGCGCGGAAAAAAAAATGCGAAATATGACAAAGATCCGAAAAACTTCCGACGCGCAAAAGTTGCAGCAAACACCAGACAAAGAAGCTCTACTCACCTCTCAAAGCCTCGCTTCTCCAGCACAGTTTCACCGGGTTGGAAAACTCATCCGCTCTATTCAATTTCCTTCCTCGCAGCCGTTGGCCCCTTTTTTGCGTGAAAAAAAAATAAACAAGTAAGTTTTGACAGTAAAAAGGTGGAATTCGAAGTATGAAGTTTTAGGAATGGAGGAATCACGACGGTGGGAATCGCAGGAGGAGCCAGGGAAGCAGGGGCGGGGCCAGGGAAGCAGGGGCGGGGCCAGTGAAACAGGAGGCGGGGCCAGGGAAACAGGGGCGGGGCCAGGGAACACGACTAAAAAGTTTGCGGAGAAACTCCGCCTCCTCCCCTCCCGTGAGGGGGAGCGAGCCAGGGCCCTGTCCCAGATGGGAATAGTGGGAATTTCCAGTGGCGTAACGAGTCTGCACTGGGCCCCTAAAGGCCTAATGCAAGATAATAATAATATTAATATTATTATTATTATTAATAACAATAATAATAATAATAACTTTTTATTTGTATATCGCTTTTCCTGCAAACGTTGCAGCTCAAAGTGCTCCAATCATTATATAATCATCATTTAATCATTTAGTCATTTAAAGGCAATATTAAAAAGATGGGTTTTTAGTCTTGACTTGAACATAGTGCTGAGGTTGCATCAGTGGCGTACCGCAAAATCCCGAGGCCCACCCGCAAGGTGGCGGTGGGGGCCCTTTCGCAACGGAGGTTAACTCAAACGGATGTAGCGGTAAATTTATTTTAAGGCTGCATAAAGCCTACTACAGCATAGACCCTATGGTTGGCCTGGACAGATATCAGCTACAGCGCGCTGGCCGTTTGCTCAGAAGAATCATTCTGACACCATATGTGTGACTGTGTGTGTGACATGTCCATACACAAACGGCAACAAGAACAGACCGACAGGCTACCCACCACCCCAAGTTAATTTGATTCATAGATTAATAAATATCTCGAATAATATCAAATAATAGTCTATTCTTACCTTTAACAATGACCAAAACGTCCTCTCCTCCTGGCATTCGTCTGTGCGAAGTCCTTCACTATGTAACATGGTATGTTTGTTAAATCCATTTGACGTGCGCGCTGGCTTTCAATGCTGAGAATCGCTAGTCTGGAGAGTCTGTCCTGGGACATGGTGCTTCTCAGATAGCTTTTGATCATTTAGAGTTTTGAAAACGATCTCTCGGCCGGGTCAGTAACACTGACCTCCACCGCGGTGCAACAGGTGCATCCACAGCGTTCGTCCCTGACCCAGTGTTAATTGCATCCCTACCCGCTTCAGTCGCAGAAGCTGCTTTGGGTCGGTTTGTGAGAAAATGTGATATTTTGGGAAGTTTCGCTGCATTTTGTTACATGTTATATTGCTCTTGCCGTTTTTGCGCACCACTGAGGTACTTTCGCTTGCTCATTTTTCTGCAGGGTCTTGTGTCTCGCTGCCAAAAAAAAAAATATATAAGTTTGTATGTAGTGCCGAGAGACCGGAGTCGGAGGCGGCGTATCAAATGACAAAGCTAAACGTTTAATGAAGGACATGGACGATTGTCAACAACACACTCAAGCAGTAACTGAATAAACAACTCGGGTACCACGCACTTAACTGTCCAGGGACGCAGGAAGGGGGGTGCTGAGGGTGCTGCAGCACCCCCTAGCGGCAGGCAGAAGGAGCTCCTCCTGCCTGAATTAAAAAAATAAAAAAAATATTCAAACAATAATTTAAAACAATATAATAACTATTGTTGCTTTTGGGAATAAAAATAAATGTGTTTTTTGTAATAAATGTAAAAATGTGTTTGTTAGTTTTAATGTTAGTGATCACTTGGTCATATCTTGCTAGGGAATCTCTGAGTTCTTTAGCAAAAATGCTAAATCAGCCAGAACAATTGAAGTGGAGTTGGAAGAAGATGCTGAGCTTAACAACACTCCCATTAATGCTCTACTGTCGGACGTTGTTGAGAAAGAGCAACAGACGGCCAGAAACGTATTAGAACTGATATTCAGATCCATCCGATTCTTCGGCAGCGAAGGGCTTCCGTTAAGAGGCAATAACAATCGACATGGAGTGCTGTCTGTAATAATGGTCAACATCATGTTTGTGGACATTGTGGGACACTGTGAGCTGAGTGGAAATTACTGTAAATTCCAACACATTGTTGGTAAAATATTTAACGTTACGTCTTTGTAGTGTGTGGGTGCGTGCGTGCTTAACTATTATTGCCCGTGCATTGGGGCCCGTCGTTATGCCACTGTGTGCGTGTGAGCGAACGAGCAATCAGCGAGAGGTAGGGAGGGAGGGAGGGAGAGAAATCGTTATAATTTTTTCCCTGGCAATTTTTTTCCCTGTAGCGTATATAGACAGCACCTCAGCACCCCCAGTCAAAATACCTTCCCGCGTGCCTGTAACTGTCCGTGCGGAACAATACTCCCAACCCACCGTGGGTGAATTATGTCAACCCACCACAGTATCCAATGTTAGGGGGCCCCCTAGAGGCTGGGGGCCCCCCCGCGGTGCGTCGCTTGCGGGCCCGTCCGCTACGCCACTGGGTTGCATCCCTAATGTAAACTGGCAGTGAGACACTATCTGGAGCATAATATGAGAATGCAGTCTCACCAAATGAGTAAAGATGTCCATAGTGGCCCTAAGAAGAAATGCTTTCATTCATGCCTAGTTTATGTAGCAGACATCTCCTTGGGACAGCGGGTTAACCAGTCAGCCACACTGGTTATTCTGTCCGCGTTCGTAAATTTGCTCTGAGAACGCCAGAGCGTCCACGTGACTGCCTCTTGTCCAATCAAATGACTTGGTTCCTATATTACATTGAACCCAGTGTGCGCTGCGGCGAATTTACGAACGTGTTTCATCCTGCGGTCATACAGACTGGCCATGTCCACCAGAGTCTCAACCATACACATATCATACTTATAACACACAGACATGTACCTGTTCATCATCATAATATCCAGGTGTTTCACCAGGCAGCAAGGAGGATAGGGAGGTGTTAGCTAGCTAAAGCACTGTTGCTAGCTTAACATTTGACGGATATACAATTCTCTAGCAGAGAGACATTATCACATTTCTATCAGTTTCCAACAAAAATAATATAATTGGTATCTTATTATTGACATTTACAAATCAATAAATCAGGTTTAAGAGGAGTGGCTTTCAATTTGGACCATACCGTTGGTTGCCGTTGGTTACCGTTGGTTGCCGTTGGTTACCGTTGTTTGCCATTGGTCGCGCTCATACAGACTGGCACACAGCAGCCCCCGGCCTCTAACAGTTACCCCCGGGACACACACACAAGCTGCCAGATGTCCCTCACAGAGAGGGGTCAGTCCATTCAGGACACCTGTACCTCTCACCCTGGGCCCACACACACACTGGCTCCCCGTCCGCTTCCGTATTGATTTTTAATTACTTTTGATCACTAAACAGGCAGGCACCTCTGTACTAAACAGGCAGGCACCTCTGTAGGCTACCTGGCTGATCTCCTGCGCCACCATACCCCATCCAGAGCCCTGAGGTCAGCTGACCAGCTGCTGCTGGAGGTCGTCCCTAGGACCAGACTAAAAACCAGAGGGGCTAGAGCCTTCTCTAAGGCCGCCCTAGGCTCTGGAACAGCCTCCCCCTCCACGTCAGATCCGCCCAGAGTGTCGAGGCTTTTAAAACCTTAACTAAGACGTACCTCTTCTCCCTGACCTTTGACCTGAGCTGAGCCTGCCTCCCGAAAACTGCACTTTTCTGCACTTTTATTTCTGCACCTGTTGTATTCTGTATTGCACCTTGTTTTTGTTTTAGTGTTTTTTTATTTGTTGTTTTCTTTTACTACTGTTTTATCTGTTAAGCACTGTGGGTGTCTGTTTTGTCGTTGTAAATGTGCTATATAAATAAACATGACTTGACTTTACTTGACACATAGTGTGTGGTGCTTTAGAGTCACACACAGCTCCTCTGACTGTCACTCACATGTAGCGTGTTTTATTTTTTTCCCAACCTAAATGGACTGACTTATACAGCTCCTTTATCCAAAGCTCTTTACAACAGCCTCTCATTCACACATTCACACACACATTCACACACCAATGGCGGCCAAGCTACCATGCAAGGCGCCGGCCCGCTCACTGGGAGCAATTTGGGGTTCAGTGTCTTGCCCAAGGACACCTCGACATGTGATGGTCACCATGGGTGATGGAGGCCTGGGTGGTGGAGGCTGAGTGAGAGAGGGAGTGGGGAGAGAGAGAGAGAGAGGGGGGGGGAGAGAGAGAGAGGGGGGGGGGGAGAGAGAGAGGGGGGGGAGAGAGAAGGAGAGAGAGAGAGGGAGAGAGAGGGAGAGAGAGAGGGGGGTGAGAGAGGGAGGGAGAGACCTGCTTAACTTACTAACTGCCAAACGATTCTGGTATTTCATGTGTTTTATGTGTTTTACCTAGCAACAAGGCTTTGATTGGCTACAAAATGAAGCATTATATTTTTTTAATTCTTGGAATGTTCTCTGGAATGTTGACAGTTTGGGTGATTTCATTCACCCGGGGCAGTGAATGAGTTAAACCCTGCACACGCACGCCCATGACGTGGCAGAGAGTGTCAATAAGCTCACTCAAGAGAAATCACGGCAGTAGAGTATTGCCAATACATGGCAATAGCTTGTTTATAAAGCTCTCACTGGCACAGCACCAGAATATCTGAGAGACCTTTTGCTAGCATATCAGCCCAATAGAGCTCTCAGGTCTTTTGCTAGCATATCAGCCCAATAGAGCTCTCAGGTCTTTTGCTAGCATATCAGCCCAATAGAGCTCTCAGGTCTTCTGCTAGCATATCAGCCCAATAGAGCTCTCAGGTCTTCTGCTAGCATATCAGCCCAATAGAGCTCTCAGGTCTTCTGATGCTGGTTTTCTCTGTGTACCACATGTACAAAAGAAGAGATTTGGTGAGGCTGTGTTCTCATTTTATGCACCCAGATTGTGTCTTCACTGCCAGTTTACATTAGGGATGCAACCCCAGCACATACAGTATGTTCAAGTCAAGACTAAAAACCCATCTTTTTAATATTGCCTTTAAATTACTAAATAATTAAATGATGATTATATAATGATTGGAGCACTTTGAGCTGCAATGTTAGCATGAAAAGTGCTATACAAATAAAAGTTATTATTATTATCATCCAGAGCAACCAAACTTAGACTACGTGCCCTCAATTAATAATAATATAATAATAATAATAATAATAATAATAATAATACTATACTACTACTACTACTACTACTACTACTACTACTACTACTACTACTACTACTACTACTACTACTACTACTACTACTACTACTACTACTACTACTACTACTAATAATAATAATAATAATAATTATTATTATTATTATAATAATACTACTACTACTACTAATACTACTACTACTACTACTACTACTACTACTACTACTACTAATAATAATAATAAGAATTATTATTATTATAATAATACTACTACAACTACTTCTACTACTACTACTACTAGTACTACTACTACTACTACTACTACTACTACTACTAATAATAATAATAATAATAATAATAATAATAATAATTATTATTATTATAATAATACTACTACAACTACTTCTACTACTACTACTAGTACTACTACTACTACTACTACTACTACTACTACTACTACTACTACTACTACTACTACTAATAATAATAATAATAATAATAATAATAATAATAATAATAAGAATAAGAATAATAATAACTGCCCGAAATTAGGAGCTGTCTGTCTGACAGGAGCAGTATGACATTGAGGCTTCTGTTAAAGGAACTGCATGATGCCCAGAACGCTGAGTCACGACACAGACAAAGACACTGGAAAGCTGTTAATCTCTGTTCGTGCTTCTCCACCTGTACCGCTAAGCTGCTGCTGCTCTCTGCGGTCTGCTGTCTGCTGCCTGCTGTGGCTCCGTTTGGCCACAGGGGGGCGGTGTTTACTCACGCTCAGAGCTCTCGGATAGGGACTCTCTCGCAGGCCTCATCCAGCACGGGGAGAACCACCATCATCCTCCGCGGGCCCTGGGACCCCAGGACGTTCGGTTTGGTTTGATGCACGATCGATGAAATCAGAATCAGAATCAGAATTGCTTTTATTACATTAACGTACAGATACAAGGAGTAACATACACACACACACACACACACACACACACACACACACACAGACACACGCACACGCACACGCACACGCACACACACACACACACACACACACACACACACACACACACACACACACACACACACACGTCGGCCTCCTTGAGAACATTCAGTATGACGCGGTGACGCGAGTGGACGGAGGAGCAGAGGAGCGGGAGGTTTGAAGAGTTGATTTGCTTGTTGTGTATTTTGTCTTAAACCATGGGTCCTAAGAAGGCACTGACAACCGAAGAAGGCGATGAAATCAAGAAGTCACTGGATTTCTTGACAGAGGAGATTTCCACTGTCCCTCCTCGATTTCTACCTCCACCAGCCTTCCCCTGACACACTGTAAAAGTCCTGACTTTGACTGACTGTGGCATTGTTGTTCTGGTACCACTCGGGGATGGCCACGTGGTGATTGAGCATTTTCCTGGGGATCCACTTCTTCGCTTCGGCCTCCCACAGTATGGAGTTGAGGTCGGGGAAGTTCTGGTGGACGTCCAGCCCGTCCTGAGTCCAGCGACCCAGCGACCAGCCGCTCAGCTCGGACCCCTGAGGGCCAGACAGCACGGAGACACATGAGACACATGGTGACAATGTGAGGATAGATGGTAAACAGGCACAATGAAAAAACAATAGGCCTAGGCCTGAATGTGTCCCTGTGATTTGCAATAGTGGCTAAGCAGGCAAGCTTTTGACTACGGGGGGTGGGTCTTATCTGATTGGGTTACGAGCTAACGAATGATAAGCCTTTCATCTGACAACATCGTGGCTGATACAAAAAGGTTTGAGTGATTTTTTTTAAGGCCTGGACCACAAACTGTAAAAATCTTCATTAAACTAAACAGAACGCCGGAGCAAGCCAAAATATTGGTCATCAGAAGCATCGAGGAACTGGACAACTACTAACGATCATCATAAACCGGACTGTAAGGTATGAATTCACAACACACAATGACACTGCCTGACTTAACTCCTTCATCTACATCTGGAGAGTGGAGACACTAATGATATAACTGTGGTAGTATTACTGATCATGGGGAACTGGAACTGAGAACATTTCAATACACTGACCATAATTTACTAGACTTGGAAAATGACATAGATCCGGAGAATAATTTCTTCTACAACATCAACGACAACTGCAGCTACTACACAGATGAACAGTACAACCAGACCATTAAAACGGACAGCAAATTATCAATAATCCATTTCAATAGCAGAAGCCTGTATGCCAACTTCAATTACATCAAGAATATTTAAATCAATTCACAAAACCATTCAAAAATAATTTCCATCTCGGAAACATGGATCAATGCTGATAAAGGAATGGATTTTGAACTGGATGGGTATGAAGTTAACTGTATAAATAGAAAGAATAAGAGTGGAGGAGGAGTGGCTTTGTATGTGGACAATAACTTGAATTACAAGGTGGTAGAAAGTATGACAACTGTGATTGACAACTTATTAGAATGCATAACAATTGAAATATGTAAAGAAAAAAATAAAAATGTAATAATTAGCTGTATATATAGAGCACCAGGCTCTAGTGTTGAAGCATTTAACGACTGGATAGAAAAAATGTTTTCAAAAACTAATCAAAAAGTTATCTTCATCTGTGGTGATTTCAACATTGATCTGCTAAATCCAAATAAGCACAAAATGACGGATGAATTTATTAATACAATGCACAGTATGAGTTTATATCAAAAAATCACCAGACCCAGCAGAATCACACCCCATTGTGCCACTTTAATCGATAACATATTCACCAATGACATTGAAAACAATACAGTGAGCGGTCTATTAATCAACAATATTAGTGACCACCTACCAGTTTTTACAGTCTATGACTGAAATTACAAGAGAAATCAGCCAGATGAAAAACTAAAATACAGACGAGTGAGGACAGAGGAAACCATGAATGCATTAAAGAATGACTTACTAGCACAGCATTGGGAAATTGTATATAAAGAAAATGATACTGACAATGCATATGAATCATTTTTAAGAATATTCACTTCATTATATGAGAAAAACTGTCCAATAAAACAATATAGCAGAAAACAAAAATACACAGACCGACCATGGATCATAAAGGGACTACAAAATGCCTGTAAAAAGAAAAATACCCTTTATAGAGAATTCATAAAACAAAGAACTAAAGAGACAGAAAATAAATATAAAAAATATAAAAACAAGTTAACAAATATTATAAGGGAATATGGGACATATTACATAGTATTATTAAAAATGGTTCTAGACAACAGAGTTACCCTCAATATGTTATTGATAACAACATTATAAAGGATAATATGCATGATGTGGTTAATAGCTTTAATACTTTTTTTGTAAGTGTTGGACCAAACCTGGCAGAAAAAATTCCTGATCAATTGTCATCTGAGGATAGGCAGGGCTCTACGCTAACCTTTTTCACTAGGAGCACATGTGCTCCTAAATGAAAAATGTTAGGGGCACACAAAGAAATTTAGGAGCACAGTGAAAAATGTAATTATAACACATTTTTATTAGTGATTTTGCAATTTTTGCACCAAAATCACACATTGGCCCATGCCTACAGCCCTACTAGACGCAGAGTTGATGGCATTGTATTATGGTAACTAGCTGTGTCAAGTTCTCCTGGTTAGCAGCATGTTCATTCATTCATCCATGTCATGCCTGTCAGCTAGCAGCTAGCAGCCCAGCCAGGCTTTAGGGCTAGGTCTGTCAGCTAGCAGCCCAGCCAGGCCATGCAGAGGTCTGTCTCCATGCTGCCCACCTCCCTGCTGCTGGGTCAGGCTACATCAGTCACACACGGTGGCCAGACAACTCCACATCTAGGGGTATTAAACTACCCCACATCCAGATGACCAGTCCCCAGCCCCATGCTGCCCGGGGTGGTGACATGTGGAGGTGGCCAGCCCAGCACGGTGCCTCTGCGGCGGCTAGCTGTTAGCACACCACCATCCCCGGGGGTCCCACCTCTCTGCCACACTCAAGTACAACATGTTGCATTTTCATGCCATTAGGCAACTTGCTTCCTAGGGTTTCCTAGGATTAGAGATGCATTTGGACTTCTGGAGTACCTCCACTACTTTCAATGGGTTCTGAGAGCTTTCTACTTTCTACCCTGGGTAGTTAACCCTGGTTGTAACCTTGGGTTCAAATCTGGAGTGTGTGGGACCAAATCTGTAGATGTGGTGAGCTAATGAAGCTAATGAAGCTTGAGATGAGAAAAGGGCGCTTGTCTCTTTAAGGCCCAAAAGGGAGTTAGCGATTAGCGATGTTAGCTTAGCGCCAGTTTAACAGAAGTAACTTCACTTTTAACATGACTTCCCGTGGTCGTAGCGGGCTGGCTGACGGCTTAAAATGTGGCCACACGGTTCGCGCAGATTTATTTTTAAAATTTTAATAATATTTATTAAAAAAAAATAAAAAAAATAAATATATATATATATATCTGTACTCGCACGTGTGCTCGTGAATTTATTTCTCTAGTCGCACAGATGTATTTTTAGTCGCAAATGCGAGTGAAATGGTCGCACTGTAGAGCCCTGATAGGGATGACAACCTTATAGATAGGAATCCTAGCTCAATGTTCCTTACAGAAGAAAAGGAAATAATAGATATTGTTAATAAATGTAAATACAAAACATCTAGTGATTGCAATGAAATTAATATGAAAATTGTGAAAAAGGTAATTGAGGGGATTTCAGAACCACTAACATATATCTGTAACTTATCGTTCCAAACCAGTACATTTCCTAACAAAATGAAAATAGCTAAAGTTGTACCGCTGTATAAAACTGGGGATAGACACCACTTCACAAATTACAGGCCTATTTCTTTACTTCCACAATTCTCCAAAATTCTAGAAAAACTATTCAATAACAGATTAGACAAATTCATAGATAAACATAAATTACTTTCTGACAGTCAATACGGATTCAGATCAAACAGTTCAACATCACTGGCATTAATTGAATCAATCGAGGGAATTACAAACGCTATAGACCACAAACAGTATGCAGTTGGAGTATTCATTGATCTTAAAAAAGCTTTCGACACAATCAATCACAACATATTAATCAATAAACTGGAACGGTATGGGATCAGGGGGGTAGCATTGCACTGGGTGAGAAGTTATTTAAGAGACAGGAAACAATTTGTGAAGTTGGGAGAGTATTCATCGTCATGCTTGGACATTGCTTGTGGCGTCCCCCAAGGGTCAGTATTGGGTCCGAAACTGTTTATTCTTTATATAAATGATATTTGCAAGGTATCAAAAACATTAAAATTAGTACTATTCGCAGATGATACAAATATGTTTTGTTCTGGGGGGAATTTAAAGGAGCTAATGGAGATGATTACTTCAGAAATGTGCAAATTAAAAAGATGGTTTGACAAATTATCATTAAACCTAAGCAAAACTAACTACATGTTATTTGGTAATTATAAAATGAATACTCAAGTACATATACAGGTAAATGGTGTGGACATTGAAAGAGTTCATGAAATTAAGTTTCTTGGTGTGATAATTGATGATAGAATAAGCTGGTCATCTCATATAAAAAATGTCCTAAATAAACTGTCAAGAAGCATTTCAGTACTGAGTAAGGCAAGACACGTTCTGGACCATAAATCACTCCACACTCTCTACTGTTCACTGCTTTTACCATATTTAAGTTATTGTGCGGAGGTTTGGGGCAATACTTATACATGTAGACTACAATCACTATTAATATTGCAAAAAAGAGCCATAAGGTTAATTCATAATTCCGGTTATAGAGATCACACAAATTCATTATTCTTAAAATCAACAACATTAAAATTCACGGATCTGGTCCTCCTTCTAACAGCACAAATAATGTATAAAGCAAATAACAACCTACTCCCTAGGAATATTCAAAAATTGTTTTTTGATAGAGATGGGAGTTATAATTTGAGGGGGGAGTTAAATTTAAAACATATTTATGTACGTACAACGTTAAAAAGTGTTTGTATTTCTATATGTGGAGTGAAGCTGTGGAACGGATTGAGTGTGGAGCTAAAGCGGTGTCCAAGCATGACCCAGTTCAAAAAGCGGTATAAAAACATGGTTTTCACCAGGTACGAGGAGGAAGAAGGGCTTTGATAGTCACCAGGTTCCTATTCCACGAAGCTCGATAAAGTTCTAAGCCTCGATAAAGTTTTAAGCCTCGAAAATGTTAGCTTGCGTTCGGTGCCATCAATGTGGCTCAAATAATTCGCTGCTTGGTTGAGCTCCTTCTGAGTCAGATATAACTAGCCTGGTCGCGACCAGGCTAAAACACAGGCTATAGTGAGACGCGCGTCGAAAAAGGCTCACAGGCGGAAACTACATCCCGAACGACAGTTCCTCCCTAGGAAATATTAGTTCCCACTTCACACGAGATAGATAGATTAGATAGTTTGACTGTGTGATAGATAGATAATTTGATATTTTGAAAGTGTGATCGATCGATAGATAGTTTGATTGTGTGATAGATAACTTGATATTTTGAAAGTGTGATAGATAGATCGATATATCAATAAAGAAAAGAGTGTAAAAAAAAAAGTTATTCTCTCAACTTGCATTGCCGTCATCACAGCGGTCTGGCTGGCGTAGTGGTTAAGGCTGCGGACTCGAGTTCCAAAGGTTGCGAGTTCGAGACTTGACTAAGTTATTTTTTTACATTTAACCGAAGATTTCATGCAATGGTTTCAAACACCATTGTAATCGTGTCAGTTCTTGTAAATTAGCCTGCACCATAATTTTATAGCCTACATACTTTTTTAGATGAGATTTTAGATTAGATTCAGACAACGAAATGCAGTAAAAAGTGCGCCTGAAGAGGGATTTGAACCACCGATATAAAATGACGAATAAATCCTATGGCAGCGGTCGATACCACTAGGCCATTGTGGCGATATGACGGTTTGTAGCCTGCTGCTGATATCACCACAGTAGTAAATATTCATTTATTAAAATATGAACATATAACAATAACTGGGGCTAGTATGACCTACGCATTTAATCGGTCAGCAATTTCTTGCCAAACCATTTCCCTCGCCTTGTTAATTGCGGCAGTATTGCACTATTTTACATCTTATTTTTCCGTCTTCATAAAAAATCAATAATTCGGAA
>NC_137688.1:70536109-70549384 GCF_963989245.1 Nansenia antarctica | reverse complement strand
TAGGAGGAAGGATATGAATGGCCTGAGATCAGACTCTCTCTCTCCTCTCTCTTTCTCTCCCTCTCTCTTCTCTCCCTCTCTCTCTCTCCCTCTCTCTCTCTCCCTCTCTCTCTCCATCTCCCTCCTTCTCTCTCTTTCTCTCCCTCTCTCTCTCCCTCTCTCTTACTCTCCCTCTCTCTCCCTCTCTCTCTCTCCCCCTCCTTCTCTCTCTCTCACCATCTCCCTCCCTCTCTCTCCATCTCCCTCTCTCTCTCTCTTTCTCCATCTCCCTCCCTCTCTCTCTCCCCCTCCCTCCCTCCCTCTCTCTCCCTCCCTCTCTCTCCATCTCTCTCTCTTTCTCCATCTGCCTCCCTCTCTCTCTCTCCCTCCCTCCCTCCCTCTCTCTCTCCCCCTCCCTCCCTCCCATTCTCTCCATCTCCCTCTCTCTCTCTCTCCCTCTCTCTCCCTCCCTCTTTCTCCCCTGCCTGGTGTTCTGGTGGTGTGCCCAGGGACAGGGACAGGGACAGGCCTGCAGGGTGGTGTAGGGACACAGAGGGTCTGGTGATGTGGTGACAGGAACAGGGACAGGCCTATCTCTCCCTCCCTCCCTCTCTCTCTCTCTCTCCCCCTCTCCCTCTCTCTCCCTCCCTCTACCCCTCTCTCTCCCTCTCCCTCTCTCTCTCCCTCTCTCTCTCTCCCTCTCCCTCCCTCTCTCTCCCCCTCTCCCTCTCTCTCCCTCTCTCTCTCCCTCTCCCTCCCTCTCTCTCTCCCCCTCTCCCTCTCCCTCTCTCCCTCCCTCCCTCCCTCCCCCTCCCTCCCTCCCTCCCTCCCCCTCCCTCCCCCTCCCCCTCTCCCTCCCTGCGTGGTGGTATGGTGATGTGGCCTGGGACACAGACATCGTTCATCCTCTCGTCTCCATCTGGTCAGAACAGTCGATGAACAGATTGTGGTCGAAAGAAGAAGAAATATGTGTCAAAGAAAGAGAGAGAGAGGGAGAGAGAGAGAGAGAGATAGAGAGAGAGAGAGAGAGAGAGAGAGAGAGAGAGAGAGAGAGAGAGAGAGAGAGAGAGAGAGAGCATCTGGTCCAAAGTGATCCATTATGGTGAGCAGATGAAGCTAGCCCTGTGTGTTCCAGGCTGAACCACTGGGTCTGTCACCAGCTGAGCTACTGCCCCTACTACAGGAAACACAACCACAACAACACTTCCTGGTTGGCCCTGACGGAGGGCAACAGAGGACACGTCCACACGTCTGATGTGGTGTGTGTGTGTGTGTGTGTGTGTGTGTGTGTGTGTGTGAGTGTGTGTGTGTGTGTCTGACGTAGAGCAAAGCTGCCATATCTCACTGGCATGCTTCTGTCCCAGGACACAGACAGACAGTCTGTTAGGAGATCAGATTGTGTGTGTGTGTGTGTGTGTGTGCTCCTTGTCCTACCCACAGCTAACAGAGCCCCAGTGTGTCCCGGGTGTGTGTGTGTGTCCTAGTGTGTCCTGGGTGTGTGTGTGTGTGTGTGTGTGTCCCAGTGTGTCCTGGGTGTGTGTGTGTGTGTGTGTCGTGTGTGTGTGTGTGTGTCCTGGGTGTGTGTGTGTCCCGGGTGTGTGTGTGTCGGGTGTGTGTGTGTGTCGGGTGTGTGTGTGTGTGTCGGGTGTGTGTGTGTGTGTATGTGTCGGGTGTGTGTGTGTGTGTGTGTGTGTGTCGGGTGTTTGTGTGTGTGTGTGTGTGTGTGTATGGCAGACCCAGCTCATGGCTGGAGGCAGCAGCAGACTGTGCCAGTCACATGACTCTCCATCTGGAGACCTGACGTCTGCCTTGATGCTCCCAGAATAACCCAGAGACAGAGAACAGCCAGGGAACGGCCGGGGAACAGCCAAGGGAACAGTAACAGTCAGGGAACAGTAACAGTCAGGGAGTGTGTGTGTGTTAGGGAACAGTTAGAACAGTCAGGGAACAGCCAGGGAACAGTCAGGGAACAGTTAGAACAGTTAGAACAGTCAGGGAACAGCCAGGGAACAGTTAGAACAGTTAGGGAACAGTCAGGGAACAGTAACAGTCAGGGAGTGTGTGTGTGTGTGTGTGTGTGTGTGTGTGTTAGGGAACAGTTAAAACAGCCAGGGAACAGTTAGAAACGTTAGAACAGTCAGGGAACAGTCAGGGAACAGTAACAGTCAGGGAGTGTGTGTGTGTGTGTTAGGGAACAGTTAAAACAGTTAGAACAGTCAGGGAACAGCCAGGGAACAGTTAGAACAGTTAGAACAGTCAGGGAACAGTAACAGCCAGGGAACAGTCAGTGAACAGTAACAGGCAGGGAACAGTAACAGCAGGGAACAGTAACAGTCAGGGAACAGTAACAGGCAGGGAACAGTAACAGGCAGGGAACAGTAACAGCCAGGGAACAGTAACAGGCAGGGAACAGTAACAGTCAGGGAACAGTAACAGGCAGGGAACAGTAACAGTCAGGGAACAGTAACAGTCGGGGAACAGTAACAGTCAGGTCAGGGGGGAACAGTAACAGGCAGGGACAGTAACAGGCAGGGAACAGTAACAGGCAGGGAACAGTAACAGGCAGGGAACAGTAACAGTCAGGGAGCAGTAACAGGCAGGGAACAGTAACAGGCAGGGAACAGTAACAGTCAGGGAACAGTAACAGTCAGGGAACAGTAACAGTCAGGGAACAGTAACAGCAGGGAACAGTAACAGGCAGGGAACAGTAACAGTCAGGGAACAGTAACAGTCAGGGAACAGTAACAGGCAGGGAACAGTAACAGTCAGGGAACAGTAACAGGCAGGGAACAGTTAGAGAACAGTCAGAGAACAGTAACAGTCAGGGAGTGTGTGTTTTGTGTGTTAGGGAACAGTTAGAACAGTCAGGGAACAGCCAGGGAACAGTTAGAACAGTTAAAACAGTTAGAACAGTTAGAACAGGTCAGGGAACAGTTAGAGAACAGTTAGGGAACAGTAACAGCCAGGGAACAGTTAGAGAACAGTTAGAACAGTTAGAACAGTTAGAACAGTCAGGGAAACAGTTAGAGAACAGTTAGAGAACAGTAACAGCCAGGGAACAGTTAGGGAACAGTAACAGTCAGGGAACAGTTAGAGAACAGTAACAGCCAGGGAACAGTTAGGGAACAGTAACAGCCAGAGAACAGTTAGAGAACAGTTAGAGAACAGTTAGGGAACAGCCAGGGAACAGCCAGGGAACAGTAACAGTCAGGGAACAGCCAGGAAACAGTAACAGTCAGGGAACAGGGATTTACTGCTAGGAACCATCCAGGAGGATAGATCAGTGACAGGTTTCAGTGTTATCATCCCCCCCAACACTCATCCCCCCCACCCTCTCATTCAACCCCCCCCCCCCCCCTCTCATTCAACACCCCCCCCAACACTCCCCCCCCCCCCCCCCCTCTCATTCAACACTCAAACCACCAGTCTGCCTCCTGAAGCGGTCTCAATGAACAGGTGGCTTAAAGGCCCAAACATGAGGTTATGTTATTAATATGATTATGTTATGTCAGTATAACCTGAGGAGCACAGAGGTCAGAGGTCAGGGTCAGGGTTCAGGCCCGGGGCGAGGTAGAGGTATAATATGAGGGTTCATGTTGGTTCTGTAATGGTTTTATTGTCGGCCATCTTAGCACGTCACGTATGGCAGCTGTAGCGTCTCCCTCTCTACCTCTCTCTCCCTCCTCCCTCTCTCCCTCTCTCTCTCGCCCTGTCTGGTGCATCCTTCCCCCACGGCCCTCTCTCCCTCTCTATCCCAGACCATTCTCTCTCTATCTCTCCCTCTCTCTCTCTCTCTCTCCCCCCCCTCTCTCTCTCTCTCTCTGTATCTCTCTATCTCTCTCTGTATCTCTCTCTCTGTGTCTCTATCTCTCTCTCTCTCTGTCTGTGTCTCTATCTCTCTCTCTGTATCTCTCTATCTCTCTCTCTCTGTGTCTCTATCTCTCTGTCTCTCTTCTCTGTCTCTATCTCTCTGTATCTCTCTCTCTCTGTCTGTGTGTGTCTCTCTCTCTCTGTATCTCTCTCTCTGTATCTCTCTATCTCTCTCTCTCTGTGTCTCTATCTCTCTGTCTCTCTCTCTCTGTCTCTATCTCTCTGTATCTCTCTCTCTCTCTGTCTGTGTGTGTCTCTCTCTCTCTCTCTCTGTCTGTCTCTCTCTCTCTCTCTCTCTCTCTGTATCTCTCCCCTCCTCCTACTATCTGCTCCAATCGGAAAGGTTTTTTGGCAACAGAGTGTAGTGTGTAGGGGGGGGGGGGTGGGGCTCTATGCCAACGCCCCCCCCTCCCCCGTCTGGTGTAATCAGACTAGAGGGGTCTCCAGCATGCTAACGAGGGGGCCGTGCCTCTCATGCTAATTTATGCAAAGTAGCCCCCCCCCCCCTCTCCACACACCTTCTCTGTCTAGCACCCCCCCCCCCCCCCCCCGCACCACCCCAGGCCTGGCAGTAGTCTGGCACTCATTAACCCTCTCACCGCTGTGCCAAGGGGGTGGGAAGCCCCTCCCTCCTCTCTCCAGTGACAGAACAGTCAGTCAGTGTTTACTGGCTGGTCTAAGGAGTGTCTGCACGGACAGAACAGTCAGGCAGAGACAAAACAGTCAGTCAGAGACAGAACAGTCAGTCAGTGTTTACAGGCTGGTCTAAGGGACGTCTTCAGAGACAGAACAGTCAGTTTGTGTTGCATGCTGGTCTACAGGAATGTCTTCAGAGACAGAACAGTCAGTCAGAGACAGAACAGTCAGTCAGAGACAGAACCAGTCAGTCAGACAGAGACAGAACAGTCAGTCAGAGACAGAACAGTCAGTCAGAGACAGAACAGTCAGGCAGAGACAGAACAGTCAGTCAGAGACAGAACAGTCAGGCAGAGACAGAACAGTCAGTCAGAGACAGAACAGTCAGTCAGAGAGAGACAGAACAGTCAGGCAGAGACAGAACAGTCAGTCAGAGACAGAACAGTCAGTCAGTCGTACAGGCTGGTCTACTGGACGTCTTCAGTGACGATGTTCACTCCAGATGACACAGTCCTATTTTCTCTCAACCTGAGCTTTGAGCCAATGAGAACACACACACACACACACTCACACACACTCACACCCACACACACACACACACACACACACACACACACACATGCACTTCCCTCCTGTTCTCTCTCACGCCGACCGAGTGCCACGTTTTTAAGATCTGCGAAGCTAGCGCCAGACACACACACACACACACACACACACACACACACACAGGACGTGAGATGTTGACTTGACTGAGTCTTTTCTAGCACCATTCGCGTTGACGAGGCTCTTATCTTCCCGGGGGGGGGGGGGCTCTGGTCAGGGGGGGTTAAGCGGACAGCCTTCCAGACCCATCAGGTGACTCTTGTTCGATCGCTTCGTCTCTTACTGGGGGGGGGGGGGGGGGGGAGACTCTCCTTCGCCATTTTGCGAGAGAGAGTTTTCTTTAAAACCCCTAGCCTAGCGTTTAGCCTAGCGTCCCTAAGGGAGGGAGGCTCGCTGCTCGCCTAGCAGGGTGAGGGAGGGTGAGGGAGGGAGGCTCAGTGGCTAGCCGTCAACAGACACACCTTGGAGCCTCTCTGCCAGAGGAGCAGTGGCTTTCTGGGAACCTGACAGGAGGACGTTAAACATTAAACGGTGTACTTTTTTTTAGTAACGCGTAAAATGGCCGACACGGTCGGTGGTGGCCGCCATTTTGTGCTGCTTCCTTGTTTTGTTACGGAGCGAGCAGCCTCTCCGTAGCAGCTTTGTGTGTTGCACAGGAGGCAGCTGGTGGCAGCCATGTTTGTTGCAGGCGTCTGTGTGTGTGTGTGAGTGTGTGTGAGTGTGTGTGAGTGTGTGTGTGTGTGTGTGTGTGTGTGTGTGTGTGTACCTCTGTCTCTGAAGCCGCAGCCAAGCCCAGAGCAGGCAGGCGAACCCCGCTGGAATGAGCTCAGTTTTTTGGCAAAAACGGAAACAAATTCCTGGCAACGGAGAGAGAGAGAGAGAGAGAGTCGGGTCGGCTTTCTTTTTTTCTTCTTCTTCTTTTTTTTTCTCTTTCCCTCCCTTCGATCACATGCCAGGGTGTCAGGAAGCCAGGGAGTTATTCCTCCTCGCCGCTTTTTCACACGTTAGCGCTCGCCCTCCTCTTCCCTCCTCTCCCCTCCTCTTCCCTCCTCTCCCCTCCTCTCCCCTCCTCTTCCCTCCTCCTCCCTCCTCTTCCCTCCTCTTCCCTCCTCTTCACTCCTCCTCCCTCCTCTTCCCTCCTCCCTCCTCTTCCCTCCTCTTCCCTCCTCTTCACTCCTCCTCCCTCCTCTTCCCTCCTCTCCCCTCCTCTCCCCTCCTCTTCCCTCCTCTCCTCTCCTCCCTATCCTCCCTCCTCTTCCCTCCTCTTCCCTCCTCTCCCCACCTCCTCTTCCCTCCTCTGCCCTCCTCTCCCCTCCTCTTCCCTCCTCTTCTCTCCTCTCCTCTCCCCTCCTCTTCCCTCCTCTCCTCTCCTCCCTATCCTCCCTCCTCTTCCCTCCTCTTCCCTCCTCTTCCCTCCTCTCCCCTCCTCTCCCTTCCTCCTCTTCCCTCCTCTGCCCTCCTCTGCCCTCCTCTTCCCTCCTCTTCTCTCCTCTCCCCTCCGCTTCCCTCCTCTCCTCTCCTCCCTATCCTCCCTCCTCTTCCCTCCTCTTCCCTCCTCTTCCCTCCTCCTCCCTCCTCTTCCCTCCTCTTCCCTCCTCCTCCCTCCTCTTCCCCCCTCTCCCCTCCTCTTCCCTCCTCTTCTCTCCTCTCCCCTCCTCTTCCCTCCTCTTCCCTCCTCTCCTCTCCTCCATATCCTCCCTCCTCTTCCCTCCTCTCCCCTCCTGTCCCCTCCTCCTCTTCCCTCCTCTGCCCTACTCTCCCCTCCTCTTCCCTCCTCTTCTCTCCTCTCCCCTCCTCTTCCCTCCTCTCCTCTCCTCCCTATCCTCCCTCCTCTTCCCTCCTCCTCCCTCCTCTTCCCTCCTCTTCCTCCTCTCCCCTCCTCTTCCCTCCTCTCCTCTCCTCCCTATCCTCCCTCCTCTTCCCTCCTCTTCCCTCCTCCTCCCTCCTCTTCCCTCCACTCCCCTCCTCTCCCCTCCTCTTCCCTCCTCTTCCCTCTTCTTCCTCCTCTTCCCTCCTCTGCCCTCTCTCCTCCCTCTTCTTCCCTCCTCCTCCCTCCTCTTCCCTCCTCTCCCCTCCTCTCCTCTCCCCTCCTCTCCCCTCCCCTCCTCTTCCCTCCTCTCCCCTCCTCCTCTCTCCTCCCTCCTCTTCCCTCCTCTTCCCTGTCTGATGGAAACGCTGGGATGTGGATTTGCGGTGGTGTTTTTTCCCTACGTGCCTCTTTCTACTTTTTCTGTTCCTCCTAGATAGCGAGCGTCGTGTGACCGCGTGCCAGAGTTAGCGCCTGGCGAGGATGTTAGCCTGGGGTGGTGTTCTGTTGTTGAGTCTCTCTTTCAAGGTCTCGTCTCTTATGGAGGCGCTAAGCGTTTCCTAATGTCTTGGCAGTCGGAGGGTTTGCAGTTGCTAAGCACTAACAGCTCTCTTTCATAAATCCTGGTCGTTTTTTTAACCACATCCAGGAGCAAACAAACGCAAAAGGCGGAGAGAGACACAAGGACAGATAAGAACATGCTAACCCGCTAACTCTCCTCTCGCTAACAAGGGGACACAGCGCTGTCGTTGATAATTGTCGGAGATATCGCCATGTCAAAGACTCCCAACCTGAACATATTCACAGAGCAGATTGTTACTTGTTATATATTGTGTTTCCTGTCTGTGTTTGGTGTCTGATGTGAGCATGTGGCTGTAAACAAAGCGCTGGCTAAATCAATGTTGGTCATTTTTTAAATGTGTGTTGCTGTGTGTGTCTGAGAGGGGCTGGACTACAACTGAACTATACCTCTCTCCCTCTCCCTCCCTCCCTCCCCCCTCCGTCCCTCTCTCCCCTCCCCTCCCTCTCTCTCTCTCTCCCCACAGGTGTGTTACCTGAGTGTGAAGTGTTCCTGTGCGGCGGTGACTCTGAGGCAGTGCTGTCCTGAGGAGGAGGGGTGGTAGATTGAGGTAGTAGATATTGAGGCAGTGCTGTCCTTGGGGCTGAGGTAGTAGATATTGAGGCAGTGCTGTCCTTGGGGCTGAGGTAGTAGATATTGAGGTATTAGATATTGAGGCAGTAGATATTGAGGCAGTGCTGTCCTTGGGGCTGAGGTAGTAGATTGAATAGTTGTGGCGGTTCGTAACCTCCCTCTGAGATAACTATACAATCTACTGTCTTTCCTAAGGAGACAGTTAACTCTTCAGCCAATCAGCAACGTTCCTGTTCTTATACTGACAGTCGAGACATCCAATCAAGCTTTGCGGGGGGCTGGACCACGATGGACTCTTCCTCCAAACCTCAGATTATGTTTGTCTTATGTAATGTAAATGTCCTTACATATGTGACACGTTCTAGTCTTTTTGTCCGCATATCGGCAACCAATCAAAATGTTTGGACTTTTCTTTTGACACACGGAACTACTGTACGTTTCAACGTTGTTGAGAATCACGACACAAACTCGCTAGTCAAGCCAAAACACTGCAACAACGCAATGGATTGGGTGAGTAATCCCCCACTGCTACCTAGTTAACTAGAACACTACTTTTACATTGTTACCTAGTTAACTAGAACACTACTTTACATTGTTACCTAGTTAACTAGAACACTACTTTACATTGTTAGCAGGCTCACAAAACATGCTGTGTTAGTCGACTAGCGATGTGTCGTTGATTTTCAACAACGCGGAAATGTATTCACATTTTTCCGAAAGAAAAGTCAGATCGTTACATCAGATCCTGACATGAGGACCAAAGCTTTAGAACCTGACACAATATTACTGTCAGTTTACACACGTGTTTTGTCGGTCATACATCCTCTGTAATGACTCTGTAAAGAGGAGCCGTGCCTCTGAGGCTGGGCCGTGGAAGACATCGTGGCTCCTGGGGACCTGAGGCCGTGGGACCTGAGGCGGTTGGACCTGGGTTCTGGCGGGGTGAGGTAGTAGGTTGTATAGTTTGGTGGGAGGGACCTCACCCTGCTCAGGTGATAACTATACAGTCTATTGCCTTCCCTGACAAACCCACAGACACCTGGAATACACACCTGGGATACACAACACCTGGGATACACACCTGGGTTAGAGGGAGGGGGAGATGGGGGTGCGGGTCTGCTGCTGACCCTGTGCTCACCACTGTTTGTTTGCTCATGATTGTAAGTGATTTTAAGCCTATTTCATTGTTTGTTTTAAGTAGCTGTTTTAGTCAGATGTGGATTACACATGTTGGGACCCCTACTGCACTGTTTGCGATAATGAATTTCACGCCACTATGGACATTATTCTGCCTTGTGGAATCCTTAATGGACCTATCGCTAAGCCACACCCCCTTTGAAAACACAGACAAACAAACACCGCTTCACTGACACTGACTGACTGACCGACCGTGACTGAATAACATTCAATGACTTACAATGGCGGGAGTTGTCAAATTTCAGATTTCTGATTTACCACAGCAAGTAATAGACATGTTTTTTTAAAGATGACAATAATATTTTGTCTAGAAGCTTTTCACCATCAGATATTAGCGAGTTTGTCTGAGTTTTCTGCCTGTAGTGACTTTTGCTGTGATATGATTGGACAATTTCTATTTTGGGGCGTGGCTTAGAGATAAGTCCATTCTGCAAAGTGACCAACAAGATGGAAGCCACAGACATGAACTGTTTTGATGTGTTTCTTAATGTTCAACCCTGTCTCTGTGCAACCCTGTCTCTGTCTCTGTCTAACTCTGTCTCTGTCTCTGTCTAACCCTGTCTCTGTCTCTGTCTCTGTCTATCTCTGTCTCTGTCTCTGTCTAACCCTGTCTCTGTCTAACCCTGTCTCTGTCTCTGTCTAACCCTGTCTCTGTCTCTGTCTCTGTCTCTGTCTAACCCTGTCTCTGTCTCTGTCTAACCCTGTCTCTGTCTAACTCTGTCTCTGTCTAACTCTGTCTCTGTCTCTGTCTAACCCTGTCTCTGTCTCTGTCTAACCCTGTCTCCGTCTCTGTCTCTGTCTCTGTCTAACCCTGTCTCTGTCTCTGTCTCTGTCTAACCCTGTCTCTCTCTCTGTCTAACCCTGTCTCTTTCTCTGTCTAACCCTGTCTCTGTCTCTGTCTTTGTCTAACCCTGTCTCTGTCTCTGTCTCTGTCTCTGTCTCTGTCTCTGTCTCTGTCTCTGTCTCTGCCTGTTGGTGTTTTATGTCATGCTGGTTGCCTTCTGGCTTCGTGTGTTGACTTTTCTGTTTGGTGAGCCGAAGACAATTTTCCACCTTGGTGGACAATAAAGTTATATTCAATTCAATTCGATACACACCTGGTATACACAACCAACACCTGGGATACACACCTGTTGGCTGTTATACACACCCTCTGACACCTGGTGGATATTCAGACAACGCTGTAGAACCTGTTGATTAGGAAACTCCCAGATATTCTCTCCATGAATACAGAATACAGAACGTTCCCTTACACACTCACACACACGCACATGTACACACACACGCAAACACACACACGCAAACACACACACACACACACACACACACACTTATACACACTGCTTTGTCTCCTACTTATTTAGAAATGTTAACACACAGAAAGACAAGGATTATTAGCTGTCAGTTAAAAACTAATTATTTTAGTGAAGACCATTTTGAGCCTTCTTGTACCTGATTCCAGATCAGCTGTTCTGGTGCAGATCAATAAACAGATCAGTAACCATGGCCAACGTGACTTGTCAGTGTGATGATTGTGTAATGATGGGCCGGGTGGAGGTGATGCATGCTGGGTAATGATGGGCGGGGTGGAGGTGATGCATGCTGGGATAGGTGTTTACTTACGGAGCAGTGTGACAGGGAGGCCAGGGGCACGTGGTCCGAGGTGAGGTGGGGGTGTGTGTGTGTGTGAAGGGGGGGTGATGGGGGAAGCATCCATCCTGTCATCCCTTCGTCAGATCATTGATATTAACTGATGCTTCACTAGTGGTCCTCTGTGGCTCAGCTGGTAGAACACGGCGCTGACAACACTTGTGGGTTCGATTCCCACTGGGACCATATATACTGACATGTATGCACTCACTGCAACGTAAGTCACTCTGGATAAAAGTGTGAATGAAATGCCATATATTTAAGCAATATCACACGAGAGGGAGTGCTGTTATACTGAATATCAGCAGGGCTGTGATTGGGTCGTAGGTACGAGGCCGCAGGCAGAGTAGGAAGACGATCACAGCCGTGCTGATATTCAGTATAACACACGACCTCGAGTGTGATATTGCTTTTATACAACAGTTCTACAGCGCAATTTATTAGTTAACAGTAATAAGTGACAACAGATTATGATTTGTTTGTTTATAACAAAAAATAGTTCTGCAACTGAACTTCAACTGGACTGTTGCCTAGTAACCTGAACACAAACAATGTAGTCTAATTAACGGTCATTTAGTAGGACACCTGTGCGGCGGAGTGATACATATAGTTAAAAGTCCCAGTGCTGTTATACTGTATATCGGCACTGATGGAATGCCTCTTGTCCAATCAAATTACTTAGTCGGAACTAACTGTTGTATAATATATCATTATTACGTAACAATGCATAGCTACATTCTCTACACCCAACCTTGGTGTTGTACCTGCGTCATATAAAGGCTGTGAGAGTTCACTTCAGGTTCCAGGTTGTATTGTCAGGTCACATGACACACGTGTAGGAGAGTAGAGTGTGTCACATGACACACGTGTAGCAGAGCAGAGTGTGTCACATGACACACGTGTAGCAGAGCAGAGTGTGTCACATGACACACGTGTAGGAGAGTAGAGCTCTCAGGCCTCTGGTCCTGACATGGCAGCACACAGACACATGAGGCAGTAAGACCAGGTAAGTCAAGGTACATAATGAGACAATAGTTACGTTAAGTAAAGACTTAAGTGAGACAACTGGACAGGTGACAAAGTGTGTGAAGGGTGACAGCAGGAGGGTTACACACACACACACACACACAGGCACGGGCACGCACACACGCACGCACAGGCACGCACACACACACAGACAGACACACACACACACACACACACCGCCCAAAAGCAGTGCTTCCCAAAATGGTGGTTATAACTGACTTATGTCCACCGTCCTTCTAGAATCATCTTTGTTTCCATGGAGATCAGACAGAAGGTTCCTCCAGCTTCAGGGCGT
The DNA here is from genome assembly GCF_963989245.1 of Nansenia antarctica. Classification (NCBI taxonomy): domain Eukaryota; kingdom Metazoa; phylum Chordata; class Actinopteri; order Argentiniformes; family Microstomatidae; genus Nansenia; species Nansenia antarctica. The sequence goes on along the minus strand of NC_137688.1, from coordinate 70,537,168 downwards.
CTGTGTCTCAGGAGGTAGAGCCACCGTCTAATGATCGCAAGGTCGGCAGATTGGCGGTTCGAGCCCCGGCTGGCCACATGTCGAAGTGTCCTTGGGCAAGACACTGAACCCCAAATTGCTCCCAGTGAGCGGGCCGGCGCCTTGCATGGTAGCTTGCCGCCATAGGTGTGTGAATGTGTGTGTGAATGTGTGAATGAGAGGCCGTTGTAAAGCGCTTTGGAATAAGACGCTATATAAGTCAGTCTATATAAGTCAGTCTGTTTACCATTTAGGTGACAAAACAGCGTAGACATGACAGTTATATAAATAACCCATAAAGTTTTGATAACCACCAGTCTCCCAGAAGCCTCTCCTCAGGGTGATGACCTCACGCCCGCTACGCCACACGCCGCGCTCTGATTGGCTCCTCCGCCGCCGCTGCCGTCGCCGCTGGCCATCGAGCGGTGACCACCCTCGTCCCCATGGCAACGGGCCACGGCTAGCGAGCAGCGCGTCCAGATCTGCCTGTAGGCCTGCTGGATGCGGGGGGTGCGGTACGCGTAGACCACCGGGTTCACTGCTGAGTTGACATGGGACAGCAGGATACCTGGTGGTAATAATCATAATATTATTAATAATAATAATATTAATCATAATAACCATAATAATCATAATAACCATAATAATCATAATAATCATAATCATAATAATCATACTCATAATACTACTACTACTACTACTACTACTACTAATAATAATAATAATAATAATAATAATAATATGAATGTAGGCCTGCTGGATGCGGGGGGTACGGTACGCGTAGACCACCCGGTTCACTGCTGAGTTGACATGGGACAGCAGGATACCTGGTGGTAATAATCATAATATTATTATTAATAATAATATTGATCAAAATAATCATAATAATCATAATAATCATAATAATCATAATAACCATAATCATAATCATAATAATCATAATCATACTACTTCTACTAATAATACTAATAATCATATTAATAATACTATTAATATTAATAATTATAATAATCATAATAATCATAATAATCATAATAATCA
>NC_137688.1:70523609-70531109 GCF_963989245.1 Nansenia antarctica | reverse complement strand
TGTGTGTGTGTGTGTAGAGCACTCCCAGTTAGAGAGAGAGGTAAACAAGTCATCACCAGGGGTTTCAAACCTTTTAATTTTGATTAAATCACAAAATAAATGACAAAAGGTCTCATCACTAAAAATAGATCTTCTCTGAACAAAATTGATTTCGAGATTTAAAAAAATACAAAACACAGAATATGGAAACAAAATATACAGACAAACATGTTCTTCTTTGTAATAAAAAAATCGACGTCTTTTAGAAATTCTACTTATGAAGTAGATTTAACGTTTTTACAATCCGCAGATTTACAAATATTGTTTGAAGCCTTTTGACTTCCTTCCTTCATCAGCGCACACTCTGAACCAACTCAGACCTGTTGAACTGGACCTGCCCAGAACCGGGCCCAAATTCTGCCTTAATTTGATCCAAAGTGATTTACAATCAGAGATTACAGGGACATTCTCCCTGGAGTAACTGAGGGCTAAGTGCCTTACTCAAGGACATACTAGTGGTGGTGTTCCCAGGTTGGGATCAAATATGTGGAGCGGCTGGGGGTCCCCGAGGAGAGGTTTGAGAACCACTGCTCTAGGCTACCTGCCTCTCTAACCTCTAGACTACCTGCCTCTCTAACCTCTAGACTACTTGCCTCTCTAACCCCTAACCTCTAGACTACTTGCCTCTCTAACCCCTAACCTCTAGACTACCTGTCTCTCTAACCTCTAGACTACCTGCCTCTCTAACCTCTAGACTACCTGCCTCTCTAACCTCTAGACTACCTGCCTCTCTAACCTCTAGGCTACCTGACCTCTAACCTCTAGGCTACCTGCCTCTCTAACCTCTAGACTACCTGCCTGTCTAACCTCTAGACTACCTGCCTGTCTAACCTCTAGACTACCTGCCTCTCTAACCTCTAGGCTACCTGCCTCTCTGACCTCTCACCTCTAGACTACCTGTCTCTCTAACAACTAGACCACCACCACTACCCCCCCCCCCCCCCCCCCTTATGTCTACCTCCCCCCCTGCCCCGGGCCCTGTGTTGACGTCGTTGACGTGGCCCCCTGCAGGTCTCTCAGGGTGTCCTTGCTGAACTGGTAGGTGAGCTTCCTCTTCACCTTGTGGATCTCCCCGGAGCGCGAGTAGTTCCTGAGGGCGCGCGCCATCTTCTGGTAGGTCATGGTCTTGCGGTTGCCCTTGCGGCGGCCCCAGAGCTGCGCCAGACGCTCCTTGTTCTGGGAGGAGAACTGGAAGGTTCCGGAGCACGACTGCACCCACCACACGCAGCCCTGCATGGAGGGGGTCTGCAGCATCTCAAACAGGAACTGGAACAAACGCTCCTTCCTCTTGCCTGTTGGGAGGGGAGGGGGGAGAGGAGGGGGAGGAGGGGAGGGGGGAGGAGGGGGAGGAGGGAGGGAGAGGAGAGGGGAGAGGGGGAGGGAGGAGGGGAGGAGGAGGAGGGAGGGGAGGAGGGGAGAGGTGGAGGGGAGGGAGAGGAGGAGGGGGAGGAGAGGGGGGAAAGGAGAGGGGAGAGGGGGAGGGAGGAGGGGAGGAGGAGGAGGGAGGGGATGAGGGGAGAGGGGGAGGGGAGGGAGAGGAGGAGGGGGAGGAGAGGGGGGAGAGGGGGGAGGGGGAGGGTGGGGGAGGGAGAGGAGGGACGTACAGATGTAAACAAGTCCAACGTTGAAGGATAACCCACCCACCACCCAGAATCCTTTGCTCTAAATTATAGATGGGAATTTACAGTGGTGTGTGTGTGTGTGTGTGTGTTTGTGTGTACCTGAGAGGGGGGTGAGGGGCAGGGTGTGTGTGTACCTGAGAGGGGGGTGAGGAGCAGGGTGTGTGTGTGTGTGTGTGTGTGTACCTGAGAGGGGGGTGAGGGGCAGGGTGTGTCTGTGTGTGTGTGTGTGTGTGTACCTGAGAGGGGGGTGAGGGGGTTCAGGGTGTCTCTGGTCCGCCTGCCTGGAGTCTCCGGGGGGGGGGAGGGGGGAGGGGCGCTGGGCTGGGAGTCAGAGTCGCTGCAGGTGGGGGGCTCGTACACACACGGACACACACTGGCCTCCTGGACACACACACACACACACACACACACTGGGTTAGTACACACGGACACACACTGGCCTCCTGGACACACACACACACACACACACTGGGCTAGTACACACAGACACACACTGGGCTAGTACACACGGACACACACTGGCCTCCTGGACACATACACACACACACACACACACACACTGGGCTAGTACACACTGAGACACACTGGAGTAGTACACACAGACACACACTGGACTCAAACATCACCAACAACGGCAGGATGTTCAACACATCACCAACAACGACACTCAGGCTGCATTCACACCACAGGTCCTAATCAAATCAAATCAAGTTTTATTTGTATAGCGCATTTCTCACAAGATGCAACTTAATGCGCTTCACATACTGACAGAGCCGCAAGCAGGCAAAAGTAAAAACCTGTACACTGTGTAGCCAGGTAAATTCCTTTGCAGCCCTCTACTCATAGAGCGACTACTACCAGTTTGCCTACCAGCACCCAGCGGTGGACCCCACACCCTCCCCTGATTGTTTTGAACGCCTGCTTACATCTACTTTTTAAAATGACCCATATCCGATACTTGTGCTTATACTGGTAACACTTGAAACGACCCGCATGCGTACGTCGAAAACTAAAGTAAACAAACAGCCGGGACTTGCAATGGACGCAAACGAAACAGAGATTATAATCCCTTGTATATGTTATAATATAAAGCCGTTGCTTTCCCGAAGTATGTTTAGATGTTTTTTTTGTTTTTTTCCAGATTTTATCCCTTTTTCACCCAATTTGGTAGCCAATTGAACCCAACCTAGCATCCAATTATCCCCTGCCTATTGCGAAGGATCCGCCGCACGACCCCGTGGCCGGCAGACCCAGAGGAGGCCGCCAGGCAGACTAGCTGACTGGCTCCTCGAGCCCAGCACTGTTATTCCGGCACCCCGGGGGCGGTGTTGCGCGACGGATCCTTGTCCGGAAATACTCCTATACCGCCCTCGGGAGCGGCCGCCCAATATGCCGCTCCCCGTGTGTGCCCCAGCCATATCCGGATCTGGCGAGCTGGGATTCGATCCCAGTCCCCGGTGGGCAGCTTGCACTAGTGGCCAGTGCTTAGACCGCTACACCACCGCGGGGCTACGTTTAGATGTTTATTCCGCAAAATATTGCGCACATTTTAAGGCGGAGAAGAAAGAGCACTTCACTGTTGAAACTCACATCAAACGTCATCAAAATGCGAAGAAGACCGTCGTATTTTCAATGACGTGCGAATCAGAATTGAGCGTTATATGACCTGCCTGCTTAGACTGCAGTCCAAATGACACATATCAGATTCCTATCTGATTGAGGCCTGAATGGGATCTGAGAATATCAGATTCAATGTGCTTCTTTACTGCTTACACCTCCATGTTACATATCTGATCTGTGGCACATGTGAGCAAAAAAAATAATGTGTGTCTCTTCTACCTGGCGGTGTAAACGCCTTCGAAGGTTCTCCAACACGGTCTTGACAACTTCAGTCACGACCAATACAACATCTTCAGACTGGCATGAGTCATTTAGCTCAGCTAACGTAGCATTGGGTTAGGGTTAGGGTTAAGGCTAGGGTTAAGGTTAAGGCTAGGGTTAGGGTTAGGGTAAAGGCTAGGGTTAAGGTTAGGGTTAGTGTTAGGGTAAGGCCTGTATGTGCTGTGCTGTGGGTTTGTACTACATGCTAGCTCAGCTAAAGTAGCCTTGTTTCTCGTCCTGGCTGTGCTGTGCTGTGCTGTGTGTGTGTGTGTGTGTGTGTGTGTGTGTGTGTGTGTGTGTATGTTGAAACAGACGTCAAGTTGTCGCAAACAGTCGCCCCCCCGCAATTCGACATGCCCCGACCGACTCGCGACCTACCATCTCCTCAAACACCCGATGCTAGCCAGCTACGCTATCGAGGAGCTAGCTATTCTGCAGCGCAGGCGGTGGTCCTGGTTACACACACTCACACCAGGGGCTGTTGCCATGGGGACCAGGCCAGGCTACCTGGTTACACACACTCTCCCAGGGGTTGTCATGGTTACTAGGCCAGGCTACTCACCCAGGGGTTGTTGCCATGGGGACTGGGCCAGGCGGGGGGCGGGGGCTCTTGGGGGGTGTGGGGGTCGTAGTGCCACTCGTAGGCGTGCTGGCCGGACCAACTGTTCTCTGGAGGAACACAGCAGAGTTACACACACACACACACACAGCAGAGTTACACACACACACACAGCAGAGTTACACACACACACACACACACAGCAGAGTTACACACACACACACACACACACACACAGCAGAGTTACACACACACACACACACACACACACAGCAGAGTTACACACACACACACACACACACAGCAGAGTTACACACACACACACACACACACACACAGCAGAGTTACACACACACACAGCAGAGTTACACACACACACAGCAGAGTTACACACATACACACACACACACACACACACACACACACACACACACAGCAGAGTCACAGACACACACACACACACACACACACACAGTAGAGTTACACACACACATGTCACTAGGGGAGTCCGACTCCCCGACACCATCTACTGGTGACTGGATATTATTGGACTAATTGCTAATGCCTGTCACCTGTTGTATGTTTGTGTGTGTGGCTATTTAGGTGTGTCCCTTTTCCCTGTTCCCTTGTTAGTCGATCACTTGTGTTACCCCTTTGGAATGCTTCGGAATCCTGTGTATGTATTACCGCTCCACCAGTGGAGGCTGGTGACTTCCAGAATTGAGGAGGCCAATTTTTTTCCGCTTGCTCGCTTCACTCGCGATGGAATGTTCCCTGTTCTTATAGAAGAATATTAAATTGACTTGTAATAAAACGAAATCGACTACATTAAAAATAAAACTGTTCAATAAATCCTAAATGTTGTCTACCTATTCGATGTATAAATCGCGCCAGAATCTCGCCGACTTCCGAGGTCATTTTAAGCTATTATTTTCAGGGATAATAGCCATGGGTGTTCTAGACGTGTCCTGCAAAGGACAAGTTGATAGGACACTCGTAGCCACTATGTTTCTTTGACTGAAGTGACTGGCGAATTCTCAAAATGGCTTCATGTGATTGGACGAACAAAATGTCAATCTTTCAGCCCTGGACTCAATGCATGGTGAGGCCAGGCCTCCTCTGCCCACCCATTTTCAGTGATTTGGCCAATCACATATTGCCATGAAAGAAATTGCATTACATTGACTTCTATGAGAAACCACTTTCCTGGGGGAGGCCTGGCCTCCCTCAATACAAACGGATAGGGATTCTGGCCTGTAGGTGCTTTACAATTGCAATATTGGGTTTTAGCCATGGAAAACTTCTGATTTATGAACAAAACGGAAATAATGTTAATATTAAAATATGTTTTTTGTTAAATAAATAAATAAATATAATTATAGCTTTTTAAAATCTCTCTCTCTTCTCTCAAATTATTGGGGAGGCCAGGCCTCCTCCACCTCTATGGAGGAGCCTCCACTGCGCTCCACGTATCCGATACCCGGAACGTTATTGAACCTTGACTTTGTTGCGTTATTGAAATCTTTTACCTACTTGGGAGCCCATTGCTCAACCTTCTTTTTTAGTGTGCTTTGTTCAGCCTTCAGTTTTATAGTTAGTAGTTGCATACGTGCTGAGCCCTACTGCTCTCCTTTATGTTTGTTTCGTTTTGAAAGTATTATGTTTGAACCTGCGCACTAATTATTCTCAGTAAAGAGAACCTTTATTTCATTCAATCTCCGTCTCGTTGATTACATACACCGCACCTGGACCCGACACAGTGGTACATACAGAACTTTTATAGAAACGTAACACACACACACACACAGCAGAGTCACACACACAGCAGTTACACACACACACACACACACACACACACACACACACAGCAGAGTTACACATACAGCAGAGTCACACACACACACACACACACACACACACACACACAGTAGAGTTACACATACACACAGCAGAGTTACACACACACACACACACACACACACACACACAGCAGTTACCAAAACATTAGGCCATTACAGATATGGTACACACACACACACAAACACACCCCACCCCCTCCCCACACACACACACACACACACACACACACACTCTCAGTTCGCTTCACTTACTGATGATGGTGACCTCCTGGAGAGTGTGTGTGAGCTGTGAGGGGGTGCTGGGCGGGGTGGGGGGGATGTGTGTGTGCTGCACCTCCTGTGCGTGCTCCTGCAGGTACTCCTCGATCACCTCCAGATCCACCTCCACCGGGGAGGGGCCCCCCCCGCCCCACCCCCCCTGGCCCACGCCCAGGCCCAGCTCAGGCAGGTAGTTCATCTGAGGAGGAGAGGAGAGGAGGGGGGGTTGAGAGGATGGACACACACACACACACACACAGACACATATATAACACACACACACACACACACACACACAGAATCATCGCAGACATTTGATTCGTTTTCACTTCCTTTTCTAACAGGCTAACAGACAGACAGGCTAACAGACAGACAGACAGACAGACAGACTAACAGACAGACTAACAGACTAACAGACAGACTAACAGACTAACAGACTAACAGTCTAACAGACTAACAGACTGACTAACAGACAGTCTAACAGACAGACTAACAGACAGACTAACAGACAGACTAACAGACAGTCTAACAGGCTGACAGGCTAACAGACTAACAGACAGACTAACAGACAGTCTAACAGACAGACTAACAAACATACTAACAGACTAACAGACAGTCTAACAGACAGACTAACAGACAGACTAACAGACAGTCTAACAGGCTGACAGGCTAACAGACTAACAGACAGACTAACAGACAGTCTAACAGACAGACTAACAGACAGACTAACAGACTAACAGACTAACAGACTAACAGACAGACAGACAGACTAACAGACTAACAGACTAACAGACAGACTAACAGACCGTCTAACAGACAGTCTAACAGGCTGACAGGCTAACAGAGTAACAGACTAACAGACAGACTAACAGACAGACTAACAGACAGACTAACAGACAGTCTAACAGGCTGACAGGCTAACAGGCTAACAGACTAACAGACTAACAGGCTAACAGGCTAACAGACTAACAGACTAACAGGCTAACAGGCTAACAGGTTAACAGGTTAACAGGTTAACAGACTAACAGACTAACAGGTTAACAGACAGACTAACAGACTAACAGACTAACAGACTAACAGGTTAACAGACTAACAGACTAACAGACTAACAGGCTAACAGACTAACAGGTTAACAGGTTAACAGACTAACAGACTAACAGACTAACAGGCTAACTTCAGAGAAGGCAGCAGTCACACAGCCTCTCTGATTTGACTGGCAAATGTATGCAACTGTTTGTTACGTTCCCACAGGTACAGAGAGACACAAACACATATGAATGGT
>NC_137688.1:70501109-70518609 GCF_963989245.1 Nansenia antarctica | reverse complement strand
TGTCTGTCCTGTTTCTGTATGTCCTGTGTCTGTCTGTCCTATGTGTCTGTCTGTCCAGTGTATGTCTGCATGTCTGAGACAGACAGACAGATCCAGGACAACTTTATTTCAGGATTATCTTCCATGGCTATGGTGATAAGTGATAAGCGACACCCTACTTACAGGAAAAGCTCCATAAAGGAGTTGACAGCATGCCATGTTTAGAGCGGGAATTCATCAGCATGAAATATAATACAGGGCCCTGCTCACTGTTAACCTATCAGGGAGTGTGATTTAGCACATGGTTATCAGCTCCCTGAGAGAGGCACTAAAGGGACAGGAATGGGATTCAAAGTTTGTCATTGCATAACAATATGTATGTATGTTCTAGAGGGGGCATCGAGGACAAGGTGTCACAGCCATTGAAGGCGACCCCGGAGCAATTAGGGGCTCAGTGCCTTGCTCAGGGACACTTCGACACGTGGCTCACCGCCGGGGATCCGAACCGATGCGAGGTGCTGACTTTGCGATCGTTAGACACCGGCTCTAACGGTCGAGCGACAGCTGCCCCCCTGAAGCAAAAATGGTTTAAAGCTTCTAAAGCTGCAATGTTTGTCTTCTAAAACTACAACGTTTGTCTTGTAAAGCCAAAAAGCTGGTGGTCTCGTTACCTGTCACCTGTTAACAAGTATCACCTGACACCAATTAACCAATCAACACATCCCTCCGATGTTACAAGCAGTTTAGTTTGAGTCTGGTTGAGTTCGGGTATTTGTTGGTGTACTTTGGGACATTTATTGGGATGTAATAATAAAAGCAATTCTGATTCCGATTTTAGGCGGGAAACTAGCTGAACAGAGAGGCTAAGCTAACCCACCACAACAAAGTAAGTAAGTGCTAAAACCGCCGAGTTTAGATATCATAAATTATGATGTGGTTATGTCAATGTGTGCACACACACACATGCTATCTGGGGCCCTGCAGGCTAATGCAGCTGAGTGTGTGTGAAGGTGTTGTGTGTGTGTGTGTGTGTGTGTTCCAGTGGGGTTATTAGCTCACACGGCTCCAGGGCAGCTGAGCCGATAGCGCCAGTGATTTACCCCCAGAATGCAACAGGCCGGCCATCTGGAGAACGGCCTGTTTATGAACCTCTCTCTCCCCTCTCCCTCCTCTCTCCCTCCTCTCCCTCCTCTCTCTCTCTCTCTCTCTCTCTCTCTCTCTCTCTCTCTCTCTCTCTCTCTCTGCTGCACTCCGCTGGAAGACCCACACAATCTTCACACGCTCACACAGCCCGAGATGTTTACTCTGCACACACACACACACACACACACACATTCAATATGTACACACACATACGTGCATACATACACATGCACCCAAACGCATACGCACATACACACCACACACACACACACACACACACACACACACACACACACACACACACACACACACACACACACACACACACACACAAGAGTGTCTTATCTACTGAGAGGCTTTGATATTTTGCTCACCCCAGAGTAAATCATTATTATTGACAAATTAATTAATTCACTCATTAAGCAATCAACTAATTACTCATCAAGTAGCTGTCGGGTGATTTTTACAGTAGACAAGATGGCTGCCAGCAAACTGCCCATCAGAGATGTGTGTCTGGTTGTGTTGTTATGCTAGCTGTGTTGTTATGCTAGCTGTGTTGTTATGAATGAATGAATGAATGGTCTTTATTGTCATTGCTACAGTACAGGTACCAAACAACGAAATTTAGGAGGGGTGGCTCCCCTGGTGTTAGGAAAAAAAAAAAAAAAAAAAAACTTAAAAAAAAACACAAGAAGGGAAGGAGCTGGTTTACACAAAAGGCACCATCAAGAGGGCACAACAGCGGATATACACCCTGAGATGCCTCAGGAAAGAACACAACAAGCAGGAGATACTGGTGGCCTTCTACCACGGCGCAGTGGAGAGCATCCTCACCTACGGCATCTCCAACTGGTTCCACAGCTGCACAACAGCGCGCTACAGAGAGTCGTACATATTTGTGCCTCAGCACTACACCTGATTTTTTTCAGTCCAGCAGCTGCCATCAATCCGTCCAGACTGTCCAGGGCCCAGTAGCCTAGTAGCTGTGTTATTATAGTAGCTTTCCTGGCTCAGTCTGCAGTGAGGGAACCCGGGGGCCGTTCCACTAACATGGATTAGTATATCGGCGATTTAAATAAATCAGGCGATCAGGCAACTCGGGATTGGAATTCAAGCCTCAGGTGATTCCTCGAACGAGGATCAGGCTTGTGTCATCAGTGTTCACAGAACACCGGCTTACAAATCCTCGATATGGGCGCGTGCACGCAGACATAAAGAGCCCCGAAGAGTCGATCTGTCGAAATGAAGATACTCCACTCTGCAGGGGTCCTACATTTGCGCAGCATTCCGAATTATTGATCTTTATGAAGACTGAAAAATAAGATGTAAAATAGTGCAATACTGCGGCAATTAACAAGGCGAGGGAAATTGTTTGGCAAGAAATTGCTGACCGATTAAATGCGTAGGTCATACTAGCCCCAGTTATTGTTATATGTTCATATTTTAATAAATGAATATTACTACTGTGGTGATATCAGCAGCAGGCTACACACTGTCATATTGCCACAATGGCCTAGTGGTATTGACCGCTGCCATAGAATTTATTCGTCATTTTTAGACGGCGGTTCAAATCCCTCTTCGGACACACTTTTTACTGCATTTCGTTGTCTGAAAAAGTATGTAGGCTAAAAAAGTATGTAGGCTATACAATTATGGTGCAGGCTAATTTACAAGAACTGACACGATTACAATGGTGTTTGAAGCCTTTGCATGAAGACTTCGGTTAAATGTAAAAAAAAAAAAAAAAAACTTCACTTAACACCTCTTCTTATCCACCTCATTTTTCTGGTTTTCTGCTCGAAATGACATGCCCACAGTGAATATAGAATATCTCCACAATCACAAGGGCCTTCATAATGATCTTGTTATCAAATGAAAGCTAACACCTGTGGGGTGGCTGTAGAAGTGTCAGAATCAAAATCTATGTTACTGTGTCAGAGTAAATAGAGCTAGAACATTATAAAACATCTCAAATTCAGTCTCCGCCTAAAAAAACAACAGCTTTTACAGTGAATATCACCTTGGAAACCTGATAACCAAGCCCAAATCATCTAGGAATCAGTACTCCAGGGTCTTATTAGTACTTGTGCCAAAGTTGATGCTAGTAATGTGAGCAAAAGGTGAGGATGCTCTCCACTGCGCCGTGGTAGAAGGCCACCAGTATCTCCTGCCTGTTGTGTTGTTTCCTGAGGCATCTCAGGGTGTATAGCCGCTGTTGTGCCCTCTTGATGGTGCCTTTAGTGTTGTCCTTCCAGGCCAGGTCATCCCGCATGTTGTGTCCCAGGAATCGGAGGGTTGAGACTATCTCCACGCTCTCTCCGTCGATGAGCAGGGGCTGGATCTCAGACTTTTTCCTCCTGAAGTCTACGATGAATTCCTGGGTCTTTGACTTGTTTAGCAGCAGGTTGTTAACCTTGCACAGCTTGCTCAATTGCTCTACCTCATCCCTGTACGCTGCCTCGTCCCCCCCCGAGATACATCCCACCACGGTGGTGTCGTCTGCAAACTTTACGATGTAGTTGCTGGGGTGGATGGGGGTGAAGTCGTGGGTGTAGAGGTTGTAGAGGATGGGGCTTAGCACGCAGCCCTGGGGTGACCCAGTGCTGAGGCTGAGGGCTGTGGAGGTGTGGGGGCCCACCCGCACCCTCTGGGGGCGGTCGGTCAGGAAGTCCTTGATCCACGCACATATAGAGTGTGATAGACCCAGGTCTAGTAGTTTGGTCACTAGCCTGTCTGGAAGGATGGTGTTAAAGGCGGAGCTGAAGTCCACGAAGAGCAGTCTCGCGTAGCTGTTTCCCCTCTCCAGGTGGGATAGAGTGGCGTGGAGAGTCGTCGCTATGGCGTCCTCTGTGGACCTGTGGGCTCTGTAGGCGAACTGGTATGGATCCAGGTTGGGCGGAAGGCGTGTGAGTATGTGGGCCCGGACTAGTTTCTCGAAGCACTTCATGATGATTGGTGTGAGTGCCACCGGGCGGTAGTCGTTTAGGCAGCTCACCGTGCTTTTCTTCGGGACTGGGATGATAGTTGAGGTTTTCAGGCAGGGTGGGACGGTGGCCTGGGACAGGGACTGGTTAAAGATGTTGGTGAAAACCCCGGCCAGCTGGTCGGCGCAGTCTCTCAGCACCCGTTTCAGGACGCCATCCGGCCCCGAGGCTTTCCTGGGGTCCACCGCCTTCAGTACGCGTCTCACCTCGTGCTCTGTGAGGGTGAGGCTGCTGAGAGCTGGAGAGAGTGGTGTCTGTGTTGTGGTTACCTCCGTTCGCCCCTCGTCGAACCGGGCGTAGAAGGTGTTCAGCTTTCCCGCCAGCAGGGGGTCGTCCTCTGCGGCTGTGAGCCTGTTGGCTCTGAAGTTTGTCATCTGCTGAACCCCCTGCCACATCCGCCTGGAGTCGTTGCTCAGGAGGCATTCCTCAATCTTCTCTCTGTGCTCTGCCTTGGCCGCTTTGATGCAGATAATTATATCTGACTCAGAAGGATATGTTGCATAGCAACCAAGCAGCGAATTATTTGAGCCACATTGATGGAACCGACCGCAAGCTTATTTAAACCTGGATCAGAGTTAATCGCTTGGATCAGAGTTAATCTCGCTTAGTGGAACGGCCCCCTGCTCTGCACGGGAGAGAGACAACTTCCTTCCCTGAAATGTTGACAGAATTTCCCAAAAGCTTATCTCCCACTCATCACACACCCAGACACACACACACCCAGACACACACACAAACACACACAAACACATCAGGGGTTTTCCTGGCTCAAAATGAGGCGGAGGTGGTACCAGTGGTGTTTGACATCGGGGGGACCCATGAAGCGGGGCTGTCTGGGGGTCCTCACACGAGCATCAAACACTTCATTTCTTGCATTCTGGTGAATTTAGATGCACCAATTTGTGCCTTTTCTGCATCCATTTATGGTGGAAATGTAATTATTTATGTAAAGGAAAACACAATATTCAGGCACCAGATGACCATTCAAAATATAATGTAATATAATGCAATATAAGGCTCTCAGGCATTCTGTACTTTCAAATATGTATTCTCCTTGAATCAACTATCAACTATCAGCTATTTCGCTAGCAAACACGAAAGCTAACTTATTTGCGAAACAGCGCCCCCGCCACCACGTCAGCGCAGTGCCGCAATTGCAGTTAGAAATGACAGAAATCCACCGACTGCAACGCTTGTAGAAAATACGACCGTCAGAGTTTTGTCTAGAGCTGGAGGCGGCTAGAAATATGACGGAGGCGGCCGCCTCATAATTCTCTATGCAGGAAAAACCCTGCACATCACACAACCAGACCCAGTGTCTGGCATCGAAAGTGACTTAAGCCTGGTACACACATAAAGATAATCTGGACAATCTTTGGCCCGATTTCCCCCCTTCCGACCAAGGACGGCAAACGCCCGATTATCGGATGGCTCTAAAGATTATCCTACAAGATTATCCTGTGGTGTGAGGTGTGTTAAGACTCAATTTCTCCCGACAATCTGCTCGGAAAATGGTCGGGGCCGACGATTGTAAATATTAAACGTGTTCAATATTTACGATCAAAAGTCCTCTTGTGTGTGAGCGAAACTGACAACTCTCGAGTCTGATTGTGACGTGGAATGGAATGTAGCCAATCAAGAAGCGAGCTGACTGACGCGTCTTCTTCTTTTCGTTCTTCTGAACTTTATTTGCCCTGTCGCACATGGCTGCCTCTACAGGTCAGTCAGGGTACTACTACCCTGATCACACAAGATTTCTGGCTTGGGGGACGAGACTCTAGTCTAGACTGTCGTAGGACAGATCTTTGTATGTGGTGTGCTGTATTGGGAACACCACACACAATACCATCAAAACTGTTTATTGTGTGGGGTCTCTCTCAGATAAAAAATCTGTTAAGATTTAGAAAATCTTTATGTGTGTACCAGACTTTAGAATGACGATGTTTGATCCACAGGTAGTGTCTAACCTACAGTGTCATCCATTATAGAATACATAGAGGCCTACATACAGGCCTACTTACAGGCTTTGATACAGGCTACATACAGTATAACCAGGGGTGCACATAACTGGTGCGCCAGTGCGCATGCGTCGCCAAAATGCATGCTGCGCGGAAGATCAGCGGCATGAACGCGCTCTTGCGCACCAACAGCTGGAAGCGCTGGGAGAGGAATTTACTTCCTCAAAATCCAACTGCTGACTGCTGACTGCTGCATCACTGCAAGCCCCGTAACGCCATCACAACGACCACGGCGACTCCCCTCACGAAAACATTCGGAAAGTATCGTAACTTGTACTTTCATTCCGCGTATCGCGTATCGCACGGTTATCACGGTTATCACGCCGACACGTGAAAATTCAGTCCCAAACGACTCGTCGCTAAAAGGAAAAACAACACCAAGGGACTTCACGTTTCTTTTCTCTGAAGCTTTCAAACGTTCAGACGTTTGTTTTACAGCTTCATTATCGCACCTAGACCCCTGACCCAGGGAATATGGTTGGGAATTCTATTAGAAGAAAAAAAAATGACTTTGTTGCACAATCAAAATAATGAGCTATTTAAAGTGATAGCCTACAACATCCTCTACCATGGTTGAAATTGAGGACAGTGATAACTTACAGCAGTCAAGAGAGCAGTGATGATGATTAAGCTTGTAGCATAAATAAATGCTTAGGCTGTAACTTTTTGTTGAAAAGTTGATTTCAGTGTTTACAGAACAGAGCAGTGCTTAAAGAGATGTCAGTTGATTTCATTGTGTTTAAAGAACAGACATTCAGTTAGTGCTTAAAGAGATGTCAGTTGATTTCATTGTGTTTAAAGGAGTCTGACAGACTTTCATGCTTAAAGAGCAGTCATTTGATTTTGCATTTGTTTCTTTTGTTTTGCACACAATCATTTGTTCGTTCATCTTTATTTATGAATAAATGTTGTTTTGCTAATATACGTTATCCATGTATCCCTTTTTTATCCATCCTGTGGGACGGGTCGTGACTCGCGAGCTCGGGGAGCACCAAACAGCATCCCTAGGTGCTCCTCTGAGCACTGGCCCCAAAAAGTTATGTGCACCCCTGAGTATAACAGTCCTTTTATCAGAGAGCAAAATATTTTGAGTTTGTCTTCAATCACTCGGTCAAAACAAAGATTGAAATACAAAGTGAGGCTTTGTTATGTCAGCCTTCCTCTCTCCCTCTCTCTCTCTCTCTCTCTCTCTCTCTCTGTCTCTGTCTCTGTCTCTCTCTCTCTTTCTCTCTCTGTCTCTGTCTCTCCCTCTCTGTCTCTGTCTCTGTCTCTGTCTCTGTCTCTATCTCTGTCTCTCTCTCTGTCTCTGTCTCTCTCTCTCCCTCCCTCTCTCTCCCACTCTTCCTCTCCCTCTCTCTCTCTCTCTCCCTCTCTCTCTCTGTCTCTGTCTCTGTCTCTGTCTCTGTCTCTCTCTGTCTCTGTCTCTCTCTGTCTCTGTCTCTCTCTGTCTCTGTCTCTCTCTCTCTCTCTCTCACTCTCACTCTCCCTCTCTCTCTCTCTCTCCCTCTCTCTCTCTCTCTGTCTCTCTCTCTAATCTGTCTGTTTCTGGGTGAATGGCAGAAACATGATCTGTAAACTTGTATTTATACAAAGTGTAAAAACCGCAGAACGTTTTTCTGTTGTTTGTTTCTGAGGAATGGGCAGTACGCCAGGTGAACTACGCTTTAGGCATAACAGCCCTCACACACACACGCGCACACACACACACACACACACACACACACACACACACACACACACACTACTGTCTGTGCCTACAGCGTCATCATTACCATCAATCATCACACTCCGCTGGTTATAAATAACTGTATTTACATACCCCCCCCCCACACACACACACCTTGATCCAAAGACAAACATAGAATTTGTGTAAAAACCAGCCAATAGTGAAAAACGTTTATTGGGAGTCAATGATTTACGAAGTCCCTTCTCCCTTCAGCTCTGTCAATAAGGAGGGGTGTCCCTCTCCTCTCCGCTGAGCACCTAACAGACCTGACTAACTCGTTTGGAAAAACCCTCGATAGGAGAGAAGCGTCTGGCAGTTAGACGTCCCCTACGCCTCCCCACACCTGGAGGGACCGCGGGTGATAAGGAGGGCAGGGGCAGATAGGAGGGCAGGGGCAGATAGGACATCAAACAGCTCAGTAGCGGCCCGCACACAGGTGGGCACATGTGATACAATCTACACTTATTATGTCATATATATCTACACTTATATATCTACAATCTACACTTATATATCTACGATCTACACTTATTATGTCATATATATCTACACTTTATGTTTATATTGTATATTTCTAGGTATTTTGAATTTTGTAACTGTTTTTAAATGTTGTTGTACGGCGACCTTGAGTGCCATGAAAGGCGCCTTATAAAATAAATGTATTATTATTATTATTACTTATATATCTACAATCTACACGTATATATCTACAATCTACACTTATATATCTACAATCTACACTTGTTTATTTATCTGTCTTATATACATATAGCTATATCTCTATCAATATCTCTCTCTCTCTCTATCTATATAGTATCTATCTATCTATATATACATATGTACTATACTGTACAATCTACACTTATTTATATATATATATCTATTTATCTATACAGTATACTATATGTACAGTATAAGTTATAAGGCATCACTGGCACAGTGAGGTACTAGCAGAGCTGCTGGCCTCTCAAACTAGTTTGTCTTCATTTCGTGCCTTCGGGAGCATGGTGTAAACACGCTCTGTAACACAGTGTCAACGCGCTCTGTGTGATGTAACACAGTGTCAACACGCTCTGTGTGATGTACGCCACCAGTAACATTGATTTGGTCTGATTTTATTTGACTTAGTTCAGGGCAGCACATCTGAAAGCAAGCGAGTCAGAGAGTAGATGTATTTATTATCCTTCAGATTAAATCAGGGAGGGAGTACGGATCAGTCTCCATGATCCAACTCTGTCTGATGATATAGCAGTAAAAGATATAGCGGTAAATCGGTTCAAATCCTATCTAGCAGAGGTGTGTAAAGTAGGAGAGGCCCTGTCCACAGTTAGGGAGGTCACATGTGGGGTTCCACAAGGCTCCATTTTGGGACCTTATTTTTAGTCTATATTAACGACATGCCAGCAGCAGTGACATCTAGAATGATGATTTATGCAGATGATTCTACTTTACTAGTATCAGGCAAAGACGCACATGATATTGAAGAAACTCTCAGTAGAGAACTGTCTCTGGTAAAAGACTGGTTGATTGACAACAAACTTTCGATACACTTAGGAAAGACAGAGTCCATTTTATTTGGCACTAAATACAAGCTTAAGAAAAGTAACACAATCAAGGTAGAGTGTGAAGGAAGTATTATCGAATCCCAATCAAGTGTCAAATACCTAGGGGTCTCTCTAGACCAATCTGTCTCTGGGGAGGAAATTGCAGCTACAGTTTTATCTAAAATTGCAAAAAAACTAAAGTTTTTATATCACTATACTCGATTTATGCTATACTCACTATACTCGATAATTCTAAGATTAAAACACTTTTAGTAGAAGCTTTAATACAGTGTCAGTTTGATTATGCATGCTCGGCATGGTATAGCGGACTTTCCCAAAAACAAATTGCAGGTGGCACAGAATAATGTCATTAGATATATACTCCTAGTATAGCTCCTCCCAGGACACACATAGGACCCATGGAAATGAAAGAAGTTGGTCTGTTACCTGTAGAGGATCGAGTAAAACAACTAAAACTCAACCATATGTTTATAGTTCATAACCGGGCCCCTAAATATATGAATTGTAACATAGACATGGAGAGAAGTATACATGATTATAATACAAGAGGAAGTATTATGTCATGCAGTGTTCCTCTTGTCAAAACTAAAACAGCAAGAAGCTCCTTTTTCCTATACTGGGATTTCTTTATGGAACCATCTGCCTCTGCATATTAAGCAAAGCCAAAACAAAGCCATCTTTAAAACAAAAGTGAAGTCATATTTGGGGTTCAGTGACTTGCCCAAGGACACTTCGACATGTGGCCAGCCGGGGCTCGAACCACCGATCTGCCAGAACATAAATGACGCTCCTTGCCGTACAGGCTGTTTAGGAGGGTCAAGGTGACGCTGTTCCCCGTGATGCTGTGGCTAAAGAGAGTGGTTGTCTAGGGCGTAAACAGGACAACACAACTTTTGGCCAAATTGACCTTTTGGAATGATAAATAAATAAATAAATAATAAATAAATAAAATCCTTGGAGTAATCAGTCAAATCTCAGGTGACCTCTCTACCTCAAATCTGCGGGCTGCGTTCAAATAAGGTCAGATATTCACTGATAACCAATCAAATAAGGTCAGATATTCACTGATGACCAATCAAACAAGGTCAGATATTCACTGATAACCAATCAAACAAGCATGATGTGTTCCGGTAACTTTCCAATCATACGTTAATAATTAACACGAGCAGGGTTGCTACATCAGTAATCATCATGTTTACTGGACACTTCATGTTTATATTTATCAGTAAATGGATTTGCATTTTATCTGTGCGTGTGTGTGTGTGTGTGTTGTGTCAGGCTGTCCCCTGTCCTCCTGTGTCGTGTGTGTGTGTGTGTGTGTATGTCTGTGTGTATGTCTGTGTCTGTGTCTGTGTCTGTGTCTGTGTCTGTGTCTGTGTCTGTGTCTGTGTCTGTGTGTGTGTGTATGTGTGCGTGTGTGTGTGTGTGTGTGTGTCAGGCTGTCCCCTGTCCTCCAGTATATCATGTGTGTGTGTGTGTATGTGTGAGCTATATGTGTGTGATCTGTGTGAGTTATGTGTGATGGATAACGATCACAGGCAGACAGGTCCGAGGGGAACCGCTTGGTCTGAATATCGTTAGGGTGATATCTGGTCCCCCCCCCGGGACAAACCACCATGGCTAGGTGATATCTGGTTGTCGTAGTCGTCGCCCCCCCCGGGACAAACCACCACGGCTAGGGTGATATCTGTTAGTCCCCCTCCCCGGGACAAACCACCACGGCTAGGTGATATCTGGTATTCCCCCCCCCCCCCCCGGGACAAACCACCACGGCTAGGTGATATCTGGTAGTCCCCCCCCCGGGGACAAACCACCACGGCTAGGTGATATAGTCCCCCCCCCCCGGGACAAACCACCACGGCTAGGTGATATCTAGTCCCCCCTCCCGGGACAAACCACCACGCCCCCCCCCCCCCCCCCCCGGGACAAACCACCATGGGTGATATCTGGTAGTCCCCCCCCCCCGGGACAAACCACCATGGCTAGGGTGATATCTGGTAGTCCCCCCCCCTCCCGGGACAAACCACCATGGCTAGGGTGATATCTGGTAGTCGTCCCCCCCCCCCCCCCCCCCGGGACAAACCACCATGGCTAGGTGATATCTGGTAGTCCCCCCCCCCCCGGGACAAACCACCACGACTAGGTGATATCTGGTAGTCCCCCCCCCGGGACAAACCACCACGGCTAGGTGATATCTGGTCGTCGTCCCCCCCCCGGGACAAACCACCACGGCTATCTTTTCATCCAGGGTGAGGTAGCCTATACAGGTAGCCTATACAGGTAGCCTATACCTGGTAGGTACACAAGGTGTTCTGTTTACTCTGAATATTACTTACTCAGTGTGCAACAAATCAAATCAAGCCAATCAAAGCGTGCAGGTGTGCGTTCCTGTCTTGAGATTGTGAATCCCACGGTACTGCCTTTTCAGTCTCTATCCTAGAAGCACGCTGATATGGGTCACGGCTACCACATTTTTCATAGGAACCCAGTGAAAGGCTTAGCATTTAGCATCTAGCATCTATTAGCATCCAGATATTCTGTACATGAATGATCAATGTTCAGGCTATGGGAGCCTCCTAATATCATGTCTGCCTACTGTTGTAGACACACACACACTCACACACTCTCTCACACACGCCTACACACACACACACTCTCACACTCACACACACACACACACACACACACACACACACCTACACACACACACACACACACACACACACTCTCTCTCTCTCTCACACACTCACACACACACACACCTACACACACACACACACACACACACACACACACTCTCTCACACACGCCTACACACACACACACTCTCACACACACACACACACACACCTACACACACACACACACTCTCTCTCTCTCTCACACACTCACACACACACACACACACACACACACCTACACCTACACCCCCCCCCCCCCCCCCCAGGGCTGGTCAGGTGTCCAGGTGCGGCAGGTGAACAGTTAGAGGTGCACACCCTGGATCTGCTACGCAAATCAGACAAACACACACAGGCTGGGAAACCCCCGACTGCCTCTCACACAATGTGTGTGTGCGTGTGTGTGTGTGTGTGTGTGATCGTGTGTGTGTGTGTGTGTGCGTGTGTGTGTGTGTGTGCGTTCATGTGTGTGGGTGTGGGTGTGTGTGTGGGTGTATATATATGTATGCGTGGGTGTGTGTGATTGTGTGTGTTTGTGCGTGTGTGCGTTCATGTGTGTGTGTGTGTGTGGGTGTATATGTATGTATGCGTTGGTGTGAGTGTGTGTGTGTGCGTGTGTGTGTGTAATGTCTGCATTTGTGTGCGTTTGTGTGTGTGTGCGTGTGTGTGTGTGTGTGTGTGAGATAAGGGTTTGTGGCACAGTAAACTGAGGGTGAGCTGGCAGCTAGCCATGTAGCTCAATGGAACGACCAGTGGAGAACACTCATGTTGACGTAATTCTGCTAATATAGTTTATTCATGGATGATTAACCCAGAGAGAAGCCCAGTACCTCACTGCAGAGGACCTGGGTGTTGGACTTTCCTCTTGATGGATTTATATCACGTCGTATTTGTTTATGCTGTATGTATAAGCACTTTGAATTGCTCCCTGTTTCATGAAATGTAAACGGATGAATGGTAAATGGACACACATTCACACACCAATGGTGGCAAGCTGGTCATATCTACGAAGGACAGCTGGTGCTTAAACACAAAAACTGTGAGTAGCCACTGCTCCCCAGACCTGGAATACTTGACTGTTAAATGTCGACCCAACCCATATACCTCCCGAGGGAATTCAACGCAGTGCACATAACAGCTGTTTACATTGCACCAAGCGCGCATGCTAGCTTTGCATTAGCCCGGCAACATGACGTCATCAGCGGTGGACAGAGCACAGATCCTCAAGCAGTGCACATCATAGCGGGGGATTTTAATCATGCTGACCTGAAGGTAGTACTACCCAAGTTTTATCAGCATGTTAAATGTGCAACAAGAGGAGATAACACACTGGACAAGGTATACTCCAACATCAAGCTTGCCTACAAAGCTAGACCGCTAGCTCATCTAGGCATGTCTGACCACGTGTCAATCCTCCTGATCCCAGCCTACACTCCCATGAGGAAAAGTGCTCCCATCACCACTAAGACTGTCAGAACCTGGCCAGCAGGGTCCGCTCCACTGCAGATCTGCCTGAATGACACCTCATGGCAGGAATATGAGCATGAGGACCTGGAACAGTTCACGTCGTCGGTTCTGAACCACATAGTGAACTGCACCAACTCAGCCACCGTGGACAAATGTGTCCGGGTCTACCCCAACACGAAGCCATGGATGACTGAGAAGGTCCGACAACTGCTCAAGGAGAGGAACAACGCCTTCTCAGCGAAGGACAAACTGCTGTACAACACCACCAGGGCTAACCTAAACCGTGGCATCCGGGAGGCCAAGGCAGACCACAGAGAGAAGATTGAGGAATGCTTCCTGAGCAACGACTCCAGGCGGGTGTGGCAGGGGGTTCAGCACATGACAAACTTCAGAGCCAACAGGCTCACAGCCGCTGAGGGCGACCCCCTGCTGGCGGAAGAGCTGAACTCCTTCTACGCCCGGTTCGACGAGGGGCGAACGGAGGTAACCACAACACAAACACCACTCACTCCAGCTCTCAGCAGCCTCACCCTCACAGAGCATTAAGTGAGACGCGTGCTGAAGGCGGTGGACCCCAGAAAAGCCTCAGGGCCGGACGGCGTCCTGGGACGGGTGCTGAGGGACTGCGCCGACCAGCTGGCCGGGGTTTTCACCAACATCTTCAACCAGTCCCTGTCCTAGGCCACCATCCCACCCTGCCTGAAAACCTCAACAATCATCCCAGTCCCGAAGAAAAGCACGGTGAGCTGCCTAAACGACTACCGCCCGGTGGCACTCACACCAATCACCATGAAGTGCTTCGAGAAACTGGTCCGGGCCCACATTGTCACATGCCTCCCGCCCAACCTGGATCCATACCAGTTCGCCTACAGAGCCCACAGGTCCACAGAGGACGCCATCGCGACGACTCTCCACTCCACTCTATCCCACCTGGAGAGGGGGAACAGCTACGCGAGACTGCTCTTTGTGGACTTCAGCTCTGCTTTCAACACTATCCTTCCAGACAGGCTAGTGACCAAACTACTAGACCTGGGACTATCACACTCTATCTGCGCATGGATCAAGGACTTCCTGTCTGACCGCCCCCAGAGGGTGCAGGTGGGCTCCCACACCTCCACAGCCCTCAGACTCAGCACTGGGTCCCCCCAGGGCTGCGTGCTGAGCCCCATCCTCTACAACCTCTACACCCACGACACACGAACCTGCTGCTGAACCAGTTAAAGACCCAGGAAATCATCGTGGACTTCAGGAGGAAAAAATCTGAGGTCCAGCCCCTGCTCGTCGATGGAGGGAGCGTGGAGAGAGTCTCAACTCTCCGATTCCTGGGGGTGCACATACAGGAGGACCTGTCCTGGAGGACCAACACAGTAGCCATCATCAAGAAGGCACAACAGCGGCTCTACTTCCTGAGAGTCCTCAGGAAATACCACCTCAGACAGGAGCTGCTTGTGACCTTCTACCGCTGCACAGTGGAGAGCATCCTCACCTACTGCATTTGCGTGTGGTTCTCCAGCTGCACAGCCGCAGAGAGGAAAGCACTACAGAGAGTCGTGAGATCGGCCCAGAAGATCATCGGCGCCCCCCTCCCCTCTCTGGAAGAGCTGTACAACACACGCTGCCTCAGGAAGGCCTCCAAGATCTCCAGGGACCCATCCCACCCTGGGAACGAACACTTTGTTCGGCTGCGCTCAGGCAGGCGGTTCAGGACCATGTCCGCACGGACAAATAGACTGAAGCTCAGCTTCTACCCTACAGCCATTCAGGCCCTGAACACAGCAAAGACCTAGGTTCTAGGCCCTGGACAATCTAGACAAATTGATGGCAGCTACTAGATTGTAAACATAAGTGCAATATTGAAATACAACTGTGAACATTTCAAACCTGCTAACTGCGACACTTTAAATGAATGTGCAACAATACTATGTGCAATATGACAACCCTTGTGTACATAAGGTTCAGATATAGGAAAAGTTAGGATTTTATAGCATAGCATAGAGTACAGCACAGTGTTTTATTGTATAGTATAGTAGTATAGTATAGTAGATAGTGTACATAGCCTTTATTTATGTAAACCAGCTCTTTTCCCTTTCCCTTTTTTATTTTACCCTTGGCCCTCTTGTTTAGTCTTTTCTCCAAGCACCAGGGGAGCCCCCCCTCCTAAATTTCGTTGTATGGTACCTGTACTGTATAAATGACAATAAAGACCATTCATTCATTCATTCATTCATTCATCATTCATTAATTCATTCATTCAAGCTACCATGCAAGGCCCGCTCACTGGGAGCAATTTTGGGGTTAAGTGTCTTGCCCAAGGACACTTTGACATGTGGCCAGCCGGGGCTCGAACCGCCGATCTGGCGATCATTAGACGCCAGCTCTCCACAGCCCTCCCTGTGCTACACAAATAAACTTGCCTTGCTGTAACATTCTACTGTAACTTTCTACTGTAACTAACTGTACAGTATGTAAAGCACTTTGAATTGTCCCGTTGTATGAAAGGTGCTCTACAAATAAACTTGCCTTGCTGTAACATTCTACTGTAACTTTCTACTGTAACTACTGTATGTAAAGCACTTTGAATTGTCCCGTTGTATGAAAGCTGCTCTACAGATAACCCTGCCTTGCCTTGCCGACACGGCAGGCTGCACATCCAGGAGAGTTCTCAGAGAGACACAACAGGCCTCAGAACAGAGAGAGGAGGAAGGCTACACCTTAACTGCTCCTCCTGAGACATCTACTACCCCCCTGTACTGTCCCTCCTGAGACATCTACTACCCCCTCAGAGAGACACAACAGGCCTCAGAACAGAGAGAGGACCTGCTACGACTGACGGATAGATGATTCACTTGTAAGTCGCTTTGGAATAAGGCGTCTGCTAAATGCCCTAAATGTAAACATAAATGTAAAGTGCCGTTCTCAGGTGTGTCCTGCCCAGGTGTGTGAGCGATGCCCAGGTGGAGGCCACGCCCTGGGCCAGGTGGAGGAAGCTGGAGCTGGAGCTGTGAGTCACAGTTCCACAGAAGCCGACAGAGACAGAAATCGTTAGGCTCCGACAGGCGTCAATCACCCGCATGAGGAGAGCAGGTAGGAGAGGAGAGCAGGGAGGAGAGGAGAGCAGGAAGGAGAGGAGAGGAGAGGAGAGCAGGGAGGCTGGCAGACGCTAGGAGAGGAGAGGAGAGGAGAGCAGGGAGGCTGGCAGACGCTAGGAGAGGAGAGGAGAGGAGAGGAGAGCAGGGAGGCTGGCAGACGCTAGGAGAGGAGAGGAGAGGAGAGGAGAGGAGAGGAGAGGAGAGGAGAGGAGAGTAGAGTAGGGAGGCTGGCAGACGCTAGGAGAGGAGAGGAGAGGAGAGCAGGGAGGCTGGCAGACGCTAGGAGAGGAGAGGAGAGGAGAGGAGAGCAGGGAGGCTGGCAGACGCTAGGAGAGGAGAGGAGAGCAGGGAGGCTGGCAGACGCTACCAGGCTCCGCTATGGCTCCGCTGGATATGCAAAGCTGGTGGTTTACCCAACCGACAGAGAGAGAGAGAGAGAGAGGGGGGGGGGGGTAATTAGGCGGAGAGATGAGTCAGTAATGATGACAAATTAAGAACGATTAAACAAGAAGAATGGTTTCAGGAGTCCTTCATGAGTACCTGGCTGGAGCGTGAAAGCGTGAAGGTGAAAGTGTGTGTCACACCCCAGAAGTGTGAGTGTTGGCAACCCTGCAATGGTTAGCATCTCCTAGCCTAGCCTAGCTGTTGGCGACCCAGTCTCTCCTAACCCTAACCCCACTCAAACGACTCATCCCCCATAACCAGAGTTAACCCACACAGACAACCCATCCCCCATAACCAGTTAACTAGAACACTACTTCACATTGTTAGCAGGCTCACAAAACAAGCTGTGTTAGTTGACTAGCGATGTGTCATTGATTTTCAACAACGCTGAGATGTAATTATTAATC
>NC_137688.1:70493609-70496109 GCF_963989245.1 Nansenia antarctica | reverse complement strand
TTTTCTTCTATCAGTGGCCCCGGGCCCGAGCTAGATTACTCTTCCTGCAACGAATGGTGGATTGCTGATTCACATGCTTAGTATTCAAATGTATTGATTGTAAGTCGCTTTGGAATAAGGCGTCTGCTAAATGCCAAAAATGTAAATGTACTTGTATGTGATGTCATGACACAGACTTGAACTTGAACAGCCAATAGGAGAAGCTACTAGTGCTGTCTGTTATTGTTGTCTGTCTGCCATTGGTTTGAATTAATGAATGAATCAATGAGTGAATGAGTGAATGAATAATTTAATGAATGCATGAATTGTTTAATGACCACATGACCAAGGTCGGTGGAATTTGTTGTCGGTACAGATGGAAAAAACTCAATCCAGCAGTGTCAAATACATCAAACATACACACATCACACATGACGATCACAATGGACAATGTAGCCTACACACATAACCACAAGACAAAATCATAGTCAATATTTACAACTATAAAGTGCAGTACATCTGGCAGGGTTAGAGCAGTGAGTCAGGTGTTGTGAGTCCTTAGTGCAGAGTGGAAAAAACTGTTTTTGAAACGGGATGTTTTGGTGGGAGGGGTCTTGAAAGGCTCCTGTAGCCTGTATGCTACTGTATCTGTATATCTGTGAGAGACAGACTCTCCCAGTGGAAGTTGTCAAACAGTAAATCTATGATCTAATCTCTCCTGTCATGTGTGTCTGTTTTTACCGAGTTTGTATGTAACAGCGCCCCCGTGTGGACATGCCTGGCCATCACACCACCTGGTGGCCCGCCCCGCTGCCAGACTGGACGTCAGCTGATCTGAATACTTGGCTCGTAAAACAGCTGCTGGAAGAAGAAAAAGAAAAAAATCTTCTGATTAACTGAAATATGACATGTCCACAATATACCCTTCTCTATTCTAATGTGGTGCACCATGCAACTTTTCACGCCGACACCTTCCCCAGTTTGACTCCTGTCGATGTACCGCTGACAATCTACGGAGGCCGATGAACCCTGTCTAAGACCTGCTGTTCCACCTGTGGCCAGGAGATGGCGCTGTGACACAAGACACGATGAGTCAGGCAGAGACATCGCCTTCCCTCCGGTGTTCGCTGCGGTGAGTACACACAGCCCTGATATGATACGTGGAACCACGTTGATGATCAGAAACCACGTTTACAATGTGTAGCACTGAATCATATCATATCGTCATATTATACTCCTCTTAAAGTATGACTGTTCCTGTCAGATGAGTACTTTTAAAACCCTTTTAAACCTCTTTAAGCTGTGCACAAAAACAGCATCTGCACACTCAAATATGTGCAAAAAAAGTTGAGTTAAGTTTAGTTTATTGTGCGAGCTTTCGGTCATAGACCTTCTTCAGGCATAAAGCAGACAAGTGAATGCAGTGGTATAAAAGGTTCAAACAACATCACTTGGTTTAGCCAACGCACAACAACACCTGGCTGTGTCCAATAAAAACCTCTTTAAGATGAAAGCCCTGCTTGTGTAATCATGTCAAATAGAGAACCAGACCAGAACCAGACCCAAACTACAACTGTTTATAGCACGACAAACATGACCATCAGCTGCAGATGCTGATACGGTTTCATAGGTGACCCCCCCCCCCCCCCCCCCTCCCTCCAGGTAACCCACCCAGGTAACCCACCCAGGTAACCCCCCCCCCCCACCCCCTCCAGGTAACCCACCCAGGTAACCCCCCCCCGCCAGGTCTTGGACCAGGCCTGTCGAGGTTCTGCTTGGCGTGGTGTGTGTGTGTGTGTGTGTGTGTGTGTGTGTGTGTGTGTGTGTGTGTGCGTGTGTGCGTGTGTGTGTGTGTGTGTGTGTGTGTGTGTGGAACAGTCACATATCAGACAGGTTCTGCTTGGCGTGGTGTGTGTGTGTGTGTGTGTGTGTGTGTGTGTGTGTGTGTGTGTGTGTGGAACAGTCACATACTATCAGACAGGTTCTGCTTGGCGTGGTGTGTGTGTGTGTGTGTGTGTGTGTGTGTGTGTGTGTGTGTGTGTGTGTGTGGAACAGTCACATACTATCAGACAGGTTCTGCTTGACGTGGTGTGTGTGTGTGTGTGTGTGTGTGTGTGTGTGTGTGTGTGTGTGGAACAGTCACATACTATCAGACAGGTTCTGCTTGGCGTGGTGTGTGTGTGTGAAGAACAGTCACATATCAGACAGCCTCACATTCCACATGGACCTAATCTGCACCACTATGATACTATCACTACCCACCATAGAGACAACACACACACACACACACACACACACACACACACATATATACGGTACACACACACACACGCATATACGGTGCACACGCAGACACGCACACACACAGACACGCACACGCACACACAGACACGCACACACAGACATACACACACGCATGAATGCTTGCATGCACACACACACTCACGCACACAAGCACATACACACACACACACAGACACACACACACACAGACACGCACACGCACACACAGACATACACA
>NC_137688.1:70396551-70471551 GCF_963989245.1 Nansenia antarctica | reverse complement strand
GGTTGCTTCCAACAACACCGTGGGGGATAGCTGTGTGATTATTCTCACAGAGACCTGGCTCAACGCTACCATCATCGACTCTGCGGTCGGCTTAGAGGGCCGCTCGCTTCACCGAGCCGACCGGACTTTGCTTAGCAAGAAGACGCGCGGAGGCGGCCTCATTATATCTACGAAGGACAGCTGGTGCTTAAACACGAAAACTGTAAGTAGCCACTGCTCCCCAGACCTGGAATACTTGACTGTTAAATGCCGACCCACATACCTCCCGAGGGAATTCAACGCGGTGTACATAACAGCAGTATACATTGCACCAAGCGCGGATGCTAGCTTAGCATTGACGCGGCTACATGACGTCATCAGTGGTGGACAGAGCGCGGATCCTCAGGGCACTGCACATCATCGCAGGGGACTTTAATCATGCTGACCTGAAGGTAGTACTACCCAAGTTCTATCAGCATGTTAAATGGGCAACAAGAGGAGAAAAACTGGACAAGGTATACACCAACATCAAGCTTGCTTACAAGGCTAGACCGCTAGCTCATCTAGGCATGTCTGACCACGTGTCCATCCTTCTGATCCCAGCCTACACTTCCATGAGGAAAAGTGCTCCCATCACCACTAAGACTGTCAGAACCTGGCCAGCAGGGTCCGCTCCACTGCAGATCTGCCTGAATGACACCTCATGGCAGGAATATGAGCATGAGGACCTGGAACAGTTCACGTCGTCGGTTCTGAACCACATAGTGAACTGCACCAACTCAGCCACCGTGGACAAACGTGTCCGGGTCTACCCCAACACGAAGCCATGGATGACTGAGAAGGTCCGAAAACTGCTCAAGGAGAGGGACAACGCCTACTCAGCGAAGGACACACTGCTGTACAGCACCACCAGGGCTAACCTAAACCGTGGCATCCGGGAGGCCAAGGCAGACCACAGAGAGAAGATTGAGGAATGCTTCCTGAGCAACGACTCCAGGCGGGTGTGGCAGGGGGTTCAGCACATGACAAACTTCAGAGCCAACAGGCTCACAGCCGCGGAGGACGACCCCCTGCTGGCGGAAAAGCTGAACTCCTTCTACGCCCGGTTCGACGAGGGGCGAACGGAGGTAACCACAACACAAACACCACTCTCTCCAGCTCTCAGCAGCCTCACCCTCACAGAGCATGAAGTGAGACGCGAGCTGAAGGCGGTGGACCCCAGAAAAGCCTCAGGGCCGGATGGCGTCCTGGGACGGGTGCTGAGGGACTGCGCCGACCAGCTGGCCGGGGTTTTCACCAACATCTTCAACCAGTCCCTGTCCCAGGCCACCATCCCACCCTGCCTGAAAACCTCAACTATCATCCCAGTCCCGAAGAAAAGCACGGTGAGCTGCCTAAACGACTACCGCCCGGTGGCACTCACACCAATCATCATGAAGTGCTTCGAGAAACTGGTCCGGGCCCACATAGTCACACGCCTCCCGCCCAACCTGGATCCATACCAGTTCGCCTACAGAGCCCACAGGTCCACAGAGGACGCCATCGCGACGACTCTCCACTCCACTCTATCCCACCTGGAGAGGGGGAACAGCTACGCGAGACTGCTCTTTGTGGACTTCAGCTCTGCCTTCAACACCATCCTTCCAGACAGGCTAGTGACCAAACTACTAGACCTGGGACTATCACACTCCATCTGTGCATGGATCAAGGACTTCCTGTCTGACCGCCCCCAGAGGGTGCGGGTGGGCTCCCACACCTCCACAGCCCTCAGACTCAGCACTGGGTCCCCATCCTCTACAACCTCTACACCTACGACTTCAACCCCGTCCACCCCAGCAACTCCATCGTAAAGTTTGCAGACGACACCACCGTGGTGGGCTGCATCTCGGGGGGGGACGAGGCGGCGTACAGGGATGAGGTGGAGCACCTGGGCAAGCTGTGCAAGGTTAACAACCTGCTGCTGAACCAGTCAAAGACCCAGGAAATCATAGTGGACTTCAGGAGGAAAAAATCTGAGGTCCAGCCCCTGCTCGTCGATGGAGGGAGTGTGGAGAGAGTCTCAACCCTCCGATTCCTGGGGGTGCACATACAGGATGACCTGTCCTGGAAGACCAACACAGCAGCCATCATCAAGAAGGCACAACAGCGGCTCTACTTCCTGAGAGTCCTCAGGAAATACCACCTCAAACAGGAGCTGCTTGTGACCTTCTAACGCTGCACAGTGGAGAGCATCCTCACCTACTGCATCTGCGTGTGGTTCTCCAGCTGCACAGCCGCAGAGAGGAAAGCGCTACTGAGAGTCGTGAGATCGGCCCAGAAGATCATCGGCGCCCCCCTCCCCTCTCTGGAAGAGCTGTACAACACACGCTGCCTCAGGAAGGCCTCCAAGATCTCCAGAGACCCATCCCACCCTGGGAACGAACACTTTGTTCGACTGCCCTCGGGCAGGCGGTTCAGGACCATGTCCGCAAGGACAAATAGACTGAAGCTCTGCTTCTACCCCAGGGCCATTCAGGCCCTGAACACAGCAAAGACCTAGGTTCATAGGCCCTGGACAATCTAGAAAATGTGATGGCAGCTACTAGATTGTAATCAAGTGCAATACTGAAACACAACTGTGAACATTTCAAACCTGCAAACTGCGACACTTTAAATGAATGTGCAATAACACTATGTGCAATATGACAACCCTCGGGTACATAAGGTTCAGAGATAGGAAATGTTAGGATATTTATAGCATAGCATAGAGTACAGCACAGTGTTTTATTTGTATAGTATAGTATAGTGGATAGCCTTTATTTATGTAAACCAGCTCTTTTCCCTTCTTGTTTTTAGTAAAAAAAAAATCCTAGCACCAGGTGAGCCCCCCCCCTCCCAAATTTCGTTGTATGGTACCTGTACTATATCAATGACAATAAAGACCATTCATTCATTCATTCATTCATTCATATACCTCTCTATACCCTCTATACCTCTCTGTACCCCTCTATACCCCTCTGTACCCCTCTGTACCCCTCTACACCCTCTATACCTCTCTATACCACTCTATACCCCTCTATACCTCTATATACCTCTCTATACCCCTCCATACCTATCTATACCGCTCTATACCCCTCTATACCCCTCTATACCTCTCTATACCCCTCTATACCCCTCAATACCCCTCTATACCCCTCTATAGATCACACACAATCACCCTTCTGGTATCCACAGACTCACAGACTCTCTCTCTCTCTCTCTCTCTCTGTCTCTCCCTTTCCCTCTCTGTCTCTGTCTGTCTCTGTCTCTGTCTCTGTCTGTCTGTCTGTCTGTCTGTCTGTCTGTCTGTCTGTCTGTGTCTCTCTCTAACTCTCTCTCTCTCTCCCTCCCTCTCTCTCTCTCTCTCTCTCTCAGAGATCTGAGCTGGAACAACATCGAATGGATCCACCATGACGCCTTCATATCCCTCCACTCTCTGATCAAACTGTGAGTACACACACATGCACACGCACACACACACACACACACACACACACACACGCACACACACACACACACACCGCAATCTCTCTCTCCTGTGTGTTTGTAGAGGTGAGCCAACGTGTTTAATTAAAGCCATGGTCCTGTTGTGTTCTCACACACACACACACACACATAGCTGAGCGTGTGTGTCAGGGAGAGAAGATGCTTTCGTTGGCAGGCCGTACACACACACACACACAGACACACACACACACACACACACACACACACACACACGGCCTGGGCTGTTAGCAGGGCTGAGACACACACCCCTGCTGTGGTTGGAGGAAGGTTTGGCTCCAGACTCACCAGAGAGTACACACACACACACACACACACACACAGACACACACAGACACACACAGACACAGACGCACACACACACACACACACACTGTGTTATTGTGTGAAGAGGAGTGGATAAACAAGGCCTAGCCAAACACACAGACAACACACTCTGAACTCTCTACACACCTACACACCTACACACAACTCCACATCTACACATCTACACCCCGAACCCATGGCCTCTCTCGATCCACAATGTCAGCAGAATCACCTGTTTTTGATGAGCACTCTCTCTCTCTCGCCCCCCCCCCATATCCCTCCCTCCTCTCTCTCTCTCCCTCCCTCTCTCCCTTTCCCTCCCTCTCTCCCTTTCCCTTCCTCTCTCCCTCCCTCTCCCCCTCCCCTCCCCCCCCCCACCCTCCCTCCCTCCCCTCCCCCCCAGGGACCTGACAGAGAACCGTCTGAGCGCGGTGCCCGTGGGGGGACTGGGGGGGCTGATCCACCTGAAGATGCGGGGCAACGTAGAGCTGTACGAGGCCCCGCCCCCCGACACCCTGCCCCGCCTCCGGTACACACACACACACACACACACACACACAGGCCTTCACCCCCCAGACCCTCCCCCGCCTCCAGTACACACACACACACACACACACACACACACACACTCATACACTCGTTCACACGACAGGTCTTGATGCTCAATTCCGATTTTTTACACAGATCCGATGTTTTTTGTTTGGCAGTTCACATTACTTTTAAAATGTGACCTATATTTGACCTACATTGACTCGTGTGAACATTCCACGGCCCTGAACAGACCCGCATGTGCAGAAGGACAATAACAATAAATAATTAAATAATTAATTTTGCCATTTAGCAGACGCTTTTATCCAAAGCGACTTACAATTACGAATTACAGGGACATTCCCCCTGGAGTAACTGAGGGCTAAGTGCCTTACTCAAGGGCACACTAGCAGTGGTGTGGTTTCAGGCGGGATTTGAACTCACAACCTTCCGATCACAAGTCCAACTCACTATCCACTAGACCACCACTACCCCCCAATAACAATGACGTCAGGACGTCACGCGCAGCGCACTGTTTACAGAAGTAACCATGGATAACATGATAACGTTACAACCGGTTTCATTTTCACGTTTTTGTGCAGCGAAAGCCGACAGAGATATGAGCAAGTGGTCAAAAGAAGAAGGATGAGGAAAAGAAGAGACAAATTCTTAGCTATGCTCGCTATGACTCGCTGCTATACTTGCGTCTAGAGTGCAGGGTTGCCAGATGGGGCGGGTTACCGCCGAATGGGCTACTGGATTTATCGGTTATAGACTGGTTAGGCTGTAAATTGTCAATCCCACCTGGCAACCCTGCTAGAGTGACGTAAAAGTTGCATTAAACGCGACTTGACAGTTCAGACGGGGGCGCGTTGCTAAATATCAGATATATATCCGATGTAATTTCACCTCTGAACGCGACCCAGGTCGGATTTTTTAAAAGTCAGATTTCATGTGACTTGCGCTGTTCCCACGGTCATGCATAAATCACACCTGAGTCACATGTCGGCAAAAAAATCGGATTTAGGTGACATTTCACTGCCGTGTGTGACCCTGTGTGTGTGTGTGTGTGTGCCCCCCAGGGTGGTGGAGATGCCCTCGGCCTATCAGTGCTGTGTGTACGGGTCATGTGACAGCTACAAGGCTGCCGGCCAATGGGAGGCGGAGCCTGGACACGAGGACGACGACGGCAACAAGAGGAGCGTACCCCTGTACCCCCTCCACCACGACACACACTGTAAGACCCCCCCTCTACCCCCCTGTACCCCTGTACCCCCTCCACCACGACACACACTGTAAGACCCCCCTATACCCCCCTTGTACCCCCTCCACCACGACACACACTGTAAGACCGCCCCTCTACCCCCCTGTCCCCCTGTACCCCCTCCACCACGACACACACTGTACGACCCCCCCTGTACCCCCTCCACCACGACACACACTGTACGACCCCCCTATACCCCCCTTGTACCCCCTCCACCACGACACACACTGTAAGACCGCCCCTCTACCCCCCTGTCCCCCTGTACCCCCTCCACCACGACACACACTGTAAGACCGCCCCTCTACCCCCCTGTACCCCCCTGTACCCCCTCCACCACGACACACACTGTACGACCCCCCCTGTACCCCCTCCACCACGACACACACTGTAAGACCCCCCTATACCCCCCGTGTACCCCCTCCACCACGACACACACTGTAAGACCGCCCCTCTACCCCCCTGTCCCCCTGTACCCCCTCCACCACGACACACACTGTAAGACCCCCCTATACCCCCCGTGTACCCCCTCCACCACGACACACACTGTAAGACCGCCCCTCTACCCCCCTGTACCCCTGTACCCCCTCCACCACGACACACACTGTACGACCCCCCCTGTACCCCCTCCACCACGACACACACTGTACGACCCCCCTATACCCCCCTTGTACCCCCCTGTACCCCCTCCACCACGACACGCACTGTAAGACCCCCCCTCTACCCCCCTGTACCCCTGTACCCCCTCCACCACGACACGCACTGTACGACCCCCCCCTGTACCCCCCTGTACCCTCTACACACAGACACACATACACACACCCACACATCCTACTGCTGAAAGGTACACACACACACACACACACACACACACACACGCACACACACACACACACACACACACACACACACACACACACACACACACCATAAACCCCCCTGATGTGCATTCCTACCGTGGAACACCATCCCAGATCAGGTTCCTAACACAGCACACACACACACACACACACACACACACTCACTCACTCACTCACACACACACACACACACACAGACACACACACACACACACACACACATCAATTAACCCTGAGTAAACCCAATCACTGGTGGTTTATCTAAAAATAACAGAACACAATGATGAGGAGGGGAAGGAGGGAGGAGGGGGGAGGGGGGAAGAGGGGGAGGAGGGGGAGGAGGAGGGGGAGGGGGAGGGGGGAGGAGGGGGGCATTCCCATCCAGTCTCACCTCAGCAGTTGTAACAACAGTGTGTTGACAGATTTTTGAGGTCATCAAAAAGCTTTTTTACACAGCGGTTCATAACAGCTCTGTGACATCATCACCTGCAGACACCATCCAGGAATGCTTCATGTTACCATGAAGGGCTGAGGTTACACTGCAACAACACACACACACACACACACACACACATGCACACATGCACACACACACCCTACACACCCAACCCTACTGTTGTCATCTATGCCGAGGTGAAGTCCTGCTGGGACCATTCTAACACGTATACTCTCTGCAGTGTCCGTGTTCTGCCGTGTTCACACTTGACTTCTCTTTTTAGAAAAAGGCGCAGGCTTTGCCGCCTTTTTCCCAGAATGCATTTCGCACCGGCTAGCAGCGGGCAATTTAAATCGTCCATTTTAAATCTCCATTGGCTAAAAGCTGTAATTTTGCCTTTACAAGTGTTAACATGTCATTTTATGACGTTTTAATATGTTTTCAGGCGAGAAAGTAACCATATATATTCCCAAAATGTGTCCAGTTTATCAAAATAACCTGTTTATACATCTGATCTGACGGTTTTTTTCGTCTTCTGTTTGCTAGCTGCGTTCGTAAATTCACCCTGGAAATCTGATCAGCACTCATGCAATGCCTCTTGTCCAATAAAATTACCTGGTCCCTTTATGACGTTGAACCCAGTGTGCGCTCCGGCGCTCTCAGAGCGAATTTACGAGCGCACCCAGCGTTGCTTACATACCTTCAATGCGGAGAAACATCGTAACATAATGTATTAAGTTGTAAAATGATTTGGGGTCCAATATCTTTAGCTAGCTAAAGTAACTAGTTTACTTTATTGTTGTCTTAGCAGTTGGTAAAAGAACAGGATTAAAACAAAAATATCAGCAATAAGTGCTCAACAGTGCTCTGCAGCAAGCACAATAACAACCCAACTTGAAGCCACAATACTGGGACCATTCGTGACTGACAGTCAGTCAAATACTAGGCTTACGTGTAATAAACTTGGATTTCATGCATTTCAAGTGGCATCTTTGTAATCATGACGATGTAGTCATGTCTAAGAGGCAGACAAGGCTTCCCTTTAACTCCCCGAGGCTATGACTATTACCAAGTCTAGTGGGTAGGTAGAAGTAGGTTACTAGGGAAGGTACACGCGTACCTATTCTCCTCGTCCTGATTGGTCAGCTGTCAGAAAGGCGCTTGACATCACACAGCGCCTTTCTGAAAAGTTAAATAAATTCAACTGAAAAAGGCGGCGGCAGCTGCGCTTTTCTCACGCTTTTTAAAAAGCGTCCATTTATTTCCTTTTCCCACAGGGTTGTATGTAACATAGGGTTGTACTGTATGTAACATAGGATTGTATGTAAAAAGGCGCTGAAGGCCGCGCTTTTTTCTTAAAAAATAAGTCAAGTGTGAACACGGCCTTAATGACCCCTGACCCCTGACCCCCTGACCTCTGTGTTCCAGACGACCCTGACCTGGAGGAGTTCCAGCTGGAGATGGAGGAGGCCAAGCTGCAGACCAGCGTGCAGTGCACCCCCCTCCCTGGTAAGACCCCCCCCCCTCCCTGGTAAGACCCCCCCCTCCCTGGTAAGACCCCCCCCCCTCCCTGGTAAGACCCCCCCCTCCCCTCCCTGGTAAGACCCCCCCCTCCCTGGTAAGACCCCCCCCTCCCCTCCCTGGTAAGACCCCCCCCCCTCCCTGGTAAGACCCCCCCCCCCCCCTCCCTGGTAAGACCCCCCCCTCCCCTCCCTGGTAAGACCCCCCCCTCCCCTCCCTGGTAAGACCCCCCCCCCCCCTCCCTGGTAAGACCCCCCCCTCCCCTCCCTGGTAAGACCCCCCCCCCCCTCCCTGGTAAGACCCCCCCCTCCCTGGTAAGACCCCCCCCTCCCCTCCCTGGTAAGACCCCCCCCTCCCTGGTAAGACCCCCCCCCTCCCTGGTAAGACCCCCCCCCTCCCTGGTAAGACCCCCCCCCTCCTCCCTGGTAAGACCCCCCCCTCCTCCCTGGTAAGACTGAATAGACTCTTAATCTGGAAGGGTTCTCCTTCAATATCATAATCAGAATGTTCTCATCGTATTCAGAAGTACTGTATCTCAACACCCTCCCTCTCTCTCTCTCTCCCTCTGTCCCCCCTCCTATCCCCCCCTCCCCCCCCCAGGTCCGTTCAGGCCGTGTGACTCCCTGTTGGGCAGTTGGCTGGTGCGTGTGGGCCTGTGGTCCATCTCCCTGGTGTCGTTGCTAGGCAACTCCCTCCTCCTCCTCTCGCTCTTTGGCTCCTCCTCCTCCTCCTCGACGTCGGGGGGGGGCTACCTCTCCCCCCTGCGCTTCACAGTGGCCTGCATGGGCGCGGCCAACCTCCTCACGGGCGTGTGCACATGCACGCTGGCCCTGGTCGACGCCCTGACCCTGGGCGAGTTCGGTCGCCACGGCGCCCGCTGGGAAGGCGGTCCCGGTTGCCAGGCGACGGGGTGGGTGTGGGTGTTTGCCTCGGAGGCTAGCGTGCTGTTGCTAACGCTAGCCGCGGTGCAGTGCGGCGTGAGCGTCACGTGCGCGCGCGCCTACGGCAAGTCCCCCAAGTCCCTGGGCGTGCACGTGCGTACGTGCGCCCTCCTCTGCCTCGCCCTCTCCCTGGGCTTGGCCTCCCTCCCGCTGGCCGGCGTGGGGGAGTACGGCTCCTCCCCCTTCTGCCTGCCCTCCCCCCTGCCTCCCCCACCCCCTCCTGCCCCCTCCTCCTCCTCCTCCTCCCCCACCTCCTCCTCCTCCACGGCCCTGGGGTTCCCCCTGGCGCTGATCATGACCAACACGCTGTGCCTCCTGGTGGTGACGGGCTCCTACGTCCGGCTGTACTGGGAGCTTCTCCGCGGGGGTGGGGGAGGGGGGGCAGAGGGAGGGGGGTGGGGGAGTGAGGGATTGTGGGACTGCGCCGTGGTGAAACACGTGGTGTGGCTGATCTTCACCAACGGCCTCCTCTATGTGCCCGTGGCGTTCCTGTCCCTCTGCTCCCTGCTGGGCCTCCTGTCGCTGGGCGAGGAGGTGCTGAAGTCGGTCCTCCTCCTCCTCCAGCCCCTCCCCTCCTGCCTCAACCCCCTCCTCTTCCTTCTCTTCAACCGAGGAGGAGGAGGAGGAGGAGACTCCTCCCACTCCTCCTCCTCCTCCTCCTCCTCCTCCTCCTCCTCCTCCTCCTCCCAGTTCCTCTTCTGGTTCTGGTGGCCCAAGTCGTCGTTGGCGTTGTCGGCGAGCCGCCGGTTGTTGCGCCGTGACTCGCGCACCCTCGACTCGCTGGTCTCCATGGAGACGGAGAAGAGCTCCTGCTTTTCCGATTCGACCCTCCTGGGCGAGGCCGACGCCCTCTTCTACGCCGGCGGGACCACCTCCTCCTCCTCCTCCTCCTCGGGCCTCCAGCCAATCAGGTTCTCCCGCTGCTCTTCCTCGTCCTCGTCCTCCTCTTCCTCGTCCGTCCCGCTCATCCAATGCCAGACCACCGGGCCCTCGCTCTCGGGCACGAGAGAGAGGGAGAGGGAGGTGGGGAGAGAGGTAGAGAGGGAGGTGGGGAGGGAGGTAGAGAGGGAGAGGGAGGTGGAGAGGGAGAGAGACAGGGAGGTAGACAGGGCGAGAGAGAGAGACAGGGAGGTAGAGAGGGAGAGGGAGATCGAGCAGGAGGTAGAGAGAGAGAGAGACAGGGAGATTGAGATAGAGAGGGAGAGGAAGAGAGAGAGGGAGGGGGGCGTCAAAGATGGAGAGCAGCGTCTGAAGAGCGGTGACCTGGAGATGAGTAGTAAGGCCCGCTCCCTCCATCACACCACCTCCTCCTCCTCCTCCTCCACCCCTCCCTCCCGCCTCTCCTCACCCCTCCTCACCCCTAAACCACTGGGCTAGCTAGCCCCTATGGACCATCACAGTACAACCACAGCACATCACAGGGAGCGGGCCACCAGCCCCAGAGCAAAGTCCACAGAAGGACTAAAGAACACTATTAAAGAGTACTTCATCACTCTCTACTGCCCTCTAGAGTCAGGAAGGAGCTATAACCTGAGTCTACGACATACCACCAACTCTCTACTGCCCTCTGGTGTCAGGAGGGTAGCTATAACCTGAGGAGCAGACGAGCCATGGAAATATAATCAGAACTTTTTTTAATCAAGATTTTTATCAGCGTTGGATCATGGATTCTGTGTATCAAATATAGGATGTTGTTGTAACGTGTTGCATAGGGGTACATGTTTGCCACATAGAGAGCACACAGTATCTGCAGTATGTGTACCCCGCGTCTAAACGTAGGGTAACACAGAGAGGAGAGAGAGCGCTCTTCCCTCTTAACACTAGAACAGCCGTGCCTTTTTTACCTACTATAAGAGCCGCCTCGGGGGTCTTTACAATGCTCAAGCTGCTATTTACACACAACGACCACTAGTTGGCGCCGCTTGTAAATTAGCCTGATTCCTATACAGAAAAACTGCAAAATAGCTTTATACTAGCTTATCCTGATGTTATTTTAAAAATGTATGGATACTGGGGTGGTAGAACGCACATATCTAGGAAAAAAGATCTAACATTTTTCTTTACTCACATTGGTCAAATGACCCCACCCACGGCTGTTCTAGTGTTAAAGATTCGATCACTTCATCGTCTGAGGAGTCAATGGTTCTAGTGCGGGGGGGGGGAATACTATATAGTAGAATTTTTTTTAGAATTTTTTTCAAAGCGAAGAGGTTATAAATGTAAAAGACTATTTAGACGCTCACTGTTCGATGGTCAGCAGAGAGGGCTTGTAGATTGGTTGTGTTGAGAGTGCAGTCTCCCGTTTAGTACACAAGGACTCATGTACCCACCCACCACACACCTCCTCCTCCTCCTCCTCCCACCACACACCTCCTCCTCCTCCTCCACCCACCACACAGACTGGAGAAGGGCCATTAGAGTCCTCCAGTGACCTTTCACCCTGCTAGCTGATGTACATACAATGTAACTACCTCTGAACTAGCATGCTAATGTTCCTTAATACTCCCATGTGATGTTTTCCTTTTATATAACATGCAGTAAATATATTATTATATTATTATTAAGAAATAAAGATCCCATAGTTTGTTAAACAAGACGTACTATTTTGGATGTACATACTTTGTATACAACTGGTAAAAGCACGATTGAATAAAATGAATAGTTTCATAGGAGAGGAGATGACTGATTCATGCTCATACACAACACAACACAAATCCCCGGCAAAATATGATTTCATTCATTCATGACAGCAACGTGGCTGTGGCTCAGGAGGGAGAGCCGCCGTCTAATGATCGCATGGTCAGCAGATCGGGGGTTCGAACCCCAGCTGGCCACATGTTGAGGTGTCCTTGGGCAAGACACTGAACCCAAAATTGCTCCCAATGAGCGGGGCCGGTGCCTTGCATGGTAGCTTGCCACCATTGGTGTGTGAATGGGTGTGTGAATGGGTGAATGAGAGGCCGTTGTAAAGCGCTTTGGAATAAGGCGCTATATAAGTGCAGTCATACAGACATTCACAGATCTCCATGATGAGAAAAACTAAGTACAAACTCAGTAATTAAACTATTGAAGAGAAAAACTAGACTTTAACTAGAGGAGTTATATAAGCAGCATTCGTTCCTAAAGGCCTCCACACAGGGAGGGGATGGGTTGTTTACATTTTAGACATTTAGTAGACGCCTTTATTCAAAGCGACTTACAACAAATACATTCTTGGTAAATGAATCATCAATCCATCACTCTTGAGAAAGAGGCCATTGGCAGTTACAATGCTACTTGTTTTTATTAACCTATACCTAACCTAACAATATACAGTATATTATTATGTTTTATGAATTCAGTCTACGGTGGAAGATATATAGTGACTCTGCAGTCCTGACAGCAGATAGGTAGAGACTCTGCAGTCCTGACAGCAGATAGATAGTGACTCTGCAGTCCTGACAGCAGATAGGTAGAGACTCTGCAATCTTGACAGAAGATAGGTAGTGACTCTGCAGTCCTGACAGCAGATAGGTAGAGACTCTACAGTCTTGACAGCAGATAGGTAGTGACTCTGCAATCCTGACAGCAGATAGGTAGAGACTCTGCAATCCTGACAGCAGATAGGTAGAGACTCTACAGTCCTGACAGCAGATAGGTAGAGACTCTGCAATCCTGACAGCAGATAGGTAGAGACTCTGCAATCCTGACAGCAGATAGGTAGAGACTCTGCAGTCCTGACAGCAGATAGGTAGAGACTCTGCAGTCCTGACAGCAGATAGGTAGAGACTCTGCAGCCCTGACAGCAGTGGGGAGCTCGTTCCACCAGCGGGGCGCCAGGACAGTGAAAGGTCGTGACTGAGTAGCACGACTGCTGCCTCCACGTAGAGGCGGTGGTGCCAGGCGGCCAGCAGAGGTGGAGGAGTGGAGTGATACTGTGTATACACACACACACGCACACACGCACAATGTACCGATACACTCAACTCACGATTCAATACGATTCACGATATTGGGTTCAGGATACGATTTTCTCACAATTTTTTAACAAAATGAAATGTCAGAAAATGTCCTAGGAGTAGCCTAAGTGCTTTGGGCCCTTTTCCAGGATTACTTCAGTTTTCAATATATGGCGGTTATTTAACATGACTGTATGTTATGAGTGTGTAATAACAGTTATTTAACATGTCTGTATATTATGAGTGTGTAATAACAGTTTAAAGGGAAGAAAAACACAAATGGAATTGGATTTTACAGGTTTTTTGTAAAGTGGAAAGTGTAATTGCACATAAACAAAATATTTAGCTAAATATTTAATATTTAATATATGTTCAATTTGAAAGATCAACTATATTACATCTATCCAAGGCAGTTTGTGAGCCGAGGGGCTTTTAGGTTTATTGTTTTGCCCTGTTTCCTCTAAGAATACATCGTTTAGTTATGGTGAAATTCCTGCTAAAAATGTTCATGTTAGTCTCAGGAATGTGTTCAAATAGCGACATCTACTGGTCGTATTATGAAATCTATAAAGCGACCGGTAGCCGGGAGCTAGCCACCGTTTTACAAGACAGTTGGAGCCCCGCTGGTCTCTAAAAGGACATTGAGCTGTTTCTTTTATAACCTAAGTTATACTTATGTTTTCATAGATGACTGAGAGACCAGTAGCTGACACTAATGCTATGTATTGTGCTGAACATTTCTACAGGTAAGAATTGTCGCACTACGCGTTTTGAATATAGAATATACGTCGTGTTAAACAGCTAGCCATTAGCCACTGTTAAGAGGTCCGTCATAGTTTTCTGTCGCCACCAGATGGCGCTGTTTAGTTAGATTAATGATGTTATTTTTACAAATGGTGTATATTTTCTCACACATCTATATGTTCTATTTCTTATATATATAAAAAAGATGATGTTGGTTCGTAGATAAATATATAAATGAATAAGGCTTCATTCATTTCATTAGAAAACCACTATACCGTCAATCCAATTGATAACCACAGTTTTACAAGATTATGCTGTGATGACTGAGAGACCAGTAGATGACACATTGTCTATATTGTGCTGAACACATTTCCAGTAAACGGCCACATCATCTCTACACCCTCCTGTGTCATGTGATCATTGGTGGGCCGGGTAACACACGGGTTACACTGGCTCTCTGGGTTTTGCCTTTTGAGTGGTTTGGTAACACTCGATGACCTTCGTGACATAATGCCGCTTCTCTCTTCAGATCTCCTCAGCTCTCCATGAGTCACGTGCTCTGAGTTACCATATATGGGTAGAAAGCGCAGCTTCTCTGCTTTCAGGAACTGTTGGAATGTTTTCGATCGCACATTTAGTTTAGGAATTACGGTATTAATAATAAAAAGTAATAATATTCCAATGTGTGTAAAATGCGGTCGGTGTTTAAGGGTTAAAAGAGTATCGCGATTCATTTTTAATTTCACCGGTTTGAATCGTCTCATATTGGTAGCGATAATTAACTGCATCGTGATGCATTGTTACATCCCTACTGTTTGCAGTTGGATGCTTCTGCATTCTGGGTTTGAGTTACTTTGGGGATAACACACACGTCAATACATCACAAGGACTCAGTGCTGTTTGCTCTTAGGTCGTGTTTAATGACAAGTTGTCAGAGGAACATTGGAAGCTTTTGGAAC
The DNA here is from genome assembly GCF_963989245.1 of Nansenia antarctica. NCBI lineage: Eukaryota > Metazoa > Chordata > Actinopteri > Argentiniformes > Microstomatidae > Nansenia > Nansenia antarctica. The sequence goes on along the minus strand of NC_137688.1, from coordinate 70,456,556 downwards.
TCTTTTCATCTGAATTCATCAGGACAGCTGATCTCTTCACACAGGGAAGAGCAGGAAGCCACTGAAGGTGTTGTAATTAGCACTACTATGATCATAGAGGCTGTAGCCTGAGCGAAGGCGTATGTCGGCCAAGTCTCCCTCCTCCAGCTGGAGAGTCAACCCACCGGATACAGACTGAGCCCCTGCATTAGTGTTCTGATCTACAAACATCATCTGCTGGTCATTCTTATACAACAACAGAGGAATCCATGTTGAGCCGTCGATTTCATAGGCGTTGAGTCTGAAGTAGTAGACTCCTCTCACTGGTGCTGTGAAGAGTCCTGTATCAGAGGAAAGCAGAGAGAGATCAACACTGTCTGTGTCTCCTGGACACCAGAGCAACATGACTGTTAGTAATGGTGAACACAGTCCCTGTAGCTGATGACCCCACACTGGAAATAACATGTTTATAATTACTTTATTGTGTTCATCCTGCATAGCTGTTGTCGTAATGTTGTTTCCAACAGGATAACCTTTGTATATCATTTTGGGATTCACACAGGTTTTTATCCATCCATTCATCCAATCATTCAATCATTTTATATCTGTTGCTGTGTGTCAGCAGTACCTGTGGTTGAGCTGTAGGCTTGGCCGATGTTGGTGATGATGTTTTTGTAGACCACAGTGGTACGACCAGAGACAGGTCCTATCTGAGCACCTAGGGCAGCAGAGAACGCCACCTTTGGTCTCTCTGTGAACACAAGGGAATAACACATGGATATCTCCTTTAAAGCAGCATACCATCTTACCAGGCCAAACTGTTCATTATGATGATATTGTTTAAAGATATACACTACTTTGGGAAAGATATATTCTGAACATTACCTCATGGGGGTAGGGTAAAGTATGAAATTATTTTTAATAACACGGTTCTGGAAGTCAGTGTTTGTCTCACCTTCATTCACTCTCTTCAGCTCCTCCACCTGACCCTCGCTGGTTGTCACTCTGGACCCCATGGCAGTTCTGCTGCTTGAACTGGAATTATAAATATAAGTACTGACTGTACTGTAGCTTTTCACTTAATGTTCATGTTAAAACAATCTTTTACAACACATATTCCTCTCTGCGTTATATATGCCTGCATTCTCTGTCTCCATCTCCTCCACGTCTCCTCTCAGTTCAGGTTTTTAGGCCTGTCTTAAAAGAGTCCAGGCTCTGTACTGCCCTTAGCTGGCTAGGAAGGCTGTTCCCTTAGCTGGCTAGGAAGGCTGTTCCCTTAGCTGGCTAGGAAGGCTGTTGTCTTAGCTGGCTAGGAAGGCTGTTGTCTTAGCTGGCTAGGAAGGCTGTTGTCTTAGCTGTCTAGGAAGGCCTGGTATTGGGGACCTGGAGGAGCAGCTGTTTGAGGGTCTGCAGATCTCTACGTTATACATGCCTGCATTCTCTGTCTCCATCTCCTCCACGTCTCCTCTCAGTTCAGTCACCTGACCCTCGCTGGCTGTCACTCTGGCCCCCATAGCTGACAGTTCTGCTGCTTGAGCTGGAAATAAAGGAAGCAGAATTACAATCATACACTAAACATGATGTGAGTGATTCATGTATCCCCCTCCCCCTCCCCCATACACACACACACACACACACACACCTGCATCCACCCACATACACACACACCCACACCAATACAGTAACAACTTACCTGCATTCTCTCTGTTCAGGTTGTCCACCTGGCTCTCACTGGTGCTCAATCTGGTCTCCATATACTTCAGCTCAACCCTCTGTTCGACCACGATGGTTCCCAGGTTGTGCCCCATATCTCTCAGGTCCCTTAGCTCAGCCCAGAGGTCAGACGTGGTGGTCCAACTCTCCCTGCTCTCTCCATCTTCCCCGTGACCCAGCTGAGGGACGTTATTCTCTCTGACCCCCCCAGCCTCTCCCTGAGCCCCTGACCCAGACAGACATAACAGCGACACCAGTAGAGCTACAGCACCCCTCATTCTGAAACCACGTCTCTTCAGAACTAACGTAGCCTACTGGGATGAGCCCCCTTTTTTATACACCCTCTGGTCCTGGAGAACCAATACATGGGAACCGTAACAGGTGTCCTCAAGGGGACGTGGCAGGGCACAGCCAATGACTGAGCTCGACGTGTCAGATCACTGACACTGACATTTAATGTCCTTATTTCGAGACCTTCAAACTTGGGGTTGTTTAAGGCCATGGGGGCAGGACAGCTGTCACTCAGACGTTGCGCTGTTTAAAGGTAGACCCAGAGGTATGACATCACACCACAAAGGAGGGGGGCGACTCCTGTACAGTACTGTACTCTGATGAGATGATAGCTGCTACACCCCCCTAGACACCCCCCCCTCTCTCTCTTCCTTATCTCTCTCTCTCTCTCCACTCCCCCCCTCCTTTCTCTGCCCTTCCTCTCTCTCTCTTTCTTTGTTATCTCTCTCTCTCTCCACTCCCCCCCCTTTCTCTCTCTCTCTCTCTCTCTCCCTCCTCCTCCTCTCACCATGCTGGCTCTTACTAGCTGCTGGCTATTACAATCACACTAACACACACGCACACACACACACACACACCCATGTGCAAAAAAAAAACGGCGCGCACACACACACAGCCACACAGACACACACCTGCACGTGCACACACACACACTCTCATGTGCACACACACCCACGTGTAAAATCACCCACACCCACACACACAAAAACGCATACACACACAGAGAACACAAACTTGGGGTTGGTGCAACTCACTATCCTCTAGGCCAGGCGAGGGGAACGATAGTCTGTTAAGGGGGGGGGGGGGGGGGTAGAAGGTGAGAAGAGGTGGAAGAAGAAAAGGGAGGAAAAAGAGGGAAAAGCATGAGAGAAATTGCAGCAGAATTTATTAATTTATATAATTATTATTTACAGATTATTTAAGGTCCTTAGTCCTTCAGACTTGGGATTGTTTAAGGCCATGGGAGCAGGACAGCTGTCACTCAGACGTAAAACACTGTCCTAAGATAATAAAATACAGTCCTAAGATGATAAAATACAGTCCTAAGATAATAAAACACAGTCCTAAGATAATAAAACACAGTCCTAAGATAATAAAACAGTCCTAAGATAATAAAAAACAAGAATGAGACATAAATAGACATACATATAAATAGGGGGTAATCAGTAGGAATCTGAGGATGTATCTATTATGTAAACGTATATACACTACATAAATATTATAATAATATTATAATGAGGAATTGTTGTCGTTGTGAATAGTTAGACAGACATGTCTAATAAAAAAACATTCCCAGAGAGATTTGACCACCTAGAGTAGGCATACAATGTTGTACATTAAAGTATATTTACAAAGTATTTACTATAGGTCAATTATTTACTATAAGTACTATAAACTTAATTATCAATGGTGGGGCGGCAGGTAGCCTAGAGGTGAGAGAGGATGGCCAGGAATCTGTAGGTTCGATCGAGGAGGGAGCCAGATATGATCATATCTAAGGTGCCTACAGTACCACTGTCGTTATGCCCTTGAGCAAGGCATTTAACCCCTAACTGCTCCAGGGGTGCCAAAGATAGCTGATCCTGTGACCGTAGTGATCTGTTCTCCCTGGGGGTGTGCATGTGTTTTTATCTGTTGGAAAATGACCACATGTGGTTTTGGAAAGACACAGGTTGAGACAGAGAGCACAGTTTCCTGATGAGTCTACACAGCCTATGCTTTTGTGACCGCATTAAGAGAACTGTCTAAAATCTAAAATCATGCGACTTCGGTACATTGGAAAATGACATGTTAAGAGATCAGATTGTGGGAAAATGTGTGATGAAAAAGCTGCGTGACAAATTGTTACAGAAGGCCTGACTGGTTTTAGACAAATATTTTTTTTATTGCAAATAAACACAAATCGACCTCCATACACAAGCAGAATCACAAATATGTTCAGAGAACTGGTTACAGGGCGAAAGACAGTCACTTCAATAATCGTAACTGTGAGGAAGAAGCAGCGACACCAAATAAAGGAACATTCAGTTAGTTGGAATAAAGGATCCTGTACAACACTATGGGTTGTCTGTAAACAGATAAAAGCCTGCTACAATAAAGCTTGTCGCTGTCGGGCTCTCTCTCAGATCTAGATGAGAATTTATATAATAGGAACCATCCGCTCACAGACAACAATTAAAAAGAGAGGCTTGAATGTGTGAACACTAGATGGTCTCTTGCCTTCTCTACCACAGCAAAACAATATACTGTGAAATATGTGTTAAGTTAAGCAATACAGACAGAGAGAGAGAGAGAGAGAGAGAGAGAGAGAGAGAGAGAGAGAGGGGGGGGGGGGGGCATTCAAGCACTTTCAATGACCCATGTCTATTTTCTAAAACTTCTTTTTTTTCTCAAATTCACAAACCTTCAAGGATTTCAAGGACCCGTGGGAACCTTGCATAGAGGACTTGGGCTGTTTTTACTTTTACTGTGTTGTATTTTTTACGTGTTGTTTTAAAATTGTATTAACATTGTGCACCGTGGTCTCAGTGTGTTCCCCCTGTATAAATAAAGGTTAAATAAAATTAAAATGGAACTTACAATTTTGAAAAACAAACACGCATCTTTGTTAAAATGGCAGCTAGAATAAAAACACATAGCTGTTTACCTAGCCCAGTAAAAACAATATATTGTGGTGGGTTGACATAATTCACCCCCGGAACTATGGGTTGGGAGTATTGTTTCCGCACGGAAGGTTAAGTCTAGGGATGCTCCGATTTATCGGCCACCGATTTAAATCGGCCGATTTCACTCCAAATGACTCGATCGGTGATCGGCAAAAATGGCCGATCGCAAAAACCGATCTTTTTTTTTTTTTTTCCTGGGGAAGACAGATAACTGAACAGAAAACATAGGAGGACGTAACAGTATGTAAACCATGAAGGCCACGTTTATGATGTCTTTTATACAGCCATATCGACTGACTTGGGCTTCAGGCCCTAACTGGGTGATAGGCCAGACCTTTACTATGCCATAAAAATGGGTCTGCTTTTGCTTGGTGCCTAATGGATCAAAACTTTTGTCTAAAAAGCAAAAAATATTTAGGCTATCCAGTCAGTTATGTATTTAAAAAAAAATCGGTATCGGTATCGGTTGATCTTGAGGAAACAAATCGGTGATCGGTATCGGCCCCAAAAATCCAGATCGGAGCATCCCTAGTTAAGTCCATGGTACTCAAGTTGTTACATCAGTTATATAGTTACTGCTTGAAGCATGTGGTCGAGACTTGTTCATGTCTGTTAATAAACGTTTAGCTGTGACATTCGATACGCCGCCTCCGACTCCCGTCTCTCGGCACTACATTGGTGACCCCGACGTGATTCCCGTTTCCGAGACTGAACCGAACATGGCAAATAACGCCGTTATTCTCAAATTGCCGGAGTTTTGGGAGACATCCGCGGCAGCATGGTTCGCACAGACGGAGGCGCAGTTCTCCCTCCGTGGGATTGCAGACGCCGCCGCACGCTACTACCATGTCGTCTCGGCGCTGGGGAGCTCCACTGCAGCCAGAACGGTGGGCTTCATTACAGCTCCCCCTGCCCTGAATAAATATACAGCGTTTAAGGCTCTCCTCCTCAAGACCTTCGAACTATCACGGTCAGAACGAGCCCGACGTCTGTTCGCAATTCAGGGGCTGGGAGACAGCAAGCCTTCCCAGCGCATGGACATGATGCTGAACCTACTAGGTACGGAAGAACCAAACTTTCTATTTATTGAGCTGTTTCTTCGGCACATGCCTGCACATGTACAGACAGCGCTCGCTAATATGACTATTACTGAACCCAGTGAGTTAGCAGAAGAGGCTGACCGCTTCTTCCTAGCTACCCAGCGTTTTACCCCTGAAGTGCTAGCCCCGACACACAATTACACTCCCCCTGGCAGAGACAGGCTAGCTAACAAGGGCCCACCTACCACCGATAGCCGTACTAGCCCAGGCATGTGCTATTTTCACTCACACTTTGGCGCGAAAGCGAAGAGGTGCCGCTCCCCTTGCAACTACAGCTCGACGGGAAACGGCAAAGCCTGCGCTCTGTAGTGGCTATGAGTGTGGGCACAGCAAACCAGCTACTATTCATCAGAGACACTCTCTCCGGGTGCAAATTCCTCTGTGACACCGGTGCTCAGAGGAGCGTCCTGCCTGCGACAGTGGATGACACCGCCAGGGGAGGTCATGGCCCACATTTAAAGTCCGCTAACGACACCCCCATCCGCACCTATGGCACGAAAGCTGTAGACCTATGTTTCGGGGGTCAGCGGTTTACATGGGACTTCGTCACGGCCGACATCTCTTTCCCCCTCCTCGGTGCAGATTTCCTATGTGCTCACGGACTGCTCGTGGACGTCAAGAACAACCGCCTGGTGGACGCACTGACATTCTGCTCACTTGCATGTGTCCGCGGTGAGGCGACATACGGCGGGCTCTCCAGCTCACTCTCAGAGGGTGGCAACTATCAGCACCTGCTCAGCGAGTTCCCCTGCTTGACACAGCCCACATTTTCCGCCACCACTACCAAGCATGGGGTGGAGCACCACATAGAGACCAAGGGCGCCCCCATCTACGCTAGGGCCCGGCGGCTCAACCCCGACAGGCTAGCAGTCGCTAAGTCTGAGTTCGCCAACATGGAGCGCCTTGGTATCATCCGCCGCTCAGACAGCCCATGGGCCTCACCGCTACACATCGTGCCGAAACCAGACGATCAAATGAATGAAACATAAGTACTGTCCTCCATTAAAACCTTGTAACGATAAGCATAGCAACACGTTTACTGAACAAGAGAAAAACGAGAAACGCAAATTCAAGAATAACCACTGTTCCACTCCAAGCGCGTCTGTTCGGGCTGGGTCGGGTGATAGTCCATTGTCATTGACAAACAGAGAACATCAAGTCCTATTGATGTATGATGTGTTTTTGATGCACCGTTTCACTGTAGTTACTGTCAGAGTTTGACAGGTCCTGGTGTAGTGGTTAGCGCGGCCGGTGGTTATGCGGGAGATCGGGGTTCGACTCCCGCATGGAAGGAAGGAATTCTCCGCTACAGGAGTATGAAGAGAATTAAGTGAATTGAAGTGAATAAGCTCCGCCAAGGGAGTTAACTCTCTTGGTATAGTGGTTAGCGCGGCCGTCGGTTATGCGGGAGATCGGGGTTCGATTCCCGCATGGGGCGAGTTACACTACCAGTCTCCGTTCGCTACACTGTCACCACTGTGCCAACGCCCACATCATCATCCTCATCATGGCGTGGGAGTGCGTACCGCAGGGGCTCGGCGACAAGCTGTACCGCGAGCTCTCCACCACCCTCACCAAGTTCGGCAACCCCACCGTCCGCCGCTGCGGCCTCAATGACGACCGTACGTGTGCGTGCCAAGGCAAGGACCCCGACAGCTGTGGCGCCTCCTTCTCCTTCGGCTGCTCCTGGAGCATGTACTTCAACGGCTGCAAGTACGCACGCAGCAAGATACCCCGCAAGTTCAGACTGCAAGGAGAACGCCCCGAAGAGGAGGATCATCTCAGGGATAACTTCCAGACGCTGGCCACAGAGCTGGCTTCCCTGTACAAGCAGCTGGCCCCAAAGGCCTACAGTAACCAGTGTCAGAACGAGTCGGCGGCTCCAGACTGCAGGCTGGGGCTGAAGGAGGGCAGGCCCTTCTCTGGGGTCACCACCTGCATGGACTTTTGTGCCCACGCTCACAAGGACCAGCACAACCTCCACAACGGCTGCACCGTGGTGTGCACCCTGACGAAAGAGGACAACCGCAAGGTGGGGGAGATCCCCGAGGACGAGCAGCTCCATGTGCTGCCCCTCTACAAGGTCTCGCTCACCGACGAGCACGGCAGCGAGGAGGGCCAGCGGCAGAAGATGAAGTCTGCGTACCGCTTCCCCCTTCTCTCCATACCTGGACTCCATAAGCTCTCGTATGGAGGCCACACCATCATCCTCATCATGGCGTGGGAGGGCGTACCGCAGGGGCTCGGCGACAAGCTGTACCGCGAGCTCTCCACCACCCTCACCAAGTTCGGCAACCCCACCGTCCGCCGCTGCGGCCTCAATGACGACCGTACGTGTGCGTGCCAAGGCAAGGACCCCGACAGCTGTGGCGCCTCCTTCTCCTTCGGCTGCTCCTGGAGCATGTACTTCAACGGCTGCAAGTACGCACGCAGCAAGATACGCCGCAAGTTCAGACTGCAAGGAGAACGCCCCGAAGAGGAGGATCATCTCAGGGATAACTTCCAGACGCTGGCCACAGAGCTGGCTCCCCTGTACAAGCAGCTGGCCCCAAAGGCCTACAGTAACCAGTGTCAGAACGAGTCGGCGGCTCCAGACTGCAGGCTGGGGCTGAAGGAGGGCAGGCCCTTCTCTGGGGTCACCACCTGCATGGACTTCTGTGCACACGCTCACAAGGACCAGCACAACCTCTACAACGGCTGCACCGTGGTGTGCACCCTGACGAAAGAGGACAACCGCAAGGTGGGGGAGATCCCCGAGGACGAGCAGCTCCATGTGCTGCCCCTCTACAAGGTCTCGCTCACCGACGAGCACGGCAGCGAGGAGGGCCAGCGGCAGAAGATGAAGTCTGCGTACCGCTTCCCCCTTCTCTCCATACCTGGACTCCATCAGCTCTCGTATGGAGGCCACACCATCATCCTCATCGCGGTGCCTTCAGCTGCGCCGGCTGCCCCTGCCCCTGCCCCGGTTCCCCCTGCTCCGGCCCCGGCTGGCCCTGCCCCTGCCCCTGCCCCTGCCCCGGATGCCCCTGCGTCCCGCACCCGCCGGGGTCGGATCGTCGTTCCTCCCCGACACAGGGATTTTGACTATGGGTGAATTCTGGGGGGGCTTGTGTGGTGGGTTAACATAATTCACCCCCGGAACTATGGGTTGGGAGTATTGTTTCCGCACGGAAGGTTAAGTGCGTGGTACTCAAGTTGTTACATCAGTTATATAGTTACTGCTTGAAGCATGTGGTCGAGACTTGTCCATGTCTGTTAATAAACGTTCAGCTGTGACATTCGATATGCCGCCTCCGACTCCCGTCTCTCGGCACTACAATATAATCCTATATTTATGACCTTGTCCTTTAAAAAGCAATGGGTATTCGTTTGCTAAATTGCTGGATCACTCTGTCTGCCCTACTGTATTCACATTTACCCAGCATTCAGTATCTTTAATGCAAAGCATGTTCTCCTCGCCAGCAATCACAACATTTCCTTCTATCGCATATTTGTCATCTTTTATCTCAATTCTACCTGTTAATCAGAACCCTGATATGCTGTTAAACATGAAACTAACTAGGGCTGGGCAAACGACAAATTATTTTTCGATAATCGCAAGAATTAACGATCAATTATCGATTAATTGATAAGCTTTTTTTTCATAAAAATTAAAAAAAAAAACTAGGGCAGAAATAACAAGCATGTTTTCCTTGGGGAAAAAACGTTATTTGTGTTGCTATTGCAGAATTGCACAATGCACACATTCATTCATTCACATCCAAACTAGACACTACAGTCAGATAACAATCCTCTTAAACAAGGCAGTAAGTAGCCTAAATTGTTTAACTTAAAAACACATTTTACGTTATAATTAAAAATATAGAAAATAAGTAACTCACCATAGGAGCAGTAAAAAAAAAGTTACTCACAAATAGGAGGATTACTGAAAACGTTAGTGTCCTTAAGAGCGTCCAGCTTAACTTAAATTTAAACTCCAGCGAGAGACTGTAGGCGGCAGGCCTACTGGTTCTTGTTCAGAAAGATGATCATGTTAACATGTTCAGGGGTGAGAGACGAACGCAATCTGGTGACAGTTAGGCCAGCCTAACTAATTTCCATTATTATTATTATTATTTAAAACAATAAAAAATAAAAAAATATTAATGATTATAATAATAATATTATTTTGTGATCGACCAAGATCCTTATCGATCATTGATGCCCACCCCTAAAACTAACCCAGGGTAAACTGAACCCTGGCAGTGGAAATAATAAAATGAATGTACAAAAAATAAATAAAGTCCCCTTTTTTGTTGAATAATTGACGAATGTGCATGCTGTTTGAGGACCCTGATATACTGTTAATAACATAACATGAAAGAAACTCAGGGTAAGCAGAATTACGGAAAGAGAGAGAATGAAGGTGCCATTCTGCCACAACAACACCGTTTCCTGGGGACCTCCAGAGAGATGGTGAATTACCTACAGTAGAATAGAGAAGCATAACATGAGCTACATGCAGTTGTAGATGTACATACCCAATCATGTACATTGAACTCACACACCTGACACTTACCACTAAATAATGTCCATCACCCACACGTTTGCATCAAGGACGCTGGTGAACTCTTCTGCCAATTCAAGGTATGATCCATAGTTGTTTGGGACTTCTAACACACACCCACATGTGTGGGACTGGGGGCTTCTTGTAAAGGTACTCTTAGGCTCAACAAATCGGATGTGGATTTCCTTGGCAACCAGGAGGTCTGCACCTATTAAAGACAACACAAAATGGTATGGATGCCACCCATTAGTCAATTAATTGACTGATTAGTATTAGTCAATACATTTTTACAGCACTGAACAGACTTCAAAGGAACAGGTTAATACTATCAAATAACTTAAACTTTCTTGCAGAATTACCGGTGCAAAATCTGAGAAATTTCCTGAGCCGAGCTTCGCTACGGGTCCTGATGAACTTCTCCAGAATCTCCTGTTCTCTTTTGTTGAGGTTCTCATACTGTAGCTTGGCTACAACCTTCCTGCTTGTAGGAGTGAGGCTGGTCATCACTTCATCCATTCCCCCTGGGGGCAGTTTTAGCCCTTTCAACACAGTGCTCCAACAGTCAGCTATATATGCTGGATCCTGCACTATTTCTTTGTGTGCCACTTCAAGTAACGTCTTCCTGACATTCTCCTCGGTGACAAGACGTTTTACATGATGTGCCTCTAGGAAATCCATCCATTACTCTGTTCCAGAAATTGATTTGAAGTCCTTCATTGCTTGCTCAGAAACTTCCTTTTCTTCAGTGGGAACGGTTTCTAAAAACGGTCATCATCCATGATTTTTTTGTCCAAGACAGTAGAAGAGGAAGGGCTTGGCCAGTACTACAGGGAAATAATTGGCAATGTTGTAGCCTATGACCATTACTTTAGCTACGTTTTCCCATTCATCTGTCATGTCATGTCTTGTCATAGGTATTTTCACAGCGTTTCCGCAAGTGCATTTCATAACAAAGGTCTCCCAGTATTCACTTAAAGCATCACGCAGGACTCCACCAGTGTCTTCTCCCTTCTCTGTGGTACCATTGGGTAGAACCATCGCCACCTCCAAGAGAGTGTCATCAACAGATAGACGACCATCCTTACAGGCAGCATTTAACTCTTCAAACACATTTCCCCTGTGAAGCCTTAGCTTTGTGACCTTGGGAGGTTCAACTGTTGCACTTTCCAGAGGGTATGATATATTATCTAGTGGTAGGGTATCATCCAGACTGATGGTGTCATCCATGAAGGAGTAGCCTATCTGTATTTCCTCATCAACTATAATGGGGTGCCTGCTCCCTGTGGAAGCAGCTGTAGAGGTAGAAGCAGCAGCAAGTCTAGGCCGAGAAGCAGTTGCAGGTGGCGATTCAAATCCAGGTAAAAAAGCAGGTAGAGAATCAAACCCTGGTGGAGAAGCAGGAGCAGAACCAAATCCAGTTGGAGTTGCAGGCGGAGAGGCAGCTGGAGGCGGAGAAACAGCTGCAGGCGGAGAGGCAGCTGCAGGCGGAGAAACAGCTGCAGGCGGAGAAACAGCTGCAGGCGGAGAGGCAGCTGCAGGCGGAGAAACAGCTGCAGGCGGAGAGGCAGCTGGAGGCGGAGAAACAGCTGCAGGCAGAGAGGCAGCTGGAGGCGGAGAAACAGCTGCAGGCGGAGAAACAGCTGCAGGCGGAGAAACAGCTGCAGGCGGAGAAACAGCTGCAGGCGGAGAAACAGCTGCAGGCGGAGAAGGTGTTCCAGTGTCAGACCTTGCTTTACAAGATAGGTAGACTCAACAGTTTTACTTTTAGACTTTCATACAGTTGACCCAGACTCAGCAATGGATCAAGCTCCACTTCGGTGAAGTCCCTAATTGTGAAATCAAATTCATTCAAATCACCAAGCTTACTTTTCCCGTGAGGGAAAAAAAGGGCTTTTCCTACTTCAACCAACTCTGCCATTGTGGTGTTCTTTTCTGCTTTTAGGTGTCTAGTGCCGCCTCCTCTTTTCCCTTTCACTTGATTGAAAGAGCCCCCAACTTCTTCAAACAACCCCATTTGGTAAGTGCGCTTCACTTTGGAAGCATTTTTGTTCCCCCACATTTTTCCAGCGCAATCATCCCCTTCAGTGTTGTTGGTTTTGCAGGTCCGTTTTCCAGAATAAACATCTTCAGTGTTTTTAGTGCCCCGTCTTTGTTTTAGTTTGGACATCAACCTTTCTGTAGCTTTGGAGACAGTTGTGGTGGTTCCTTCAAGTGCAGCTACTTCTCTTCTGCAGTACTGCCGAATAGCTATCCGGTCTCCAATCTTGGGTACATAACTCATTAGCTCGTCATCTGTCATCCCATGGACAGCATAGCAGTCAATCTGAAAAAAAAAAAAATTATGGAACTTGTGCCTCTCACCCTCTTTGCATGCCCTCACCCTCTTTCTAAAGTCCTGTGTGTGCCCCAATCCCTTTTCCAGTCTGGAAACTACAATATTCCAACTAGAAATACTGCTTTGTGGATGTATGCCCCGCCAACAAGTCAGGTTGTTGTTTAGGCCTACATCCTCTGTCTAGACTCAAAAAAGTATGTAGTGAAGGCTTAATGTATTTTATTAAATGAGTCCCAAGTAGCCAATTGTGAAAACAATTCCTCAAGCCGTTCCTGAAATGTCACATTGACAAGGCCAAAAGTGAGGTCACGGTGACCTTAATCTATACCTCCTTTATAGCTAGCTAACATTGCATACCTTTTCATTAATGAACGTTGAGATAACCCTCTCATCCAACCTCCGTTGCTCACGTAAAAAGGTGATCCACTCTTTATCCAACTCATCCATTCTATCAAAGAATACAATTCAGTGACTAAAAAAAGGTATGGCATCATCACTAGCTGTAGATGGACTCAGACCTCTCCTGACCTCAACAATGTATTTGAATACCTACAGTAATAGCCTACTGTAGATTTCTGAGTTACAAAACTGAACAGTAGTGAAAAGTGAATAAACAGAGGGAAAGACAAATGGTGAGGGGTATGGAGGCATCAGCTAAGATGGATGAGATGAGAGGAAGAATCAAAGAAACACACTTCTGACTTACAGAGCGGAAGGCTACTGGCACAATTTTGCTGGGAATCAATTTCTGGGGAGGAAAAACAGACAAACTGCATAAGTAACCATGCAAAAGGTACAGTTAAGTGATCATCAGTTATTTTAACGTTGATTTATAATCCTAGCAACACTAAATTCAATTCCACTCAATTATATTATTCTATTGTCTCCCTATATGCATAACTAAAGTAATCTTAATTTATCCAAAAATATCTAGCCCAGTCTAAGTAGCCTACATGAAATAAACATCTGTGTAGCCTAATGCAATATATTGGTAAAAATGTCTACAGAATTTCAAAATCTCATTTATAAATGTTGCTGCTTGGGAGCTGGTAGCTAGCCAGACAATTGTTCAACAACCTAACACAATGTTCTAATTGGAAAATTTGAATATCCTGAGTGAATGCAAATAAGCCTGTACTTAGGTATAACCATAGCCTGTACTTAGGTATAACCATAGCCTGTACTTAGGTATAACCATAGCCTGTACTTAGGTATAACCATAGCCTGTACTTAGGTATAACCATAGCGGGAGGTGCGTTGGCAGGCTGTCGGCTAACATTATCCTAGGCTAGGCTATCAACACTGCTAACATGTCAGTGTAGGCTTGCTTCAGATTTCGGTATTCGGTTACAGTAATAGAATCCTGGATGAATGTAAATACGTGTAATTTATGTAGGTTATAACATTAGTCTACTTACCAGTGTTAGTGAGGTTATGGGAAAGGACTGTATAAGGTGAATAGTTCAATGGGAGTATGCTCCATTCGCCCCCGGGGCGTCGATCAGGACACACATGACAGGAGATTGACTTTGTGTTCAGGTTTCTTTAGTGGGTTCAGGCATGGGTAGGATGATTGCAAACACTACAATGGGTGTATGTGTGGTTCTGCAATAAACAGAAAGAGGTATTACAGTACACATGTTACTAATAATACAGTACTGATCTACAATATCAAATGCATTCTACAATACAAAAGTACATGTAACTTAACCATACACATTAGGCTACTTAACAGTACACTTTGCCATACAATCTGAATTATAACACCAACTTAAGACAGTACTCAAATAACAATCTCTGCAGCGTGAACTGCGCCAAACGAGCTTCATTGAAGAGCACGCAATAACGGCGCCCGTAGAAAGCACATGGCCAAACTAATTGCTAGTCCTAGTATAGAGTGCAGAAAACGGCAGTATCCAAATCAACACAACAAATATGTACAACCTAAATACTGGGTGAAACATTGTACTTACAGTAGTTCAGTGACGCACATTGACACTGTAATGCTGCACAACGATGCTAACTGATTGGAGTTGTAACACGAGAAACTTGTGTGGTACTTCCAACTTCTTCTCCGATCTGAATCAATACGGCCCAGATTCCCAGAATGCACTGCGCACTTAAGGTGGCAGGTGATATTACGCACAGCTTAACTCTTAAGGTGGAAATGATAACCAAATATAATAATCGTGAACCTAGAACATTGGAACCTTTCTAACAACCAGTTACAACAACGTGAATTTTGGGAAAGTGGGATGCTGACTGTATGAACCTGCCGAACATGTGCCGCGGACGGGCAGGAGTAGGGAGCCCTCAGTTTACGTCAGGTGCGGAGTGATTTGCGGGCGGAGTGATTTGCGGAGTGATTTGCGGAGTGATTTTACTAAACTGTGCGCACAGTTTACTCTTCTTCTTTTTCTTCTCCTAGGTGACCCCAGAGGGGCTCCGTAGTAAACAGATAAAAGCCTGCTACAATAAAGCTTGTCGCTGTCGGGCTCTCTCTCAGATCTAGATGAGAATTTATATAATAGGAACTATCCGCTCACAGACAACAATTAAAAAGAGTCTCTAGCCTTCTCTACCACAGCACAGCAAAATGTGAAATATGTGTAAAGTTAAGCAATACAGACAGAGTGAGAGAGAGAGAGAGAGAGAGAGAGAGAGAGAGAGAGAGAGACAGAGACAGAGACAGAGAGAGACAGAGAGAGACAGAGAGACAGAGACAGAGAGAGACAGAGAGACAGAGAGAGACAGAGAGACAGAGAGAGACAGAGAGACAGAGAGACAGAGACAGAGAGAGACAGAGAGAGAGAGAGAGAGAGAGAGAGAGAGAGAGAGAGAGAGGGGAATTCAAGCACTTTCAATGACCCATGTCTATTTTCTAAAACCTTTAAGACCTTGATTCTTTTTTTTCTCAAATTCACAAACCTTCAAGGATTTCAAGGACCCATGGGAACCTTGCATAGAGGACTCGGGCTGTTTTTACTTTTACTGTGTTGTATTTTTTACGTGTTGTTTTAAAATTGTATTAACATTGTGGACAAGGTGCACCTTGGTCTCAGTGTGTTCCCCCTGTATAAATAAAGGTTAAATAAAATAAAAATAGAACTTACAATTTTGAAAAACAAACACGCATCTTTGTTAAAATGGCAGCTAGAATAAAAACACATAGCTGTTTACCTAGCCTAGTAAAAACAATATATAATCATTATGACCGTGTCCTTTAAAAAGCGATGGGTATTCGTTTGCTAAATTGCTGGATCACTCTGTCTGCCCTACTGTGTTCACATTCACCCAGCATTCAGTATCTTTAATGCAAAGCATGTTCTCCTCGCCAGCAATCACAACATTTCCTTCTATCGCATATTTGTCATCTTTTATCTCAATTCTACCTCAAATTAACCTGCACTTTTCAGTGGAGTAGTCATAGAATCGATTCTTGGTTGGTTTCAGTTCTGTTCTTTTGGACAATACTCTCTTATACAGATTTTCTCCAATGAAATGTCTACTACTTCCTGTATCTAGTAAGTTACTAAGTAAGTAAGTAAAATGTATTTCTATAGCACCTATCCCAGACCAGGGGTCACAAAGTGCTTTATACAAGAACATAATTAAAGAGCAAAAGTCATAGCAGGTTAAAATAGGCAAACAAGTGAAAATAAGAACAAGTAACAAACAAGTGTACAACAATATCAACAGGACACAGAAAGACAGGCTTTTGGGGTTTGGGTTAGGGTTAAAACCTGTCTATACAGGACAGTCTTTAGCTGTTTTTAAAAAGCCTCGTGCCTTTTGGCCATTTACTTTTATTGTCTCAGCACCTTCAGGATCAACAGCATGAATAAACTCATGGTCTGAATCTGTATCAGAAGGCTCATAGATAGTGCTCTCACTGTTACCAGATGTTGAGATATCTGCCTTGTTGCCATTCCACCTCTCTAACACCAGGTGTCGCTGTGGGGCTTCTCTCTCAGTGCACATGCGTGCTGCTTCCTCACGGTTTAGATTCGTGACCATCAGCAGCACATATGCTATGAACATGACTTCAGTAACTGTATTCAGGAATAGGCCCTAGACACTAATAAGAAGAGCAGAAGAGAGAGAGAAGTCTATGGAAGCATATAGCTGACCTAATTCAAATGCTAATGCAATATGAGATTGCAATTGCATGTTCCACTTTTGCATGCATTCTTTCAGACAATATTCAAATGCAATTCTAATGATTTGCATTTTCATTTTCATGTACCCGATGTGCACATTCGCTGTCAATATTAAAATTATAATGCAAAGCCATTTGACATTTAATTTCCAAAGTCATGCGCTGCTTTGTAGCTGACAAAATTCAAAAGTTCATTCTAATGTGCAAATGACTTTGCAATCCCAAAATAGCATATTCATTTGCCACTTTTGCCTGCGTTATTTGAGTCAATATTCAAATTGTAATGCAATAATGTGATACGCAATTGCATTTACATGTTCTAGGAAACACATCCGCTTTACAGCTGACAAAATTCAAACTCTATGCAATTCAAACGCATCCGGGTACTTTGCTCTCCCGTCATGTCTACGCCCCTTTTTGGGTGATAGAAGAGTAGAAGTTTGACTGGCGGTCAATGGAAATGTCTGGTCTTTGCTACTTTAATCCGATCAAATAAGAAAACCGTAGTGCTTTTTAGATATTAGGAGCCCAAATCCGATGGCCAGTTAGGCAAACTATTATATAGTGTCGTTGCCGATCAATGATCGTAGGAGGCATGCATATGATTTAGGGGGTATTTAGTATAACAGGCTGGTTTATTGTGAGTTTACTTGTTTGTTTATTGCCTTGATCACCGTATTGAGAAGTCATATGGTTATGGGGTGTGATATGTCAAGGTAATTTAAGCACCTGCGCACCTTGCATGGCGGTAGTGGAGAGAGAGGGGAGCGATGTATTTTTGTTGACCGCATTATACGCATATGAACCACTGACCTCATGTCTTTTAGCTTGCTTTTATAGTTGTTTTTAGTTTCTTAATATTGTTGTCTTTATTTGCACTTGATACCACGGACCTCATTGTCTCTTAGCTTGTTTTATAGCATTTTCGCTTTTGAATTTGTCTAGTGTGTAATATTTGTGAATATGTTTTTCTGTTTTTGCACCTTCAGAAGAACCACTACAATGTCATTGTATAGGCAACTGTACAAGGACAATAACAGGGCTTAAAGTGGGAAAAAATCCTGTGCCTGAAACCTTTTCTTGGGGAGGGGGGTCACAGTTTGAGATATTGGTAGGGGGGACAGAAGACAGCTTCTTGTCTCAATGTTTAAATGCATTAATACTATTTTATAGTCAATACAAAATATATGTCTCAATGTTAAAATGCATTAATACTGTTTTATACTCAATACAAAATAAAATAATATATTTAGATGTCTTTAAAAGGCCAAACTGATTGCATCACTTATTAAGCCACTATCACTATAACAATACAGAATAAAATATATACATGTCTTTAAAAGAACAAACTGATTACTTATTAAGCCACTATCACTTATATTCTCCTTCTTGGCACCACGTCCCATAAGGCTTCCCGTCACTACTCAGGGTTTTTCCTGGCTCAAAATGAGGCGGAGGTGGTACCAGTGGTATTTGACATCGGGGGGGACCCATGAAGCAGGGCTGTCTGGGGGTCCTTAAACGAGCATCAAACACTTAATTTCTTGCATTCTGGTGAATTGATATGCACCAATTTGTGCCCTTTCTCCATCAATTTATGGTGGAAATGTCATTATATATGTAAAGGAAAAAACAATATTCAGGCACCAGATGACCATTCAAAATATAATGTAATATAATGAAATATAAGGCTCTCAGGCATTCTGTACTTTCAAATATGTATTCTCCTTGAGCAGTCAACATCAACTATCAGCTGTTTCGCTAGCAAACACGAAAGCTAACTTATTTGTGAAACAGCGCCCCCGCCACCACGTCGGCGCAGTGCCGCAATTGCAGCTAGAAATATGACGGAGGCGGCCGCCTCATAGTTCTCTATGCAGGAAAAACCCTGCTACTCTCCTCTATCCATGCCCAGCGCCATTTATTCCTTACTCCTCGTTCTAGTATAGCTGTGTCTTCGCCAGGTTTAAGAAACTTGGCTTCCATTTTAATAGACTCTTACTAAAGTTAGCGAGATAGCGGGCTGCTAAAAGCGAACGTCTCTACAAGCTAACATTACACTCATTCAACTTCTTAAGGCCCGCCCCACTACTCTGCCTCCGATTGGCTAGAAGTCGTTGGTTGGCTTGAGCAATGTGATTCCGAACTGTCTCTTTGCTGAAGATGACTCTTTAAATTACGATGTAAATGTGATTTTTAAATTTATTTATTTTTTATTCCCCCGCGCCGGAAATCCGGCACCGTGCCGGAGAACTTTAAGCCCTGTATATATATGTCATTTTAAAAAATCAAAAGTACCGAATTAAGTACCGTTTCGGTACCGGTACCGTTTTTAAAGTATCGGTTAGGTACCGGATAAAACCCAAACGATACCCAACCCGACACATAACACAGTGAGACAACATTATTCTGGGGTCCTCAATTATCTTTCTGCAGAACTATTAATTGTGACTTTTAGATTTTACCTGGAATCCATTCTTGCAGTACCGGTACATTTCCTCCAGACTGCTGCAGGAATTTTGCAGACAGGGAGTTAAGATGGGCAATGTTGACGGCATCATCCTCCTTGGCTGCTTGGGGTCCCAGAACATGAAATGCCCTCATGATGTCCAGGTTCTGGCACCCTCTGTCCAGGCTATCCTGGAGGCCATCCAGATAGGGCTCCATTACCTAAACATGGAACAAATGACAGACTAGTTTGATTGATTGAAACCTTTCCAGCGTCTGAGCGCTGGGAGTCTTTTACAGAAATGCCCTGTATAGAGGATAAACATACAATACTAGTGGAAGACTGCAAGTTTGGATAGCTTTGGAGTTTGGATAGCTTTAGTGGTTTTGCAATGAAAACTGAATGTCATGTTGTTTCCTCCAAAACACAACTGGGATGGCTACCTTAGTGCCTATCTGGTATTTTGTTTAATTTCCTCAGACTTATTATAGTACTTACTAGATTAACACTTATAGTACTAGACTAGATCAACACTTACAACCATCCAAAACAAATGTACCTGCGTCCTAAACCGGGACCAGAGCGCCTCCCTAGTCTGAAAAACTAGGGAGTACTTTTGATTTTTTTCCCTAGTCTGCTCTATTGTGCAATACAACCCTAGTCGTCTATCTGTACAGTATAGTACAGTGGATTGTGTACATAGCCTTTATTTATGTAAACCAGCTCCTTCCTTTCTTGTGATTCTTTTTTTTTTTAAAGTGTTTTTTTTATTCCCTTTCCTAACACCAGGGGAGCCACCCCTCCTAAATGTCGTTGTTTGGTACCTGTACTGTAGCAATGACAATAAAGTCCATTCATTCATTCATCCAGCTGGCCTCTGCCTCTCCTCTCCCTCTCCTCCTCATGGGTGATATTAAACCCCCCTAATCCTGCAGGGTTATCAAGCTCATTATTGAGCTGGGCCAAGAATGAGCCAGGGGGCTGTGCATCGAGGCACAAATGTACATTTCAAGCCTGCAAACTGCGACACTTTAAATAAATGTGCAATAACACTATTGTGCAATATGACAACCCTAGTCGTCTATCTGTACAGTATAGTACAGTGGATAGTGTACATAGCCTTTATTTATGTAAACCAGCTCCTTCCCTTCTTGTGATTTTTTTAAAAGTGTTTTTTTTTCTTTCCTAACACCAGGGGAGCCACCCCTCCTAAATTTCGTTGTTTGGTACCTGTACTGTAGCAATGACAATAAAGACCATTCATTCATTCATTCATTCATCCCCTGCATCTCTGATGGTCCTCAGGCACGCCATCGTCACTGGGACCTCATAAAGGTAGTCACACAAGGGCCAGGCTTAATTTTTTTTCAGTAAGGCTATGATTAGTTCTATTGAGTTCTAGAGCAACATGTTAAAAGTGATTTGCCTTTAGGAAATACCTGCTCTTTGATGGCCAAGAAGTTGACATTTTCTTTTTGGAACATAATTGGACAGCCGAGCCAGATGTGGCAGAACATCCGCCTGCAGATAGACCGCTGCAACGAAGCGGTAGGTGCAGCAGAACCCATACAGGCCCTTGGCTACTGGGCACTTATGGTACTCTGTCTCTTCAGCCAAGGCACCCAGGACTGCACTGAGGTTCCGCTGCAAATTCATTACTGCCAGGTGCTGGGACAGCCAGCGTGTGTCCTTCACTTGCTGAAACATATTTCCGTCATGAGAGAAGACATTCAGAACACAGGAAGTGCATCTGAAGTACACAATCATGGCCAACATTACTGTTAAAAGTTAAAAGTATTTTATTATGTTTTTCTGTGATCTCACCTTCATTTTCAAGTCAGTGAGGCCCAAGGTCTGTGCTGCAGCTTTCAGAACGGCCGTTCTGGCTGTCTTGGCCACACCACTCACCCGCCCTGTTACAGGAAAGTAAATATAATCGAATCAAGACATGCAGATACCATTTCATGGTCAGTGACTGAGCAACTAAATAAAAACCCATTTACAGTAATTCCACTTGCTCATGTTGTGTCTCATACCGGTCATTACAGCAGCTCCATCTGTTCCCAATCCAAATAACCTTTCGGTTGGAACCTTGTTTTTGTGCAGCACATCCTTTATGGCAGCCACTATAGTAGCTGCCTCAGGCACTGACACCAGATCGAGGAACTGGCTGTGGAGCTGGCCTTCATTGTCCATATATCTGAAAAGCACAAAAAGACATCCTCAACATATATGTATTACTCAGACACAATCAGTGTACTTTGAATTGAATAGTACCTGATGTGTATATCCAGCTGCTTCTGCACAGAGACGTCTGTGCTCTCATCCACCTCCAGCCCAATAGCCAAGGACGAGTGGATGTTTTGGAGGATTGGCTCCATGACCACTGTGATCAAAATCTCCAACATTTCATCTATGATGACATGGGACCAGTAGGTGGTCTGTTTCCCTATCTAAAAATACATTTGATTATAGTTGGAATATTACATTTTGAAGATAATTTGCGAACAAGAACAAGAACAACATAGCATAACATGATCATTGTTTACCTTCAGCTTTTTGAAGTAGTCACACCCCAGCAACTCGGCAAGTTCAAGGAGAGCAGGATAATTGGTGTGGTGTGCCTGCTCTCGCTTGGTGAGGTAATAGAGGCATGTAAACCCCCCAATGATGGCCTCATGCTCTAAATTGATGACTGGGTTGAATGCAGCCACAACTGAAGAACCTATACAAAGCAGGTACAAATGGTTATTGCAACAAAAGCTGGTTATACCTGATAGTCCTTTATCAATTAAAATGACCCGCCACGAATAAATGCATAGAGAGGAAACACTGTATTATCAAGTAGCCAAACAGAGAAATAAAATGGCCGTTGGCTTCAACTAAACGCGCTAGTTAGCTAATTAGCTCTTACCTTTGGTCAGCAACACCTGCTAAGCAGACCTGCTAAAGCTCCGTTCCTCTTTCACGCCAAGCCTCTCGTAGTGTCTCCCATGTCTGACAAACAGAAGTAGCCCCATAGTCTGTTTACTGAAGGCTGGATTTGATTGA
This sequence comes from Nansenia antarctica, assembly GCF_963989245.1. Lineage (NCBI taxonomy): Eukaryota > Metazoa > Chordata > Actinopteri > Argentiniformes > Microstomatidae > Nansenia > Nansenia antarctica. The sequence goes on along the minus strand of NC_137688.1, from coordinate 70,434,267 downwards.
AAAGTTTAGTTTTTCCTGACAGACGGAATAACTAAGTTTGGAGTGAGGTCTGAGGAGGACAAGGCTGTGTTCGAAATGGCATATTCTCCAACAGCATGTTTGGATACTGGATTCTGATTGGCTAGCAATCTGATTAAGAACACCTGTGAATTCTGATTGGCTAGCAATCTGATTAAGAACACCTGTGCGGACCTGCAACGCAATCGTGGATCTTGTTTATGGGACTATATTCTGTGGCGGAAGGATATATGTATTCTGAAACGATTAATGATTGTAAATACATGAATTGAATGTTAACAATTTGTATTTATTTGTTATATTATGTGGTGGCTGTTGTAGAAAAGCAATTTACCATTCGGGGCGGGGGTTGTGGACTCATTTACCACTGTACAGGGTTATGAGTCCACAACCGCCTTCCTCTCATGGTAAATTGCTTCCCTAGCATACTGCATACTAGCATACTCAATGAGTATATACTGGATTCATCAGAGCAGTCATACGTCATCTCCCTGTCATCAGAACGACCACGCCCCCTGTTGGGTGGTAGAGGTGTTTGCAGTTTGACTGGCGGTCAATGTAAATGTGTGGTCTTTGCTACTTTAATCCGATAAAATAAGAAAACAGTATTGCTTTTTAGATATTTAGGATCTCAAATCCGATGGCCAGTCAGGCAAACAAGTATATAGTGTCGTTGTCGATCAATGACCGACATTGTTATATAGAAAAGATTTATGAAATAGGGGTCTGCCTGACTGCCTCCCTAACCCATATCCTGACACATACAACCGTATTGAATCTCCAGGTAATGTATTTCTGACATCCATCACATTTGCTGTCGTTAAATTACTTTATTTTTCTGTTTTGGTAGTCTGTCCAATGTGACACTTGCCCTCCTCCACCGGCCCTAGTTTTGGATCTAGCTTGCTGTTCATTATTATTATTATTTTTATTTTTTTATTTTTTCTGATTTTATCCCTTTTTCACCCAATTTGGTAGCCAATTTAACCCAACTTAGCATCCAATTATCCCCTGCCTATTGCATAGGATCCGCCGCACGACCCCGTGGCCGGCAGTCCCAGAAGAGGCCGCCAGGCAGACTAGGCTGACTGGCTCCTCGAGCCCAGTACCGTTATTCCGGCGCCCAGGGGGCGGTGTTGCGCGACGGATCCTAGTCCAGAAATACTCCTATACCGCCCTCGGAAGCGGCCGGCCAATATGCCGCTTCCCGTGTGCCTCGGCCATATCTGGATCTGGCGAGCCGGGATACGAACCCCGGCCCCGGTGGGCAGCATGCACTAGTGGCCAGTGCGTAGACCGCTACACCACCGCGGGGCGGGCTGTTCATTATTTTGATGATAAATTGTAGCTAGCTAGCTGTAACATCTCATATGTTATGGTACATGTGGGAAAAACGGTTTATGCCAGCATGTCCCGGGAAATGCCGGCATAAACTGTCAGGATGGTTCATGTGGTGGGATAATACATTTAAGCAATATCACACGAGAGGGAGTGCTGTTATACTGAATATCAGCACGGATGATATGTGATTCGGTCGTAGGTACGAGGCCGCAGGCCGAGTAGGAGGACAATCACAGCCGTGCTGATATTCAGTATAACAGCACTCCCTCTCGTGTGATATTGCTTTTATACAACAGTTCTACAGCACCATTTATTAGTTAACAGTAATAAGCGACAACAGATTATGATTTGTTTGTTTATTTAATCATTTATTTTGTATATTTCAACAACAAATTCTTCCGCAACTGGACTGTTGCCTAGTAACCTGAACTCAAACATCCGCAGGCTAGCTACTTAACGGTATTAACGGTCATTTAATAGAAAAACCTGTGCGTCGGAGTGATGCATAGTTAAGTCCCAGTGTTGTTAAACTGTATATCAGCACTCATAGAATGCCTCTTGTCCAATCAAATGACGGAACTAACTGTTGTATAATCTTACTTTTAGCACCATGGACAGCGCCAGCGGCACGGACGGGATTTGCTTCACACTGTATTTAACTAAATAGCCTACGACTAAAGCAGCCTATATTACATCATTCAAAACATATGTCTACCCTACATGCAGTGAACTCTAAAAGTAGGACCAACACATTTGTAAATGGGGAATGCGGAGTCTGCTATGTAAGGGATAAAGTATGGCCAGTCGATCTAATCCCTTCATAGGGCGTTCTCACCGGCAAAGAACCGTGCTGGTTCGCGTTTGCGAACCAAGTCTGGAACCGGCCGGCGCGTTCAGACCGAAACTCACTTGGTTCGGAGCCTGAAAAGTTGGTTCGCAGCGGGAACCAGAAAATAGTGGTTCTCAAGCGCGACCCAAAACGTAGAACAGTCACGTCGTCAGTGGGTGTGTCATATTCTAGGCTGCAAAGACCAGCAAGAAGGAAGTATACAAAATGTAATCTAATCTAAATCTAATCATTAGTGATCAAAAACAATATCAAAAGTTTCATTATTCTCTTGCTCTCACACAGCAAATCAAATGAAGAACTACAAATGCCTGATGACAGGGAGATGACGTATGATTGCTCTGATGAATCAACCCCTATTTCATTAATTTTCTCTATATAACGACGTCGATCATTGATCGGCAACGACAATGATCGACTATATAACAGTTTGCCTAACTGGCCATCGGATTTGGGCTCCTAATATCTAAAAAGCACTACGGTTTTCTTATTTTATCGGATTAAAGTAGCAAAGACCAGAAGTTTCCATCATGACCTTAATACATTTGATTCTGAGCAAAAAACACTGGGAAAAACGGGAAAAAGGCAAGGGTACAAGACTGTGTACATAATTATTTTAAGAAAGAAGGAACTACCCATCCCATAAAGCATTGCGAATGATACCTTTCCAAAGCCTTTCCAGATCAACCATGATTTCCCCTTGTGATTATTTTCATTAAATGAATGATGTCTGGTGATGAGGTACAGAGCATAGGTGAAAGTGGGCCGGAACGGTCCGGTGCGGCGTTCCGGCAAGACTTTCTGTGCCGGAACGCCGTTGGGGGAAGAGATGCAGCTGCCTGTCAATCAAAATCCGATTGCTGCAGAGTGCAGAAGCAATCACGATTCACGATCCATAATTTCCAACAAGGAAACACATGGCTGACGTTATGTTTCGTTGCGTCTATTTTAATACCTTTGAAAAGGACATGTTAACCCGCTTTACAGTAGACCCGACGCGACGCGACGTGGTTGGGTGGGCAGCACTGGGCACTGAGACAGTCCGACCGGGATTACAGTCGCGCCGTATGGAAGCATATAGTGGACTGAATTCAAATGTTAATGCAATTGAGATTGCATTTGTATGTTCCACTTTTGCATGCATTCTTTCAGACAATATTCAAATTCAAATGCAATTCTAATGATTTGCATTTTCATTTTCATGTACCTGATGTGCACATTCGCTGTCAATATTAAAATGATAATGCAAAGCCATTTGACATTTAATTTTCAAAGTCATGCGCTGCTTTGTAACTGACAAAACTGACAAGTTCATTCTAATGTAAAAATTACTATGCAATCCCAAAATAGCATATTCATTTGCCACTTTTGCCTGCGTTATTTGAGTCAATATTCAAATTGTAATGCAATAATGTGATACGCAATTGCATTTACATGTTCTAGTAAACACATCCGCTTTGTAGCTGACAAAATTCAAATTTTCATTCTAATGTGAAAATGACTATGCAATCCCAAAATAGCATATTCATTTGCCATTTTTGCCTGCGTTATTTGAGTCAATATTCAAATTGTAATGCAATAATGTGATTAGCAATTGCATTTATATGTTCTAGGAAACACATCCGCTCATTAGAATTGCATTTGAATTTGAATATTGTCTGAAAGAATGCATGCAAAAGTGGAACATGCAAATGCAATCTCAAATTGCATTAACATTTGAACTTAGTCCACTATATGCTTCCATAAGCAAGCCGTGTTGCCAGATTGGGCTACTTTTGGTCACACTGGACGGGTGGATTCGGCAGCTTGTAGACTGGTTGGGCTGGAAATTGTCAATTCCATCTGGCAACCCTGGTAGCAAAATATGTGCATACGTATCTGGTAGCCTACTGGTACTTTCAAATCGCATCGTATTATTATTATTATTATTATTAATAATAATAATTACAATTTACAATACAAATACAACAATTGGAGGTCCCTCAAAGAAAATTTGGGCGCACTGCGCGTGCACAACATCAACCTCCAAGGCTTGATTTTGACCCAGGAAAAACCCTGGTATGTACTGTATAACATGATAGCCATCTATGCACTGTATATAAGATGATGACCAAGGGTCTTTCTGCTGCTGACCAAGGGGTTGAGTTCACTTGATGAGGCCCAATTTTGTTTTAGACTCTGTAGGCTACTGTATTTGTTTATTAAGACTTAAGATATATTATCTGAATTTCTCTTGTTTTATCAAATGTTCCAATTATTTTCATTTCTTGTGCTGGTTTAAAATTGCAGGAAACTAGCACAAATAATTGTGTGGGAGAGAGGGGCCGCCACTACCAAAACGTGCACAGTTTTGGGTCGCTCCACCACCAAAAACTCTCACTCCAAACTTTTGGTGAAACATGGCAGCCCTAAAGTGTTTCTAATTTCGACACCAACACCACGATGTGTGTGTTCAGGGATGCATGAAGCTGGGGGCAGGAGGAGAACAATATGAAACGATGAAGGTTGGGGTAGTAGCCTATAGTTCCTGTAAGAAACTCAAACCACTTTCACCCCTGGTACAGAGCATTCCCCATTTACCCTAATACTAAGGCTATTTTATCTCATCTTGACTAGTCGTAGTATATACCCCCCCCCCCCCCAACCCCGACTTCAGGAGATGGACCAGGGGCCGGATTCACCAAGCGTTTTTAAGAACAAATTTGTTTTTAAGAACAAATTTGTTCTTAAGAACAACATTTGTTCTTAAGACAAAACTTAAGAAGATTTGGTATTCCCGAAGAAAATCTTATCTTAACTTTAGTTTTTTCTTAACTTTCTTCTTAAGATTTTTCCTAAGATAGAACTTAAGAACAAATGAGATTCTCCAAAACAAAGTTCTTAGATTTCTTCTCAAATGTCTTCTTAACTTTAAGAGAAGCTCTCACCTGTCTTAAAGCAGCTAAAGTGAAAGGTAAGTCTTACTTGAACAATTTTGTATTGCATTTATTTGATTTTATTAATATTAAGTTTAGCCCTAGACAATGTGTTAACACATATTGTTAATTCAAGTTGGTCAGAGTACTTTTGTGTGAATGTTTTGTGTGAATGTGTGAATGTCTATCACATGTTTGTATGTTTGAGATATAACTGAAATGGGCCTTTCAGCCTGTGTCACATGTAGGCCTATTCCTAGATTACACCACAATGTACTCAGAAAGTAAATCAAGGAGGCAGTTGTTGTATTTGATGTATACTACTTAATTAATCATTATGAACATGTTATTTAAGTAGGCCAAGTAACTGAAACAACGTCCTTACTATTATTTATTTTATATTCACATTTTAGATGGAAGTTCTTCATAAGTTCAAAAGAGAGAGAGAGAGAGAGAGACACACAGGTGTAAAAATCACAGTTCAAAATCTAAGAACTTCTTAAGTGAGAAAACTAAGAAGTTCTTAAGACATAGGACAATTCTTAAGGAAAAAATGGTGAATAGCGTTTAAGAACATTCTTAGGAACATCTTATCTTTTTTCTTAAGAATTGTCTTAAGAATTATCTTAAGAACACTTTGGTGAATCCGGCCCCTGGTACCAGAGAGGTGTTGTCCTCAGCCTGTCTGTCTGAAAAGTGCTGGTGGATGAGTGAGTGACACCACACACACTTGTACACTGTTGTAAAACATTTATTTTGTTTTAAAACAACTTTTACTGGTGAGGGCTGCTTTATGAGACTCTCTATGGGACAGAGCCCTTGCCCCCCCCCCCCCCCCCCCCCCCAGGGCTGAATAATAATGTGCTACCACAATCTCTCATACTCACCTGCACACACACATATTAAACAGTGTCTGTTCTGTTCTATGAGTTATTATTCCCAGCAGAGACCATTCAGTGAGACCAAGTCTTTCTCGCTTCCTGTAGGATGGCCACACAGATCCTGATCCATGTGTGAGCTGAGCTTCAGGAGATGGACCTGGGCCCGGATTCACAAAGCGTTCTTAAGAAAAAATGTGTTCCTAAGAACAAAATTTGTTCTTAAGACCAAATGTAAGAAGATTTGGTATTCATGAAGAAATTATTATCTTTTCTTTAGTTTTTTCTTAACTTCTTAAGATTTTTCCTAAGATAGAACTTAAGAACAAATGAGATTCTCGAGTTCTTAGATTTCTTCTCAACTTTAAGAGAAGCTCTCACCTGTCTTAAAACATCCCGGCGGCCTAGTTCGTTATGTTTCTGCCCGAGCTGAGTCACATTTACGTGCACTAGCAGCTGGGATAACGTCGATTGCCTATGGCTATGCTGTTGCAGTGGGGCTTTCTCAAAGACCGATACTTGCGGATGTTTCAGTTTTATATGATTTAACATTGAACAAGTTGTGTTTCAGAGTTTGCGCAAAACATTGTCATTTTCCAAACCAACTTAATGTCACACTTTTATTGTGTAGCTGTTGATATTTCTTATGCAAGTAAACACACTGTTAAATATGTCTTCTAGTTTACACTGTAGCATTACACTGCAGCTAATTGCCACAGTCAATGTAACAGAGCCTAGTATACTGTGTCATCGGAAACGTATCTACTGCCATCGATAATGTTCTCTCTTCTCTTGGGGTTCATAACAACGTAATGATCAGAGTGATCTTAAGTTCAAAATCTAAAGCCTATGATACAGGCAACTTTTTGTTGCAACGCAAGTTTCCTGTTTATGACTTGATATGTGTTGGAAGATGATTCCATGACTCCAGAGTTGCAGTTCACTTGACATCCAGCTTCTTCTAACACAGTCAGGAATTATGATTATAATAACTCATTTATTAAAAATTATTTTTCATTCTAATTCACATTGCACATAGAAAAGTAATGAAACCAAGTGAACAGGTGATTATGAAACAACATTTTATTCGAATTGATTTAACATGTTAGGGCTAGAAGCAGAAGGACAGGATGTTATCCTCGTCAGGTTCTCCTCCTTCATTTAAGATGTCTTTGTCTTTGTAGACCTCAAGCTTCACATTCCAAAGGCATGGGTGTTCTACAATGACATGGAGACAGAGGGATGAGATGTTCATTCATTCAATTCAGTCAAACATTCAAACTTTATTTCAACTCGTAAGGCACTGAGGTTTCCCTCATTTACAGTGACGACGAGCTTAAATACAAAGACACAGAAATCAACAAATAAAAAATAAATAGATATAAACAGAATGTCAGTTAAAACAGCTACAAGTTGATACACAGTGGTCAGTGATGAAAGAGTTAAACTACGTATAGGTAACATAGATGTGTGTGACTGTGAGCCAGCTAGCTAAAAACTACGCTTATTCAATGTACTAGCTTTGAAGATTAGGTCATGTAAATTACCCAGAATCTGTTACTTTGATAGATTTCCGTCTAATAATCAATTTAATTACATATGTTTACTGCCAGAGCCCATAGTTACCATGGAAACGGACGAAAACATTAGTAGTAATTTAAGCTAATAAATAAAGATAGCTGAGAATACAGTTCATGACAGTTGCTGAAAACAATGAACAACACATTACACATTCGTAATATATGGGAACCACATGTTTTAATGGTTCAATTTACCTGAGAAGAATGAAATTAGTTGCCTCTCCAATAGGCTAAGTGCACGATCTCACTACTTCCTGAAAGGCAACTGGGATGAACATATCCTGTCTCACTCTATTGGTTTAATTGATTAATCAGCTGTGCGGTAAACCGTTGGAACACACAGTGCACAGCTGATTAATCAATTAAACCAATAGAGTGAGACAGGATATGTTCATACCAGTTGCCTTTCAGGAAGTAGTGAGATCGTGCACCTAGCCTATGGCCGCCATCTTGGTTGATTTTCTTCAGCCGAAAAAAATAAATAGTCACATGACTAAAATCTGTATTCTGATTGGAGGATCCCGGAGAGTTGCCTGCTGCGTTGCTCGTGCATAGGCATAAGAACTTCTCAAGTGAGAAAACTAAGAAGTTCCTAAGACATAAGACAATTCTGAAGAAAAAAATGGTGAATAGCGTTTAAGAACATTCTTAGGAACATCTTATATTTTTTCTTAAGAATTGTCTTAAGAAATATCTTAAGAACACTTTTGTGAATCCGGGCCCTGGCCTTCCTCTCAGGACTCTCACAGATCGTTAAGAGTATTTTATTACTGAACACAGGGGAATCATGTTCCCCTCTTTCAAAACATCATACAAAAATAAACAAACACGTCCCCCCCCATTCTTTTGCGGGGGGTCAGATCGTAAAATAAAACCATATTTCAATATACTCATTCATGCATCATATTTGTCATGCATCATATATTTGTCTTATTCAAATAAACAAACTAAAAAACACAAAGTTCAAAACATACCAATGCCTTTAAGCACAAAAAGTTTTTCCCTAACCTAAAAAATAAAAACCCTTACAACAGCCCCAGTCCCCCTTTCCACCTTTCCCTGGCTGCGTGGTAGCCCCACTTTCTCTCCTCACTCTTCATCCTCCCTCTCAAATCTCCTTCCACCCTCCTTACTATCCCCTCCACCCCCCTGGCTGGCCCCGCCCCCACCAGCTCCTGCCTCGATCTCCACAATTCCCTCTTTTTTTTTCTTCTTTTTTTTGGCAGTCCTCACAAATCAATATTCACAAATATTGAATATCAAATATACAAATCACCACAGAAACACAGCCAACAACGGTCCCTCCCCCCCCCACCCACCCACCCACCCAACCCCTTGGTCTCCCAGTCACCGACCCAGCAATAGTGCATGTCATGTATGTCAAAAATAACAAAAATATATGACAGTGAGCAACAATATTATCATTGCTCCTCTATAGGTGCATTGTTGCCAAATACGGACAAGACAGACAGAAATAAAACAACTACAAACAGATTAATACATTGATGAGAAAAAAATTAAAAATAAAATAAATAAAAATAATGAAAAGAAAGAAAAGAAAGAGAGAGAGAGAGAAAGGTAGATGCAGAAAGGAAAGAGATAGAAGCAAGGGGAAGTATTACTTTAGGGTCTTATAGGTCATTGCTCTGCATAGCAACCTGGCTATTCAACAGCAAGTGTGTTTTTTTCACTGCAATGCAATATGGTAATACACAATTCCCTCTTAAAAAGACTTACAATGAGCCAGAGCAGAAATCTTTCCCTATTCCCACCCCCCACTCTCCCTAGTACACCCCTCTCTACTCTGGCCCATGTCAAAATAAAACCCCCTCTAACCTTCCCTAACAGCCCTCCCGCCCGGGCCCACACCACTCCAGCAAAGGCGCAGTGCCAAAAGACATGACGCACACTCTCCTCCCCGCTACAGCCCAGCCGAGGGCATAAGGGGGATCGCGCCAGGCCATGCCGGTGCATGGTGGACCGCACCGGCAGACCCTTGTGGAGGCTCAACCAGTTCAGGTCCTTGAGCCTATTGTCCAGGCCCCGCAGCTACACTGCATCCCAGACCGCCGCCGGGATGCCCACCACAGGGGGCGTGCAGGCACCCTGCCTTACTACTGCGTACATACGCTTGTGGTCCAAACCTACACGGGCAACTTCAACCTCGGGGTGCGCACGCAGCCACTTCGCCGCATGGTGGAAGTGCCACGGCAGCTGTTCCGCCCGAGGACCCGCATTGGACCACTCCATAATGTGTCGTCCCTGGTAGGCAAAGAAAAGCCGCAGGAAGAACCCGGACAGCGAGTCTAGCTTGAGGGGTAGGTGGGGGACATCCCTACCGCCCTCCCTGGTGGCCGAGAGCATGCGGGCCCTGGCAACGTACTCGTACCTGCCCCCCCACATGAACTGAAACACAAGCCTCCGTCACAGAGGCCTCCACCTTCTCTGCCTCCGCCTCCATGTTCATTGTATCACCCCAGCTGGGTGCCAGGGCGGGGAGCACCAGCATTCCTGGAACCGCCTGGTGTCCCCCCCCCTCCTCCAGGCTGGGCGACAGGGCCGTGAGCACCGGCACTCCCTGAACCGCCTGGTGCCCCCCCCCTGCCTCCAGTGTCCCTCCGGAGACCTGTTCTGCGGAGGTGGAGGAGGAGAAGAGGTCCAGCGAGAGAAGGGGAGGGGTGCGCTCACCCCCGCCCTTCACCCGCTTTGTGTCCCCCTCTTCCTCCCCCTCCACCTTGCTCTCTTCATTGGTGCTCTTGTCCTTGGCCTTCTTTCTCAGTTTTACCCTCCCGGTGCTGCCGACGTCCCCCGGAGCCTCCTGCAGTGTTGTAGGGGCCCCCGGCGGCGACAGCATATCCTGCTCTCCAGGCTCTCCATTTTGCGCCGCCAGGAACCCCCTCAGCTCCTCCGTCAGCGCCTCCAGGGTCCCCCCCTCCTCCTCCAGCCGAGGGATGACGGTGGCCCTCACCACGCCCTCTGCGGCAGGGCCCAGGCCCGCCGCCACCTGACCCGCTTCCTCCGGGTCTGCCACCCCCGGAGCTGCTTCCGACCTGGGCTCCCGGTCGGCGCCGTCCCATGGTGCTCCCCCAGCCCCCCCCGGGGCCCCTCTATCTCCCGGCTCGCCCCCCCCTTGCGGCGTCAGCATATGACCTTTGCCGGTCCGGGCAGTCCCTGTAAAGGTGATCAGTCTTACCGCATTGGTGGCATTGTCTGGGCTGGGTGCAGTCTCTTGTAGTGTGTTCCGTAGACTGGCAGACTCTGCACCTCAGCCCGCCACAGTTTGCCTGCCCGTGACCGGCCTGCCAACACCGCCTGCAAAAGGGCATAAAAAAGGGTCCTCCTATTCGCCCCCAGCGAGAAAAGTGCCGGGGGGTGGACGTAGCCGTTGAATCCTTCCTCGTCCTTTCGGAGGAGCACCTGGAACTGGCGCCGTCCCATCCAGAAGCCCAGCGAGTCTCTGATGCGGCGGGCCTGCGACGTGACGTCCACATAGCGGACAAACTGAAAATGTCATATACAGACTATGGCCTATTCACAGAGGGGTATATAGACAGGGGGGTGTTAGCATGTAACTGTGTACTTTTATAAACACATTAACATATGAACTAGTAGACTTATATACAGTGTATGTAAACCTAAACACAAGAATGTAAACATATTGCACGGTTATAGAACATTGCACTGTTCCCATGATTATTGCATAGTAGTTTCTCATATTGCACGGGGGGGGGGGGGGTGGGGGGGGGGGTTTACAGAGGGGATGTTTTGTTTTGTCTTGCTTAGATCTTAGCCGAAAAGGGAGCAAAAAGAGAGGAAAAGCGTATGAGAGATAAATTATTTAAGACTTGGGGTTGTTTAAGGCCATGGGAGCAGGACAGCTGTCACTCAGACGTGGCTGTTTAAAGGTAGACCCAGAGGTATGACATCACACCACAAAGGAGGGGGGGCGACTCCTGTACAGTACTGTACTCTGATGAGATGATAGCTGCTACACCCCCCTAGACACCCCCCCCTCTCTCTTCCTTATCTCTCTCTCTGTCCTCCCTCTCTCTCTCTATCTTTCTTCATTATCTTTCTCTCTCTCTCCACCCTCCCCCCTCCTTCCTCTCTCTCTCTCTCTCTCTCCACTCCCCCCCACTTTCTCTCTCTCTCTCTCTCAACCCCCCCCCCCCCCCCCCTCCTGCCCTCCCTCTCTATCTCTCTTTTATCTCTCTCTCTCTCCCCCCTCCTCCTCCTCTCACCATGCTGGCTCTTACTAGCTGCTGGCTACCACACTCACACTCACACTAACACACCCACACACCTGTACATGCATGTGCACACACACTCTCATGTGCACACACACCCACGTGCAAAAAACAGGTGCAACTCACTATCCTCTAGGCCAGGCGAGGGGAACGATAGTCTGTTAAGGGGGGGGAGAAGGTGAGAAGAAGAATGAATGATGTTTATTGTCATTGTACGGGTACAACAAAGTTTAAATGCAAACACTAGGTGCTAACAATCAACACTGTCCTAAGATAATAAAACACTGTCCTAAGATAATAAAAAACAAGAATGAGACATAAATAGACATAAATAGGGGGATAAGTAGTCGGTAGGAATCTGAGAATGTATCTATTATGTAAACTTATATACACTATACGGCCTACTCCCAGGGGGGTATATAGACAGGGGGGTGTTAGCATGTAACTGTGTACTTTTATAAACATATAAACATATGAACTAGTAACTTATATACAGTACATGAAACCTAACATGTACTGTATATAAAGGGGGGGGGGGAACTGAACTTTAGTCTGTTAGTCCGGGTGGGCATGGGCAGTTTATTGTAGAAGTTGTAGTTCATTGTAGGAGTTGTAGTTTATTGTAGAAGTTGTAGTTTATTGTAGAAGTTGTAGTTTATTGTAGAAGTTGTAGTTTATTGTAGAAGTTGTAGTTTATTGTAGAAGTTGTAGTTTATTGTAGAAGTTGTAGTTTATTGTAGAAGTTGTAGTTTATTGTAGGAGTTGTAGTTTATTGTAGGAGTTGTAGTTTATTGTAGAAGTTGTAGTTTATTGTAGAAGTTGTAGTTTATTGTAGAAGTTGTAGTTTATTGTAGGAGTTGTAGTTTATTGTAGAAGTTGTAGTTTATTGTAGAAGTTGTAGTTTATTGTAGAAGTTGTAGTTTATTGTAGAAGTTGTAGTTTATTGTAGAAGTTGTAGTTTATTGTAGAAGTTGTAGTTTATTGTAGAAGTTGTAGTTTATTGTAGGAGTTGTAGTTTATTGTAGAAGTTGTAGTTTATTGTAGAAGTTGTAGTTTATTGTAGAAGTTGTAGTTTATTGTAGTTTATTGTAGAAGTTGTAGTTGTTTTCTCAGTCACTTTTTCTCAATCATCCAGAACAGTTTTTTTTCATTATGTTTATAAAAATACATAGTTACATGCTAACACTCCCCTGTGAATAGGCCATATAGTGTATATACGTTAACATAATAGATACATACTCAGAATCCTACCTACTTTTAGGTATATCCCCCTATTTATGTCTCCTTCTTGTCTTTTATTATCTTAGGACTGTTTTATTATCTTAGGACTGTTTTATTATCTTAGGACAGTGTTTTATTATCTTAGGACTGTGTTTTATTATCTTAGGACTGTGTTGATTGTTAGCACCTAGGGTTTGGACTTAAATTTCGTTGTACCCGTACAATGACAATAAACATCATTCATTACCAGCGATTCGATGCACCAGATGTGGTGTTGGTCTGTGGTGTGACTCTACGCCCCTGTAACAGGAACGACAGACAGACAGACAGACCTGTGGTGTGACCAGCCACCCTGTGACTCTACGCCCCCGTAACAGGAAGACCGTCAGTTAGCAGGAACGACAGACACAGAATTATTTTTTTTTAGTTTTTTTTTTACATCTTTATTCACTATCACACTAAGTGCTCCCGTCACAGGACACAACTCATTGTCTTACTTGTACACTGTAATGTCATCTGGAGGTTAACAAAGTAGAAAGACGACAGAGTTCATGTTCTACAAGATGGTGGGGGACGAGTCTGTCCCAGAATAAAATAGAAAGAAAAAAAGAAAAAAGGAAAAAAAAACAAAAGAAAACAAAAAAGTAATAAACTCAAGTCATGTGCAATCCCTGCCCCCCCCCCCCCACCCAGAGAGAGCCAGGACTAGGGGGGGGGGCGTGCAGGAGCGCTCACACACCTGGCTGCCCCTCAGACGTGTGTGTGTGTGTGTGTGTGTGTGGGGTCCCCCTCAGGCCATGCCCCTCTCCCAGAGGACACAGCAGGGTGTATCTTACAGTGAGGACGAGGGGCGCAGGGGTGGATTCACCAGCAGTTGAGTTCCCAATTTGGTGTCCGACTAGAATAGAAAACAGGGTTTCCTGGGGAGGAAGGGGGGCATTTGGCCAGATTTTCAGTACAATTTTTGTTTGTGTGTTTTTTTTGTTATTTTTTGGCATCACTGGGTACGTTTGTGTCACGTCATGACTTGTGTTTTAAAACGCAAAGCAGGGCCAAGTCTACAGACACCAGGCTAGAGGACGGGAGAGGGGGAGGGAGGAGGGAGGGGGGAGGGAGAGTGACGTGTTGGCTGAGAACCCCCAAGGCTAGGCTGTTGAGGAGAGACGTGAGGGAGGGCGGGAGAGAGAGAGAGAGAGAGGGAGTGACAGGTGGAGGGGAGTGGCTGGGTGTGGGTCAGAGGGGAAGGCCGACACAAGGGTTCAGCATTCAGATGACCAGAGGTTTACATACAGAGAAAGTCAACAGGTCCAGTATACATGCTCCCCCCTCCCCTCCCCTCCACCCCCCCACAACAACCAAACTCCACCCCTCCCACCTGCTCTCCACCAACTCACACACCGGGGGGGGGGGGGGGGTTATGATCATAGCATAATCACCACCTGCCTCTGAAAATGATTAATCCCAAACCGCTGACTCCCTCCTCCTCCCACTGCCCCGCCCCGCCCCGCCCCCCCCCCCCCCCCCCTCCCTCCCCCATGGCTCCGTGGCTCAGCGGATGGTGTATCTGACGTAGGGCACCTCCACGTCCTCGTCTGTCAGGTCGTTGCAGCAGAGCTCAAACACCAGCGCCTTCACGTGCTTCCCCAGCTTCTTCTTAGACACCTTGGTCACTATCTCAGTCATCCTGGAGGGGAGGGGGAGGGAGGGGAGGGAGGGGAGAGGTGGAGAGAAAGGGGGAGGGACATGAGGCTTGGTTCAAACACACTCAGTTCAGAAATTCAATGTGTATATGGTATATGTGTGTGTGTGTGTGTGTGTGTGTGTGTGTGTGAGAGACTCACGGCAGCTCCAGCCTCTCTTTGAGCTTGGCGGCCGGCATGAAGAAGGAGTAGAGCATAGAGACGCCCTGGGACAGCATGGTGATCTCCAGCTTATGCTCATTCTGGGAGGGGGGGAGAGAGGGGAGGGGGGGGGGGAGAGAGAGGGGAGGGGGGGGAGAGAGAGGGGAGGGGGGGGGAGAGAGAGGGGAGGGGGGGGGGGGGAGAGAGGGGAGGGGGGGGAGAGAGAGGGGAGGAGATGTTATGCAGGAGAGAGGAAGGGAAGACCGCATCTAGGCTTAAAACGACAGCAATACTCAGTCACACACAGTCATAAAAAAAAGAGCTGTAAGCCGTAATCATCAACATTCAAACAAAAAAGGCATGACATATTTCACTCTATGTGTAATGAATCTAGAATATATGAAAGTCTCACTTTTTGAATTAAATTACAGAAAATATTTTAATTGTAATTCATTTAATTGTAAAATTAAACTTTTCCACAATATTACATTTTTAGTGTGCTTGCAGAAAATCCCATAGACAATGAATGGGGCAATATTCAAAACGCCACAGCTCGGCCTCTGAGTGAGGTAAAGACACGCGGTCTTCGCCAGGGGGTGCAGGGGAGTTAGCTAGCGCTAGTGCTAGTTAGCTCGGCCACTGGGTGAGCTAGAGAAACGCGGTCTTCGCCGGGGGATGCAGTGGAGTGGCCCGGGGGGGGGCAAGCACACTTCACAATTTCCACAGGAATTGTACCTGTCTAGTTTTTAGATGCACCTGTACACACACACAGACACGTACCTTGAAGTAGTCGAGGAACTGTCTGAGTGTCATCTCCTCTCCGCTGGCCTGAAGGCCCTTCACCTCAAAACGGTCCCACAGCGTCCAGTCTATCTCATAGTACTGGGGGGGGGGGAGGTTAGAGAGAGAGGGAGGGGGGAAGGGAGGGAGGGAGAGAGATCTGTCAGTCAGCAGCAGATGGAGAGGGGAACTCCAGGCCATAAGAGCCTTTGTTACAACATCAATGGTGAAATCCTGCTCTCACACACACACACACACACACACACACACACACACACACACACATACACATACACACACACACACACACACACACACACACGTGCCAGTACCTTGTGGCTGGGGGCAGCGATGGGTTCAGAGTAGGCGAAGAAAGGCAGGGCGAGGTTCATGAAGCCGTTCTTGAAGGACTCAAGCTTCTTGTGTCCCTGGACGATCTTGATGAGCTCCAGACACACCAGGCCCACCACTGCTGCTGTGGTGGTGGCGATGGCAGGGATGATCTTCCCAGCTATCAGC
Source organism: Nansenia antarctica (assembly GCF_963989245.1). Classification (NCBI taxonomy): domain Eukaryota; kingdom Metazoa; phylum Chordata; class Actinopteri; order Argentiniformes; family Microstomatidae; genus Nansenia; species Nansenia antarctica. The sequence continues at coordinate 70,418,080 of NC_137688.1, read as the reverse complement.
TTGCTCTGGGCGACACACACACACACATATACACACACACACACACACACACACACACACACACACACACAGGGCTGCGTTAACACCCTGTACCACAAGCACCGATCTCTCGAAACTGAATACAATGTTTCTATTATTATATTTACCTCAGACTATATATTTTATTATTATATTTACCTCAGACTATATATATTATTATATTTACCACAGACTATATATTTTATTATTATATTTATTATTATATTTACCTCAGACTAGGGATGCACCGAAATGAAAATTCTTGGCCGAGGCCGAATTTAAGGAAACACTTGGCCGAATACCGAATGTGTATCGGCAGTTTTTAATTTGATCATTGCATAAACTAAATACATTTTGCTTTTTATTCATGCTTCTCAAAGAAAGAAATTGAGATTGAAAAAAAAGAACTTTTATATATAACTTATTATAACTAATTATCGTGGGATTTAATCTCTACTGCTTTCCAGGGTTCAAGTTAATGATATTCATGATTTGTCTCTACATAGGCTTCAGAAAGTATTTAGACCCCTTCACTTTTTTCACATTTTTGAATAGATTTGCCATCAATCCACACACAGTACCCCATAATCTAAGTAAAAACGTTTTTTAATGTTTGCAAATGTATTAAAATGTAAATACAGAAATACCTCATGTACATAAGTATTCAGACCCTTTGTCACTCTTAAAATTAGGTCAAATGCTAAATGTCTTCAACAAGTCATTCAACAAGTTGAATTGAGTCCACCTGAGTGTAAGGATAATAGTTCATGTTATTTCAGAATGAATATCTTTAGTTTTTATAGTCTCTGGTTTGCATAGAAACCACCGCATGATACAGCTGCATGTCATAAACTCGTGTAGAACAGCTGGGAGTCTGAATATGTTTTCAACAAGGCAACAACTCTGCTTCTTCCGCTACGACTGCTAAGCTAACTAGCTAGATGAGTGTAAGGTTGCGTTCGTAAAGTCGCTCTGAGAGCGCTGGAGCGCACACTGGGCCCGACGTCATAGAGAAACCGAGTCATTTGATTGGACGAGAGGCATTCCACGAGTGCTGATCGGATTTCCTGAGTGAATTTACGAACGCAGCCAGTTTTGAAAGCGCGTCGCCTCGCGCCGCGCGCCTGTTGAGAGTTATATTTAATTGTATTGCGTCATCAAAACACGGCCACTATTCGGTGGTAATACATTCGGTGTTTTCACACATTCGGCCGAATACCGAATGTGCTTTATTTTGCGATATTCGGCCGAATACATTCGGTGGCCGAATGTTCGGTGCATCCCTACCTCAGACCTCATCAAATTACCATTTTTAGTTCTTTACAACCTATAAATGTTTTGAAACTCTGTTGTGCATAATCATTTGGAACAGTGCATTTTGAGTTTTTTATTTAAAAAAAAAAATACTGTTATCATTGGGAGGTTTGTTCAATAAAATTTGAATTATACTCTAACGGTTGATGACTTGAAAATTATACTGATTGTCATTTGCATCGACTATTTAGGAAAATCTGAGAAAAATATAATTTGCATAATAATTTGGAACGAGGTGTATACATATTATTATTATTACTGTTGGTATTCACTCTCGTTTTGAGCTTCAAGTGCTGGCAGGTGTATGTCAGTCACAGGTGTGCACCTGAATGGCACCTAATTGACAGGAATGATATTCTGGGGCCAGTGGCGATCCCATATCTCCAGAATCTGGGACCTAACTCCATCCTCCAGGATAACAACGCTCGCCCCCACAGAGCCAGGATCATCACAGAGAACCTCTAGAATTTGGGAGTGGAGAGGATGGAATGGCTTGCCGTGAATCCAGACCTCAACCCAATTGAAGACTTGTGGGATCAGCTTGGGCGTGCTGTACGTGCCAGAGTGACCAACGCAACCATGTTGGCTGACTTGCGGCAAATCCTGGTTGAGGAATGACCAGCATGAGGAGGAGGTGAGAAGCTGTTGTGACTGCGTATGGATCTTCCACACGCTACTGAGGTCCCTGACAGTGTCAAATGAATAAAGTGTAAAAATTGCCAATATGTGTTGTTTTTTCCTTATTACTGTGGGAGAGTGCAATCATCCAATCCACCAAGCAAATCAAAACGAGAGTGAATACCAGCAGAAGAATATAGGGGATTTTGGCAAATATTTTTTGGCCGCTACCCACACGTTTAGCTGTGTTGCTCATTCCACGAATGCATGATCCTTACAAGTTGTACCTCGTTGTAAAGGCGACTAATCAGGCTTTCCAACGATATAAAATACAATACCAATTGGTATTATTAAAGGGGAGGAATAATCGACCGAAATAACGTTTCCGAACGTTTTTTGAGGGGTTTATATTATTATATTTACCTCAGACTATAGATTTTATTATATTATTTACCTCAGACTATAGATGTTATTATATTTACCTCAGACTATATATTTGATTATATTTACCTCAGACTATAGATTTTATTATATTATTTACCTCAGACTATAGATTTTATTATATTATTTACCTCAGACTATAGATTTTATTATTAATAATAATAATTATTTTCCCAGGGTTCCAGAGGTGACCCACCTTGTGCCGGTCGGCGGGAGGAATGTCGTAGTTCTCTGCCCTCGAGTTGGACGCGGCCACGATGAAGTCCATGTGGAAGTTAGAGTCATCGTCCTGGAACACACAGTACACACGCACACACTGAACACAGCAGCACAACTGGACAGCTACACACACGCACACACTCGCACTGAACAAGGCTACAGCTACACACACACCCTCACACTGAACAAGGCTACAGCTACACACCACCAGAGGCTGTGTGGTCTACCAGGAGGAGGATGAAGAAACCATAGAAAACACAATGCAGGGAGAGGAAGATGTGTGTGTGTGGGGGGGGGGGGTTTAGGTGTGTGTGTAGGTGGGGGTTAGGTGAGTGTGTGTGTGGGGGGGGGGTTAGGTGAGTGTGTGTGTGTGGGGGGGGGGGTTAGGTGAGTGTGTGTGTGTGTGTGGGGGGGGGGGGTTTAGGTGTGTGTGTAGGTGGGGGTTAGGTGAGTGTGTGTGTGTGTGTGTGTGGGGGGGGGGTTAGGTGAGTGTGTGTGTGGGGGGGGGGGGGGGGGGGGGGGGGGGGGGGAGGGGGTTAGGTGTGAGTGTGTGTGTGTGTGTGTGTGTGGGGGGGGGGGGTTAGGTGTGAGTGTGTGGAGGGACAGACGTACCTTTTCAAAGTCGATGGCGGTGAGTTTGAACCGGGAGGAAGCTTCCGGGCCTGGCAGGATGGTCTTCAGCTCCTCCAGTCTGTTGTCGTCTACACACACACACACACACCAGGGTTTCCGTTAGAAAAAATTGGCGCCGGTCATCGTGTCCGGGAAGATTTCAATTTACCGGACAAACGTGAGATATTCCGGTCATCATATTAAAATATAATATAGCTGTTTGTCGCGGTGATTTCTGTTGTGTAGCCTATATATGCCGTTTAATGTCTATTTCTCATCCGATACGATTAGATGCGAGCTATTAATAAATATAATAATATATAGGCTTTCATGATTCGCATGCGCGCTATGCCATATGTGACTGCTCCTGGTGTTTCTGGACACCTCTCGGAAATGAGAAAGACGTCAAATTCGTCTTTAAAGTTATTATTATAATTTTTTCAGATTTTCGTTTTTTTAGCTAACATTCAACTCGAAGATGTGAAGTACCCACTCGTTATTTTTCCGAACAGTTTTACGTTCATTAAATAAGTGTAATCTATAACACAATGACTTCGTTTCTTGTTGTTTGATGGGGATTCATTATCTTTGATGGGGATTTTCTGTGCTTAGTGATTTCCGGTGTAGCAACTTTCAAATACTCATGTCGTCTTCAATTTGTTTCCGATTTCAATGTATGATGCATCATTTGAAAGCTTACAATCTGTAGTTTAAGCACATGTAAAAAACTGAAAAATGATTTCGCCTACAGGTAGCCCTTTTCATTGGGCTGTGTCACATATGTCCAGCGCTGAACACGCGCCACACTGGGAACTGAACAGACTGCATCGATCAATGAACGGACTCCACATTACGTTAACTGAAGTGTGTTAAATAGTTTCACGACAGTAATGTAAGTTTTCTATATTCTCTTTCCAGTTTTACCCTTTTTATCAATAAAACAACGTAATTTCTATAACCACGTCTCGCTGATTGGGAAGGCATTAAGTCTAGCTGCCTGTCAAATCATACTTACTCGGACTCGGGAGTATGAGAATGGGGAGGATGTATCGGGGGGATACACACCCGTGGACTATTTCAATTTAGTGGCACAAATTAAACTCTAACACTATAGATAGACTAAATTGAACTAAAATGATGGACACCGACTGAATAACTGAGTGGGGGGAAGACAGGTCTCAAATGTGGAACAATTATAACATTTAATACATAAAGATAAAACATACACAAATATATAACATTGATATCCCTAAACTCAAATGTAGTGTGGTGTTGTCAACCTAATCTAATCAATCCTAATCTAATGGTGGGGATGTTATACTCTGAATCTCCCGACTCAGGGCTGGAACGGGCACGGCAGGCTCAATCAATGAACGGGGTTGAGATGGCTAGCGTCCTTTACTAGCCGCATCTCACGGCCCTCGGTGGTCATTCACTGTGCTCTAGTCTAGCACATCCAAAACACGCAGAACAATAACCTTGACTCCGGTCACTGCAGTGGTTTTATTTAGACTAGATCAAACTCAATTAACTGACTAAACTACTCGCGCCGTTGAGAAACAGGGTTGCCAGATGGGGGGGGGGTTACCGCCGAATGGGCTACTGGGTTTAGCGGTTATTTAGCGGACTAGTTAGGCTGTAAATTGTCAATCCCATCTGGCAACCCTGCCGCTGTTTGTCATCGCGTAGGCTAGTCTACACATTAATAATAAAAGAAAACATATAGCCTATACAGTGTTTCCCCTAGGTTTGCTGCCTTGGGGGGGTGGCATGGACCGTGGCATGGACCCCCCCCCCCCCCCCCCCCCAGGGGGTTAGACCCTGCCTCATACCAGCGTCATGTCCAGGGGTGTACTTGTACATTAAGCCGCCTCACGCTACGGAAACAGGAGATAGGCTCCTGCCCTATGGGCCATTAGGCTCCAGAACCATCGGTTCTCAAGGCTACTTACTTATATGGTCTTGACTACCTGTCCACTTTCTCACCTGGTTCTTGTCTTCTTGTCTTGTTCGTATGTCCAACTATAAAAAACGGACATTTCCAATGCTTCAATCAACTGTCCAATGTGTCCATGTACTGTAAATATGCCATTATGATATTACCATGAAGCCCAACACTAGCAGAATAAGAAAGATAGTATATCTACTTTAAGTAAAATAATAAAGTGCATCCAGTTAGCTCTTTAGCTGGCAAGTGTGCAAGGAGACTAGCTCATCTCATCACCTCTGAGCTAGCTTGCTAGTTCTTTGACACTATTATTTACACTATGGAACTATAGTCAGACACTTTCTAGTCACAATAATAACGACCAATTTTAAACAACTTTCTCTGTTAGAACACTCAGCAATTATATTTGCTAACGTTTCAACTTGCTTACTTTCAATCTGCAGACATCACAGCCGGCAAAAACTCTCGCGTCTCGCGTGCACGCTTGCGCAAAATCTTGTATTATTCTCCAGCGCTGGCACAGCGCGAAGTGTGGAGATAGGTCTGGCTATGCGAGACTACGGTGGACTAACGTTACCAACGAGCCTATGGGCTTGCAACTCGCCAGATTCGGGTTGGGTGCGTTTAAAAAACGCACATATTTTAGCCTGCTTGTCAGATGTTTGGTGTCTACGTCCGTAATAATTGCTCTTTCTTGGGGGGGCGGGGGGTTCCGTTGGGAGGGCGGCCCGCCCCCCCAAGGCAATGGTAGGGGAAACACTGCTATATATTCGTCTTTTTTAATGTAGAAGGAATCAGAATATGTGACAAATTAATTTGAGCAAATTGTATTCAAATTGTGCTTAAAGGGAATTATTTTCACCGGACATTATGACCGAAGAGGTTTAAAAATGTCGGACTTCAACAGATTTTATCGGACAAAGACCAGTAATTACCGGTTAACGGAAACCCTGACACACACACACACACACACACACACACACACACACACACACACACACACACACACACACACACACAGTTGTGATTGATGGCAGAACCAGGGTTCAGGTGTTTGACATGACAGAGGTCTGCTGTGAATTATGTTCAAACATCAACAGTCACCCCTGGACTAACCCTGACTAACTTTAACTAACCCTGACTAACCCTGACTAACCCTGAACAACCCTGACTAACCCTGAACTAACCCTGAACTAACCCTGAACTAACCCTGAACACACCTAGAACAACTAACATTTTTTATTTAATCATGCCTAATGCCTTATTGTCTACAAATTGGAAGATACTGCTAATCACATCTAAAATATATGCAGGGCTTAAAGTAGGAAAAAATCCTGTGCCTGAAACTTTTTCTTGGGGAGGGGGGTCACAGTTTGAGATATTGGGAGAGCGGGTACAGAAGACAGCTTCTTGTCTCAATGTTTAAATGCATTAATACTATTTTATAGTCAATACAAAATATATGTCTCAATGTTAAAATGCATTAATACTTTAAATCATCGTTTCTCAACAGGGGCAGGGGGCGTTCAGACAACATCGGGGGGCACTGGAACAAATATTTTTTAAAGGGGGGCGTTGAGGTGTTCTTGGGGGGGCGTTCACGCATAAAGTATTTTTCTCATGAAAAACAGCTGTCAGCAGTGTTATTACGGGCACATTCGTAAATGCTGGAACGGTCAGTTCGCTCGGACAAACCGTCTTTTCAGTCAGAGCACCCATCTCTGAGCGCTCTGAACGTGGCCGGGCTCTGTGACGCAGACACATGTAGCGCAGCGCCCAAAAAAATAAAAGTGAGAGTGTCATCAAGAAGATGGAGAACCTAAAAACTCAGCTAGCAAAGGGAGAGCTTTTGATAGTTTCCAATGTGTCTGGGTAAGCTGCATTGTAGAAGAATCTTGACAGTTCATGTACAGTGCACAGTGTTTCCCCTAGGTTTGCTGCCTTGGGGGGGTGGCATGGACCGTGGCATGGACCCCCCCCAGGGGGTAAGACCCTGCCTCATACCAGCGTCATGTCCAGGGGTGTACTTGTACATTAAGCCGCCTCACGCTACGGAAACAGGAGATAGGCTCCAGAACCATCGGTTCTCAAGGCTACTTACTTATGTGGTCTTGACTACCTGTCCACTTTCTCACCTGGTTCTTGCTCTATCTCTCTGGTTTGCCGACACCATCCTGCTCTCTCTCCTTCTCTCCCTCTCTATCCTCCTCTCTCCCCTTTGCTGTCAACCAAAAGGTAAACAAAACAGCCAGAGTATCTATAATCTGCTGTGGGCAATCCAGTCAGATAATGTCATTTTGACTTTACTCTCTCACCTGAAAAAAAATCGTATGTCCAACTATAAAAAACTGACATTTCCAATGCTTCAATCAACTGTCCATGTACTGTAAATATGCCATTATGGTATTACCATGAAGCCCAACTCTAGCAGAATAAGAAAGATAGTATATCTACTTTAAGTAAAATAATAAAGTGCCTCCAGTTAGCTCTTTAGCTGGCAAGTGTGCAAGGGGACTAGCTCACCTCATCACCTCTGAGCTAGCTAGCTTGCTAGTTCTTTGACACTATTTACTAGGGGTGTAACGGATCACCTAACTCACGGATCAGATCGTGTCACGGTTTTTGAGTCACGGATCGGATCATTTTTCGGATCAACACAAAACATAAAAATCAAAAGCAAAAGCTTTTTCCTCGAATTCTGTAAAAACACCACTTTTACTGTGTGAAACCCAACAACATTCAAGATGTCAAAACTGGTATATATATATGTAATAATTAATTTTAATTTTGCCATTTAGCAGACGCTTTTAATCCAAAGCGACTTACAATTACGAATTACAGGGACATTCCCCCTGGAGTAACTGAGGGCTAAGTGCCTGACTCAAGGGCACACTAGTAGTGGTGTGGTTTCAGGCGGGATTTGAACTCACAACCTTCCGATCACAAGTCCAACTCACTATCCACTAGACCACCACTACTAATATTAGGGATGCTCCGATTTATCGGCCACCGATTTAAATCGGCCGATTTCACTCCAAATGACTCGATCGGTGATCGGCAAAAATGGCCGATCGCAAAAACCGATCTTTTTTTTTTTTTTCCTGGGGAAGACAGATAACTGAACAGAAAACATAGGAGGACGTAACAGTATGTAAACCATGAAGGCCACGTTTATGATGTCTTTTATACAGCCATATCGACTGACTTGGGCTTCAGGCCCTAACTGGGTGATAGGCCAGACCTTTACTATGCCATAAAAATGGGTCTGCGTTTGCTTGGTGCCTAATGGATCAAAACTTTTGTCTAAAAAGCTAAAAATATTTAGGCTATCCAGTCAGTTATGTATTTAAAAAAAAATCGGTATCGGTATCGGTAGATCTTGAGGAAACAAATCGGTGATCGGTATCGGCCCCAAAAATCCAGATCGGAGCATCCCTAACTAATATATGTGTGTGTGTATATATATATATACATACATAACATATTCTACACTCAAACATTAGGCTACATATTAAACAGAAACACACATTCAACTTAAATGATGCAGTAGGAGAGAGGGAGGAGGCACCTGGTTGCAGCAGTGAATCACTGGGCTCTTTAAAACAGACAAATAAACATGTTTTATGCCACTTTTAACTAAATAATAAAGTGAAACCTTACTTTAAACATGGTATGAAAACATTGGCTACATTATCAGAAGTTGTCAAGCTGCCTTTTTCGTGCCTCCCGTCAACACACCAGGGTGATGTCACGGCAAATGTGTGGCCATGCTCGTACGACTTTCTCGTTGCACAACGCTTAAACACAGTCACTTTTTTATCGACCACACTTTGTCCGTCATTGTTATAATTGACAGAAAAGCCAAAGTGCTCCCATACATGAGATTTAAATGACGAGGGAGGCATTTCGAGTTCTTCTCTGTCGCCAACATTAGCAGCACTACTCTACTCGCCATGAAACACTTGGACTGCGTTCCTAAATTTGGTCTGAGAGCGCCGGAGAGCACACTGGGTCCGACGTCATAAAGGGACCAAGTAATTTGATTGGACAAGAGGCGTTCCATGAATGCTGATCAGATTCCAGAGCAAATTTATGAACGCAGCCTTGTTCTGGATTTTTTTCTTTCATTATCAACCTATCATTGCGCTTTAGAGTAAAACAAAGCACGCAACTGTCGCGTCTATCTTTTCATGGCAACTCTACATTGTGATTTACAAGGGATATTAACTAATATTAAGTAATATTATTACTTGGTTACATTTTGCAATTGATCCGCGGTACACATGCGTTCCACCCGTACTATTTACACTATGGAACTATAGTCAGACACTTTCTAGTCACGATAATAACGACCAATTTTAACCAACTTTCTCTGTCAGAACACTCAGCAATTATATTTGCTAACGTTTCAACTTGCTTACTTTCAATCTGCAGACATCACAGCCGGCAAAAACTCTCGCGTCTCGCGTGCACACTTGCGCAAAATCTTGTATTATTCTCCAGCGCTGGCACAGCGCGAAGTGTGGAGATAGGTCTGGCTATGCGAGACTACGGCGGACTAACGTTCCCAACGAGCCTATGGGCTTGCCACTCGCCAGATTTGGGTTGGGTGCGTTTAAAAAACGCGGATATTTTAGCCTGCTTGTCAGATGTTTGGTGTCTACGTCCGTAATAATTCCTCTTTCTTGGGGGGGCGGGGGGTTCCGTTGGGAGGGCGGCCCGCCCCCCCAAGGCAATGGTAGGGGAAACACTGGTGCAGAAATTGCAATACTATGCTAGGCTACGATAGAAAGAAACCCAGTTCATCCCATCTGTAACGTCATGTTGACCATGAATGCACCATAGCTAATGCTAGCACAAGCCAACTTTCAATGCCCAACTTCTATGAGTGTTTTCCTTGTAGGCTATGCTTGAGTGACATGTGGGCTCATTGTAATTGTTGGCTATAAGCGAGAGAACATTTCTTATTTTAGTTTTGATACTCAGTCCATGTCCCCGCCAGTGACGTAAGCCTGTCGTGCCAAATACTCACTCCCCGCGTATACACACTACCCTCTGCGCTTATGCGTTCGCTTCCTTTCAATACAGCTTATTTAATTTAGTTAAAATGAGTGCTAATACCATACCACCATACCAGAACATCACAGCAGGAACAACCTATCTCAAAAAAGCGATCGTATTGTAATAAACCAGTCCGGAAAGTTCTCTGTCGCTTACCAATAATCTAACCTAGAGAAATCAGCTACGAATGTCCCCTCCCCTCGCAGGTTCATCACAGTATATTACATAAATGTATTACTGTTAAGTGTTGTTGTGGATTTTATCCCTAGTGCCATTCTGAGGTTAGCATTGCGATGTGTTCGTCTTAACGTTTACAAACTAAAATATACGATCGCTTTTTTGTGATATGTTGCTCCTCTTGTGATGTCCTGGAAACGAACGCATCAGCTGTCAGCGTCTTTTGTATTAATCAGCTGTCAGCAGTGTAATTACGGGTACGTTCGTAAATGCACGAACGGTCAGTTCGCTCGGACAAAACCAGTGGTGTTTGACATCGGGGGGGACCCATGAAGCAGGGCTGTCTGGGGGTCCTTAAACGAGCATCAAACACTTACCGTATTTTCCGGACTATAAGTCGCGGTTTTTTTCATACTTTGGCTGGTCCTGCGACTTATAGTCAGGTGCGACTTATATATCAATAATTCATAATCTCTGACTGACATGAACTGACATACGGTAATCTCTGACTGACATGAACCAAGGAGTAACTTCCGCTAGCGCCTCATACACGATAGAATAGCCATTATACTTGACAATGTGGACATTAAACACGACAATGTGGACATTAAACATGATGTTATGGACCTTATACACAATGTTATGGACGTTAGAAACGATATTAAAGTCATTTATTCCTTCCAGAGGCTGTTTAACGTTGCAATGTTGTACCCGCGAGTAGCATTTTGCTACTTCCGGTAGCGCTTCATACGCGATAGAATAGCCATTATACTCGACAATGTGGACATTAAACACGACAATGTGGACATTAAACATGATGTTATGGACCTTATACACAATGTTATGGACGTTAGAAACGATATTAAAGTCATTTATTCCTTCCAGAGGCTGTTTAACGTTGCAATGTTGTACCCGCGAGTAGCATTTTGCTACTTCCGGTAGCGCTTCATACGCGATAGAATAGCCATTATACTCGACAATGTGGACATTAAACACGACAATGTGGACATTAAACATGATGTTATGGACCTTATACACAATGTTATGGACGTTAGAAACGATATTAAAGTCATTTATTACCTTTTAGAGGCTGTTCAACGTTTCATTTTTCCTCCGCGACGCCATGTTGTTAGCCCCGCGCTAGCTAGCGGACTTTACACTCGATAATACAAGTATTCCTTAACCTTTCAGAAGAAGTTTCAACGTGAATTATGTCCTTCCTGGGCTTACAAATCCTCTCGTCTCTTCACAGTGCCAGACTAGAGTCAAGCTCAGCAGGGTCTTCTTTCCCCGCTGATTCCGCCAAGCCCGTTCCCTTGAACCATGCGACTTATAGTCCAGTGCGACTTATATGTGGTTTTTTCCTCTTCATGGCCCATTTTTGGCCTGCTGCGACTTATACTCGGGTGCGACTTATAGTCCGGAAAATACGGTAATTTCTTGCATTCTGGTGAATTGATATGCACCAATTTGTGCCCTTTCTCCATCAATTTATGGTGGAAATTTCATTATATATGTAAAGGAAAAAACAATATTCAGGCACCAGATGACCATTCAAAATATAATGTAATATAATGCAATATAAGGCTCTCCGGCATTCTGCACTTTCAAATATGTATTCTCCTTGAGCAGTCAACATCAACTATCAGCTGTTTCGCTAGCAAAAACGAAAGCTAACTTATTTGTGAAACAGCGCCCCCGCCACCACGTCGGCGCAATGCCGCAATTGCAGTTAAAAATGAAACTGCACCGTAGAAAATACGACCGTCAGAGTTTTGTCGAGAGCTGGAGGCCTATGACGGAGGCGGCCGCCTCATAGTTCTCTATGCAGGAAAAACCCTGCTACTCTCCTCTATCCATGCCCAGCGCCATTTATTCCTTACTCCTCGTTCTAGTATAGCTGTGTCTTCGCCAGGTTTAAGAAACTTGGCTTCCATTTTAATAGACTCTTACTAAAGTTAGCGAGATAGCGGGCTGCTAAAAGCGAACGTCTCTACAAGCTAACATTACACTCATTCAAACTTCTTAAGGCCCGCCCCACTACTCTGCCTCAGATTGGCTAGAAGTCGTTGGTTGGCTTGAGCAATGTGATACCATTGGTAGGTGGAACTGTCTCTTTGCTGAAGATGACTCTTTAAATTACGATGTAAACAAATAGCATGTGATTTATTTAATTTTTTTGCTGAAAATTCCCCTGTATATGACCTTTGACCTAACATCTGACCTAGGTGTGTTAGATATGATATGACCTTTGACCTAACATCTGACCTGAGTGTGTTAGATATGATATGACCTTTGACCTAACATCTAAACCTGGGTGTGTTAGATATGATATGACATTTGACCTAACATCTAAACCTGGGTGTGTTAGATATGACGTGACCCTTGACCTCTGGTCTTACCGACGGAGGCGTGGGCGCTCTGCAGCTCCTGGTCGGAGACGTGGATCTTGACCCCGGAGCGGGGCACGAAGGTGGGCACGGCGATGTCGCTGAGCAGCTTGGCCAGGGCGGCGCGGTCCGTGCTGCCAGGCAGCCCGTAGGACTGCGCGAACAGGTTGGCCCCCGCCAGGACATAGTCCATGTGCAAGTCCTGGGGAGGGGAGGGAGGGAGGGAGGGAAGAAGATGGTGTTATTTGCCATGCCATCAACTTGTCAGTCGATTGTTGGAATTTGGTATTTTTCTGCTCTAGGAACAGGGTCATCGTCAGCGGGAGGGGGGGGAGGGAGGGAGAGGAGGACTCACGTTGCTGGTGCTGAACTCTAGGGGGTGAGGGCATCTCTTTGGACCAGACCAGAAGGGGGCGCCAGAGCTGGTGAGCTGAGAGACACGAGAGGAAAACACTGTTGGTGTGTGAGAGAGCCACTGTGTGTGACAGTGTGTGTGAGAGGTACGTGTGTACCTGGTCTGAGGGGAAGGTGTGTGTGTGTACCTGGTCTGAGGGGAAGGTGTGTGTGTGTGTGTGTGTGTGTGTGTGTGTGTGTGTGACCTCTGTGTCCGAGCCGGGGTGTCCCTGGAGTGGGTGCGGTCTGACTCTGAGACTGTTCGGGTCTCAGAGAACTGTATATCTGACCCTCTCACACAGGTCAGGGCAACAGCCTCCTTTGCTGGACAGAGCCACCAGCTAACATCTAGAGGGGCCAGACGGTCTCTCATGGACCTTCATCAACATCAACAACAACAACACTGGACTGGTCTGAAACTCCAGGGAAAACTGGCATGTCTTCCCACAGCTGATCACTCTGTTTCCCATTCTTTTCTAAAAAACACTGCACTCGATGAGGACATTGTCATATTCACAACCAAGGCCAGATTACAAGTCCTTCCTACCAGACTCAACCTCTCTATTTGGTTTCCCTCCACTCAGGTTCCTCATTGTTTGCACCACACCACAGAACAGGTTACAGAAACACTTTCACATATCTTGAATGGCTGTTATGTTTACAAAGGCATGTATATAGCACGTCATGACAGAATTGTGAGCCTAATAGTAAAGGACATATCACTCCACTTCCCAGCTACAGTGAAAATGTATACACATGCTTGTGTCAATGCATCCATGTTCAATTTCTGTAATGACCAATATCACTTTTCACAGTTGTCTGCTAACACACCAGATGTTGTTGTTGTTAATGAAGAGTCCAGAGAGGTGTCTGTATTAGAGGTAGCGTGCACCTTTGATATAAGCCTAGAGGAAGCCTTCATGACTAAGGTCATGAAATACCAGCAGCTTGTAGACACCATCTCAGAGCTAGGCTATAGGTGTACGCTATTAGTCTTTATATTTGGCAGTCTTGGACATGTGCACAGATTGGTTGTCAGAGGACTACGTCTACTGGGAATGTCCAAGGGAGAAGCAAAAAGGCTCAGCAAGTATTGCTCTGTCTCTGCGATTATTGGCAGCCGCCAAATATGGCGGAGACGGTGTTACTTGTACCCGTGAGTCTTGTCCTGTTGTATGTGAAAGACATTGTCCATGTCTGTTTGTGAATGCATCCCATCTGTGCCTTCAGTATTTGTGTCCTTGTATACTTGTTTCTATGTGGACAGAAATAAATGATTAAAATGTGTGTGTGTGTACCTGGTCTGAGGGGAAGGTGTGTGTGTATGTGTGTGTGTACCTGGTCTGAGGGGAAGGTGTGTGTGTGTGTGTGTGTGTGTGTGTACCTGGTCTGAGGGGAAGGTGTGTGTGTGTGTGTGTGTACCTGGTCTGAGGGGAAGGTGTGTGTGTGTATGTGTGTGTGTGTGTGTGTGTGTACCTGGTCTGAGGGGAAGGTGTGTGTGTGTGTGTGTACCTGGTCTGAGGGGAAGGTGTGTGTGTGTATGTGTGTGTGTGTGTGTACCTGGTCTGAGGGGAAGGTGTGTGTGTGTGTACCTGGTCTGAGGGGAAGGTGTGTGTGTGTGTGTGTGTGTGTGTGTGTGTGTGTGTGTGTACCTGGTCTGAGGGGAAGTTGTGCAGCAGCTGTTTGATGTTGTTGCTGTACTGGGCCTGCCAGTGTGTTCTGGACCAGGTGACACAGTCGGCCCAGCTGTGGGGACAGTCGGTGACCAGGCTCTTGTACACGGCCTCCAGCACCTCCAGGGGCTGGGCGCCCGGCAGCTTCAGGGTGCGCTCCAGGAACTTGGCGTCTCTGGGACGCGTCAACAACAACAACTTTTTAATTTTTCTGAGTGGGGCAGTCCCACACATATTTTTCATTGTATTGGACAGACACCGGGAAGACAGACAGGAAAGTAAGGAGAAGGAGGGAGAGAGACAGAGAGAGACACAGAGACAGACACAGAGAGACAGACAGACAGACACAGAGAGAGAGACAGAGAGAGAAACAGAGAGAGAAACAGAGACAGAGAGAGACAGAGAGAGAGAGAGAGACAGAGAGAGAGACAGAGAGAGACAGACACAGAGAAAGAGACAGACACAGAGAGAGACAGAGAGAGAGAGACAGACAGAAAGAGAGAGACAGAGACAGACAGAAAGAGAGACAGAGAGAGAGAGACAGACAGAGACAGAGAGAGACAGACAGAAAGAGAGACAAAGAGAGAGAGAGAGAGACAGAGAGATAGAGACAGAGAGACAGACAGAGACAGAGAGAGAGACAGACAGAGAGAGAGACAGAGAGAGAGACAGTCATGGGTGGGGTGTTCCCTGGGGACTCACGTGAGGTACTGCATGGCGTTCTCTGACGGCTGTTTGAAGAGACCCTCGAACTCGTCGCGAGCCCACTGAGAGAGACACACCAGGTTAGACTGCAGGGTGTGTGTACGTACGTATGTACGTGTGTATAGTATGTGTGTGTCGTATCAGTGTATGTATATGTGTGTGTGGTGTGTCCTACCTGGAGTGTGTGTGTGTGTGTGGTACCTGGAGTGTGTGTATATACTGTATATATATTTGTGTGTGTATCTCCTACCTGGAGTGTGTATATATACTGTATTGACCCGAATATAAGACGACCCCCCTGAGATGAGACCTTTTTATATCTATATATATATATAGAAAGAAGATAATTTAATTTCCATGGCTTTGAGCTGAATGACAGCTCTGGTAATCGGCATACATTCATTACGTTTTTCAATGACGTATTGACACCCTCCTGTCAACCTCCTGGAAGCGGCCGCTTTGCGGACCACGATATGCTTTTCTCTGGCTATGAGCATTTTTCAGCCGATCTTTTTGGCCTCGCCATCTTCTAACGTTACACTCTGTAACATTGTATCTTTTTGCTGCTCTACAGTTATTTGAAGCCTCTGCTTCATTGATCACCATGATCTTAAAGTTGGCATCGTAACTCCGCCTCTGCTGTTTATTAACGTGGCCAACTTTAGAGCCACTTTGTTCGAGCTGGTTCGAGTGTCTGTCCATCTCTCCAGGCACCTGTCACTGGGGTGTGTGTGAGAGGGAGCGGGAGACGCACGGTGGCTCGCGTGGGGAACAGTCTTTTGGCGCCATACGTTGTTGTGAATTAATATTGATTGAATAGTGTAAAAGTCTAGGGCGCGAATATAAGACGATGCGACTTTTTTCTGGGGAAAAAACCCTGTCTTATATTCGGGTCAATACAGTATATTTAAGCAATATCACACGGAGTGTGTTATACTGAATATCAGCACGGCTGTGATTCGGTCCTAGGTACGAGGCCGCAGGCCGAGTACCGAAGACGATCACAGCCGTGCTGATATTCAGTATAACAGCACGACCTCAAGTGTGATATTGCTTTTATACAACAGTTCTACAGCGCGATTTATTAGTTAACAGTAATAAGCGACAACAGATTATGCTTTGTTTGTTTATTTAATCATAAAAATAAACAAAAAATAGTTCCGCAAATGAATTTCAAATGGACTGTTGCCTAGTAACCTGAACACAAACATGTAGTCTAATTAACGGTCATTTACAGTAGTAGAACATCTGTGCGGTGCAGTGATACATATAGTTAAAAGTCCCAGTGCTGTTATACTGTATATCAGCACTCATGGAATGCCTCTTGTCCAATCAAATTACTTGGTCGGAACTAACTGTTGTATAAATATATATATATACTGTATGTGTGTGTGTGTATCTCCTACCTGGAGTGTGTGTTCGATGGCGTTGGGGAAGTTCTTGAGGGTGCAGATGGGGATGGACTTCTCGGGGGGGTCCTGGCTGGAGCTGTAGGACTCCGTTAGGAAGGGGATCACCACCTGCACGTTGCCCTTGGTGCCCAGCGTCCCCGACTCCAACAACGGCTTACGGTAGTACACACACCTCCGGTCCATGTACATGCCTGCACACACACACACACACACACACACACACACACACACACACACACACACACACACACACAGAGAGAGAGACAGAGAGAGAGAGAGAGAGAGAGAGAGGGAGAGACAGAGAGAGACAGAGAGAGAGACAGAGAGAGACAGAGAGAGAGACAGAGACAGAGAGACAGAGACAGAGAGAGAGACAGAGAGAGAGAGAGACAGAGACAAGGAGAGACAGAGACAAGGTGACAGAATCAGACAGAGAGAAAGAGAGAGAGAGAGAGAGAGAGAGAGACAGAGACAAGGAGAGACAGAGACAAGGTGACAGAATCAGACAGAGAGAAAGAGAGAGAGAGAGAGAGAGAGAGAGAGAGAGAGAGACAGAGACAGACACAAACAGAAAGAGAGAGAGATCAGTCCATGTAACACAGTGTTCAGAGCAGCAGACACAGTGATGAGTGACCCTCGTCTGAGGTAAACGATGGCAGATGGTTATTGGTTATGTGGTTATTGCTGAGGGGGCGTGTCTTGGGGGCCTGTCTTACGGGCGTCCACGTTGTCCAGGGCGTTGGCCACGCCGTGGAGGCTCTCGAAGAAGTCGTCGTCGTAGACGCGCTCCGTGTCGGGGCCCACGCGGTTCTGGTGGCCGGTGATCCTCATGGACGGGTTCATCTGCTTCACCGCCGCCGCCGCCGTCTCACTCTTCATCTTCTGCTCTCACACACACACACACACACACACGGGCAGGCACATACACAGGCACACACACACACACGGACGGACACACACAGACAGGCACAAACACAGTAAACATCTGGCTTTTCAATATCTGTTCTCTCACACACGACCACACACCTCCCTCCCTCTCCATCCCCTCCCTCTCTCCATCCCCTCCCTCCCCCTCTCTCTCTCTCCATCACCTCTCTCCATCCCCTCCCTCCCTCTCCCCTCCCCCCCCCTCCCCCAGACAGTCTGTACTGACCGTGACGTCCCAGGGGCGGAACAGGAACTGGCGGTTGAGGTTGGACTTCTCTATGGTGTCCATGTCCGTCACGATCAGCTCCCCCTCCCCGCTGGCCAGACCCATCATGGCAAAGTTCTTCATCAGCTCACAGCCGATGGCCCCCGCGCCCACCTGGCGGCAACAACAACAACAACATTAACAACAACATCATCATAAGATGGCCCCCATGCCCACCTGGCAACAACAACAACATTAACAATGGCCTCCGCGCCCACCTGGCAACAACAACATTAACAACAACATCATCATAAGATGGCCCCCATGCCCACCTGGCAACAACAACAACATTAACAATGGCCTCCGCGCCCACCTGGCAACAACAACATTAACAACAACATCATCATAAGATGGCCCCCGCGCCCACCTGGCAACAACAACAACATTAACAATGGCCCGCGCGCCCACCTGGCAACAACAACAACATTAATAATGCCCCCCGCCTCCACCTGGCAACAACAGCAACATTAATAATGGCCACCGCGCCCACCTGGCAACAACAACATCAACAACTATAATTATAATAATAACAATAACAATAACAATAGCATCCGAAGTTCAAGTTCTTTATTATTTACTTTCTGACAGCAGCCAGACTAAGAGAGTTTGGGGGCTAAAGAGACACTTAATAGATAAGATGTTTAGCCGG
Organism: Nansenia antarctica; assembly: GCF_963989245.1. Lineage (NCBI taxonomy): Eukaryota > Metazoa > Chordata > Actinopteri > Argentiniformes > Microstomatidae > Nansenia > Nansenia antarctica. The sequence continues at coordinate 70,399,258 of NC_137688.1, read as the reverse complement.
TGCTTTTATCCAGAGCAACACATTGCAGTACAGAGCACATGCATACTTCAGTACATACTGTCCCAGCGGGAACCGAACCCACAACCTAAGCGCTGTTAGCGCCACGCTCTACCAACTGAGCCACAGATGAAAAACAGAGCCACCATAAAACAGTCAGTCAACCAGTCACTAGTTGGTCAGCCAGCTAGCCAGTCAACCAGTCAGTCAGCTAGCCAGTCAACCAGTCAGTCGAGCCAGTCAGTCAACCAGTCAGTCAGTGAGTGTGAGTGTGTGTGTGTGTGTGTGATGGTGTGTGAGAGCGTGCGTATTCGTGCGTGACTACCTACCAGGAAGTAGCGCTGCTTGGCCAACTCATCCTGCAGCTTGGAGCCAAACACTGCAATCTGTCCATCATACCTACAGTTCCTCTGAGAGAAGGGAGGGGGGAGAAGGGAGGGAGAGAGAGAGGAGAAGGGAGGGAGAGAGGGAGAGATTCCTTAAATAGTTCAGGTTAAACACATTTTGAGTGTACAGAATGTGTTTGTGTGACAGCATCTGTGCTTCACTGAATATGTGTGTGTGTGTGTGTGTGTACTTACAGGGGCACAGTCCTCCTCAGTCAGCAGCACTCCATCCTCCTCCTCAGCCAGACACTCCAGAGCATCAAAGTACAGCCACTGCATGATGGGCATGAACTTCCCTGTACAGGCCTGGGGGAGGGAGGGAGGGGTGGTGGAAGGGAGGAGGGGGGGAGAGAGCGAAGGGATGGAGGGTAGGGAGAGAGGGAGCGAGAGTAGGGAGGTAGGGATGGAGGGGGAGAGGGAGAGAGGGGTGGTGGGAGGGAGAGAGGGATGGAGGGGATTGGAGTGGAAAGGAGGGGTGAAGTGATGTTATAATGAGACCTTGAACCTGTTGGCTAGGCACTACACTCTGACACTTCATTTAACCTTTGACCCCAACCCGTCTAACCCCCATGACCCCAGAGAGACACTGTTACAGACACTGTCACAACACTGCATGACCAGGGAAGAGGGCATTAACACACATGCTGTTAAATGCCGAGAGAGAGAGAGAGAGAGAGAGAGAGAGAAAGAGAGAAAGAAGAGACAGAAAGAGAGACAGAGAGTCTGAGCCTTATTTAGGCCTTATAAATTGGATTGCCGTATTTCAGACTTTAAGGCTTTTTATGACCAGCATGGGAACCCTGATATAAAGATATGTATATTATATGACTTGTATGACTCCATGTATTACTGTGTATCATACTGTTTGTGTGTCCATTAGGAGGCGCTGTTGGGCTGTGTGATGAGGTAGGATTGTGATGTCACTACATGGGGTATGAGACTGGTAGAGTGATGTTCTTCACTCTCCTTTACCTTGACCTGCACCTCAGTGAGAGCAGCAGTGTGTTTGTCAAATAAACAACGCCACGTTCAATGGCTAGTTGAGACAACCGTGTGGCCAGCACCATCCTGTTGACCTGTCAGAATATTCAACTTTCCTTTGCAGATAGTCTACTCTGTTAACAGACACACAACAGTATTCGGTTGTTAAGTCGTGACGTGTTTCCGGGTCCAACGGTCTCTTCGAAATGCCGCAGTAATAATAATAATTCATTATATTTGTATAGCGCTTTCCTGTGTGCTGTGTCCCTTTTCTGTGTGCTGCGTCCCTTGTTGTTTGAATAGATCCCAGTCTAAAAAACGATTGAACTGTCATTCTACCGCTTTAGTACACTGGTACTGGGAATTTTTTATTTGGAACCGGAAATTACTAAACGTCACGTTTGACGTCAGACTTAACAACCGAATAAGCAGCAGTGTGACTCTCTCTCCATGGTGACCATCTCCATGACAACACCGGGCCGTAGTTCTGTCCGACAGGAAGACAGGACGCTCCTTTACCTTCATCACTTCCTGTGCGGCGAGGCCGCCGATGAAGGCGTTGATGGGCGCCAGGTCGCCCGCGGCAACGTACGCCAGCTTCTTGATCAGCTCCTCGTCCACCTCCTCCACCTTGGCCCCGCCCCCCTGGGCCGCATTCACCTCCTTCACCACGCTCAGCAGCTCCTCCCCGTCCGCCTGACACACAACATCACATGACCTGGACGCTTAATGACCTTGAACCCAGTGTGTGCTCTGGCGTTCTCAGAGCGAATTTACGAACGCACCCTTTATATAAGAGTAAAATTCTTAGGCTTCTGAAGTAAATATAAACATAATATATATATAGTCTGAGGTAAATATAATAATAAAATCTATAGTCTGAGGTAAATATAATAATAAAATCTATAGTCGGAGGTAAATAATATAATAACATCTATAGTCTGAGGTAAATAATATAATAACATCTATAGTCTGAGGTAAATAATATAATAACATCTATAGTCTGAGGTAAATATAATAATAACATCTATAGTCTGAGGTAAATATATTAATAACATATATAGTCTGAGGTAAATATATTAATAACATCTATAGTCTGAGGTAAATATATTAATAACATCTATAGTCTGAGGTAAATATATTAATAACATCTATAGTCTGAGGTAAATATATTAATAACATCTATAGTCTGAGGTAAATAATATAATAACATCTATAGTCTGAGGTAAATATAATAATAAAATCTATAGTCTGAGGTAAATATAATAATAACATATATAGTCTGAGGTAAATGATATAATAACATCTATAGTCTGAGGTAAATATATTAATATATATAGTCT